>NW_017728910.1:28571558-28610997 GCF_001723895.1 Crocodylus porosus | reverse complement strand
CCTCTTCCAGTCCTCTGGCACCACACCAGAGCACCACGAGTGCTCGTACAGCCATGCCAGGGGTCCTGCAATGACCGCAGCCAATTCCCTCAGCACTCGGGGGTGGAGATCGTCCGGACCAGCTGCTTTAAATACATCCAGTCCCTACAGACGTTCCCTGACTAGATTCTCCCTGACCCTGGGCCTGGGTGCGCCTCCCCTGGGGCCTGAGGGGGGCCAAGGGTCAGGGAGGATCTAGTCATATCAACCTGTGCACAGTTTAATCCATCTGTGTGTTCCCATAAAAGGTGTCTGGGTTCCTTAAACATGCATTTTCACACCCTAACACTTGGCCTTGGACTGCTGCCTGGAATACTGCCCAATACAAAGGAACACCCAAAGGAATCTGATCCCAGCTGAAGTGGCCTGCAGAGAGCTACTGTTTTTTAATTGGCAACTGAACAGTCCAGGGAAAGGATCAAAACCATGGCAGCCACTAAAGACACGGTAGGGGGGAAAAAAGAAAAATAGGAGACGG
Organism: Crocodylus porosus; assembly: GCF_001723895.1. Classification (NCBI taxonomy): domain Eukaryota; kingdom Metazoa; phylum Chordata; order Crocodylia; family Crocodylidae; genus Crocodylus; species Crocodylus porosus. The sequence goes on along the minus strand of NW_017728910.1, from coordinate 28,610,480 downwards.
CATGGAGCAGACTGAGAACCTGGGCATCCAGGTCCTGGGTACACAGCACAAAAGGCACCAAGAAAATGTCCAGATTGTAGGCAATGATGCAAGGGGTGAGAGACAGAATCACTATACCCGTAGGGCTCAGCAGCGCTGCAAGAAGGAAGCTGGAACACATTTAGTGAAAAAGCAGGGAGACAACTGCAAAAGGAATAAGGTATCTGCTAAGTATGCCCTTAGCAGACCCAAAGCATTGTAAAATATGCTACTGAGAGCAGCTAACAACTATTCAACAGCTGCATTTCTAACCAAGGCAGTGTATTAAATGACCAACTTGATATAAATGAGAAGACAGGGCAGACACCAATGCCACTGCCCATCTTTCTAACAACATACAAGGGCATATTGCAAGATAACAAATGCCTGGAGGACACGGCTGCACACGCAACCACAAGACTACTGAAAGCACCAAAATCTACGCATCACAAAAGAAGAAACTGGCAAGCCTGCAAAGAGGTGAAATTGTGACCTATACAACTGAAGCAGTTGTCAGGTGTGTAAAGATGAAAGGGAGACTCTTACTGCCTCCTGAAATCCACAACTGCCCCTGAAATAAGGCTGGAAGGGACCTGCTCACTAGGAGCAGGAGGAACAGCGCCAGTGACTGCCCCCGTTCAGGCAGTGAACGTGTGCTGGGAGGGTGGCCAACAAGAAATCGGCACCACGAGGCTGAAGTCGCACTGCATGCCAAGCATCAATACAAGGTGCTGGGTGGGGGGTGGTGGGGGCTTTCTGATTCTTGGTAAATTCTTGTCTCAATGTCTCTCTGTGGCAAAGAGGCCCAGTTTAAATGCTCCTTGTGTGAACAGGATTTTCTTTTCCCGATTCGAAATTCACTACTGCTCTATTTCCATGAAGGCCCCTTGTCCTTCTGTTGCAAAACAGGCAGAAGAAAAGTTAGTCTACTTTCTGAATTCCATTTGTTAGTCAATGCACTTCTCTCTCCTACTCTTGCATCTCCTTGCAAAGGTGATGGTGTCTCAGTCTTTCCAAACTCTCTTCACAGAGACTCTGTGGTTCCTCACAATTTTCTCTAGACTTGACTCAGCTAACAGTTTAGGTACCTCCTAAGCTTGCTTCCTCACTGGGTATGGAACGGGAGTTTAACAATGGACATGCCAAGCACTAGACTTAAACCAGACCAGTTCTCTAACCACACAGTAACAGCTCAAATGGAAGCAGACAGGCTGCTCCAGACCAAAGACAAAGATGGAGATGAAAGGAGAGAGCGCTGCAGAGTGGTGGCAGACAGATAGCTAAGAAAAGCCTGGCCAAGGTCAGGATCAACACGACTTAGATGTGGCCACGTCCATGACTCAACCTGATACAGAAGAGTCAGAAGCAGCAAAGATGGATTACACTCAGGTTACCAGTTAGTGACTTGAATCTATACATTTCTTTGACATATAAAATTACTATAAATGTCATAAATGAACTTAGGACAACCAAAGCAAATGTAAAAGTGCTACCTCTGATGATCTGAAATATGAAGTATTTAAGTCCTTTTTGCTTTACTATTAGGGACAGATAGATTCACCTTATGCTCTGATTGCTACCCCACCCAGGGCAGTGTAGGGCACCATCTCAGCTGAAAGTAGCTTGGCTTCACCCTTTTGCAAGCTGCAGGAGGCAGCAAACATTTTGATGGAGGGCACCTTCGCTAGGGATTGCTGCTGTTTCAGTCCCATTGAAAGCAATGAGAGAGAATCTCCAATTTAAAATACAGCAGTTCCTTTGTGAAGGATTCTGTAAAAGAAAAATTTTCAGCATCTTCAATGATAGATCACTTTTGGCTGCAAAGCATAATGTCAAAAATGCCAGCAAACTTAAAAACAAGTCCTCAAGAGTGGTCTGCATACAAAATTTAAGTGAGCTAACTGTATGGGAATTTCAAAGCTATTTCATATTAAAAACAATTAAGAGGAAAAAAAATATAGCAGTAACAGCTACATTTCTTTAAAGACCCATTTTTAACCAACTACAGCTCAAACTAATGAATTTACTTGTACATTTTCTGCTAACTCATTCTGCATTCAAAAGGAGTAATCAATATCATTTGAAAGACATTTGCTGTATTCTTCAAAAACAAAATGATTAAATCCCAGCTTTAAATGCAAAATTTAACTCAGCCTTACATACAGAAGCAGATTTGAACTCCCTGCCCTAGTAAAGATGCACTTTAGTTCAGCCTCATTTCCAATCCTTTGTACTAGTTACTCATTTCAAGCGCTTGGCAGAGCTAACATCATGCTGACGCACACCTTCCCAGCACCGAACACATCAGTACAAGCACTACTTTCTGAAAAATGAGGATAGTTATATAAAATCTGGCATTGGTATGCTACTCTAAGAAAGCATTTCTGTTTAAAAATTAGCAGCATCTGGAACTACACTTATTAAAGAAACAGGTTAGAAAAAATTCAGCATTCAAGATCTGTTTTCCATTGCCATGTATGAGAACTGGGCTTGAATCTTCAGTTTGAGATCTGTTTTATTTACTTGATGAAACACATTGCATAACAGCTAGTTAAGGCTTGAAAAGAAAAAAGAAAAAGAAAAAAGCTTACCACTATAAGAGAGTCACATGACACAAGGCAAAACGGCCTAATGACTCTGTTTCGTCTTGTGGAAGAAAACACCAAAACAAATACTCAGACAGTAAATGCTATTTGAGCTATACAACTAGTATTCTATTGCCTCTGAACAATCAAGAGAAATTTAAGTTAACTGGATTTTGTAACATATGAGACTGAGGAGGATGGCAGCTCATGTTCTGCAAGCTACAAAGCAAATGCTATCCTGGAGTCATGATACATGCCTCCTCATTGTAATGACAGAACTAAAGATAATCAATCATGCATTAAATATTTTGTTGTATAGAGACATGAGAGTTGAAAACAAATGTAAACTTACGTATGCTGGAGTCTCCAAAGCATCTGTATTCACCAGTACTGGAGGGGGATTTGCCTTTAAAGGAAGAATTTTAAAATATATGTTGTGAAAAATATGACTCAGAGGAGGCAGTACAAAAGGACAATTAGTTTAATTCTTAACTTCCATATGATTTGCACCAAGCCCCGGAGTTGTTAAAAGGCACAGTCAAGGATGAGAAGCTCAAAATTTCACTTCCTTCAAAAAACAGCACCTTATTTCATTTCCTTCCATCCATCTGACCAGAACAAAGTGCTACCTTCCTACAACCTCCTAAAAAAGCTACCACACACTTTAAATCAAACAAGCTAATCTGGTTATTTGAGTTTTTCAGCATTCCTTAAAAGAAAAAAATATCAAATCAAATCACTATGTCAGTTAAACAAACAGACAGTTTCCATAGCTGAATTGCATAAGACATAACGTTCAAACGTTAGTTTACCAACCCAAACCCTAGGTGTCATGCTCAATAGGTGCCTATTAGATGGAGTCATGCTGTTACACTTTAACCTAAAAACATCCTCTAGTAAACGGGCAGCTTCTGCAGAAAATGGAATCAGCAGGGATAAAATATGCAAACACCAAGTTAGCTCTTCCACACCCACGTATAATGCTTCTATGAATAACACGTATTGTGAAGACAAAGGTCTTTGGGTAAATCTGATATCTTTCATTAGACCAACTCAAATAGTTGGAAAAATTCTTCTTTGCAAGCTTTTGGGTATAAATATCCTTAGTCAGGCTAAGGAAGGCTCTGCAGTTAGTGTGTACTCTTCCGGGATGGGATGAATAGTAAAGCAGCCAGAGGCTGGGCTGGGCTGCCTGCAAGACAGGCAGTCAGTGAAGATGTAAACTGGGGAGTCAGTGGGTGACAGAGAGTTTGCGAGGGAGAGGTAGCTGGTAAACAGCAGAGAGGTACCTGGGGAGTTAGATGTTAGGTAGCTTACAATGTGTCATAAATCCAATGTTTATATTTAATCCATGATTTTTAGTATCCATTAACCTGTTGTAAAGACTTTCATGGGTTCGCAGACACAATTCAAAATACAGTTGGCACACTTTTAGATCTGCAGATTGGCAGCATACCATTAAACACAGGCCTCCTACTTTAGAGCATCTATTAACTACATAATTGACTATAAAGTACTATCTTTATGAGAAGACAATATTTTTATTATTATAATTTTAATGGCCAAAAGTTAAAGGATTGTAATAAAAGATCACAGCAGTAAATGAATTATACAGTCCTATGAGGATGTGAAGTTTATCAGTCCATTCAAGTTTTGCATATTCTCCTCTGTATGCTAACATGAGACTTGCTTTAAAAACCTGCCTCTAAACTTAGTGGTTTAAAAACCCCATAAGCTCTTTTTGTAGTTTTGTTTTTAATCCACGTGTATATGATATTTATAATATTAAATGGACCAGAGACATTTATTTAAAATGCTGTGCTGGTCACCCAGACTATCAGAGTAATCCTGACAAACATCACATGCTACTTCATAGGTACTGCCACACCAAATGAGACCAGTGCTCAACTTAAGTCTAGCACTGTCACAGAAAATGGCCTGCACCAGATTCTTCAGGCATGAAATCCCCATAAGAAACAGTAAGGCTGTGTGAAGCTTCAGTAGTCAATTAAATTCAGAGGAGATTTGGCCCGATTCAGGGACCAAATCTCCGAATTGAATCAGGAGACCAATTAACAGGTCCAAATCCATTTGAAGCACCCGAATCAATTAGGAAAAATATTCAGAAAACATCTGGCAATTTGGCCATAGACTAAGCAGGCAGCTGACAGGGCTGCCTCCAGCTGGTAAGTCTGCTGGGGTTGGGGGAGGGAGGGGGGGAGAGACTGGGGCTGGGACAACGTGCCCAGCCCGGGCGGAGGACACAGGACTCGGGGAGGGGGACAGGATTGCGCTGGATGCAGATGTGGCAGCACTAGCAGTGGGGGCTATGCCCTGCTGCCACTTGCCCCTTTCCGCCCAGAGTGAGCCGCGTCTGCATCCTGCCCTGGCTGGGCAAGCGACAGGAGGGCAGAGCCCCCACCCCTAGCGCTGCTGCGCCTGCATCCCGCGTCCCACTGTCCCCGTGAGTCCTATGCCCCCCCGCCTCAGCTGGGCAGCTTGTTCCAGTCCCAATCCCTCCCTCCCCTAAACCTCTTTCCTCCCCCCCAACAGACTTACCAGCTGGAGGCAGCTGTGTCAGTCTATGGCCGAATCGCTGAAGTGACGCCAAATCTTTCGGATCTGATTCAGCCAAATCAAATCAGGACAGTGATTTGAATCCCTGAATCAAATCACTGTCCTCTGTGTCAGCCATATCTAAATCTGAAGTGAATACTTGATACTTCGTACAGGCCTAATAAACAGTAAGAAAAAAATTCTGCTACCAGACATGGGTTAGCAGTGTTGCATACATTGAGACTTTTCCAAAGATCAGACAGGACTGACTGAGGTTGGTAAATTGGTAAAAATACAACCAAAACAAAAACATTTTTACTACATATTTTTCCTTCCTTCAAGACAACAGCAAAGAAATTCAAGCAAGTACTATATAGCAGCAAATTACAAGTCACCAGAATCTATCATTCAGCAATTGTCCCTAGACATGCATGCCCAAACCTGAAGCAACATGTAAAGCCAGGTGTTAGCAATCGCACAATAAAAAAAAAACTATTCAGAGAAAGTAGAGGATAAATGTCTCTACACAGAGAATTTTTTCAAATTAACTGATGTTTCCAGACCCAATTTTTTTTTCCAATTATACCTTATTTTAAGACAATTTACAATTAAGAAGTAAGTGCTTGCATAAAAAATTGTTAGGTAACAGATTAAAAAAAGAGCTTTTGGCTCCATCTCTGAAATAGCGTACTATCTACAAGTATTTATGAAGAATACACCTGGATTTATTTTAGAAAGAAAGATAAGTTATAAGTTAGGCTTTAGAATAAAAATAATGCATTAAAATATGAATGCTTAGAAAATTATTTTCTATCTAATTTACAAGAAGCGGCATGCATAAATTTATTTCACGGTGTTAAGTGGAACTGGCAGAGGAGTCTTATTTGACAACTAGCCAACTGCCTGTCAAGAATGACTGGGGGGGCGGGGATGGAGTCCCACCATGCACTGCCCTGTGCTACTGCCACTCTGCCTCCGCCCCGTGCGTCCCCTTCCACCCCGCCACACACAAGGGAGGGGGGGAAACTTGCACGCAGCACCCTGTGCTGCTGGCACTGTGCACCTGGCCACGCACAATACCCTCCCTCCTGGCTGTTTTCAGGACCCAGCAGTGGTGGTGTGCCGCCACTGTGCCCCACTCCCCTTTCCTTCCCCTCCCTGCCAGCTTTTGTTGGGGGCACTCCATCCCCTCTGTCATGGCGGCACTCTGCCATCCTAGGCTGTCCCCGCCATCCCCCTCTGCCTCATAGGATGGAATGACAGTGGGAATAGTGCCGCCATGACAGTGGGTATGCGGGGCCGGGGGGAGGGGGTGTAGAAGCCAGCGCCAACCTGCACCTCACCACCCACCTGCTCCGGCTGCCCTCAGTCCCCACCATCACGGCAGGGAAGCAGGCAGGGAGGCTTCTCATCTGGACCCATTACACTTGCTCTCCTCTCCCACCCTGCGTCAGGTCCAGGCCCATTCCCCTTCCTCCCCGTACCCTCTGGCTCCGGGGGGGACGACGACACCGAGGCCAGCGCCACTCTGGCGCCCTCCGTCCCCACCGTCATGGCGGTGCTTGTCTGTTCAGAGCATTCTGATTGGTTGTTTCAGTAAGCATTGTGATTGGCTGCCGAGACAATCAATCAGAGTGCGAATAAAGCGTTACAGACAGACAGACAGACAGACAGACTAATGCTTTCCCAACATTAGAATATCGGGAAACAACGGACCTTTCATCCCTAAAGTTCAGCTATTTGTTCTTTACGTTTCATCCAGCACCTGGGACAGCACATTAGCCTGGAGATACTGAAATATGTACACATTTACAAATGATCAACGGAAGACATTTCCACAGGTCTGTAAATTAATTTTTAGGTAATAGATCAGCTGCTGCCATTTAACCAGTGAAGCAGCAATAACCAAACTGAAACAAAAGTTGTGGGATTGGTCTACAAATGGACCAACAGAACTAATGTGGTGTAATCACGCTGCTTTAGATCAAAAGATACACCTCCCCACGTGGACATGATTCCAGAAGGAGAATCATAATTCCCTGTATAGCTTGTGTCACAAAAGCTACTAGTTTATATTCTGAAACCATTCCTTATTTTATATGCAAGACAGACAATAAAGCAGGCTGTGTTTATGTTAACACTGGTCACTAAAAAGACCAAGCAACTGATTAAAAATTGTGAGTGAGTTTTATATACAAAGCAGGTAAAGGGAAAACAGCTGTAGTCAGTCTTGGGTTGCAATATTTTTTGTGCCAGATTTATTCTGGCTTCACAACAGGTCAGAAGGGACCATTAGTCTGACCATTTGTACATCACATGCCATTAGCTTTCATTTGGCTAGCCCTATGTTTGGGGTAGCACTTCAGTCATTGTGACACTAAAATGTGCGCTACAGTCAGAGAAAAGGAGAGACTGCAGTGCCCCAATGCCCCAGCCTCAAGCAGTGTTAGGAAATTGATAACTTGAGACACACCAGTTAGCCAGAATACGTGAACCAGGACCCCTGCAGCGGAAGAAACAAAAGAGCAAGGTCCCTGCCACCCAAAAAGCTTCTACGTCCTAAAGTTGCACCCAAGCGACTAACAGACAATGACTTTCAATGCAAGTTAAACACATCTACTCATCACATGTTTTTGCAAATCCTACTAGATTCCCACCTGCATCCTCAGGGGCCCGAGTACCATTATCATTTTAACAGCTTTTTGTACATAAACATTAGCATGGCAAAGTACAGTGTAATATTAAATTAGCCTTTGCCATTGTGTTTCCAACCTCTAACTATCTGGGTGCAGAATCATAAAGACAGAGAACTGGAAGGGACCTCCTAAGGTCATCTCATACAACCCCTTACCTGAGGCAGGAGCATCTCTTATCCAAACTATCCCATACGATCCATTGTCTAACCTCTTAGCAAAACTATACAGCCAACCCTGACATAACACAAGACATCACACCCCAACCCGCCACAGGTAAAGCAAGGAGGCCATGGCAGCCAACCTCCTGTTTCTGTACACGTTGTTAATAGACACTCAAGAGACCTCAGGAAGAGGGCCATGCCCCCCCGCTACAGAGGAAGACAAAACCCCCACCAAAAACCAATTTGACCATGGGGGAAATTTCCTTCCTGACCCCAAGTATGGCAATTGGTTAACCCTGGAATGGAGAGCCAAGACCTTCTAGCTAGGAACCTCCAGCTTTAAGTCCCAGCAAGAGCACTGGCACAAGATCCCCAATCTTGGCTGCAGCCAACACCCAATGCCTCTGAGGAAGGCTTAAAACATCCCTGACACATGGAGCAGCAAAAGCTGCAGGGGGCAAGAAATTCCCTGCCAGCCCCATGCAGCAACCAGCAAAGCCCAGTAGCCTAGGAAATCCCCATAGCAGAACACAGGCATCACTGCACCTAGATCACCCCTGACCAGTGGCTGTCCAACCACTCCTTGGACCCCGCCAGTGATGGACAGTTCATAATTTCCATAGGAAGGTACCTTACATTTTGAATACACTTATCTCTCCAGTGTGTGTGCACTCAAAGTTTATTTTGCTTGTTATCCAGTACCATTAAAAATGCAAACAGTCACAGGAAGCATGTGTTGGATAACCTTTGCTTCTAACGTTTGTTTTGCTACTGTAGAATATTCAGCACTTTTCTTTATTTTCTCTTTTGCAAGTCAGGAAATCACAGATAAAAAAACTAGGAGATACAGGGTGCATCTACACGTGCCCCTACAGCACGGTTGTTACTGTGCCATCATTTAGTGCTTCCTTTTGGAAGCACTAAATAATGGCGCACTAACAGCCTGTACAGCACCTTGCCGGCAGTACATGGTCATTTTTAGCTGCTACGCTGTTGTAGCAACACGTTATACTGAGGGAGTGTGCTGCTACAGCGATGCTGCGGCAACTTCACAGTTGATGCCTACAGATGCTACATTGCTGTAGCGTCACATGCAGCTGCACCTACTAAGCATCAAAATCTGCATCTCTGGGGTGCAAAAATACAAATCCTTCTCACACTATCCCTGAACTGGATGTGACCTGGTGACACTGGTCATGCATTAAGATCCTAAATTAAGGTGTCCTTCTTTATGTGTACCTATATGTGAAGGCCTACCTAAAACATGGTGGAAGTTTGTGGCTCAGCAGAGCTTACAGTCTCGCTCTTTTCTCCGTGCCCTCCTCGTCCCCAGCCACTGAATGGCTGCGGCAAAAATGGTGGGATTAATTGCCTCTTGGCCATTCAGCAGTGGGCGAGGGGAAGGGGAGGGGGCATGCGCAGCAAAAAGAGTGAGATTAAAGGGGCCGCTGAACCACAAACCTCTGCTATGATTTAGGTAAATCCCTACCTATATGACTACTACAGCTTCCCCCCCCCCATATTAAAATGACACACACTCACTGGTGAAAATCCACAAAAGTGGTGGTTTTATGGGCTTCAACATAAATTATGGTGGTATTTAAGGAAAACTTCTTTGTAGTAGAGCCTGTCAATCATACAAGTATCAAATATGGCAGGATAACAGAAGGACAAGGCATGTAAACATAATTACAAGAAAACGTCTGTGTACTTATTGATGGTGTTATTTTATATGCTCTAAAATCAGCAATGGGGTTTTGACAGCAAGAAGGAAGAGGATGTCTTAATGTATTTATTGTACGAACTCATAAGTTGTACCTTTGAGAAACACAAGCTGTTAAGAAGCAAAAGACAGAATGGGACACATGTCATCATAGCAACAGTAATGATGTCTAAGTTCCTAATATTATTCTTCCGTTTAATGCAGAAAAGAATGGCAAAGTGCTAAGAGACAATGCTGAAAATAATGAAAGATCAAAGCCAGGGTCTAATCCACACCACTGTAGTTTTCTGAAACAAGGCACTGGACATAATACAATGATGATAACACTTTGAGCAGGGCAATTTTATTCCAGTAAATAGAAATCTATCAAAAAATACAATTTAAGATCAACTGAGACCAGAGCAGAAGGACTGGACCCTATGACTCACGAGGTCCCTTCCAGCCCTAAACTACTGTGAATCTGTCAACTGCAAATGCAGGTCTAATGCAGTTTAACATCTGGAAGCCGCACCTTGTGTAAAGAACTATAACCTGACTGGTATCACAGAGATGTGGTGGGGTAGCTCGTATAACTAGAACATCAACACTGAAGGTTTCACTCTGTTTCAGAAGAACAGGGTTGGGAGAAAAGGTGGGGGTGTCACCCCGTATGTCAGGTAAGCACACACTTGTTCCCTGGTCCAGGAGGAAGAAGATAGCAGAACAGAATGCATCTGGGTGAAGATGAAAGGTGAAAGATGCAGAAGCAACCTGGGTGGAGATTTATTACAGGCCAACAAATCAGGAAGAGGAAGCGGATGAGGCATTTTTCAAGGAAGTGCCAAATCTATCCAAAAGCTAGGAGGTGGTACTCATGGGAGACTTCAGTTTTTTGGACAACTGCTGGAAAAACAGTGCAGGCAGACAAAACCTTGAGCCGGTTCCCAACTTGTGTGAAGCACCACTTTCTGCTCCTGAAGGCTGAGGATACAACCAGGGGATCATCTATCTTGGGTCTTGTCCTGACCAACAGGGAAGAACTGGTGGAGGATGTGAAGGTGATGGGCGACTTAGGAGGAAGCAGTCACGGTACACTAGGATTCCAGATTCTGTGACAGGGAAAGCATGAGCTCTGCAAAACTAGGGCACCAGATTTCAATCAGGTAGATTTCACCTGACTCCAGGAGTTAACGGGCATGGTACCATGGGAACACTGACTGAAAAATAAAGGTGCCCAGGAGGCCTGGGACCTTAAGGGGCGCAGTACTGGAAGCCCAACAAGAAACTGTTCTGACACAATGGAAGTACATGAAGAATGGCAAGAAACCAATGTGGCAGCACAAGGTGCCTCAAATGCAAAAGGAAAGCATAGAGGCAATGGAAAGATGGACAGGTCACCAAGGACACGTACCAGGAAACAGCAAGAACCTGCATGGACAAAATCAGGAAGGCAAAGATAGTGTGCTGCACCTGGCAAGGGAGGTTGAAGACAAGAGGGTTTCCAAGTATGCTGGCCAGAAAAGGAGCACAGAAGCTGGGGGTCCTCCGTTAACTAGGCAGGGAGAACTCTTAACAGAAGGTGCGAACAAGGCAGAGTTACTCAACAGCCACTTTGCTTCAGTCTTCTCAAAAAAATTAAGCTGCAGCCAGACACCTAATAAGGATTATTTGGCTAAGGAAGGGAACAAGCTGAGGGATGAGACAATGTCAGAGGCAGTCAAGAGAGCTGTTGATGGGTCTGAATGAATTCAGATCACCAGGGCAGGGTGAGCTTCATCCCAGGGTCCCAAAGAAACTGGTAAAGGAGATCTCTGAACCCTTGGCAATCAGTCATGGGAGATGGGTCAAGTACCAGAGGACTGGAAAAGGGTCGGTGCAGTGCCCCTCTTTAAAAAATGCAAAAAAAGAGAATCTGAGAAATGACAAAACAGGTACCCTCACTTCAATATTTGGGGTGAGGTTACTGGAGCATATCCTGAGGAAGGACATTTACAAGCATGTGGAGGAAGAAAGGCTGATAAATAGTCAACATGGACTTACTAAGAAGAATTACATATAGTCACACTAAAGGCTCGTGCAGTTTTGTATGCATCGACAGAAGCATTAGGTGCAAGATGGGAGGTGATAGTGCCTCTCTATTCCACATCAGTTAGGACTCATCTGCAGTAGTGTGTCCAGTTTTCACCTCCACTTTTTAAAAAGGACATGGAGAAGTTAGAGGCTCCAGAGGCAGGTAGCAAAGATGATGAAGGGCTTGGAAGGCAAGTCACACGAAGAGAGGCTGATGGAGCTGGGCATGCTCAGCTTGCAGAAAAGGTTTAAGAGAGGACCTTGATAGTAGTCTGCAAACACTTAAAGGGCTGCCATAAAGAAGAGGGAAAACAACTTTTCTCTCACTTGCTATAGAGAGCAGGAAATGGACCATTGGCTTGAAGTTGCCACTGGAGCTGCAAAGCAGGTTTAGATTGGAGATCAGGAAAAAACTTCTTCAGTGTTAGAACAGCGAGACAGTGGCACAGACGGCCTAGGGGAGCTGCAGGCCCTCCATCACTGGAGGTGTTCAAGTGGAGGTTGGAGAGCCACTGGTTGGGGATGCCATGCCTATGTTCTACTATGTGCATTTCCCATGCTTCTGGGCTTTGCTGGTTGCCCTCCTTCCCCTTCCAGCTCTCCCCCCACTTCCACAGATGTTGTTTTTAAGCCTCCCCAAGAGGCACCTGGGGTTGGCTGCAGTCCATGCTGGGGATGGGGACTGGGCTGCGCCGGTGCTCCTGCTGGGACTTACGCCGGAGGTTCCTGGCTAGAGGGTCTTAAATCTCTGCTCAGGGTTGGACTGATGCCTTCTCTGGAGTCAGGAAGGAGTGTTACCCCATGGTCAGAATGGTATGGACTGTGAAGCGGGGTGGGGGAAGAGGCAAAACCTCTACCTGGGATCTCTTGAGTGTCTATTAAAAACCTTCTACAGAAGCAGGACATTGGCTGCCATGATTCCCAGGCTTTATGTGTGGGAGGTTCAGATGTTATATCTTGTGCTGGTGTTAGGGATGGCAGTAGTTTTACAAAGAGTTTATATTATGGATTTGGATACAATGGTTTGGATAGAGATGATCCTGCCTCATGCCCGGGGTTGAACTAGATGACCCCCTTCAGTCTGACTTTTCTAGTAGTCTAAAATCTGCCAAAGAATAATGGGAATAGTAAACAGTTGTGAAATATTTCATTTCACCATGTTCTAAATGTAATGTTTCAATTTTTCATTTCAAAAACAGAATGTTTCAATGATGATTTTTTTGAATGAAAGAAAAAGGTTTAAAAAAGGCTAACCAACTTCAAACCTAATTGTGATGTTTAGTTCCAGGTTGAACAAAATTTCTGAAAATGACCTGTAATATTACTACATTTAACTACATATCACGCACCCCCCTGTCAGCCCTATGACACTGGGGTGCATGTCTTAAGCACGGAAGTTGTTTTTATTCGCTGGAATAGCAGCAGGGAGATGCAGTCCGCCAGCGACTGTCTACATGGCTGCTGCTCTTTCTGACCCCAGCAAATAGGTGGTAGCTTTCATAGCTGCTACTGGTTGAGTACTGTCACTTGTGCCCAAAGCAGAGACTGAGCTGGCTCAGGGCAGGTGACCTGCTGCAGGCAGTCTGCTATGTCGTGATGCAGCCTGTGTTATAGAAACCACATTTTACTATTTACTAGAACTTGCATCAAAAGTATTTACAGTAAAGAATGACAGGTTTGCTACTGCCCCTGCCAGGGTCTAGGGCGTGGTCTTGTTGCTGTCCTGCCACGCTAGGAGCTCCTGCTGCCTCATGGAGACTGTCTCTTGGGATGTCACACTAAACTATAGCTCTCTCTGTTTCCAGGAAGATATGACACACAAGACTCTGGAAAAACAGTTAGGGCGGCTAGGAGCTGGAACCAACTGCTTAGGGAAGTGGTGCTAGCTCCTACCCTGGGGGTCTTTAAGAAGAGGCTTGATGCCTACCTGGCTGGACACATTTGAGTCCAGTCTTTTCTCCGGCCCAGGTGGGGGGGTCGGACTTGAAGATCTACAAGGTCCCTTCCGACTCTACTTCTATGATTCTATGAAAATCTTTTCCCCTACATGCTCCCTTTGAAAACAAGGAGTCACCTTATTTGCAGGTGTGCAGTATGCATTCCCCACATTTCACCAATCAGCCCAACACATTTCTGTTCATGTGAACATGAACATTTTCTTTTTAAAATGTTTTTGGTCTGGCCACTGACCTGAAAAAAAAACATTATGTGCAAAAGTTACTACAACAGGTATGAAATGAGCTAGAAGTGTATCAACAGCAAGGACAGGGAATAGACTTGCCAGAGCAAATGGTTGGTGCTTCACTATACCTGTGGAAACAGAGAACAGAGATTCCTGGAAATATTAAGACTTAGAACTTACAAAAGCATATTCATATCCTTGCATAACCTATACTGTCTTTTGTAAGTACAATTTAGTTGTACAGGACAGGATAATTCAGAAGGGACAACCCCATAAAAAGTAAGAACAACTACAAATGTTATGTTTATTTACAAAAAATACAATGTTTCCTATAAACCTATACATGGATTATTTATTTAACTAGTTTATCAAACTTGCATGCAATGATGGAAAATGTTAGTCAAAAGAACTGCAATAAATCAAATAGAAAATGGGAAAAAAAAAGAATAAAAACCTGTTGTGTGGAAGATGGGCTGACAGTGGTCTCAGCAGGGACGGGCGGGACAGGGATCACAGGGACAGTGGGAGAAGAGGGAGGAACAGCTTCTGTTGGCTAAAAATCATCAATGGAGAAAAGGTCAAGAAAATAATACAAACAAGAAAAATGAATTACATTAAAAATTTTGCATAAATCAAAACAAAATGTAATTCAACCATTTTTGATCCACTGCATTCTTCAAATGAATTATGAGGTTAAAAACAACTAATAATTAAAGGTGATACCCTTAAAACAAGTACAGAAACCTGCTATTGCACATTAGCTACTGAAGTGTGGAAGATTCCCTCTACAGTCACCCTGAAGAGCAGCAAGTACCAGAAGCTTACTGGCCTCACTTTGTACGCTCAGGCACAACATGCTTAAGGTATGAGCCAAAAGCCCGCTGAAGTCAATGAAAAGATTTCTACGGGCTTCATGGGCAGCTGAAGCACTGCCATACGTCACGTAAAAGGCAGAAGGGAGCCGACTGCCAGACTGAACAGCTACTGCATCTTCTGTTAACGTCACAATTAGAGCAGGTGAAAGTTTCACACTCAAGGAACACACCACGGTGCTCAACCCCCCCACCCCTGGGCCACATCCAGACCCTGACATTGTGTCATCCAGCCTGTGGGCTCCCCATGGGTCTAAAAATTTGGCAGTGAGGGAGTTGGGGCACTGCTCCCCTGCTGTCACTTTTCTAGACCCGTGCGGATCCCTGCAGGATAGACAGCATGGCCCTGGGCATGGGGCCCGATTCCAGCACCTGGGGCTGGGTGGGGAAAGCAGGGAGCCCCAGGGCACAATCCTGGCATGCGGGGATCAGGATTCTTGTGCGCAAGGCAGGATCTGGCCCACAGACCTGCCCCGTGCCATTCATTTGGCCCAAGGGGCCAAAAGTCTGAGCAGGGCTGGTAGGGTAAATGGTACCAATATGAACTGGTCAAGGCACAAGCTGCTACGTGACCTCTGACATCTGCGTGATGCTGTAGCAACACAGGTGCAGCAAAAGGGCTGCAGCTTCCACCCTGGTTCACCCTTGGTTGACGTGCAGGCAGTTTAGTTGGCCTGTGTTGCTACTGGGTCTTGCAGCAGTAACAGTCCAGTGCAAAAGCTGCCACACTCCTGAGCAGCAGCTTCCCCTCCCCGCCTGGAGCAGCTAAAATGTCCGGAGTTCCCCTGTTCCTCCGATCCCTGAGCGAAGAGAACAGCTGTCAGTCACACAGGCACAACTCCCCGGGGCAGTATCATCACACCAGTATCAAGGGCCTGGGCTGGGTTTGCCAGACTAAAGCAGAAGGCTCAGCACACTTTTGTACCACTGAGAAGGAAGTCATGCCTGGGGGCTGCACCAGCCTCACTACCGTGGTGTAGGCACCAAGTCACACGGATTTGAGAAACGCACAAGCCACAGGACATGGGAAAGTGCAGGCTCTCGACTAAAATTTTGTGGAGTTAATTTTTAAAGCTGCATATTTTAAAACATTTTGTCACCAACAAGCAGTCACAAACAGAATTATAGGCAGTATCCATTAAAATTACTGACCTGCATACGAGCAGACCCAAATTCTTATGATGTAATTGTACCTGAAAACATTTTTGGGATATTCTCCATGTGCTGGACTAACTTGGGGTTTAACAATGAAGAAACAGAAAAATATCTGTAAACTATTAAAAAAAATCCTTCAGAAAGCAAAAGCAGAACACGTCAAAATTACCAAGGTCTTTTAAAAATATTTCTCAGTTTTTGTATTTATGATTTTTTTTTTTTTTTTTTTATTACAAACCAAGATGAGAGGAAGAAATGTTAAGACTCGGTCACTGGTGACATGCTCTTACTTGCTTTAAGCACATAGTATTATATACTGTTGTTCTGCACAGTCACTTCACTCTGAATGAACACTATTGAAAACCCAAGGCGAGTATTGGAAAGAACATATAAAACAAATGAGTACTTAATATCTTATGGGACCGTCTCCAAATTGTTCTATAAAAGGCATAAGTATGTCCTTATAGCTGTAAACGTGAGGCATTACCACTTCTCAAAAGTTGCATTTTAGCCATGAAACTAGATTAGTCTGAATGTTACAGACATGGAAATGTTTCCCAAGCAACTTACAAACAGTACATTAAAATACAAGCTGCTGAGTGTTCTAACATCTAGCACTTTTGCAATAGTAGCAACCAGCTAACAAGCCCGAGGAGTTGCACCACTGCCATGTGCACAGTTCTGGTGACCTCTTTGGTCAACTTCACTCCATTCAAAACTGAGTAAAGCTGCACGGATGTGCAGAGACAAACCTTTAACTACAATTTATGCCAACTTCATATTATAACCAAAGAATATGTTAAGCTACAAAGTCAAGCACTCAAATTGGAAAACTCCATAATTAAAGCTCTGGTCCATTTTTTTCTCAACAGGTCTGTGTACACCTATGTATTATTTCCCATATTTTTGAAAAAGGAAGCAAAAAAATCCTTCATGTGGGATCCCTTTGACTCCACACGAGTTATCAACGGAACTGGAACCTAGACAGCCACCAACCTGCCCCAGCTTAAACAACGAGTACTCGCAATAGCTTGCCACCACCTGCGGGGCACAACCAATCTGTATCTCCCATCCCCACCCCAGCAACCAACAAATCTTTCCTGCTCCTGCACTTCTCTCCCTACACTTGCCACCCATTCAGCCTCTCTGGATTTCTTTGTCCAGGGCCTGCAAAAGTTTCTTTGCACAGCCAGCCCCAGTCCTCCTGCTGGCTCCTTCTCCTAGCCCCATTCCTCTCCCTCCACCCCCTCCCCAGGCTCCTTGTCCGTGTCTCTTACCATCTCAATCCTGATCTCATTCTCCTTGCGCTGCTGGTTTAGTCCCATCCTCTTTCAACTCCTCACTACAGTCCATCTTCCAACCTCCATGGATTCCCAGGCACCCCTTCTGTCCAGGCTCACCTCATCAAATCAGTCCCAATTCTCCCCCCAATTCCTTGTCCACTCTGTCTTCCTACACCACCCACACCTCGGTCTCTGGCCTGCACTTCCAGATGTCTCCTGGTCTTCCCCATGGGCCCTTCTGAGAATCCCACTCACCTGACTGACACACCCCTCAACCCTACAATATCTTCTCAGTCCTTGGTAGCACCGTAAAGAGTTCTCACGGTGTGTACGGAAGGGCAAGATCATCATCTAAAGAAAACTTTAGAGAATATAATACAATGGCCTGTGTTGTCATGCCTACCAGCAGAGAGGAAAGGAAGTAAAAACCCAGGCAGGTTTTACAGATATACCACCAAGCCTACGTTCCTTTTACAAGCAGCAGCCCAATTAAATTCATACATTACACAGAGCCATCAACAGATCTGAAATGCATAATGCATTAGAAACTGAAGCGTTCTGGTTTCAGTCATAAGCAAGCTAAGTTTCATCTCTGTATGTATTAACGGTTTTTTTAAAAAGTTCACTTCTGTAATTACAAATTGGGAAGCAGATCTTATTCTTTGATACAGCTACTTCAAATGTTTTAGCTACAATATAACAGCAAATGTTATTTTTATTGACATGCTTTAGGTAACCTCAGTTCATGGTACTCAACACTGAAACAAATCTGATACTTGAATTGTTTCTCCAAACACATCATAATTTTGGCCTTTGAGAGACGCTGAATTTCAGCACGAAATGTAAAAAATGAAATATAAAAATTTGCCACAGCAGCATTGCAGGGGTCAAAAGCACTAACTCTGAGCTGCCCACACGATCTACCTGTGATAAAGGTACAGGTGACCCTAGGGTGCCTCAGGCATGGGGAAGTGTTAATGCCATTGCTCAACTCCATGGCAAGCCTTCTCTTAAAACAGCAGTTTTCAACCTGCAGTCTCCAGACCCTGGGGGGTCCACAGATTATGTTTAAGTGGTCCACAAGAGAGGACTGTGATTAATAAAAAATATGTGAATATCCATGCATACAATTCAAAGGGGTTTGCACCTCCATTCAAAAATGTTTTTAGGGGTCCACAAATGAAAAAAAGTTGAAAACCACTGCTGTAAAATACTGTATACAGCTACAGTCATTCATATTTGAGATAGAGGAATTAAAACCAGAACCAGTATAGGAAAGGGCTACAAGCATGATCAGGGGAATGAAAAGCCTAAAATCAAGAGCCCGGTTTGTTTAGCTCAGCAAAACAGCGGTCTGAGAGGAGATGGGATTCCTGCTACAAAGAAGGTAAACTCTGGAGAGAAGAGCTTTTGAAGCCCAAAGGCCAATACTGGTACAGGAACAAACAGCTATAAACTGAGGCTGGATGTTAAAAGGTTTCTAACCAGCAGCATAGCGACAGTCGGGTCAGGCTTCCAACAGGCGCACAAACACCAGCATTTTTCCAAGGTGGGGGCTGGCAGGATGCTAGTCCTGCACTACTATGCTCTCCAGAGAACTTGCAATAAAAGCAGCATTATAAAAAGCTTTTACAGATTTTAAATGATTGAAGATTCTAAATATTACAACCTGTTCTGAAAATAATTCTCATTAATGACTTGTATGAACATTATGATGAACAAACAAATACTTCAGGTAAAATCACAGGAACGGCTTTATCTAAAAATGAACCACTGGAAAAAAATAAAATATTACATATGATATGCTTTATATATCAGCCATTTGATTTGGAAATAATCAATACATTCGCTGTTGAGCTCAATGCAATGAGAATCTAAAAGTCCTCCGATAAAAAAATTAAGAATTTAGCACAATAATAAGGCAACCTTCATCATTTTCCTATACCAAACAAAATCTAGAGCTTTTCTATATTTGTTTGTATGTAAAGTAGCAGTTGAACTAAAAACTAAAACCCCACAAAATCAAGAGAGCACAATAATGTATCCCCAAACATACAGATCAGAACCAGGCAGACTACAGTACTCCTCCTGTACAAGTGTGAAGTGAAGTCATCACCGTCTTTCCTCCACCTCCAGACAAAACCCTTTGTAGACAGTGAAGTGCAATTACGAGACCAGTGGAACAGACTTCTAGTGAGAAAGAATCAACTGAAGAATTCCCTAACAGCACAAAACTTTGAACTTTAAATACTTTTTCTTCAATTTCTCAAGATGAAATTCAGGTGACACATTCAGTAACAGGAAGCAGGTAAGAAATACTGAGGATAAAACTGCAGAAGAATAAACAGACTACACTTTACAAGTCGCACTGAACCCTTTTTACCCATTCTGTAACCTTATTTCTCTTCCTGAAGACCTACTCAGTTACAAAAATGAATATACTTTTTTTCATTTAACAGTGTCTAGCATTCAGAAATACATACCTTTTCATAAGAAGAGCTAGACCACGAGCTATCAGACCACCAGCCACTACTAGCTTTCACTTTGGCTGTGCTTTTTGTAGGACTCTTTTTTACACTATCTCGCAGATTTGTGAACTTCCCCCTGTGTTTTGCAGACACGGGCAACGCTGTGGGACTACAAGACGGGTGAACCCTAGCTGCTTGTCCCTGGTGCAGAGCATGTTGTGGCCGAGTATGAAGACTGCGAGGCGTTTCCATCCTGGCACTTGTAGAATCGGCCCGCCTGGCTTTTACCATGTCGCCATCATCTGCAGCACAACATCTGTGGCTGTGACACTGAGTGGTCATCAAATAAGCAATCCAAACAACCCTTTTTGGAAAAGCAAGTTTTTGGTTTTAACGGATGTAGGTTTATTGCAGAATAGTTTCAAGATTTTTTTTTCATTTTCTGGGTGGCGCACAGAGCAAAACAAAGAACAAAATGCTGTTTTAGCCAGAAATGCGCATGCGTACTATCTTGCCCTATATTTAAAGAGCACCGCTGAGCATTACATACGACAGTCCCTTTGCTAAAATAATCAATGCTGTGCACAGATTATTGAGTAGATGGCTGAAGTTGGCTGACATTTCCAAAGGTCTATGAAAGGTTGAAAAATATCCTTACTAGGACAAGTTCGCCTGCCCGAAACTTCTACCACACGTGAAATTCTCTCCAAGGTTTGCAAATGAAAAACTCAATGTACAAAACTGTTTACAGAACAGCAGACAATGATTTCAGTATTATCTGAATTTTATTGGCATTTCAACACCCTGCATATCACACTAGTATGAGAAAAAAAGTGTTTTTTTTCCAAATTAAACCTGATCTTTCTCCTCTCACACTTTACTAAAGGGCTAAAATTTAGTGGATGTCATAGGATCATAGGAAAGCAGAGCTGGAAGGGACCTCACAAGGCCATCTAATTCAGTCCTCTGCTCCAGGCAGGATCACCCCCGACTAAACCATCCCTGCTGAGTGTCTGTCCAACCTGCACATGAAAACTTCCAGGGATGGAGATTGCACAGCTTCTCCCGGCACCTGTTCCAGTGCTTGACCAACCTCCGAGTCAGAAAGTCTGCCTCATCTCCAACATACATTTCCTCTCCTGCAGTTTGTGGCCATTGATCCTAGTCCTGTCCCCTACAGCCACAGAGAAAGAGCCATCTCCATTCTCTCTATAATTGCCCTTAAGGTATTCAAAGACTGTTATTAAACCCTGCTCAATCTTCTCCTCTCCAGCCTACATAATTCTCATTTTTCAGACTTCCCTCATAAGTCATGTCTTCCAGGCTGTTAATAAATTTTCACTGCCCTATGCTGGACTCATTCCGATCTGCCCACATCCTTCTTGAAGTGTGGGGCCGAAAACTGGACACAGGACTCCTGGGGAGGCCTTGCCAGTGCTGAACAGAGGAGAAGAGTCACCTTCCTTCATTTGCAAGTTACACTCCTGTTTGTGCAACCTAGGATGCTGTGGGCTTTTCTGCAACAACAGCACGCTGCTGGCTCATAATCAGGTTATGATCTACAGCTACCCCCGGTCCTTCTCTGTAACCCTGCAGCCTGCCTCCCTGCCCAGTCTGGATTTGTGTGTGCAGTTTTTCTGTCCCAACTGCAGGACTCTGCATTTGTTCTTGCTGAATCTCATCTCAGTGATTGTGGACCGCCTCTCCAATCTATCCAGGTAATTCTGGTTCCTAGTCCTGTCCTCCAGAGCCTTTGTAACTCCACCCAACTCGGTGTATTTCCACCAATTTGTTAAGTGTGTACTCAACCTCATTGTCCAAATCATTCATTTTATAGTACAATATCAAATAATACCCGACTCAGGATGTATCACTGGGGAACACCACATGACACCTATTCCCAGCTAGAAATTGAGCCTTTGCTGACTAGTCACTGAGCATCATCTACCTTACAGTACTTCTGCCTAATCCGTATTTCCTTAAGTTTACTCTCATCTCTCACTTTTAGTAACCACAGGAATTCAGCTGCAACAGTGGCATATTTTCAGATAGGGCAATTTTACATCAGCAAAGCATCTCTTTAAATCACTAATAAAAACCAAGGGCATCTGCTAATGAATTGTAATTTATGTTGATGGTAGTTATGGTTGGGTTTTTTTCTGTGTTTTGGCAATGTGGAAGCTTATTTCTCATCTGAAAACATTAAAAAGTTGTGACTGCATTTTGTGTCATTAGGCATTTTACTATATGAATTGAAAATAGTGAAGCTCCTCCAAGCACTGAATGATTTTAGAGACAGTGAGATGTAGATAGATGGCTTGGATACTTAAGGATGAATAGGAACTGACAGCTAGTCCTGTAATCAGCATAAAGCTGCCATGTTTCATCTTTTAGGGAAAAGCATTGTAATCAAGAGCTCTGTACGATACCACTAATGCAAAACTCAGGCAGAGAAAAAAAAGATATTTTCAGTCTGAAACACTACAGGGTTAGACAAAGTTATGGTTTGTGTAAGGGTCCAAATGTGCAAGCCTTCTACACAGAATTTTGTTCATTAATAGAGAGGTGGTTAGCCATGTTAGTCTGAAGCCAGGCAGAAGGTAGGGCAGGGTAGCACCTTAAAAACCAACTGGTTCAGAGAGGCATGAACTTCCGTATGCAATGACCTGCTTCATCACATGCTAATACACTGCTGTCCCTGGAAGTTCATAGCTCTGAATCAGTTGGTCTCTTATACGCCACCCTGCCGACCTTCTGCTCTTGCTTACTAATTAAAGCAGCCTGATTTTTCAGTGGAAAACCACAGGAATATAATGACTTCATGCTCAACTGCATCCAGGATTACAGCAATCTAATGCTGCATATGAACAGACAGCAAAATAGCATCAACACAAAACACCACTGCTCGGATTTATTCTTTTGTATTACCAACTTGTGATCACTCGAACTTTGACTGGGCAATTTGTAACTCTTTAAAATCAGATCTGGTTCTGAAAGGCCTTTAGATTTCACTTTCTGTAACAAATGTCCATTATTTAAAAAAAAAAAGACTAGGTATTTGTTCCCTCCCTCCCTCCTTCTGGTTTTATCAAACACTAATCCTAACTTCTATCATCATCAATGAATTTGATAAAGAAAAACTAAACCCTATTATTTTCTCTCTGATGCAAGGAAATGAAATACATGTCAAACGGAGCAAAATGCAGTGCGACAGAAGAACTATTCTGCTTCAGTAACTGCCAAAACAAGCCGAGGAACAGATAGCTGATATGTTTTTTTCTCTACATACATAATTCAATCTAAGCACTATTGCATTATTTCATTGAAATATTTCATTATTATGTCTTTTCCTTGACCTATACGCCAGGATGCCAGTGGGTGTTAGCTTTTTCACTGACTAGCTTTAAGAACTTGGCACTCATTTCCCACTGAGCCCAAAGGAAATGGCCAATCTGAACAACCACTGGCAGAGGGAGGTCTGCAGCAGTTACAGTCCACAGCTTTCTCTAGGTGCAGACGGCCCACCTGTCCTATAGCTGCTGTCCCATACTGTGCCCCTCACCCCCACACCTGTCCTACAGCTGCTGTCCCATACAGTGCCCTTCACCCCCACACTTACCCTACAGCTGTTGTCCCCATTCACATCCCCACCTGTCCTACAGCTGCTGTCCCATACCGTGCCCCTCACCCCCACACCTGTCTTACAACTGCTGTCCCTATTCACATCCCCCACCTGTCCTACAGCTGCTGTCCCCGTGCTGTGCCCCTCACCCCCCACACCTGTCCTACAGCTGCTGTCCCATACTGTGCCCCTCACATCCCCATGTGAGGAGATGAGGAGACCCCAGATGAGAAGTTTAGTTCAGAGCACTCACCGTGGTGGTGTCGCCACTCTGTGGCCTCCATTCAAGATGTGAAGAGATGATCAAGGAACGAGCCAGTATTCTTTGTGCTAACAGCACATTTGCCAGGTCATCTTGAGTCCTCACAGAGACAGGAATCTGATATGATACTCTCTGTACAGAAGTTGCTTGCCGCCTTCTCCTTCTGCACAAATGAGTGATGCTTAATCTTTTGGCCCCTCAGGCCAGATGAGGGGAGGGGGATGGTCTCCATAGGATGGATCAGGCCCCACACCACCCCTGCATGCCAGGATTGGGCCCTGCACTACCCTAAATGCAGTGTCAAGCTACCTGACCCACAGGGTTTCCCCAGGGGTCCAGATGCTGGACAGCAGACTAGCAGTATCCCTGGTCCCACTGCCAACTTTTTGGACCCATGACGGGACCCTTGGACTGGATGACATGGCACCAGGGGCTGAAAGTGGCTTGTGGGCTGGGGGGCGAGCGCCGCTGGCACAGATTATATGGAGTATACAAGAGGATTGAAAGTGTTTGCTCCTGACACCTTGACAGAAAGAGAGCACCCCTTCCATGGGCACAAAAAGCTTCCTCGTCTCTTTTTGACTGTGCAGACTCAGGAACAAAGACTAGGAGGGGAATCATTTTCTTAGTAAAGCTGTTCCACAAACCAGCAAGACAGGAGGTAGCCACTTCTTCAAACATAGATGTTTTACAATTAGTAAATCAAGGCTGGCAACTGAACTGAACCAACACTAACTGAATGTCACAGGGTACCACCCCCCCAAATTTTTTTTGAATCCCCTCATCTATGGGCAGTCTGCGCTGCTCTCGTCTGCCACACCTTGATGTTGATAGATATATGTCATGCGCAGGGCTACCATATGCAGTGTGATGTAGCTACACTAAAGGCAAACATGGTTTTGGATGCATCAACAGAGCATTAGATGCAGGACGTGGAAGGAAAGAGCGACTCTCTACCTACTGGATTCAGGCCTTATCTAGAGCACTCTGTATAGTTCTGGGCTCCACATTCTAGAAAGGACATGGAGAAGTTAGAGAGGGTCCAGAGACGGAAGACAAAAATGATCAAGGGCTTGGAAAGGAAGCCTTCCAAGGAGAGGCTGAAAGAGATGGACATGTTCAGCTTGTGGCACTTAAGAGGGGAAATGACAGCAGTCTTCAAATACTTGAAGGGCTCCCACAAAGCAGATTGTGAATAACTTTTCTCTCTTTCTGCAGAAAGCAGGAAAAGGACCACTGGCCTGAAGTCGCCACTGGAGTTGCAAAGCAGGTTTAGATTGGCGATCAGGAAGAAACTTCTTCACTGTTACAACTGTGAGGCAGTGGCACAGACAGCCTAGGAGGGCTGTGGGCTCTCCATCACTGGGGGTGTCAAGAAGAGGCTGGATAGGCAGTGGCTGGGGATGATCTAGGTCAGCGGCTTTCAACATTTTTTCATTTGTGGACCCCTCTGGAAATTTCGAATGGAGGTGCAGACCCCTCTGAATTGTAAGTGTGAGTATTCCCATATTCTTGATTGATCATAGTCATCTTTTGTGGACTCCTTAGACAGTCTGCAGACCCCAACGGGTCCGTGTTCCTTGGGTTGAAAACCACTGATCTGGGTATAGCTATGCCTATGAGTATTTCCCATGTTATCAGGCATTGCTGGTTGCTGCATGGGGCTTGGAGGGAACTCCCCCATGCCCCCCTTCCCCACTCCTTCCTTGGCTACATGCATGGGTTTTTTTAGCCTCCCTGAGAGGCACAGGGTATTGGTTACAGACAAGGCTAGGAATTTTGACTGGGCCATGCCAATGCATCTGTTGGGACTTAGCAAGCTGGAGGTTCCTGGCTAGAGGATCTTGCCCCTCTGGTTCTGGGTCAGACGAACGCCATACTCGGGATCAGGAAGGAATTTTATCCCACAGTCAGTCTGGTATAGATTGCGGGGGCTTTTGCCTTCCTCTGTAGCAGGGTGTGCGGCTTTCTTCCTGAGATCTCTCAAGTGTATATTAACACTCTTTTGTAGAAGCAGGACCTGGGCTGCCATGACGCCCCTGCCTGGCCAGGCTAGGGTGTAAAGTCTAATGCTCTGTCAGGGTTGACTCTAGTTTTGCTAAACTTAGTCTGAGATAATCTGGACAGGGATGCTCCTGCCTTAGGTAGGGGGCTGGACTAGATGACCTCTGGATGTCCTTTCCAGTCCTACTTACGTATGTTTCTATGATTCCATGTTTGAGGGAAAAACAGATTTATGAGCAGCAAGTCTAGGAACGTGAGTTCAGTGAAAGCAGCAGTCACCATAGCAATGATTTTCTGAGTAGCCAGGATGGTACATAAAAAAGAAACGAGTATGAGTATATAAATAGAAACATTCCAAACCTCATCAAGACATCTAAGCAAATCCAACCCTAATAAATCACAACTAAATGCTTTACTCTGAACGTTGCTCACTGCTAAGGGATAGCACCGAATGCAGCTGGGTGACAGTCAAGAGAAAACACTCAAAAATTAAAGCAAGCGGGTTTTTTTGTGGGGGAGGGGGAGTGGGAAGGGGCGGGGCGTTAAATCATCTCATCTAAAATATTTTGAAAAGAACAAAGGTGCTACAGTCCCAGACCATGCAAACTAGTATGCAGGGCAAGACTGTCACCTTAACCTATCCTTCCAAGTTACTGATTTTAAATTGGCAGAGCTATACTGCAACTGAAAAGAAATGTGGACAAATCCTGTTGTTTTGTAGATGGTTTCCCAAATTCTTATAGAAAGCATATCTGGAGTAATTTCTAAGCGTTAAGAGAGCTACAAGAAGTGAAAATCACCTACTTCCAAAACTATTAACAAGATGAAATAAATGACCGAGTCCTACAAGACTTCTGAGGTTGCTGGCCAAGAGCAAAAAGTGGAGCAAGTATAAAAACCTCAGTGCGACTAAGATGTAATTGTTGGATGTAATGAGATCTGTGCAAAGGATACTGCTTTGTAACCACACTTAGCCTGAGGTCAGAAATGACCTCACAAGGTCAGAAGTATAATCCTTGGAGTTAATCTGGATTTTGAGAACTGCAAGAGCAGAGCCCTTATTCTGGCCAGGCATAAATGCTGCCGCTGAAGAGAAGATATCCGAAGCGAGAGATCTGCAATGAATTTTGGAGGGGGGCAGTACAGCCACTGACAGCATTTCAGAAATGCACTAATGACGTGTTTGTGTGTGTGTACACACAGACACACACACACACACACACACATATATATACACACACACATACACCTCCCCCGCATATGGTTCTGTTTCACTATATTCAATTTAATATCAAATTGGTAATTTCCTTACCACTGGATTGCACATAAATCAACAGATAACCTGCAATGCAAATGTGACTCATTTCACTAACTCTCTAGTCTAGACTTTAATAAAAAAGAAACAGATTCCAAGAGATCCCAATATAGTATTTTAGAATATAGCCCTGTGCTTTAATCAGTCACAATGCCTTGTTACATTCACCCATTCAGAAGCTTATGAGGGGGGAAAAAAAGAGGCATTATTACTGCTGGCATGTCCTAAATTTCTTGAGCCAAAGAGAACTAAGTTCTTCACATGATTATAAAAATGTTCATTTGGGACAGACCTGTGAACTACTACTGTGCTCTATTGGAAGGGGAAAGAATGAAAAATTTCCAACAAATTGCAAAAACTTGCCATGGCCCCCCCATTGAAATCTATACACTGGACAGGCATCAGAAGCAGAAAAGCACTATAACGCCCCCCCCCCCTTTTTTTTTTGGGCTTAAGGCCAGATCAGTTCCAGATTTCAAATGGACTGAGCTGAGCTCAACCATTCAAGTCTACATGGCTCTACCACCAGTGTGGGACTTCGGATACTTCTCAAATCTATGGTAGGTATCCTACGTGCGGGCCCCAAGCCCAATATCACTGGTGTTCAGATGGCCCTAGCCACACTCGCTCCTAGCCAAAAGGTCAAAGGACCAAGCCTGGGGGAAGCGGAAACAGTCTCTGGGCAGTCAAGCTTCCTGCATTTGGGAAACTCGCAGGGGTCAGCTGGCAGGACTGCAATGGACAGACCTCACCCTGAGAAAACCTGTTGTTCATGGTATCTCCCCACTTCTGCACGACCTCCATCTGGCCCCCAACACAGGGAGCCCTGTGGCCCATACAACATGATGCTGGGGGCCAAGTGTGGCCTGGGGGCCGAGCACCCCTGTTCTAACCAATTACTGCATTCAAACAAATCCTACTTCGGAGCACTGCAGCTCCTTTGGAGCACTTCAAAGGGCACGTGCCTCTGTGCAGCTGGCCCTGAGAAGCACTTCAAAGGCATCTGAAGTGCTTCAGCTGTGACTTCTGTGCACACCTTTAGGCAGCATGACTGCTTGTTCTCTCATCTGTCAGTCTGCTGGGGAAAGACTGATCTAACCTACAGAATCACAGAGAAGAGGGGATGGAAGGGGCCTTGGAAAGCCATCTAGTCCACCCCCAGCCAGAGCCAGGATCACTCTTAAAGTGATCCTATACAAGTCCACTGCCTAAACTACTAGTTACTCCCACAGACTACACAGCCAACCCTGACACAACCACAAGGCACAGCACCCCAGCATGCCACAGGTAAAGCAGGGGGATGAGGGTGGCTAACGCCCTGCTATTGGGAGGGTTCTTAAAATGTGCTTGAGAGCACCAAGGAAGAGCGCTTCGCCTAGCTCTGCCAAGCTCGTGCTACGCGCGCTCCGATGTCTACTCCAAAACTACCTTCCCAAAATATTTAAAAACATAAAAATGCTTATATTACTCTTCCTACAAATTGCTATTAATAAACTATGAAACGATATACTCCAGCTTCTCTTGCCTGTTCCAAAGTGTCATCACTCTTTTGGAGTGCAAAAAGATCCACGCAGCTTCATTTTGCGATTTTCACACCCCAAGGACATACGAGGCAACACATTCTTTTTCTGATAAGAACTGGCACAGAGACTGAAGGAAAGTCAATGCAAGCCGAGAGCTTTCTACTTCACAATAAAAGGTTTTAAATGCACATTATAGCATGTTCTCTGCCATATTAACTACACAAAAATCTCTCTACCAACTGCTGTTTAATAACCTGCGCTCAGCACCACGCACAACCAGAAAATGAGCTCCGCCAATCTAGTGAATGACCATCACAAGCAATAAATGTTTATGCTTAATCTGCTAATTACACAAAACACAAATGGCAGAAAATCATTGTGGGAGATCTAGGACAGAGGTCTCAATTTGATCAATACAGAGTATGCTTCATATTAAAGCCATTCCTTTTGTTAAGAGAAGCCTGCCTCTTAGTGCTGTGACACCTGCATTTTACCATCATCAATCTGAACAGGATTCACACATGCAATATTTGTCCTTTGACTAGAGCTATGTTACCCTTTGCAGCTGTCTAGCTGCAGCCCTCTGGATACACGCATCCAATAAAAACCTTTACCATATGACTACTGACTAGAAACCTCAGCTGATTTTATTCATAGAAACGTTATAGAAACACTGGAAGGTGCCTTCAGAGACTTGCTTCCATGGCAACAAGGGGTTATAATATTAATACAATCCCGAAGCGGTTGCCATTGTACAGAATTTGACTGCGTTGTCCAACGAGACTCTGATGCTTTACGACATTTTCATAAAATAGGTAACAATTTGCTAATGTCAAACCATCAGTCTGCATTCAGTATTCAGTCACTGCCTTAAAAAACTAACAATTACGTTTGACTGTACTTTTATTTGCAAAGAGTTTTTGACTTCGCAACAACCAAGTCTGTCAGAACAAGTGACATGATGCTGGGTTTACTACACAGTACTTGCCAAAGAATAGGAGTTATTTTTTTCTCTCACCTCTAGGAAAGACATATTAGAAAAATTAAAAATCCACATGCAATTTAACAAGGGAATACAAGTTAATTTATTTAAATCTGTAACACAATGCAGACATGGCTGCCTTTTAGGTTGCAAGGTTTAAGTTATAAACACACTGAATAATTCCATAGGAAAAGTGGGCAATATTACAGTTCTCCATGGACTTTAAAATGCATCTATTTAATTTAACTTTTTATCTGAGCTAAGACTGCTGTTGTTCTTGGGTAGATTTTGGATCGTTTATTCAAACAATCTTCTGACAGCAGGCTAATTCAGATGATCATTTTTGTGTGTGTTTTCATTCAGCTAGGGAAACTAAAATGTGCCACATACCAAGTTGCAAATAAAGCCAAAAGCAATGGCACCAAGGGAAACTCAGATAAATTCTATAATGCGCAAACTATGTACCAGGAAGTTAACACCGAGTTGTTTAAAGAAAACTGCTAAATAAGCAAAGAAATTGATTTGTACTTTTTAACAAGCTATTTATGACTAAAAGATATAAAATTCCAGGTTTCATAAAAAATGATTTCTCTCAAAAAAAGATCAGCTTTCTATAACACTGATATTTCTATTTTATATAATTTTATCTATTTTGTTTTTCTTTTTAAAAGCCTATTAAACTGATTTGATGCATTAAGATTGATAATAAGATTAGATACTATCCCGCTTTGTTTTCATTTCAATTCCATTTAAAAAGTGCTGAATCCATGAGACTTTCTGAAAAAAATCAGCCGGTAACTCAAAAGTTAAGAGTTAACTCAAAAGTTAAGAGTTTGCCCCAATTCTTTCTTTGAGTTTCAGATTCAGTCTATGAATCTATGAAACTCAGAGGAAGAATCAGGGGGCACGTTCTTAACTTTTGAAGTCAACCTTTAGCAATATGCTGCAAAAGGCTGTGCGCTGTATTAAGGCCTTACTTGTACATGGAACCACACAACAACTAGGGCTCCTGCAAGGGCGACTGGTGCCGCCTTAGTCGGCAGGGCACATCTCCCCCCAGCAACCAGTGCACCCCCTATGCGTTACCACTGGGCATAACCTTACCAACTGCGATGCTATTGTTTTGCCTGTTCTTTGACCATTTCCAGTTTAGCAGTCAGGCATCAAATATATCTATTTATTGACCGATTAACATTTTCTTTCTGCTACTCCTGGTTGAATGAGCATCACATAACCATTTTTAGCAGACCAAAACAGAGGGATAAACCAAAGCCTAAAAATTCTGCTCTCTCTCAGTGAGTTGGAAAGCTTTTCTGGGCAACAGCCATCAAATGTTACAAAATATAAGCATCCATTTTCAAAGCTGTGGGGTTGCAAAGAAAACCTGAAGTTGAAGAAAGAAAGCCAAAGAAGTCCCTTTCTGAGTCTTCAGAGACCCATCTAGCTGTCAGTGAAGCTGCTCACTCCTCTTCTCATAGTCTTCCTGCAAAGCCAGAGGGCAGAAACCAGAGCTGGTCACCAGATACAGGGATGCAAAAATAGAAGCGAGGGGGAAAGCAGAGGGGCAGAGGCAGTGCCACCACAGCATCCAGGGCACTCGGGGGACTCAATAGAGGGAAAGCAGAATGCATGTGTCCTTCTGTTACAGCAGCTAGACAGGGTTGAGGGAGAGGGCTTACTTTCATCAGAAAGTGATTTTTTGCAAACCTCCAAACACTATAAAGACAAGAGCTTGGCAGGAATCCCAGCACTGTGTCCTTTTCCAGCAACCTGGGAGGTTTTTGCAGGGCATGTCAACTTCTCACCTGGAGGACACCCCTGAACAGCAGTATCCATTGCATCTATTGTTGGCTATGAAAGCCCTCTGCCTAGACTGAAAACATAGTTTAAAAGGAAAAAGCACAAACGTAGAGAAAAAACAACTGGAGGATGAGAAAAGAAGAACTCAACACTAAATACAAGAAATGTAGTACCTTTTATTATAGATTCATAGATTGTCAGGGGCTGGAAGGGACCTTGCAGATCATCGGGTCCAGCCCCCGTGCTCTAGGCAGGAAAAGACAACTGGGGTCAAGTGACCCCAGCACGGAGACCTTCCATCTCCTCTTGAAAACCTCCAGGGTAGGCAACTGCACCACCTCTGCAGGGAGTTTATTGCACAGTTGGGACACCCTGACTGGGAAGGAGTTTTACCTGGCATTAAGCCTGAAGCAGCCTTCCATGAGTTTGTACCCATTGGTCTTGCTCTTCCCCAGGGGTGCCTTGGTGAACACTGTTCACTGAGCTCCTGATGCACTCCTCTGATATAGCGGTAAGCCGCTACCAAGTCCCCTCTCAACCTTCTCTTCTGTAGGCTAAAGAGGCCCAGGTCCCTCAGCCTCTCCTCACATGGCTTGTCTTGCAAGTCCCTGATCATACGGGTGGCTCTTCTCTGGACTCACTCAAGTTTTTCCACATCCATGTTGAAGTGCGGCGCCCAGATCTAGACACTCTCCTCCAGCTTCAGTCTTACCAGTGCAGAGTACAGCAGGAGGATCACTTCCTTGGTTTTACACGAGATGCATCGGTTGATGCGTGCCAGCGCGGTGTTTGCCCTGCCGACCACCGCATTGCACTGATGGCTCATATTCATGCAATGGTCAATCACTACCCCTAGGTCCCTTTTGGCTGTGGGGCAAGTCGAGCTGTCACCACCAAGCCTGTATGTATGTTGAGGGTTGTTTGCCCCCAGATGGAGCATCTTACACTCGAAAGGGTTACACTTCATCTGGTTCCAGTCTGCCCAGTTCTCCAGCCCATCCAGGTTCACTTCTATCTGCAACCTATCTTCTGGCATGGCCACCCTGCCCCGTAACTTGCTGTGTCATCTGCGAACGTGGCCAGTGAGCTTTTCACTCCCCCATCCAAACCACTGATAAAGATGTTGAAAAGCATCAGTCCAAGCATGGACTCCTGAGACAGACTGCTGGCCACTTCTCGCTAGGACGACACAGATGTGTTCATGAGAACTCTCTGGGTCCTACCCTGCAGCCAGTTTCCCACCCACTGAACTGTCAAATGGCTGACCCCACAATCTTCCAGTTTTCCCACACGGATATCGTGGGATACTAGATCAAATGCCTTTTGAAAGTCTAGGTATATACTGTCTACCTCGTTTCCTGTGTCCAGGTGGCGAGAGACTTGGTCGTAGAAAGACATAAGATTGGTAAGACAAGACCTACCCGCGACAAAGCCATGCTGGCTGTCATTCAGGATCTTACCTTCCATGAGTGTATCGCACATAGATGCTTTAATGAGCTTTTCCCGGATTTTCCTTGGGATAGAGTCTAGGCCGATTGGCCTGTAGTTGCCCGGGTCCTCCCTCTTCCCGTTCTTGAAGATGGGCACAATGTTGGCCCTCTTCCAATCTGCAGGGATCTCCCCTGTGCCACGATTTCTGAAAGAGTTTTGCCAGGGGTTGTGCGATGACCTTGGCCAGCTCCTTCAGGACTCTTGGGTGAAGTCCATCCGGTCCTGCTGATTTATATATGTCTAGCTTTTCTAGTTGGTATTGCACCCGCTCAGCATCCACAGTAGGGAGGCTCCCTTATCTCGCTTGTCTTTCCCCTTGGTCTGGTGAAATATCAAAGCAAAGTGAGCATTCAGGAGCTCGGTATTTTCCTGAGTGTCAGTTACCAGCTGTCCCGAGGCATTAAGCAGGGGCCCCACACTTCCATTAGTTTTCGTTCTACTGTCTAAATACCTTGTCCTTGACTCCTGTGGCTAACCTTAACTCAGCCAAGGAAAGCCGCCTTGGCTTTCCCGATCATTTCCCTACAAGTGCTGGCCACTAAAGTATAGCCCTCCTTGAGGATTGTCCCTAGCTTCCACTGTGTGCACAACTTTTTTTTTCTTTTTTAAGAGGACTGCAATGTCCCTATTATAAGGGAAGAAAATAAACAGAGCAAAGCTAGGAAGGAAAAGAAGTGCGAATTAATGCAACAGAAATGTTACATTACATGTGAAAAAAAAAAAAAGGATTAATTGGTAATATTACAAATAATTACCAAATGCAACTACAGTAGCCAAATGTTTCTTTAATTTAAACTGCAATATGCCATAATGCTCGAGTATTTTTCCATACTGGCTAGCTGCCTTAGTCCTGAGCTAGCAGCACTTAAGCAAGGGCAAAACCACATCCATACATTTGTACTTACTGTCCAGAGAAAATTGGACACCAGATGAAAATGTGGGAGAAGGGGCAAGAAGCTGGGTGGGGAATGGGTTGCATTACTGACACATCTTCAGGTGACCTCATCCATAACCTACTTCTCATCAATTAGCGCATTTTTCCCACCAGACAGGGACCTATGCCCACCAGGGACTTGGATCACTGCTTGTGCTCTATACTAGTCTTATTGATTCATTCTCTATCTGTTGGCCTTGGAGGCATCTCTAAAACGTGTTGCTTTTCCAGCACACTTGTGCAAGCTATACATGGTATGCCTAATTTGTACTCACTCGGTTTGTACTGTGTGATTCGTATATGCACAGATCAGTGGTTGCAATACTCCATACTCCAGTGATGTCTGTGTTTCCCAGTTCCACAAAAAGGAGAAAATCCTTTTACCATACAGACAGTCCGGCCAAATCTGTGTTCCCAAAGAGAGAGGCCAACCCCTGCTCCACACCCAGGATCAGTAGGGAAAACAACGGGTAAGTCTGATCCACAGCAACTCTCAGACATTTCTACAGCACCCACCACCACATCCAAGTGCCAAAGCAGCATTTCACCTTGGCTCATCCACTCTTCTGAATCCGCTGTCCCCGCTATGGCATGAACAACTGTCAAAGGGCAGAGAAGATATTTCACCACTGAAGGGAAAGCAGTCACTCTAGATGAAGAATAACTCTTATGCCAATGCAAGTCTTAAAATAAATAGCATACTTACCTAAATCCAAGGTGATTTCAAATTTCAAATGACTTCCCCAAATTAGATTCTAGACATGGAAAATGTATTATAATTTTCTATGTCTAGAATCTAATTATTGGAGGGTCATCTTAATTCATCCACCAACTGCTGCAGTGGGGAAAGCCGCAGTGGAGGGGGTGGGGAGAGGGGGACGGGCAGGTGGTGGGGGACTCCAATGGCCTGATTCCCACCCTTACTCCTGCAAAGATTCACAAAAAAGAGTCAGCTCCTCACGCAAGCACTGCCCATCACCTTGTGAACTGATAGCTGGACAACGGCGCCTTTAACACAAAGAGCAGGAGAATCCTGCCATTAGACATGCTGCTCTGAAACAGAGGCACAGCAGAAGGGGCTCAGCAAGGATGACATTTTCTTGGTAATTATGCAACGGGGTAAATGCTGAGATAGGGATTTGAGCGTTTGCCAAAGCAAAGGTAACCCCATCTTAAATCATCCATGCATCTGGCAGTAGTTTGTTACTATAAATGCAACGGACAATTTTTCAGCCAGCGCCCCAGCAGGTTGCCATACAGCAGAAATTGAGGCTTTATAGCTGCAACAGTTAAGCTAAAAGGACTTATCTATACACATACACCTGCAAGACACATATCTGACTGCAGGTTATTATATGACAAACTTTTCAGATTCTGTTTAATACAGTAAATAATAAATATGGTATCAAAAGCTCTAAGGGAAGATTTTGTGACACCAGTCGAATGCTGACAGTAAGTTATAAGACTTGTGGATATGCACACATTCCCCAACACTCAACTGTGCAGAACAGAGATCAGACCAGACAACGAGTGCTGGGACTGAGAGGATAACAGATTCTGGCTGGGTCCTGGGAAATAAACAACACTTCCTGTACTTGCACCCTAGTGCCATCTTGTTATAATCAGCTGGCACTACCTCAATTGTGTTTCCAATTTAAAATAACCAAGAGTAGAAATGCCAGATAGATAAGCAATGACTTTTAGGCCCCATCTTCCATGCAAAAGAAGAAAACTTTCTTTTTATACAAAACTATTTGAACTTAGTTTAATGCATCACTAATCACATATTTTGCACTTCTTCTGCACTTCTACCTCTACCTTCTCAAACAGCTTCTATCACCTCCAGTAGCAAAGTTGGGATTCTAACATTGATCATTTTCATGAAGAGTGCAGGCCTGGCCTAACCAGCATACAGAATCCAGAGGGAATAAAAGACCACGAGAAATACCGGTGATAGAAAAATACTGCGGAACAGGAAGGAAGTAGGGGCAGAATTCGAACTCAATCCTAAGAAATCATTGAGAAATTGAGCTGTAGAAACCAACGTGTCTTACTCCTGTCTCAGCTAAGATTCCCAACGCCAGTGACATCAGGAACTTATCACATGTTAGGTTTTGCTTTTGCTTGGAATCCAGCCTCATCCCCTTGAAGAGTAAGTACCATATGCAAAAAAACCCAACCGTGAGCTTTTGAGGAAGAAAGCTTAAAAACAGAACTGGCTGCAACTATTGTTTTATATTTGCACCGTGACAGGATGAAAGGCAAGTTAACAACCTTCTTTCAGTTATACACGTGATAGAGTAGAAATCAGTATTCTAGAAGTTTCGGCTCTAATAAGGGTCTGTTATATTTGAAATATAAACACAGTGGCTTTGTCTCAGTGACTGTAAAGTGCTAGAGTACACTTATTCCTGATGATGATCTCCATAAACAGAATAAAATAATAAGAAAATCAAATTACAGAAAACTACAATAAGTAAACTTTGTGAGAAGTGATGTCAAAGGACATGAATTGTAGAGAAATTAAGATTTCAAATACAATGACAACTCTATGTTTTAGATATTTATTTACCACATACTAGGCACATCTACATGTGTCGCTGACTGCGCAGTTTAGCCAGTATTAAATGACTGCACAGTACCCGCTGGAACCGTGGTCCCGGTGGCACACAGGTCGTTTTTGACCCTACTGCACAGCAGTGGAGGCATCACAGCAAGCACCCATCGACACTACATCGCTGTAGCATTTCGTGTAGATGCGCCCACTTAATATCTTTTCAAGAAGGTCTATATAATACTTCTGTGCTTTTCTGGAAAATGAATGATGCTGAATATTGGCATTATTTACCTCTGCAGAACCATTCATATGGCTGCGTCCCACTTCAGCATAGTCAGAGACAGTAGGATTTTAGCTTAGTTACAGTCCTTCCTGACCTTTTTTTTTGAAACGTATAATGCTAATCAGAGCATCCTTCCCAGATGCGAAGTGACAAATTAAATCTTCAGTGGTTTGATCACCACCCTCTTAAGACTCTAAATTT
Source organism: Crocodylus porosus (assembly GCF_001723895.1). Classification (NCBI taxonomy): domain Eukaryota; kingdom Metazoa; phylum Chordata; order Crocodylia; family Crocodylidae; genus Crocodylus; species Crocodylus porosus. The sequence continues at coordinate 28,573,758 of NW_017728910.1, read as the reverse complement.
TATCAACAGGTGATTGAATAGTCTATCTTTGTCATCCCAACTACTGATTTGCATTCAAATAGTCCAAATTTAAAATCAGAAAATAACTTTATGATCACTCAGTTTGGTAAGCAACATAGACCAGGGAAATGGATCTGTTAACTCCTGCATCAAGCCTGTAACTTCTTGTTAAACTGCAGTATATGTTTAAAAATATAAATCCAATTTTGATTTAATGACTTCAAGTATTAAAATCCAGCCCATACCTCAGGGTAAGGTGCCCCAATAGTTAACCACCCTACTAAAAACTGCACTTTATTTCTAGTCTCAATTACCTAGTTCAGCTCCTAGCCACGGCTATGTCTTGCCTGCTGGAAAGAGCCTTCTGGTACAGTCTTCTATACCCCCAGTCACACTTGTGGCCCTTTTCCTAAACCCTTTCTTATTTTTAACACCACTTCTCAAAAGTATGAAAATCAGAACTGCTCCATTAAAGGTTTAATTAATGCTGTACAGTGGTGGCAGTATCATCTTCCTCTTAACCAATATGCCCCCACTTATTCATCCAATGACTGCACTTACCCTCTTAAGGGCTCCATCACATTTGCCAACGCATGTACTGCCTGTTATTTCAAAGAAGTATTTCTGCAGCACACTAACACTGAACATGATTTCAATCCAAGGCCATGGGTTTTGGGTGTCAAACAAGCTACTGTCCTTAAAAAATGTTTTCAAGGGGATATACAATTCTCTGCAACGCCTTTCAGGAAGACTTGCAATACAGAGTGTCCAAATAAACTGTAGTGAGTTTTCTTGAGCAGAAACAGATGGTTTTACGGATCTTACATAACTGAATATATGATGTAAATATTCTGAGGCAACAAAAATGGTTGGAAAAGGCCGCAGGATTCACCCAAACTATTCACGTTATATTGTGACTTCTTGAAACTGGGTGGATGTTTGGAATTTCATTGCTCATTAAGTCTGACTTTGCTCAGGAGACCAAGTGACGAGCTATTACAAGTGACTAAAATAAACTGATGCTGAAGTAGAGTTATACAAGAACACTCACTACTCAAGATGCTGATTTAAGCATGTCAGACATCTAAATTTTGATTACTTGTATTGCAGTTGATGACCTCTAAACAGGGCATGGTAATGCTCCTATTATCACTTCAGAACCCAATTCCCGATATGCATAATATCTACTTAGATATTTTTAGAATGACATTTTCAATGACTCTTATACCAGATAGCTCAGCCAAAGAAAGGAAGTCTCTCTGAATTAATGAATTCATTAAGTCCTACTTAAAATAATACAGCAAGTCTGAGCTGCTATTGTTGAATGTAGATGTAGTTTTTCTAAGCACAATAGTGTATTTATAGCTTAATGAAAAAATATACGGTGTTGACTCACTCATAAGAGACACCAGACAGGACACAAGTTACACATCATTAAAATGTAGTCTTACTACACTTAGGTTTATTTTTCAATTAATTTCATCTCTAAAAATAATGCAAAAACAAAAAATGGTGTAAAAAACTGCACAAAAGCATGTTTTTATATTATTTTCCCAATATGTTAACTGCTGTTTTCATTTAATTTCCAATGAATGCTGCATTAAACCCAAAGTTTAAAAACTTGAAATCAAAGAAAAGTTAATTTTAACTTGTGAATTATGAATTCATTTATCTCCCTCCCAAACTGAAGCAATTGTTACAATATGACTGATGCTACTCTACAAAGATTCAGCACCAAATATTAATTGAAAACAAACCCTATCATTTAATTAAAAAGACAGCTGAACTAATAGAAAAATAAAGACAATGGATGAGCATTCAGAATCAACAACTAAAATGAATGTCCAAAGTCAAGTTTAAAATATTGCTCCAATTACCTCAGATGTCATCAGTAATACAAACCGAAAGGCCCAGTCCATTCTTAATTTAACTGAACACTTGGCCCAGATGCTATTCTGCCTAAGTGGACTTAGTCACTTTGGCCTGATTTATTCCACCCACTGAAGTCCTGAGAAGCCATCCACGCACTACTTTGTAACACACTGTCATCTTAAAGACCGAGTCGCAAACAGGCAACTGGGGGAGGAGGATCCATCCACCTTTCGCACTAACTGTTTTTCATAGATTTCATAGACATTAGGGCTGGAAGGGACCTCGGGAGATCATCGAGTCCAGCCCCCTGCCCAAAGGGCAGGAAGTC
>NW_017728910.1:28523411-28571264 GCF_001723895.1 Crocodylus porosus | reverse complement strand
AAACGTTCCCCCAGATCCTGGTGGTCACCCCTGATAAACTTATAGGTGGCCATCAGATCACCCCTGAGCCTACGCTTTTCCAGGCTAAAGAGGGACTCGAGCAGGGTGCAACAGAATCTCACTTTGGCAACTCAGTCCACTTCCCTGGGGAACAGGTGGAACAGAACTTGTGCCTCTGGTTCAGGAAAGCAGATCACTATCTAGACAGCGGACAGAGTAATCACAAACGACAAGACCTGCATATGGAGGATTCTTAGTAAAAAGAGAGAAAATGAGTTATAAACATAGCTAGTGCTCTGGAGGATGGTGTGAATGCAACTGTAATTAAATGTCCCGGTACCATGAAAACTGAAGGAGCAACAAACGCATATCACAGCCAAGCCGCAGAGAGCGTTGGTTATTCCAGGAGAGTGGGCTGCATACCGTGAGATGAAATCCAAGACAGCCAAATGTGGAGTAGTAATAAACAGCACACCCAGCCTTGGGGAATGGCAGCCTGGAAAAGCCGAGATTCCAAGAAAGTGCATAAGCTGATGACAGCAAACTAAACCTGAGCTTGCAAAGTGATGCCCTGGCGAAAGAAGCAATTCTATTTTCAGATGTCCAATACAGGCAAAAAGAATCGCACACAAGAACAGACAAGGAATAAGAGTCTGTCACCTACTCGACACTAGGAGTGGTTCTTTAAGATGACACAGCCAGCATAGACCCAAGCATGCGCGTGCAAGCACCTTGCTCAGGTGAATGCAGAGTTCTTTAAATAGGCCTATCTGGGTAGCTGAATATGCCTCTGCACCCCAGCACAGGGGACAGAGGTGCCACACTCCTCTCCATCTCTTCACAATTCAAATCTCATTGTAGCCGAGCACACCCAAAGCAGTGACGGTGTGCGTGCCACAGGATACACACTGGCTACGGCATCTCAGAGAACCAGGGCAGGTTCTTCCTTCAAGAATGTGTCAGTGCAGGTGTTGCACTGGATAATGAGCACAGTCAGCTCCACTTTAGTCAAGAGAAGGAGTACTTTTCTCCCAGGTTTGGCATCTGATTTTGTAGCCACCTCCAGTATGGGCTGCCTGACAAAAGAAAGTGGGTTGCTATATGTAACCACATTGCAGGTTTCAGATCTTGATACAGATGTGGGACAGCTCAGAAAAAACTCAGGTGAAGGAAACCTGAATAGTGAGAGAGATGCACTGGCCAAGTGACACTGCCTGGCCTTTGGTGTGGTCAGCTATGGCCACAAACACATACAGGGAGAACTGGAAAGACTTGTCCTATTAATTTACAGTGGCAGAGCTCTGGATATGTCTTGGTCAGCAGGGGACTTTGGAGGACAAATTCCAATTAGGCATGAATACATCTGGCAGCTATCCCAGGGGCATTTCTTCTCCAGAACAGTGTTTGGGTGTTCAGCACTACAACTGGGGGCAAACCAGAGCCCCCCCACTAATGGAGAATCTACTCAGTGTTGAACTATACTGACCACCTGTGGTTGGGGCCAGACTGTTCAAAGGATCTACCCGTGTGTTGCCCACACCTGGGAATGCAGAGACGCACACACCCTCCCGGCTGATTGCACAGGGGCAGGAGAACTCTTTTCTGTGTGCATCACAGAGATAGCTTTGCACCAAGTAAGGCAAACTTCATCCAAGCCAAACTTATGGCTCTGAGCTCTAAAACACATAGTAAATGCTTAGAGACTCTGAAAGGAATAGACTGAAATGAATCAGAGCTGTAGTGGCTATAAGTGGAGTCTAGTGAGCAGCACCATATGTACATGCAGATACACAACCTAACAACATAACATCACAACCAGGCACAATGTCACCGTATTCAGAAAGAGCGAAGGAAGAGGACTCTGTCCTCGGAAAGGTAAGCTTTCACTGCCATGCACTCTACCCTAGCCCCTACAAAACATGGCATTTGTGACGGTGTAGTGACAATTTCTCCCAACAGGCTAAAAGAGAAGGTACAGCCTCCTGGCGCAGTTTCTCTCTAAGCTGCCAATCATCAGGTTGTGACTGACAAGACCCCTCACGAAAGAGGATAAAGCAATTCACAAAGGGTGGCTCCAATATTGCTCAATAACCTCATCAAGGCCTCTATCTCGTGCAGTGGATAAAGATAGAGGTGGTAGCCTCTGGGTGTAAGAAGACTACACCTCCCAAACAGTTATGTCTTTTCGCAATCAGGTGAATAAAGAACTGCCTTCTCTTTGCAGGGTCTGATTCGTTGACAGTACAGTACTGTAACTACAGTGTTCTTAGTACTGTCCTTGAATTTGTGAGGGAGTGAAGTACATTGCTCCAGTCGCCAAACTCGTCCTCTGCCTCAAAAGGCCAGTCCCTTCAAGGGACCTAAGCTTCTCTATGGATCCTAGGTGCCTGTAAGCAGAAGGCCTGGCACAGCGCACATACCACAGCCATAGATCAAGCGACCACCATCAGATTCTCCTGCTGCAGTCTGCGGTGTTGTTTCCACTGCCATCTCACCTGCTTCACTAGCGTCTTCCAATTCCTCCCTGCATGCCTGAAGGAGGCCTGATGGAAAAGTGTCATACCCTCATCAGAAAACTGTATTTTATGGACAAGCCTGGTAGTCTGAAACGGAGGAGCTGGAGGGAGATTCTTAGATAAGCCTTTCCTGGATAAGGGAGGGGTTTTCGGGCTTGACTACGTGGAGCTGAACTGAAGTGTAGGAAAACACAACTCGAAGTGTTAAGGGACACGGTGCATCAGACTACAAAAACAATTGTCATGGATTAAGGAAATTAGTTTCAAGAGATAAAACAAGCAACAATCGTCTGAGCAAGGCAGGGGGTGGCAGATTAGACAGATTAGTACAAACCCACAGGATGCTAGGGTCAAAAGGGAAACTGTAATGTTGTGGATGCAGAGCTACAAAGAGAAACCTTTGGTATTTGTGTAGTTATATGCAATGTGTGAGCAAGCAGGCAACAGGCATCTTGATACGTTGCCATAGCCAGTGTCACCATGAAGATGACATTGCATTGCAACATGCTACACTGTGAACCTCAGCTACACATGGGATGGGAACCAATACCAAAAAATGCAGCTGCTCTTGCATAAGTGCAGGACCGTAGAAAATAATTCAATTCCAGGGATTAAAACAAGTATTTAAATGTTCTGTATGTTTTTTTCCTTAACAATTGGTAGGACTTTCTGTTTAAAAAAAATAGATACAAGAATATCTAAGGGAAAGCAAGGATGGGCCAGCAATGAAGAGAAAGCCACTCCACGGGCTCCTGTGCAAAGGGCCTGCCTCTGCCTTCAGCACCCAGAATCCTCAAGGGGTGCAGAATAAGGGTGGCTGTGAAGGAATCAGGCCCAAGTGCTTCTGCATCTTGCATGGCAAGGACTATGGCTGATCTCCTGGCTTACAATGGCTCCTGCACGGCTGTAAGAGGGTCACCAAATATATAAAGCAGAGGCTGTAAGGCTGGCAGGGGATGGAAGATGGCAATTTCTCCTGACTTGCCAATGTACCATTCTCCTCTCTAGTAACACTTTTATGTCTCAAAAGGGCCACGAACACAAATTCCTATTCAAAGTACAAACTAAAAAAATCTTTGCTCCCTGATACGAACTAAGAGACCACTTGGACTGTGACCTGTGCTATTAAAATCCTTTCAAGAAAAGCATAACAAGAAGGACACATTTTTTGACAAAAATACTTAGGAGTTGACTTGAATGGACCTGTGAAAGTTGGAAAGATCTGTCCTGAACCACCTCAGTCATCATGACTTGCTGCTAAGTGGAAGACAGGGCAAGAGGAGCAGGATGGACTTCAGCCCAGACACACTGGTTCCTCTCCTTCAGGTATTTTCCACAACTGAAATTCACAGGATAGTTGCAGAAAACAAAGCTATAATCATTAGACCTATAGCAGACCTGCTTAGTTAAAGATGATGGGAAGACAATCCCAGCCTAAATTTAGATGCCGTTAGCCGTAGCAGTTAGAGAAGCCCCATCTGAGAATCACAACTTCCGCAATATAAAAAACTACCATGAAATGAAAAATAGAGATAGATGGAAGCGCCTACCTCTCTCAGAGGTTTCCACGCATCAGGCTTCACACTGCTAGGTACTGCCAGACCACCTGAGTTATTTCTTGAGGCTGAAGGTACTGGGTTAACAGGAGAGTCTGAGCCAGCCTCACTTGATGGTTCAGAGTCCTGGCCACAACGGAGACAAAAAGTCCCCACAGAAGTAGTAGTCCACAACTGAGACACTTTGTGCCCCCTTCTCCTCGGTTTATCAGATTTCTGACTCATTCTGGAGAAAGAAATTTTCTTCAGATACGATGCAGCAGCAATGTGGTGTGATTCTGCAACCAGCTCTGAGGAAGGCAGAGCAAAAACTGTGAGAAACAGGAGAGAGAAAGTGGGACTTCGAGTTCTCCAGGACCAAAGCATCTGAGCGCTGCTTCTGCCAGCCTCCCTGTGTGACCAAACTGCTGTAGCATACATGCCAACATTAGAAGTAAATGCAGATGTTTGGGAAGGACAAACAGAAAACATGTTTTAGTGCCATTAAGATATACTGAAAAAATGAGCTGGTGTTTTTCTAACAAGCGAGCGAGTTGGCATATATGGTTCAGACTAGTGACCCACCATTTCCAAAGCATAATGCTAGCATGGCAGCCTGCAAGAACAGCATGGATTAAACATATGAACAAAAATGATTACTTTGCATTCATAAAGCACTTCAAAACATTTGAAATACATAAAGCAACCTCATGCCATCTCTGTGACTTAGGTATTTAATCTTTGCTACTTCTGTGGAGAAATATCAGCTGAGTAGATACGTGATGGACCCAGGGTTTCAGAAAGCCATGCGAGAGCCCTTTTTCTAAAACGCTGAAGAATTATTGCCTCCCAGCCATGTAATTAAAACTGACTTAAGTGTGTCCTCTTGCCCTAATGAACTAAGTTTTAGCATCATCTTTACAATCAAAGCTCGAGGACAACAGAACTAGACTGCAAGAAGATTAATGACATTTAAATGAAAAAACATATATTACCAGAACAGGAAAGCTGCAAAACTAAACATCCAGAAGAGCAAGAACATCAGAAAGTTAAGATTCGTAAAAAAATAGTATCTGTAATAGAGAACTATTTAAATTTTAAACATTGTAAAGAAGAGTTCCTACAAGACGTTCACAAGGAACATACATGTACTCTAGAGTGTTTCCTCCTTATCTGCTAATTACAAAATTAGGATGATGTTCTAGGTATTTCAAATGTGGAACAGCAGAAAGAGGTCTTAAAACCTGAATCACTCACAACTGCTATTCTACATACCCAGGTAATGTGTCACTGTTTGTCTTGTCCACCTCACTCTTTTTTCTTTACTATTTTTAATCAGCTAGTTTGTCTAAACCAGTGGTTCTCAACCAGGGCGCCATGAGTGGTGTGGGGACCCCTCTCGGGGTGCCACAAAGCAAGTGTTGCCGTGGCCGTGACAGCCAAGTAAAACTGCCCTTTGCACAAGGCTGCGGCTGGCAAGCGCTCCTGCTGCATTGGGGCTCTCCGATCACCCTAAACTTTAGACAGGAGAGCTGGCTCCGGCTGCAGCCCTTCCCAGTCTTCCCTGCCTCGGGCTCCTCCAGGAAGCACAGGTCTGGGTAGGCACTGCCCCAAGCACCTCTGTTGCTGGGCGAGCTCATGGAGGGAGGTGAGGCAGACTGGGAAGGGCTTTCCTGTCTTCCTTCAGGGTTATTAGAGAGCCGTAACAGGAGGGGCGTGCACATGCCACACTCCTGCCCAGGGGCTGTGCAGCAGGCATGCAGGAAAGTGTTACCTGGAGGCTGCATCGCCCAACCAAGCAGCACTGAATTAAGGTGAGACAGCAGCAACAGCTGTTCTCAACCAAGGGTGCTGCCACAGTCCAGTGGCAGAGGAACACCCTGACTGAAACGGTTGAAAACCACTGGTCTAAACTGCAAACTCTTTAGCACTGGAAGTTTTTTATTCTGCTTTTACACGGTGTCATCAGCAACGGAGTCCTGATGGCACTTGGGACCTTGGAGCATTACCAAAACACAACAGTAACTCGTACCCCTTCTTACACTAACAAAAAAATTTGCACGCTGCACAGCCATATTTCTTCCTACTCCAATTTTCTTTGCATGTGTTCATCTGCAAAGGAACAGTCAACTCAAACACTGCCTGAAATGCATCTATTGTTGTTGCAAGAGGTACCCAGGATTACTACAGACTGACAGTAGAGCAAGTTTTGTTCTCCAGGTAGTGCATGTTCACACTTGGTAGCACTTGGATTTTGTGATCCTTTGTTCATTTCCCCTGCATAGTCAGGCTGCCCTTTGTTTGGGTGGTTCATGTGGCAAGGAGGCCATATTTTAAATAATGAGAAATATAGACAGGTGAACCACGTACCTTCAACTATCTACAATACATTTTTCTAGTCGTGGCAAGAGACGCCCTTCAATGTATCCATTGGGATTAGCAGAAGTGCAGGGACATTGCAGCTGACATAAATCGGATCAGCAGTCTGTCTAGTACAGCCTAGTGCCCTTCCTAAGCTACACATCAATCTCTGTACTCTCTTTCAGAAAGTTTTTCCATACTCTTCCCTCATCTTCCTCTTAGTTTTGCCATAAGTACATCTAAATCTGTGTTCTTAAGTATTTTCCCATTCTTTATTATTTTACTGTTCAAGAAAAAAGTAGCCTATGCCTAATGACATCAACACTTAACTGGCTCCCACAACAGCATTTCTCTTGCTTTCTGATAAAAAGATATATTGGAATCCACACTTCTGTGAATTTTACCATTCTAAACTATACTCAATGAGCAAAAGACAAAAAGCCTTTATAATGAACCTTTTGACCATACTACAAGAAAAAAACTACAAGCAGATGAGTGCTCCGACACAAAGTGGCAGGAAATCCTTTGGAAAGCTCCAAAGGTTTAAAGATAAATCTTCTGGGCTGTTTAGTTTATATCCCCAGGATTTGTGCATCTCACTGAAGGGCTCCTCGGTTGATGGGGTGAAACGGGGGACACATTTATAGGGACCCATACAAAGTAAAAGCAGGAACAAGGAATGTTTATCTGGAGAACAGACCAAATACTTGCTACCAAGCATCAGCCCTAGAGAAACACCTAGAAAAACAAATAGCGATCATTTAAAGTAAGGTAGTACGCTGCATGTTGATGAAGCTTTAATACCTGGACTTAAATCCATCACAAACCCTAATCCCCTTTGTACACTATGATCATTATCTGTTGCAGACAACAGTACAGCTGAACTGGAGCTGAACGTGGCTTAATGCCATGCGATGCCAAGACAAACGTTGCTCACGAGGCTGTCCAACACACAGGACAGCCTGCTTTCCACTTCCAGCTAAGCTGTCGTCAGCATCAGTCCAGCTGAACTCACTGCCAACAACAACAAGTACTTCCCATGGAGCAGAAGAGGTTTTAGAGTAGGAGGAACTGCACACACACGCCAACACACAATGCGTAACTAGGGGTCTACTTAAATCACCGTTTCACGGATTTCACTGAAACCTTGACATCCGGGACTGTCCACGAAATCAACAAAAAAACCCGTCGTAAAAATAAAATGCTGGCTCTCCAGTGGGAGCCCGTGGTCCTCATTGCCGCAGTGGCCCAGCCTTGCAGCCCACCCGGGAAGGGAAGGTGCCAGCTGGCAGAGTGGCACGAAGGGCAGCAGGTAAGATGGCCACCACCCCCTTGTCCTCCTATCCCATTCAGGGCCTCTCCGCCAATCAGCACTGAGGGGTGGGGGCACATGAAGGATAGCCAACAGTCAAGATGGCAGGGCAGGGCACGTCTGAGAAACAGTCACACAATTTGCTCATTATGCCATGACCAACCCACAACAACTGGGAAATCTAACCACAATTTAAGTACACCCCTTTCTTGGGCATTTAAAAACAGCTGGCAGAGGTAAGAGATGATTAAGAGACAGTTTTCTATTTCAACAACTAATACTTTTGCAACTAAGCCAGGGCCTAGCTAGCTTTACTTTTATGGGCATTTGAATCTGTTTATCTAGTGCTTAACACCTCTTGCTTACTTTTATCCATATTTTCTATTGTAGGCTACCTAAAAAAGGATTATACTGAAGATACCCATTACATTTGGGAAAATAAGTAGTAAAATATTTCAGCAAGAAAGGACCCAATGTCACACCTTGAGAGGTGAGGAAGCGAGAATACAGTAACTGAGGCATATGATAAAATGCTTGGAAATTATTGCATTATCACTGTCCGCAAAGTGCAAAAGATGCAGGTGTTTATCTGTGGGTACAAGGCCCTTTGCATCTCACTGCTGCAATTTGAAGGGATGCAAGAGAACCAGTGAGAGATGCAGAACTGCTCTGCAGCCACCCTGTGAATGCCGACTGGGGCGCAGTGCAATACACAGCGTGCTCTGCGCTCCTCATACGTTTGGCGGAGCCTGCAGGTTCCTACATGCACCCCAGCTTCATACCCAGCTCTCTGGACCTCACCAGGGTCTGGAGCAGGACACCTAGACATTCGTTTGTATTTGCTACACATGCTCAAGCAATTGCTTATGCCCCTGCCTGTAGATAAGGTTAGAGAAGGGAGTCCAACTTACCACAGTGTTATTTTTTGCCTGGCCTCTTAGTAAACTGAATCAACAAGTCACAAGTACTTTTAAATTAGGAGCTTATCCTAGAAACGGACTAAAACTTAAATGAGTGTACAGCTTACAGAATGACTCAACAAAGAGACACACTGAAATAGGCGGGAATAATATTCACCTTTTTATCTCCTTGTTTTGGTTATTTTCTGAAAGTGGGTGAGCGAAGAAGGCTTTATATACCATCTTACCAGTGAGATATTTTCAATCGTACTAGAAAGAAGGAACATGCTCTGTGATATGACTAAAGTTGGGAGATGTATTCAGGGCTTTCCTTAGGCTATTTCAAAATTGTATACTACCTATATTTTCCGTCAACTTGGTTAAGTACTTATTTTCATTACGAGTTTCATACTTCGAACAAAAAGTGTGGCTTTAAGAAAAAAAGAGAAGAGAACTCAACCCTCCCCACAAAAAAACCTTACTTTGAACAGAGCCCAAGCACAGAGGTGGAAAAGAGAGCTAGCAAGCTACGCGGCAACGACTCAGTTGGTATTTGACAGCAAACGAATGTTTTATTAAGATAATCTGGCATACTGTAGTCCATACCAATCGTAATGTGGACTGAAATGGAACTGAATAAAATATTTAAGAATTTAAAATATTACTAAATGTTTTTTAAATGTGATGATTACTTTCTGACAGAGTATTTATTCTGACAACAAATGCCATCTATTTTGGGCTTGGTTAAAAGTACTTAAAAAGTTTTTATGCCTACTTAAAGCAACACTTATGTTCCAACAGCCTGTGTGAACAAGAATCTTGTTCTACTGTCTCATAAATGTATAATGCTACAAAATGGAACATGAAAGCTGATCTCCTTTTAGAAAGTCTTCTAAAAAATAAGTAAGTCACAGTAAAAAATGTCAGCTAATAACAGGCAGGGAATTGTTTTACAATATATAATATGCACAATATGTAATAAAAAAAATCCAAGGCTTTGTAAAGCTGTAGAAATAAAAATGCCAAGAGCACACAGGGTTGACTAAGTATTTAAATGCTTATTGTTTTCTGTTTTCTATAATATTCCATGTCATATAACAACCCGAGGAAATAATATTTAGGTAATTTAAAATGCAACAGTTTAATACAGCTCATCAATTAACTAAATAACCATGAAAATCATATTCATGACATGTTGTTATTGATATGGATTTTAGCCATAGCATATTAACACTTATTAAACAGTCTTCCAAAATCTCACTACTGTTCTATTCAGTGTTGTTAAACTGCTGTGCAGAGAGATATCCTCCTTTCCTAAGGATGTTGACAAGTTTAGTACACTTTCCTGATAAAGTTCGTTTCCTTCAGACCCTTCCAGTAACATACACAATCCAAATCTGTAGTCATGTCCTCTTCATTTGCCTTTCAGTGTGGACTCAATTCCCTCACATAAAAGTGGCAATAAAAATACCATTAAAGTAATTTAGTTTTTTGTAACAAAGTCCAAATATTGGTATATGTACACTGTAAAAATGCAGTGTTAACACACATTCCATACATAAAGGACTTACTTTCCAATAGATACCTTAATCTCATTTGCAGATTTCTTATACATGATAAACACAATTACAGATTAGAAATAATTATGCCCTCTAAGCTTAGATAGTTGAACTGCTTATTTTACTGCTATGTAGCTACTTATTTGAAAATATATATTCTATTCATTTCAATTAGCATTCAGTTATTATTTTGAAAATAAAATGTCTTATTTAGCTGAAGTTGTCTTTGCTGGACAAACAAGTAAACCCTAGGATACAACCTGGATTATTCAGTCACCAATTCAGATTCAATTTTATACATGAATGCCTTGCCTTTTGCAAAAGAAATATTTAAAAATCCACAGCCCATCTGATACAATGGTAAAATGAATTTTCCTGTTTGTGCATTAACCCTAAAACCTATTAGCACTTGCAACTCTAGTTAAGATTCCAAAATGAAAGCAGACGCACGGACATTATTTACTGACCATTGATTACATGGAGGCAAGCATATAACAGATTGCTATTTCTGACCAGCAAGCGACCACGAAAATGCACAGACAAAAGCATTTCAACAAGTATGTTACCTGGGTGGAGCTGGCAGCTACTGAGATGCAGTCAATGAAGCCGTGCCTCCGAGTGAAAAATGCCACTATCTGCTGCCAACGAGAAGGCTCAGCTTGTAGCTCATCTGTTGAGCCCTTCTTTGCCCACTGCTTCTGCTTTGGGCCTGCAGAGCTATGGCTCGAGCTAGCGTTGCCTCCTCGACTGGCGCGCGAGTAAAGGAGTGTGTTGTTTCCGAAAATGTAATTCATCTCTGCAGCTCTGCAGGTGGTTGCCAGGCAGTCTTACTTCCCTACCCGCTGCTGAGTGGTGAATGATCAGGAAAAACTGCAGCTAGAATTACAGCAGCATCCCTTGCACATCAGGGGAAGAAAAAAATCTCGATAACTGATGCTCATTTTTTCCTCCAAGTTGTTCTCATTTATCCTCTCTGTACCTAGACCATGCATCTGTCCAAGACCATGTTCATTAACTGCAACCAAAAATGCAATCACAGTTGGTTTCCTTTTGCATGATTATCGCTTCTCAGGGGCTGCAGGGATCAAAAAGCTCAAGTTCTTTGCCTAGCTGGTAGCTAGACAGACCTCAAATCCAGGAAGGAACGGTGATTAGCAGGTACAGTGGCATGTAACAATCCCCGACCACAAAGACCCTCTGGGCTTCCCCGATCAAGCAAATGGGGTGGAGAAAGCAGATCACAAATTACCAAGTTTCAATCACTGCCTGTAGTAAAATCCAATGGCATCTCTTTCCTGCTTACATAAATTATAAACATTAACTGAACAAACCCAGGATCGTGCAGTGTGGCTGCAGCTGTTCTCTGACTGTCAATTAGTTAAACGATTTTAAATAAACAAAAAGCAGCTTATAGCACACTCACCGGATAAGAGTCCAGGAAAAAGCTTACATAATCATTGATTTTCCTTACCAAAAAAACTGCTTTAAAAACAAATACTTACCGGGGAAGGTATCTTTTCTATATGCAACACAATCATTTTACTGTACATGTTGATATTTAATTTACTCAGTGTCAAGAATCATCATTAAAACCAGGAAGCAATTAATTAGAAAAATGAACATTACCCCACTTCTTTCAACTGTTAATATGCGATAGCTAAAATCCATATCAGTAACAAAATATAATGAATATGAAATCCATGGCTATTTTCAAATGCATTTCAATCACTACTAACTCCTTATTTTAATCATTTGCTTTAGGACAAGCTTATATGTTTAAAATCTATTGTAAATGCTATTTGTATTTGCTCTCTACTTTTCCTCAAATATACATATTTTATAATTTTTTGAATGGTGGGGTTTTGTTTTTTTTACAGGTTTTTTCAGGGGGGGCGGGAGGGGGAGGGTTTGCCATTAGCCACTGGATGAGAGAAACTGCTCATAAAATAAGAGGTTTCCGATCAAACTTATTAGACACACACCACTGTTTCTGGGATTTATGCTTTATTATCCCTATTTATCTTCAAGTACAAAAAGGAAAGTCTCTCAGAATAAACATTTTCAAAAGACATCCAGAATTACAATTATCTTTATGAGTTTATAGTTCCGGTTTTTATAGCCAGCCACTCACTAAAAGTGTAATATACTACTCCTCACATTTAGATTAAAATACTTTGTTAGTTAATGGGACAAAAACTCACAGGGAACAAAAATATCAAAAGTCTACAACATATTTCTATATAAAATCTTTAAGTTGGTAAAGATTCCAGTATAAAACTGTATTTAGAAGTTGAAAAATTTGACACAAACAACAGGCACATGACTAACACTGGTTTAATAATTAAAACTCCCACATAAATAGAGACACTGAATTGCCTTGACTGTATCTTGGGATTCTAGTTATCCCACTGGTACATGATGTAGATTTTGGAAAATCACTTCCAATAATAATTTTTGTTTACAAGACATGTATTTTTTTCATAACGTACCCTAACATAGGATCAAGCTCCTGAAGTTACATATTTATTCAAAATATGTAGCAAATCAAGGTACAATTAATTTCTTTCTAGTGCAGTACTTATCTCCTTCGTAGCTGAAGAGCCACCTGTTCAAATATAGTTAGCAGTGCTGACAGCAGTATTATTACTTGAGAAATATTTCAAATGGGATAAGACATGAAATAAAAAGAAGCTGTTAGAACTACAGTACATTGGGGGAAGGTTACTATAGTCACTGATAGAATAGAAAATAATGATCTCAATGGTTAAAGACAACAACTAGGGCTAACCTGCACCTAGCCTGCAACAAGACCAAGGCTCATAAATCTAGATTTTCAGACGATAGAGCAACAATCCTCATCTCGATCAGGCTGCCCCGGGGCCGTGGGGTGCCCTGACATTCGAAGGGTGTTACAGGATGTTACGCAGTGTTTACACTCTTCGGTGTGCACAAAATAAACCAGAGATTATTGTTCAAATAGGAATCCAGACTCTTAAAAACATTTGGACCTGTTTTGGTCTTTCTGAGTTCTCTCAAACACAAGGAGACGCATGGATGACATCCAAAGGGAAAACGTGTTTATAAAATGGCTTCCTTTAAAAAGATACTACATCTGTACCCACACAAGCTGTTACCTTGTGGCCTGAGTAATATTTTAATCAACTATTGTTTTCAAAAGAACTGCTATAATTTTCTTCAAGGCTGAATAGGGTTACAGTTATTTTTTAAATAATTTATTAAGTTTTATGTGAATATTTTGACACCTTCCACCAAGATCGATGCACTGTCTTAAAATAAGCCACATCCCAACATTATGCCAGTCATTCTCCAAACTGTTCAGTAAAAGAACCAAAAAGGTCTCACTATACCTAAACCTCAGTCCCTGATCCCCAATATTTTATTCTGCAAACAGGGGTGGGAAGGGGTCTCTGTAGACCACCTGCTGCTCATGAACCACACAGTGACAACCCTACAATGGCTCTAGATTCTGTATGCATATCCACACTTTAAAATTACAGAGTGGATTAAAACAAACTACTACCTGCTTCTCAGGAACCATGTTTATTGTTAGCAACAGACACAAATTCCCTAATGTGCAATTCTTTCTTTCTCCTCCTCTAAATGCAAAAACATTGTTCATTAAAAGAATGAAGGTAACCAGCATTAGAGGTTGCAAGTGCAGAGTTTAAAGTTTCATTTTATGCCTCAATTCAGTAACCCAAAGTGACAGAAAAGCAAATTATACCAAAAAACCTCCAACTCCAACCCACAAATAAGAACAGCTCGTGCATTGTTTTGAAAGACCTGACACTCGGGCAACTGAAGTAAATTCTTTATGCTAGTACTGCAATTAAATATTGTTAGAATATTTGTTACAGAAACCTAGAGCAGCTTCCAAAATGCAAGAAGGGACAACCCGTCTTTCCCAGGAACTTCCAATCTAGGGACAGAAAAGATGCAGAAGCTGGAGGAAGAAAACAACAAAATGCAACTTATATAAAATAGATTTATTGTAAAAAACTAGACCAGAAGTAGATTTTCAGAAGGTTTTAAATGGAAGAGGAACAGGCCTTGAATCCGAATTCAAGGACACCGTACCATAAACAGGAGACTAGGCACATTAAGACACAAGATACATTAGCAAACTGGAAAGGGCAGGAGGTAAGGTACAAAGACTGACAAAGGAGTTTGAATGGATTAATAGATTTTGAGGCCAGAAGAGACCATTATATCATCTACTGTGACTTGCTGCGTATAGAAGCAATATGTGTATTCAGGAGCTAGCGAAGAGAGGACAAATGATGCAGTCTGGCATAGGATGCACCCCAATAATTCCTTACAAACTTCAGCGGCATTCCTCAGACTTTCAGGAACAGTACAAGGCAGCCTGTCTAGCATGCTCTTTCCCCACTACTCTGTTCACTCCACTTTCTAAAGGTGTTCAGTGCCAATGGAAACCTCCCCGCGGGGCAACCACCAGCTCGGGGTGCCTGTCCCCTTTGGGCATTCACCAGTCCAGGGCCAGCACCTCTCCAACGGTTCCTCTTATCTGAGCCCCTGAGGAAAAGAGCAATTAGGCAGCTTTCTTCTGGTTTTTTTGCCACTAGTGTGTGCAGCTAGGTTCTGTGCAGCATCTCTCATCATCCATCTGGGGACAAAAAGATTTATGCCAAAGACATTCCTTTGAAGAGAAAATCAAGTAAAGATCACAAAAGAAAGCCCTGCTATGGTAGCGCTGCACTGGGTGCAGCAGAAAGGACAATACCCTGACACCCCATAACTTTCCAGGGAAATGCTGCTAGCTGCTCATATTTAAATCATAAATGCAAAAACATACCTAATCAACATTCTCGTTTTAGTCTTTGAACAATACAGAAAAATTCATATTGCTAGTGGCAACAGTGCCCCCATCCCAAGCACACCTATGCCTGAGACTGCCTAACCCTTACAAGACTCAGTAATGAGGGACTCCATAACCAGCTAAAATGAGCCCACTTCAAAAGGTTCAGGAGTCTGGATGTTAAGTGTGGTGGTTCATGGTTTTACGTCCCGGTTCGGGATTCAGTCCACAGAGCCATATCGGCACAGACGCTGTTACATTTACCACGGTGTCTGTAACGTCTAAATTATTTCCAAAACCAAGAACATGGATGGCCAGCATTCTCTCACTGTCTCAAAGACAGGTCTTCAAATCACCTGAGATGGCTATCAACAGCTGCCATAATTGCCTTTTTTCCAAAAATACAATATGTAAGTTAGTAACACATTCACTCTCTCTCACCCCCAAGAGTCCAATACAACTGAGGGAATTCAAAACGGAAACACTAATATTTTTGAACTCTTGGAGCTGGCAATTCCAAACAAATGGAAAATCTGGCTGCTTCTACACCGATCCCGGAGCTCCCATCGTGGTTCAAATTCCCATTCTGCAAGAAGCTGTACAGACAATCGCAGCCTCCAGAAGCATACTGCAAAGCAGGGCTTGCCCAGCTTCTTCCCAGTGTTGCTCTCACCCAGGCACTTGGCTGCACCTGTGGGAAGAAGCCACCATGCCGGGCTTCGTCCCACCACGCTGCTGGGGCCCCTGTGCATTTGGCTGATGCGCTCTGCTTTCTTCCCATGACAATTCCAACAACATGAAAAGAACATGGCAAATCTACACACTTGTACACAGACCTCTACTCTGAAACATAACCAATCTCTACAGCGAGGGAAAGAGACAAAAAGGGCATAACTATGTATTCCTAATATTTTTTGCTTGTTAAAACCACCTCATTTTAATGCACATTTAGATTTAAATTAATGTACATTTGTATATGTACATGTTAATAAAATTTAACCACCGTCACTAAACCATGGCAATACCTGATTTATTAATTGGACGTATTAATAAAATGGATGAGATTGAAGAAAATGTAAATTAATGCCACTTAGTGGCATACGGTACAGAACATACCCAACATTTAGTTCAGATACATAAGAACATAGGACTTGAAAGGTCATGAAGGGTCACGTCCAATCAATTAAGCAAAATTAGAAAAGCATAGAAGTAATTTTAAAAGTTACAAGCAAATATACCAAACACAACTGCATTAGTGAATATATTTTTGAGTATTTAATAGAAAATAAATCTATTTATATTGAAATATATATTTCATCTCAACTGACCTACCAAAATGTGTGGATTAAAATGTCTGGACTTCCATACTGTTTTAATGAATCTCCTGCCCACCCTCCTGGCATGCCACACAGAAACAAACGTTCAGAGTTGAATGCAAGTTTCTTCAAGTTTTCTTGATCCATCAGAATTGCCCAACCATACTGAAAACTCAGAAGTGAAGAGAACTGACAGTTATCAAGACAAACAGATGCTGGCCGACGTATCCAAGGCTGCTGTACCGTCTTGATTAATCCAAGTTCCATCTGTTGCAATTTTTCTCTTTTTGTCTCTTCATAATCTGTTGCTGATGTCCACACTGAAGGGCATCAGGCATGAACAACCACTCCTGTGCAGATGTTCTATGTAGGGCAAACAGTCAGCTTTTTACCTCCTGGTTACAAGAAATGTGAGATGTGCTTTCTATTCACTGGCTTCTCACAAATAAATTCTCAGTGTAGGTTGTGAGTTTGTATTAAATGCATTGCATGGAAAATTTGCAAGGCAAAATGGTGCAACAACAACCAAAATGGGCCTCTTGTTCTACCATGAGAAATTCTGAGAATCAGCAGGTAGAAGGATGATGCAACAAAATTAGCAGTGGAAAGGAAACCAGACTGCTCACATTACTTGATCAAAATACAAAGACATTCAAACACGTTTTTTGTTTCTGTACAGCAATCAAAAAGGGAACCTACATTTTAACAAACTGTGTGACCATTGTTTGTTGAAGGTATTTGTCCCAGAGTCCCTCATACCTCTTTCACCGTCTTTTGCAACACTTACATTGTAGAAGGCTTCTTAACTGCCTAAGACATTCATTTAAAACTAGAAGAGAAGCAACTCACCAAACAACTACTGTTCTTTGAAAGGCACTTCTACTTCCATGAATTCACACTTGTGGGATATGATGCCTTTTGTGCTGAGCTGGGGAACTGCTTGACAAAATAATGTTCCAAGGGGGACAGGCATACTATAGTCTGACGAAGGTAAAACCACGGTCCCCCAATGGCTCCGTTCCTTTTCCCAGTGCCATAGTCCCAACACTCTTGCTCCCAGGGAGAGGGGCAGGTGGAGCACAGGCGCAGAACCACCCCCCCCCCAGACACCACTACATTTTCTTCTGCAAAGGCATTTGTGCAGTCCTGCGTGTGAGCAATCAGCGAGCAGTGCCCTGCCAAGAGGGGGAAGGAGGCCTCCTAGCTAGCACCAGACAAGTTTTTCTCTCCCACAACAGGCATTAGAGTGTGATGCTGGACCTAAGGTAAAGCCTCAACCAAGCAGTGCACAACATCTACTGGAAACGTTCCCCTGCAATGGCTATGGCATGTCTCACATCTTTTCCTGCTTCTGGACAAACAGGAACAAGTAAGAAGCAAAGGGAGCTCACCAGGTCACCTACTTCAACCTCCGGCTCAGGGCAGGATCCTGACTAAACCATCCCAGCCAACTGTCTGTCCAACCCACTTTTGAAAATGTCCAGGGACGGAGAAAAAGCCTATCTCCATTCTCTCTATAATCACCCTACAGGTATTCAAAAACTGTTATCAAATCCCACCCCCCTCAGGCATCTCTTCTCCAGGCTAAATAATTCTCCTTCTTTCAGCCTTTCCTCATGTATCTTGCCAGACCTCTAATCATTTTTTCTGCCCCCCCAATGAACTCATTCCAGCTGTCCACATCCAACTTGAAGTACAAGGCCCCAAACTAGTCACTGTAGAACTAGTGAGGCCTCACCAGAGCTAAGTACAGGGGAAGAATCACTTCCTTTGATTTGCAACTGACACCCCTGATAGCACAACCAGTATGCTGCTCGCATTCTTCTTTTTTTGGTGACAAAAGCACACTATTGGCTCATATTCGGCTTATGGTCTTGTCATCCCAGGTCCTTCTCTGCAGCACTGCAGCCCAGCCAGTCATTCCCTAGTCTGTATTAGTGCACATAATTACTCCGTCCCAGGTGCTGGACTTTGCACTTGCCCTTGCTGAGCCTCATCTGCTGATTGCAGACCATCTCTCCAGTTTATCCAGGTTATTGTGGATCACAGCCCCACACTTCTGTGTCTGCAACTACACCCAACCTGCATGCACTCAAACTCATCATTGAAATCGTTAATGATGTGTTAAGGAATGCCAGCCCCAGAACAGATGACAGGTGAATCCAATTCATACCTTCCCTCCCAACTAGACACTGAGCCATTGATGACCACTTGTCCAGCACAACGATCCAACCATATATGTATCCACCTTACAGTAGTTTCATTTAGTCTGTACTTCCTTACCTTGATGATGAGAACGTTGTGGGAAATGGTGTCAAAAGCTTTGCTGAAGTCAACATAAATCACAGCCACTGCTCTCCCCTATCCATAAAGCCTGCCACCTTATCACAGACAGAAATCACGTTCATCACGCATGACTTGCTCCCCAGGAATCCACGCTAACTGTTCCTGATAACCTTATTCTCCTCCAGGTGCCTCACAATGGATTGCTTGAGGACCTGCTCCACAATCTTTCCAGGTATTGAGGTCAGACTGACTGGTCTGTAATTCCATAAATCTTCCTTCTTGCCCTTTTCCAATCATCTGGGACTTTACCAAACTTCCGCAAGTTCTCCGAGAATAGCCTACGTGTCCTAAATTACCTCAGTCAATTCCTTCAGTTCCTCAGGATGCATCCCATCCAGCCCTGCCAACTTGACAGCAACTAATTTCTCTAAGGAATCCTGAACCTGCTCTTCTACTCCTATAGGCTGTTTGCCTTCTTCCCTATCTTTGCTGCCAACCACACTCATCTGACAGCTGACTCGATTTGTGAAGACTGAAATAAAAAATCATTAAAAACTTGAGCCTTCCCTACATCATCCATAAATAGGTTGGCTTCTGTAAGGGACCTAAGGTTTTTTTGGTCTTACTCTTTCTTTTGACATACTTCTACAATCCCTTTTATGTCCCTTGCCATTTGAACCTCAAATCATGCGCCAGCTTCCCTAATTTTCTCTCTGTGTACCCAGTCTTCATAATGGTCTTCATCATTTACTCAGCCTCAAGAGGTTCATGATTTTAAACTGGTCTATAATATAAAATGGTTTATGACGTAAGCAAATACTGACTGGTACAACATTCGTAGCTGATATCACTAAAATGGATTTTGAATGGTTTAAGTGCTGAAGCTGCCTCCATTTTTGGATACTGATTCTTAGGATGGAGGGGACTGATCATGACATGAGACAGTGAGACAGCAGGACGTGAAGACTGGAGAGAACAAATTTCTCCCAAGTAGTTAACAGTTCGTCTATGACCCATCATGACATGAGCTGTTCCTTATCAGCCTCCAAGCTCAATGGATCTCTTAAAAAACACAAAACGCTCTCTTATTCCATAATAATGTGCTAGCACATGAAGCTATTGAGAAGATGGCATACTTCCAGATCTCTCCAATGTCTTGTCCCTCCTTACTGAAGCAGCAGATTTCTCGAGCCTCTCCTATATCCCTAGGTACAAACTTTCTCTACTGTGATTTTCATTCCTCTTCCTTTAGAGCCTACTCATAAGGACAGGATTTTTTAAAAACAGGATTGTGCAGGAAACTAGCATTTCAGGAGACAATGCAGCACTGCAGCCAGCCCAAAAACAAGCCTCCTGCTCACAGCTGCTGGATATACCAACTTCCCCACTGTGCAACAGCAATGTGGCACGCTGGCAACAGTCAGTCACCAAAGCTGTTTCGGAGATAGCAACTCACAGAAAAAAGCATCTCTGGAATATCTCCAAAAGAAAAAATCCCTAATTTATATTGTGCTCCAGGACAATTCCAAAAGCAACAATCCAGCAAGCAAGCTGTTTGGGTCAGTTGCAAGACCTAAAAATTAAAGGAAATTACAGCTGAATCCATGGCTGTTTTCCCCATTCTAATGGGCTTGCTAAGCGTATCTCTCTGAGGATGGCAAGGTTATGAGCAAATAAATAAATAAAAACCCCATGGCATAGAAATCCTGTCCCCTTTTCAGGTTGCTCTAGTAGCAGGGGTTTCTGCCCCAACTTCCAGGAAGGGCAGGAGCCAGCCTGTCTTGATCAGTATTTTGAAACCCTAGCTCCTGCCTGTCAACTCAGAGGAGCTCTTATCCCCACAGGCTCCAAAAACAAAACCATAGGTCATAAACTGGAATGTGGAGATTGCTCAGTTTCCACCAGACCAGGGCAGCCGGATGCCATCTTCCTCTGGCCTCTCTACAGCATGGCCTACACTACTCTGTCCTTGTCCAGCTCCCAAACCTCCCAGTGACCTTCCCTCGTTTGCCGAGTGGTCCGATCACTGCTGCCAGCCTCCTGCAACCAGTCACCCTTCTCCTCCCCTGACTTCCACGACAGATGCCTAAGCACGTGCAGGCACATATCCTCAACCTAATTTGTCTCTCTCTTTGCTACTCCTTTCACTGTGTCCCTCCACAGGTATAGAATGGCCTAGCCCGGGGTGGCCAAACCATGACGTGTCCCACAGGCAGCACAGGCAGCTCCCGTGTCCCCCCTGCAGCCCCAGGTGCTTAGTAAAGGCAGGCACAACGGGTGCCAGGGACCATGTGGAGTGGGGCAGAGGTAGGGGCAGGGACCTAAGGTGAGAGGTCTCAGGGGCCACTCACTGCCAAGAGCCAGATTAACCCTTGCCTGCCCCTGCAGCCACCAGGGTTCTTGCTCGCCCTACCAAACTGTAACAGCTGTCGCCAAGGAAGAACTAGCCTGGCTCCTGGTACAGCACCATCCAGCCCCATGTCCACTTCACATGGCTGGAGGCTTGATTTACACCTACCTGTATTCATACCTGAGGGCGCCAGACCTTCATCAGGTCTGCTTCTTGGGGCAGAGACCAGCGCAGCACTTGGGGAGGTGGCAGGGTTTCATTTGTGGCACATGTGCCAAAAAGGCCAGCAGCCACCAGTCTAATCTATACTGCCAGCCTATCAGTATAGAAGGTGAGAACACCTCCTCCCTGGCTTCCTTAAAGCCAGGGCTTGGATTGTTTTTTGAGCAGTGATATTGAGCAGCTATACAGAGCCTGCCTACATCAGTGAACATCCAGAAAGACAGTATCTGGAACTACAGCTATCGTTACTCAAGCTTCTTGCTGCCAAATTCCCTGCATGTATCGCAATAGTCTAACTTGCCGTTCTGGGGCCTTGAGAGCAACCTGCGACCTCGTGTCCCTGCCCATAGCCCCAAACGCCAGATCCAGCACACAACGCACATGCCTGCTGTCCTGCACTGTAACATCACAGTTCGGAGATGAAGCACACTGCTGAGCTACATGGTAGTTAAGCCTCTGGTGTGCTGAGGCCACTGCCTATAATGTTAAGTAACACCGTCTCATCCTCTCCTCGTACTTCCCCATCTGTCTGCATCCATCTGTTGCCGTTTGACTGTGGGCTCTTTCTGAAACAAGGAACAATGATTTTATTGGATCATGCAATAATTTGCTGAATAAAGTGATTTTCCTTATAAGAACCTATTTTAAAGGATGTTCTCTGTCGGAATTAAATACAGCTGTTCTTTTTTTAAAAAGTGAAAAACAGATTTTATATCATGGAACCAGAAAGTTGCCACCCTCAGAGCAGGATCTATCACCACCTCAGGCTTCTCCTGGTTATGCTACAGAAATACTGCTGACTCTGACATGGAGCAGCTAGCATAGTTGGCTTTATATTCCTTAGCACTCTGAATAACTGGGCAGCATCCACAAACTTGGTCACTCACTAATCTACCCCCTTTCCAAATCCTATAAAAATATGTTAAACAGTGCAGGTCACCTTAGGGAATTCCACTATTTACCTGAACCCAAATGCTAAATATGAGGCAAGAGAGAAAGATGTTGCATTAAGCAAGGGTCAAAATGTCAAGAGCTGACTGAGAGGTAGAAAAAACCTTATTTTACCTGTATTAACCAAGGCAGGTAAGGCAACACTTAGAAACAGTCTGACTGTGAGGATTTTGAGAGGTAGTTAGCCATATTCATTGGAAGTTAGACAGAAGAAGGCAGGGTAGAGATGCACCTTATAGACCAGGGGTGGGCAAAATGTGGCCCATGGGCCCGATGTGACCTGCCAGACCATTCTATCCAGCCTGCGGGGCCCCTAAAAAATTTAGGTAATTAATATTAATCTGCCCTTGGCTCCCTGTCATGCGGTCCTCGATGGCTTGCTGAAACTCAGTAAGTGGCCAAAATAATTGCCCGCCCCGTTACAGACTAAGATATATACGAACACAAGCTGTCGTGAACTTGAGTTCACTCCGTGTGAAGGCTTAGACAGGTCCCATTTGAAGATGATTCTGAATTCTGCCTGAATAACAGGTAAGATGGTATGTGCCACCCACAGCAATTGGGGAAACAAGCAGTCACAAGGACTTGTGGAGAAAGAGGGAGAGGGGGGCAGGGAAGGATATGAAGAGCTTCCTTTTAGACCAACTGAGTTTCACCTGAAACTAAGTCAGCTATGAGGAGGTACCAGAAAAAACTAATATCTCATTCTGAAGTCAGCTATGAGGAGGTACCAGAAAAAACTAATATCTCATTCTGAGATAAAGAAAAAGGTCCAGAGCAGAGTTGCTCAACCTCTCAGCCATGGGCCAGATTCAGCCCACACCACCAGGGTACCAGGCTGGTCATGGGCATGCTGTGCAGGTGGACACATCTGCCTCTGCCACTCTTCACTGAGGCTGAACTGGACAACAGGGAGGAAGAGGACATGAGCAGCAGCAGCGCTTACGTGGGCGGACATGCTGGTGAGCTCAGAGCTTTCAGCTGCACCAGGAGCTGTGTGCACCAGTGTTGCACAGACCCTATCTTCCTGGATGCTGAGTTCAATGGGAGAGAGGGGGAGAGGAAGGTGAATGGCTCCAGAGCCCAGTGAAAACTTTGGCAGCTGGACAGGGAAAGGCAGAGGAAACATGCCCTGTGTGGCCCCAAGCACACCCCCACAGGGCTCTGGCATGGACCAGAGTTGGCCACAGTGCCTGAAAACAGGAGATAATTTCAAAGAAAACGCCACTGCTCTGGGACAGAGCATGGTCCCATTCCCATGGTGACCCCAGTACAAGGCTCTCCCTTCAGCAGACACTGGCAGGGCTGGGCACTGCAGGGAGCTGGGGTGAGATGCAGTGCTGCAAGCCGGACAATCTCCTGTCTGCCCTTCCCACGGACCTGAGACTCAAGCCTCTTCTCACACAAAGTCCAACAAATGTCCATGCACCATTGCTGTGCTTGGCAGAATACACGCAGATGATCCAGGTGAAAGACTGTCAGTGGGCTGGAGTTTCATGCAGCAGAGAACTGGTCACCAGGGGCCCTAAACTGAAGCAGTGCATTTTTAAAAACACTGCTTCTATTTCAGGCCAATTAAACCCTACCATGTTGTGCACACACCCGACTTACCTGTCTCTCCAGCAGCAAGGGCAAGCTCTGCGGTAGCGGCGGCCCTCACACCCCAGGCGGCACCCGCCCGCAGGCACCCAGCTCAGGCGGTCCTGGGAGGCACTGCAGCCACGGCGGGAAGGGGGGCGGAAAAAAGAGATCAGGCTTACTGCTTTTCTTGGGTGGAGCCCCACAAGTACCAATAAAACCCTACCATGTTGTGCACACACCCGACTTACCTGTCTCTCCAGCAGCAAGGGCAAGCTCTGCGGTAGCGGCAGCCCTCACACCCCAGGCGGCACCCGCCCGCAGGCACCCAGCTCAGGCGGTCCTGGGAGGCACTGCAGCCACGGCGGGAAGCACCAGGCCCCCATGCAGCCAGGCAGGCTCCGGGGGGTGGGGGGGGGAGGACAAGGCTGGCCACTTTTTTTCCCCTCCTCTCTTGGGTAGAGCCTGTCTTCCCAGGCTGCTGCCAGGCACCCTGAACTACACGGAGCCTGGTGCTTCACTCTGTGGCTGGTAGGGCAGCAAACAAACTCCTTGGAGGAGTTTTAGTTTGCTGCACCCCAAGTCAGTTAAGGTGCATTACGCTGCCAAATTTGCTACAGAAACTGTAATAAATGCACAATATGCCACCAAAGCGTGCAAACACTGACACCATTAAAGCAGTGCAGAAGCATTTGGCCCGCTTTAAAGTGTTGCGCGCACATGCTCCTCGTTTCGTCTACACATGGCCCAGGAGCCTTCCTGTACAAGAAAATTAACTCAAATGAATGGCAATTCCTCCCACAAGGAATAAAACCTTGGCTTATAAGGGCACATAAAAGAATGAAAGTTTTTGCATCATTGTTACTGTCTTCAGCAATTTGTCTCTGAAAGCTGGTGACTATCTAGTGGATCTGATGCAAGTACAAGGGACTGCACACAACCAGCATTAGAGCTGTAATACCATTATGTGGGACAGTCACCTAGAAATAATGCAAGTTACCCCAGTGTAAATGCACTGGTTCTGAGGGTCTACAAACAGTGAGATGGCTTTTCCTCCAATTGCAGTTCTAGAAATCGATAACTTGGACACGAAAAATATGAAGGATTTTCATAGATTTCATAGACATTAGTGCTGGAAGGGACCTTGGAAGATCACCGAGTCCAACCCCTGCCCCAGGGGCAGGAAGTCAGCAGGGGTCATAGGATCCCAGCAAGATAAGCACTCAAATGGCTCTTGAAGGCGTTCAAAGTGGGTCCTTGAACCTCCACTGGCGGCAGTCTATTGCAGACCTTGGGGGCTTGGACAATAAAGAAGTTCTTCCTTATGTCCAGCCTGAAATGGCTGCAGAAGAGTTTCATACATTCAGAGATGTAGGGTCGGAAGGGACTTTGTAGATCTTCTAATCCGACCCATTATCTTGGGCAGGAGAGAAAACTGGGCTCAAATGACCCCAGCCAGGTAAACATCTAGCCTCCTCTTAAAGCCTCCCAGGGTAGGAGCCAGCACCACTTCCCTTGGAAGTTGGTTCCAGATCCTAGCCGCCCTGACCGTGAAGTCGCACCTCCCGATGTCCAGTCTGAACGTACTCTCTAACAACCTGCAGCCATTATTCCTTGTTACTCCGGGAGGTGCTCGGGGGAACAAGGTCTCTCCCAATCCCCGCTGGTCCCCCCTAGTAAGTTCATAGACAGCCACCAGGTCCCTCCTCAGCCTTCTCTTGTGGAGGCTGAACAGGTTCAGGTCCTGTCGCCTCCCCACGTAGGGCCTGCCCTGCTGCCCCCTAACCATGCGAGTAGCCTCCTCTGGACCCTCTCCATGTTGTCCACATCCCTCCTGAAGTGCGGTGCCTGGAACTAGATGCGCTACTCCAGCTGCGGCCTGACCAGTGCCACATAGAGGGGGAGGATCACCTTCCTGGACCTGCTTGAGATGGATCTGTGGATGCATGACAAGGTGTGGTTGGCCTTCCTGACCCATCCCCACACTGCCGGCCCATGTTCATCTTGGAGTCAATAATGACTTCTAGATCTCTTTCTCCCACTGTGCTTTCGAGAAGGGAGTTCCCCAGCCAGTAGGTCTGCTGCTGGTTCCTACTGCCTAAGTGCAGCACCCTGCACTTGTCTGTATTGAATCCCATCCTATTTTCATTTGCCCACCCCTGTAACTTGTCAGGTCCCGCTGTAATCTGTCCTTCCCTTCTAGCGTGCCCACCTCACCCCAAATCTTGGTGTCGTCTGTGGATTTGAACAAGTCGCTAATAAAGAAATTGAACAGTACGGGCCCAAGGACCGAGCTCCGGGGGACTCCTCCCCCCCAACTTCCCTCCAGGTCGAATATGACCTGCCCACTGCCACTCTCTGAGTACGACCCCTCAGCCAAATTTCATTTGTAATCCATCTGACTGTGTAGGCATCAATGCCACAGTCGCCTAGCTTTTTAATGAGAATGGGGTGGGAGACCGTGTCAAAGGCCTTCCTGAAGTCCAGAAAGACTACATCCACAGTGACACCTGCATCCAATGAGTTTGTGACCATCCAATCTTGTCATCTCTTGGGACACTCTCATGAACAGATGTTCCCCCAAATCCTGGTGAACACCCCTAATATACTTACAGGTGGCATCTAGATCGCTCCTGAGCCTCTGCTTTTCCGTGATCTCTCATCATAAGATCTGTTTTCCTGACCTCTGATCATGTGCGTGGCTCTCCTCCGGACTCCCTCAAGCTTCTCCACATCCTTTTTGAATTGTGGAGCCCAAAACTGGACACAGTACTCCAGGTGCGGCCTCCCCAAGGCCGAGCACAAGAGGAGAATGACGTCCTGGAATTTGCTTGAGAAGCATCTATGGATGCAAGCCAGTGTTTTGGTCGCTTTACTAGCTGCAGCATCACCTTGCAGGCTCATGTTCATCTTGTGGTCAATGATGACCCCAAGCCTCTTTTGTCCGTAGTGCTAGCCAGTGTAGCACTGCTAAGCCTATAAGCATGCTGCGGGTTTTTCTTCCCGAGGTGGAGAACCTTGCATTTTTCGGTGTTAAACGCCATCAGGTTCTTGTCTGCTCACTTCCTGAGACTGTCAAGGTCTGCCTGGATCACCCTTTTGTCCTCAGGTGTGGATGCTTTACCCCAGAATTTGGTGTCGTCGAGCTTGGCCAGTCTGCTTCCGACACCAATGTCTACATCACTGATGAAGATGTTAAATAGTATAGGCCCTAGGACAGAGCCTTGAGGGACCCCACTGGTCACAGGGCACCACAACATAGAACAGAAACAGCGGCTATCACCAGCCGAGGTACCACACTGTACTTCTACCCTTCAATAGGAGGCTCGATAATCCCCTAGCCGGGGTCATTTGACCCCAGTACTCTTTCCTGCCATGGCAGGGGGTCAGAATTGATGATCTGCTCTGGTCCCTTCCAACCCGACCAACTATGAAACTATGAAACTGTTTTTTACTGTAAGCAGAACCACTAGTTTACAACTCCAGAGTTTAGTAGCTGCTACCTTCAATATAAGTTGGAACTGAGGTGGGGAAAACAAAATAATAAGAGTAGTATAATTTCTAAGGTCTAATATGACTTGCTAGATCTAGGAATTATCATTGGCCATGAAATGGCAAATTCTGGTATCTTCTATCTAGTGGTAGTACTGGAGTGATGCCATACCCATGATGGCCCAAGGAATACTACAGAGGCAAGGATACTGGGGAGAGCGATTTCTTTTATTGAACCAACTGCATGGTTGAGAGAGATTTCAGACAAACTTTTAAGCACAAAGTGCTCTAAAAAGATATCGCCACTAAAAAAGTCCTTGTCTTTCACATGTTTCCAGGACCATCACGGCTGCACCACCCCTTCAAAACTAGATCTAAGAAGGCATGCTGTACCGACAGGATGTTTAAGATCTAGGGACACTGGCAAACCAAAGCCATCTGCAAACCCAAACTGCAGGTACAACTGCTGGTGACTGCAATCAAGACCAGGATCCACTCTATTTGGGAATGTTTCACTGCTTAGACCTGTCAGAACCCCCAGTTCCATTTACTTCCCGAACTTTACAATGAAAAATGACTCAAGTTAATCTGGGAAAGGGAAAAAAAAAAAATAAAGCACACCACATATTCAGTGCCCATAATGAATGGCACCAAACTACATTTTACGGGCAAACAGCGTTGATGCTGAAGGTCATCTTCTGTAAGGTTAAAGATGAAAAAGGTCTTTGGTACAACATGGGGGTTTTCTCTTCTCACTGAAGCCCAATATTTTATGGAAAAATAATTAAACAGTGCTGACTCCTTCAGGAGCTTGCCAGGTCCTTGAACTAGATCAATCAGCACAGCTGGTAAATGAAAAGGCCTATCACAGGACTGTCTGAACCGCTCGAGCTGCCTCTTCCCAGCAGGGGGTCACTTACGCGGTGATGATCATTTCTGTGAACGTATGTAGATCTATCGAGCCATACAAGAATGAAGTGGCTCCTTTTATGTTTCATGAAATCAGCATGCTGAGTGCACTAATTACATAAGGCACATTTAAAAAAAACTGTTTGCAGTCTCAATGAAAATGATTTCTCAAGTCCCAGATGGTTCTGCCATGTCAGTAATGATTGTACAATCTTATTTCTAAAGTTGCCAGAAAACAGTTTAGAATTGAAACACTTGCCACTTTATATTGCTTTCACCCAAAATAACAAATTACTTTTTGCAGAAGTATTCAATCAAGGGTACAAGTGAAGGTTCAAGCACAGGCCAAACTTTTACAAGCAAACAAACAAGCAAACAAACCCCCTCCTCAGTTACTCTCCTCTCAATACAAGAACTAGGGCTCATAAAACAAAACTAAAAGATCGTAAGCTTAAAACCGCCAGAAGGAAGTTCTTTTTCACCCAGCATGTAGTGAAGTGCAGAACAAATTGCCACCAGAGAAGGTGACAGTTTAACCAGGTGCACAAAGGGGTTGGACACGTGGTTGGGGAAAGGGGCATCAGTAGCTATTGAGCACGGGAGCCTGGAGCACGGCCTCTGCATCAGACCTCCCAGGACCTTCAATGCTGAAGGCTGCACGAGAGGAATGGCAGAAAACCCGTTCACGCTCCTTTTCAGCATCCGCTCTCTGCCCATGTGACACGGGATTCTGAGCAAGACAGACCTGTGGCCCAATCCAGTAAATGGCAGTTCTTATGTTCTTGCTATTTTAACATAGTTCATACAGTACTCACCTTTGAAAGATATTGAGTATTTTACCCTATATAAGTTTTTGGGTTGGTTTTTGGGGTTTTTTTGCAAGGATCAAATGGACTGCCAGAGGTTCGTTTTCCTGCACCCTTACTTCTAAGGCTAGAGTTATGCTGCAGAGCTGAGAGCAGCCGAGTGCCACAGTGCAGGACAGGACTCTGCATCGAGTCCACCGCACCACTCACCTCCTCCTCAGCGTACCCTGCTCTCGGGTCACTCTCCAAGAGTTCACTTCTGTAAGTTTGGTTTTTTAGCAGAAGACAGAAGAGGTATTATGGCAAAGTTTTTACACAGGCATATTTAAACTGGTCTCAGGACAAAGACAGTACTTATCAGGTAATGCTAATACACAGCATATGTTCCAAAGCACACTGACCTAATATTGCAAAGGATTATCAGTACAAGTGGTTATTATTACATGGGCAAAGGACATTTTTCCCCCAAATTCATTTCAGCTAAAATACATTGTAGTTTTTATATAAAAAGGACAAAGATTGAAACCCACACAGGTTAGATACATTTGAAATAGGATCCAAAGCCCTTACAAGTAAGTGACAATAGTCATGGCACATCACAGCATGTATACATATAATTAGCATCAAATATTTTTGCTGCCAGATTGTGATTCCTTTTAGGCTAAGAACAGACAGTCAAAAAGCTGGAAGTTGAACTGATTCAATCTTTGCAGGCTTTTTTAAACTGCACAGACTGAACGAATAAGCAAGTGAAGTGCCAGTCCCTTTCCAAGCAGGAAAGGCAGCCAGCCCCTGCAGTGGCCTGTGCCAGTAACACTAGAGCAGGGGGCTGGCAGGTGGGGAGCCCATGGACAGCCAGAGCCCTCCGATCCCCCAACCCTCGTCCCCCTCCTCAGCCTCCCGCCCACCAAGCGGGGGGTGGGGGCAAAGCCCGCCTGGCACTAGATCCTCAGCCAGGAATAGCCTGGGGGGAGGGGAGCTGGAACTGGGGGCTTTACTCGGAGCCCCCCCCCCAGAGAGGGGGGCTGGACCCTTCTCAGACTCGTAGCGCCTGAGACAGTGGGGAAGAAAAGTTTGCACCAGGGCTTGGCTCTGCCCCCAGAGCAGGGAGCCAGGAGCCATGCCCCCTTCTTAGCCTGGGGCAGGCCTAAGGGAGGAGAGCGCGGAAGGAGGGAGAGGAGAAGCCTGCACCAGGGCTTGGCTCACCAGGAGCGCCACGGCCCCTTCTCAGCCTCCCGGCTGGCTGGCAGGATGGAGCAGCCTGTCCCAGGGCTTGGCCAGGTAGGAGTCCCCAGCCATGTCCCCTTGCCAGCCTCCGGGCTCACTGAGAGGGGGGCACAAGTCCCAGCTCTGGAGACAGAGCCAAGCCCTGCTGTGGGCTTCTGCCCCCACCCTGCCCTCAGCCAGCCCAGGGGCTGACAAGGGGACGAGGCCAGGGACTCCAGCCCTGCTCCCAGCCCCCGGGCCAGAGCCAAGACCCGGTGCAGCATTCTCCTTCCTCCCAGCCAACCCGGAGGCTGAAAAGGGGACATAGCTCCTGGCTCCCAGCTCTGGGGGCAGTGTCAAGCCCCCACTACAGACTCCCTCTCCCTTCCCCAGGCCAGTAGCACCGGGCTGGGGCTCTGCTTCCCTCCTCTCCCCCCTCACTCCAGCCAGCAGCACCTAGCTGGGGGTCTGGTGCTGGGCCAGAGAAGCAAGGTCCCCCCGCCACCCCTTCCTCAGCCACCCAGAGTGACAGTGCTCAGGCTAGGGAGGAGCGGGGCAGACCCTGCTCACTGGAGCAGAGAGCACAGCCTAGGGCTGCAAAGCATCATGGGATGCTGGGGGACTGGGAGTTAACTTGAACTGGGCAGGGATGTGGGGCAGAAGTTCCATAAACCAGCCTGACCTAAATCAGTTAAGTCTGATACCACATCCAACCAAGTTTATCTTAAATCAGTTTCAGACATGTTGAAAGCAGTTTGAGTGCACTGAACTTCTGTTCTGTTACAGGTTTAAACTGGTTTCTCATCACTTAAACTGGTTTATGTGCAACTTCCATCCCTAGCTTTAATGTTTCTTTTGGTAGCTTGAGTATTCCTTGGATCAAGAAGAGTCAGGGTAATAGGTTTAATAATTCAATGGTGTTAAAGTAAGTTGACTCACTATTTGAAAACAATATGATAATTTTTCCATCTAACTGTTATTCAAGTTCTTGGACTCATTCCCTTTTCAAATGTTTACATTTTTATTCCATTTACTATTTGGTAAGGTATCTACCACAAATCTCTTCTAGCAACAGCAAACTGATACTGCCTAAGGTTAAAAAGAAAAGCAAATATATTAATCTTTCCATTTCTTTAAAAAAACAAAACAACTCCTCCCCCAAAACCTAAATGCATGCAGTACATAAACTATAAGAGACTGATGTTCTCTGTTGTCACAACACCATCTAGTGGATAAAATTCAATTGATCACGTAGAAAATACATTGTAAATGATACTAACCAAAGTTTAACTTAATCAATTTCTCTTTCCTAGCAGAACTTAATCTTCTATTCTGTGATCTCACATTGGCTGATCTACAGGATGGCTGATTTACTAGACAGGGCTTTAAACTGACTTTGCTGGGGGATGGGGAAACTGCAAGTGGAGCATGTCTGGGGCCTGGCACACAAGCAAGCTCCTACGTGGAGGACACCAAGATAACTGGTTTTGAAAATGCTAATGGAATGGTTCTCCCACAGCATCTCAGGAATCGACGCTCAGTTGGGGGCCTCCAATGCCAGGAGCACAGGGAACAACCAGGAGGAGCTAGCCCTCCTGCTCTCTACTGGACAATTGATCGGGTAGGGATCACGGAGACCTGGCGGGGCTCCTTGCATGACCGGAGCGTAGCTGTAGAGGGCTACACCCTGCACAGAAGGGACCGAGCAGGGAGAAAAGGCGGAGGGGTAGCTCTCTCTCTGAGGGAGCAGTACACCTGGAGGCTGACAATGGCTCCAAAAATAAGCAGCTTGAAACCCTCTGAGTCAAGCTTTGGGCAGGGGAGGGTGGGGGGACAGTGAGAGAAACCAAACTGCGGGCATTTACTACAGGCCACCGAACCAAGGGGAGGAGCCGGATCAGGAGTTCTCCCGAGAACTGACAGAGGCCGCGCACGCAAGAGACCCGGTTGTCACAGGTGACTTTGATTACCCAGACACAGCTTGGGAGGACACTCGGTTAGGTCGGAGCGGTGACGTAGCTTCTTCACTGTAATCGAGGAGCTCTTTCTGACCCAGGAAGTGCAAGGGCCAACCAGAGGTACCGCTCTCCTAGACTTGGTTTTGGCCAAGGGAGATGATCTGGTGTGTGCGGCTTGAACACTGAGGGTAGCCTGGGCGACAGCAACTATAAGCTCATCAGGTTCACTGTCCACTGTGACGCTGACAAATCAACTAGCAGGTCTGAAATCCTGGACTTAAAAAAAAAATGCTGACTTCAACAGGCTCAGAGCATTAGTAGGGGAGGCGATGCAGAACCAGGGACAGAAGGCAAATGCTTAACGCCTCGGGACAGCTGGTAACGGACACACAGGAAAAAACAGCTCCTGAAAGCTCACTTTGCTTCGATATTTCACCAGACCAAGGGGAAAGACCAGCAAGATAAGGCTCACATGGGGCACGGTGGGAATGACAGCCTTCCCACTATGGATGCTGAGCTCATGCAAAACCAACTGGAAAATTTTATATTTATAAGTCAGCGGGACCGGATGAGCTTCAACCCAAGAGTGCTGAAGGAGCTGGCCAAGGTCATTGCACAACCCCTGGCAAAACTCTTTCAGAAATCGTGGCATAAGGGAGATCCCTGGAGATTGGAAGAGGGCCAACATTGTGCCCATCTTCAAGAATGGGAAGAAGGAGGACCCTGGCAACTACAGGCCAATCAGACTCACCTCCATCCCAGGGAAAATCATGGCAAAGCTCATTAAAGCATCTATGTGCGATACACTCATGGAAGGTAAGATCCTGAATGACAGCCAGCATGGCTTTGTCGCGGGTAGGTCTTGTCTTACCAATCTCGTATCTTTCTATGACCAAGTCTCTCACCACCTGGACACGGGAAACGAGGTAGACACTATATACCTAGACTTTCAAAAGGCTTTTGATCTAGTATTCCACGATATCCGTGTGGGAAAACTGGAAGACTGTGGGCTCAGCCACTTGACGGTTCAGTGGGTGGGAAACTGGCTGCAGGGTAGGACCCAGAGAGTCCGCATGAACACATCTGCATCCTCCTGGCAAGAAGTGGCCAGCGGTCTTTCTAAGGGGTATGTGCTTGGACCGGTGCTTTGCAACATCTTTATCAATGGTTTGGATGGGGGAGTGAAAAGCTCACTGACCACATTCACAGATGACACCAAGTTATGTGGAAGCATGGTCACGCCAAAAGATAGGTTGCAGATATAGGCAGACCTGGACAGGTTGGAGAGGTGGGCGGACCAGAACCAGGTGAAGTTCAACACTTAGAAGTGTAAGGTGCTCCATCTGGGGGCAAACAATCCCCCACATATCTACAGGGTCGGTGGCAACAATTTGTCTTATACCACAGCCAAAAGGGACCTAGGGGTAGTGATCGACCATCGCATGAACATGAGCCGGCAGTGTGATGCTGTGGTCAGCAGGGCAAACAACATGCTGGCATGCATAAACCACTGCATCTCATGCAAAACTAAGTAAGTGATACTTCCACTGTATTCCCCACTGGTGAGACCACAACTGGAGCACTACATCCAGTTCTGGGCGCCGCACTTCAAGAAGGACATGGAAAAACTTGAGAGAGTCTACAGAAGAGCCATCCGTTAGGCCTGTGCGAAGCTGCTAGTATTGTCTTCAGATTCGGCCAATTCGTGGGACAGTGATTCAATTCACTGATTTGAATCACTGTGCCAAATCAATTCAGCTGAATCAGCCAGGCCCAACCCTGCAATGGCTGCCCTGCCCGTCCCAGCTCCTGACACTTATTTAAAAAAAAAAAAAAAACCCAGCCCACCGAATGCTGCCAGATGGGGGGCAATCCCTGCTGCCCCCCCAGCATGAGCCCCCCGGCCCCCTCTCCTGCTCCCACAGCTCCCCCTATGGCTGCTGTGCCCACTATGGCTCCAGCCCTTTAAGAAAAAAACCTGAAAAACCTCCACACTCACTGCTCCTGCCAGCAGGGGGCGATCTCCACTGCCCCCCGCTGTGTGGGGGGCTCTTCCATGGGCCCCCTGAAGTCCCGAGGCTGCTGCAGGAGCAGTGACTGCCAAGGCTTTTCTCAGGGTTTTTTTTCTTAAAGGGCTGGAGCCCTGGCGGGTGATGCAGCTGTGGGGGCGCTGGGAGAGCTCGTGCAGAGCCCCCCATGCAGCATGGGGCAGTGGGGAGCAGCAGCAGCAGCAGCAGCAGGGATTGCCCCCCCCCCCCACTGGGCAGCATCTGGTGAGCACTGGGGCTTTTCTTCAATGGGCTGGGGGCTGAGGCAGGCGGAGCAGCCATGTGGAGGCTGGGGGAACAGTTAGGGGATGGGGACTGGCTGGGGTCCCCCATGGTCCCCTCCCCCGCCCCTAAGTACTTACCAGCTTGGAGTGGCTGCAGCTCCCTGCTGCAGCCACCAGGGACTGCCCAAATCATCAAAGCTCTCTGAATCTTTCCTGAAGATTTGGAGAGCTTTGAATTGATTCGGACCTTTCAATTGGTCCCGATTCAATTCGGATTCAGAGATTCAGCCACTGAATCAGGCCGAATCTCCCCTGAATTGAATCACCACCCAGAGCTTTGCACAGCCCTACCACCACCTGTATGATCGATCAGGGACTTGCAAAGCAGGCCATACGAGGAGAGCATGAGGGGCTTGGGACTCTTCAGCCTACAGAAGAGAAGGCTGAGAGGGGACTTGGTAGCAGCTTACTGCTATATCAGAGGAGTGCATCAAGGGCTCAGTGAACAGCTGTTCACCAGGGCACCCCTGGAGAAGACCAGGACCAATGGGTACAAACTCCTGGAAGCTTCAGGCTTAATACCAGGAAAAACTCCTTCACAGTCAGGGTGTCCCAACTGTGCAATAAACTCCCTGCAGAGGTGGTGCAGTCGCCTACCCTGGAGGTTTTCAAGAGGAGATGGACGGTCTCCGTGCTGGGGTCACTTGACCCCAGTTCTCTTTTCCTACCTAATGCAAGGGGCTGGACCTGATGATCTACAAGGTCCCTTTCAGCCCCTGACAATCTATGAATCTATTTCCATGATAAAAATACTGGAGAAAACCAGTGTGTCCTTACTTAGGCTGCCCTGTTGGAAGAAGACTTCAGCACGCAAGGAAGCTAGCTGAGGAGCTGTGTTATCAGAGAAGAACAGTAAAACGATGATAAGGACTTAAGAGAGTTGTGAAGATCAAGGAAATTTAACTGTTCCACTTCTGGTCCAAGAAGAAGAAGGGGAGAAGCCATTTTACCAGAATGGCTCAAGCCTCAGGACACAGGGAGAGAGTCTGATCCATCTGAAATGCTTTCTCTCTGGAAATCTCCAAGCCAGATCTCTACCATCTTCTGAATGATACTTGTAAGTGTTTCTAGAGAGCTAGTCAGCTCAGAGTGATGCATTTGCATATCAAACAGCTATCTCAGCCAGATTGTTTTCCTCAATGGTAACCCCTTGATAGTGCTCTACCTCTTACCCTATTCTACCTCACTGTGTCAGGAGCAATAAAGTTCTCCTTTGTGACTAGTGGAGCAGACTTATTGAGGGGTGGGTTTATTTATGCCTAGGAGGCCCCTTGGGTCTGCCGACTAAGGGAGACTATCTTCTTTTTTGGCCCCCAACTTGGGGAGGTGCCCCAAGTTCTTGTATTGGGTTGAGTACCCATAGAACTATTAGGCCTGTGTTTCCCCAAGGACCTAGACAGTCCCTTCTCGGGATGGTGGCATCAAACATTACCCCCAGACTCTGCGGTGGGGCTCAAAAGCAGGTCTGCCCGGGCTTAGGTGCCCTGGAGAGACACGTGGTGTCTGGAAGGTAGACGGGCATAGTGAGGTGGGAGGCTCAGCACAGGAGCTCCCCCTACTGGCCCACCACAATTTACGCAAGGTAGAAGCAGGTCGATGAGGGACCAGCGTTAGATTTCAGAACTCCAGGCTTCGGGTTTGACTTTATGCTGTTTAACATCAACATCTGAAGAATGTACAAGAAGGTTTCAAGCTGATTTCTTGTGCTTGATGAGTATGACAGACGCACTGGTAATTCCACTCACTCATTTTTAGTATTACTATTTTACAGTCCACCAGATGGCAACACAGGCTCACCAGTAGTAATACTGTTTCTGAAGGAAAATACTAGTTTTTGGGACTAGTAAAGACTTCCTTTTCATCAGAAAACAAGGAGCATTTTTCTCCTAGACCTAAATAAGCCCTAACATTTAAACAGTGCTACTGTATAATGTAACTCTAATTATGTTCTGGTTAAAGACAGGGGTCTACCACCCTTTGTACACTGAAGCAACAGTCCATTTCTAAAGCTGCTACTAACAGTGCCACTATGTTTCAGCTTGTAAATTTAGTAGGAAAAAATGCTTTGATGAGCAATCCCTGTGCAACAGCCCTAGGTTTCACAAGAACCTCCTTTCCAAGCCATGCTGAGCTTCACTTTGGGAGCCCAAAGCTGGAAGCCAGTGGCCATTAGGATCCTCCCTGGTGACCTGGCTGCAAGCCTCACTTGGTCACTCAGTTTTCACATGCAGAAAGACATCCTCGCAATGTGGATGGCTTGTAATCTAACCTGCCAACCCTAGCAGATGGGAGTGTGAAATCTTCAAGAGATTTAGCCTCTTTTATGGAGTACATTTTCCCTTGGACTGAACACAAATAGATAGACCCAAGTCACAAAAAACCTGGAGCAGGAAGGCTAGCTTGATACCGTAGTGACAGTCTGCCATAGCTTGCATCAACCACACTCTAGAGCTATGTCAGAAAGGTAAAACGTACAGAGAAACCTACATTAGAAATATTACAACTACCCAACTACACTGACAACTGGATTTAACTTTTTACAAAAGATTTTACAAATACATAGATAACGAGAGTCAGAAAGGAGATGAAGTAATTAAGACTCCTTTCTTGTAAAGCCTCGAACATTGATGGCCTCATGCCATAAGGTATTGTTCAAGCGCCAAGAGAAAAGTTTTTCCAGAAGGCTCCAAAACACTGAAATGCAGGCCCTCTAAACACATGAGTAAAATGTACTGAGGCTCCATGAAGGATATTTTGTCATTATTACAACCAACAATAAACTCAATTTACCCATCCATCTTTTTAAAGAAAAAACCGTAAGTCCAAGAATTCGACATACAGCCACACACAAAACTATACTAGAAGCAGATACAAATAAAATATAATTATGTTTTGAGACTGCCATTTCCTAAAACATTAAGGGACATTATTAGGGACCTACCAAATTCACGACTTTGCAAGTTTTGTGAAAACCGCGAATTTGGTAGGTCCCCTGCAAAAAAAAAAGAAGGGGGAAACTGGTCAACAAGCTGGGGGGAGGGGGAAGCAATCAGAGGCAGGAAGCCCTGGTGCCCTGAGTTTGCAGCGAAGCCCCCTATGCCTCATTGGCTGAGGGGTCCTGGAAGTCCCACCCTTCCCCAGAGACCGACAGATGGCCATTTCCAGGGCCCCTCAGCCAATCAGAGGCATTCCACCATGAAAATAGTGCCTGATGCCACACCAGGACCATGAAATTCGGAAGCAGCTTGGACTATTTTTGAATGGAGATCAATACTTGCAACATGCAGTTGTGGACTTACTGGTAAATACAAATTCAACCTCATGGCTAAAGAATCCCTGGGGTCCATCTGTCCCCCAATCTGCTTCTCTGTATGTGGAACGCAGAAAGAAATACATCTTGCAGGAGAGCTTCATGGCTAAATCCCTGCATACTGCATTGCAAATGTAATTCTACATGTCTGCATTTATAACCAACATGAGTTTGAAATGTGATTTGCTCTGAAAATATAAAAGCTAACAATCTTAAAGATCGAACAAGCCTCTGGGAATGCACAATGTTCCCCTTCACAAAAGGATATTCACATAGCCTTAGGGATTTAAATTGTATGTCTCGTGTTTCATTTAAGACGACATTAATGCACATAAGTTTTGTTTTTCAATATTCAGAGTCATTGCAATGAAGGGATTATGCTTTGTGTTCAGTATTACGTTTTTGGATCCAGAACCCCAGACGGGCTGGCATGCAGCTACTGGACACATTTCCACCGGTATTTAGAAAGGCAGTACTGGAGGGATTTGTAGGGCCACTGTGTCCAGTGCCTTGCATTTGCAGGTAACCATTTATCTTAAGAGTCACCAAAATCATCTACTTTAAACCTTCGCATACCACCACTACAAAATACATTATGAAAACAAAACCAAGACGTGCCCCACAACATGTCACAGGTAATTAGGCAGGGGAGACAAAGGTACTGCCTCTACCCTGGTGTTGCAAGGACACAAGTAATTTGGCTAACATAAGCTGCCCAGGAAGAGGACAAAGGCACACACTGATGTTCTCTAAAGAGCAATTTAATTATGAACAATTTATATATTTGATGACGATATTTTTGGAACTCCATTCAATTTACAAACAATTGAGTTTTAAATTACTTGACATTTAGGATTTTAGGACAGTAGGACCCGGCTACTGGAGTTTAGTCACAAGAGGTGGTGCCACAAATTGGCCATTCTTCTAAAAAATACCAAAAAGTGAATTTACATAACAGGTAAATAATGGATATAAAAATATAACTATTAGCATCATCAAGCTCAGTGAAATATGATGTCATCCAGAAACTGCTGCAAAAAAAACTATATGTACCCCATGGGATTGCTACAAGGGGCCCAGAAATCTCAGAGCTTTTAATGCCAGAGGGAAGCATCCAATCACCTAATACGACAACCTGTACAAGGTAAGTGAGGTAATTTCACGCAGCTATCCCAGTACTGGGCTCACCAACTAGAAGAAAAGGTTTTATTGGAAGAGTCCAAGCTTTATCTGAAGACTTGAAGAGATGGAAAAACACAACTTCTCTTTACAGGATTACCCTGGTTAAAAGTTTGTGGTTTACTTCCAATAATGAACTTGTCTGGTTTTAGCTTCTAGTAACTGCTTCTTGTTATGCCTTTCCCTGCCTGCTAGGTTAAGAGAGACCTCTAGTACTCAGCTATTTTTTCCAGGAAGATGCTCTAAGAATCCAATCAAATTATGTCAGTCTTCAGTTTCAAAAGCTAGGTAGTGATAAATTCAACTGTAACATTTTTCTAACCCTTGAATCATTTTGTAATTCTTTTCTGCAGCCTCTTCAAGTAACCTTTTAAAATGGTGACACGAAACCTAACCACTGCATTCCCACATCAGTCTCAAATGGGACTCATATAGAAGAGCATCCTCCTCCTTCCTCTACACATTACCTCCTTTAGCTATGGTTAGCCAAGCATCACATTAGACATTTTTCACAGGAGCACTGCACAGAGAGCTCTTGTTCAGTTGTCTGTCCTTTACAACAGGGACTGGCAAGCTTTTGCTGCTGCAGGCTATTGCTTGCAACCTAGGCCCCTGAGGACCACAGTCCTGCAATCAGTAGATGCTGCAAAGGGAACAGATTTTTAAAAAGAGGCTCTAGGACCCCAGGGCTACCAGCACTGCTACAGCAGAGAGAATGAACGGAACGAGGCAGGCAGCAGGACCCTGGGGTCATTGCCTCGGCCACTGCAGCTGAAGCATGCCGCCAGTACCCAGGCCTGCCACGGGCTGGATTCGGATTCTTCAGGGGCTGGATGCAGCCACATGCCATTTGTGGCCAAGGCCCATTTTATGACCTTGAAATCCTTTCCTAGATAGTCACCTCCTCCACAGGCATACCCCAAGTGCCTTGTTTCTACGGGTACAACATTACGCTCCAAAGTATTAAAACCGGTTTTGTTTCAACATACAGATCATCCCAAGCAACACAGATTATTATGTAGGGTG
This sequence comes from Crocodylus porosus, assembly GCF_001723895.1. Lineage (NCBI taxonomy): Eukaryota > Metazoa > Chordata > Crocodylia > Crocodylidae > Crocodylus > Crocodylus porosus. Next base: position 28,531,321 of record NW_017728910.1, on the reverse strand, counting down.
GCCCCAACTGCAGCATGATCCCTGCTCGGCCAGCTGCTGTGCAATCTGCAGTGTCCCTCATGCTGACAGCATGTGCTTCCACACCACTTACAAAAGTGTTAATGGGATCGGGCCCCATGAAAGGGCTTTCTTGAGCCCCACCCATTAGCCAGATTTAGTTCAAGTGAAATACATTTTATTGACACTGTATTTTAATTCGGAACAATTCGCGGCACTAAGTCAAAAGCTTTACAGTCTCCTAAACCTATACAGTTAACTTCAAGAAACTGAAATCAGGTTTGACAAAACCAAGCCATAATATCTATTAAAACAACAGCTCAGAGCTTTTAATGTGACATAAAAAGAAAAAATTGCCTACCTTTACCGGTGAAATATGAGAATGGGAAACAAAGCCATGTACGTTCTCAATCTGGGAGAGGTTCTTCTCTGACACGTGAACCAACTCCGGACCCGTTACCTCATTGCTAATGTGCTCTTGTGGAGGTGTATCTTCATCCTGGTAGCGGTATTTCTGGAGTACAGAGAATTTATCTTGAAGTGAGCCACATGCAAAGAGGTACATGCAGTAGAGTTTTTTAAAAAACTGAGAAAGAATAATGACACGCAGTCAATACCACTTAGAAAAAACAAAACTGAAGATTCAAAATATGTCTCTTTTAAAGGACCACCATTAAAGTAAAGATCCTTTTAAATGTTTTCCTCCTCGAAATACAAACAACTTCTAAAAAATCCCACAAAACCAAATGCCTGGTAGTTCAGTCTATTCTACAGCACTGTGCATTAGCCTCATTGTCTTTCTGGGGTGACGTCAGTTCCTCCTTTCTACGTTTAGTTTTACATAAGCGGAAGTAAATATTTTCAAACTTATAAAATTACTGTAACAATCAAAACTTGAATTAAGAAACTGGGATAGCAAATGGCCAACCTGAAGTCACATTTCTAACCTGGCTAGTTTTTATACTCGCAGTCTCTCTCTAACATTATTACATACTTTTACATACTTATTACATACTTCTAATTTCAATGACAATGGGAAGGTAATTATTCCAACCCCATTATCTTCTCAAAATACGTTCTTCAGCATGCACCAGAAAAACAAATTTATAAACAAATTCATGTATGCACTGCAAAATGTTTCTCTTATCCTAAGTTCCAGGTGTATTCCAAAAGCATGCAGTTCCTCTTCTTGCTGTTATATTCATGTTCCCTCCCATTCAGGGAAAAATCACTTTGGTAATCCTATAAACTCTTAGAGCAAGGGACTAGTATGGCTGAATGTTTTGTACCACATGTTTATGGTGCAGAATTCTGTTGTATTACATAAAACCTAGGAAATAATTTATACTTTAGCAGCAAAAAGGTATGAATGTTCACAAACAAAAGCAAAGTCATCATTAATCCACATTCTGGCACAGGGGTGGGCAAAATGCGGCCCACCAGGCCATTCTATCGGGCCCGCAGGGCCCCTAAAACATTTAGAAAATTCATATTTATCTGCTCCAGGCTGCCTGTTACGTGGCCCTCGATGATTTGTCAAAACTCAGTAAGCTGCCCTCCACCCAAAATAATAGCCAGCCAGGGTCCTGTATGATGGGTGACTCCATGGCTGATCTCACACAAGGCATTTTTCTCCAGCCACTCCCTTCAGTGTTTAAAGAAGAGGTGTGGAAAACTGCCTCTCACCTGAAATACAGGGACCTGGGGAAGGGAAGCAACTTTAACATTCAATTGAACCAGTAAATATGTATCCCCCCACACAAACGTGGATGGAAAGGAGCAAAGACTGATATTCCTGGTTCGGACAGTTGTAGTATACACCCTCAAAAATCCAGGTACTCAAATTATTCAGAGCATAACTTCTGAAGCATGTATGATCTCTGGGACAGCTGTCACTTGAACTCGCCAAGATGCAATGTTTTTTTTAAAGTAACCTGAGCTGGATGTACTTATTGTAGTCATGGGTGGTCCCTCAATACAAGGACGACAGTCTTTGAGTAAAAAGAAGAAAAGAAAAATCAGTTATAACAGGACTCATGAGGGAGCTCTTCTACAACAGAAAGAATACTTGATGCCAAATTAAGTCACTTCTCTTCAAAAGTGAAAATGGGGAGCAAATGAAAGCCTCCACTTCTGTGACAGACTGTTGTGCTCTTTCTGAATGGCTTCCAGTCGGTTTGTAAAATACTGCCTGGCGGGTTTTGGGAGAGGAAGATGGTAGTTTTTAATAAGGTAGTCACACAATACACAGGAGACCTTAAACTACAGACATTTTAAGCTACAGAACAACCTTCTGTTTCATGGAAACAATTCTCACACATTTTTAGGAACAGCAGAAAAAAGTGAGTCTTCCTAAAAATTCAATGTGTGATATACAATAACAAGTCTTTGTCTTCAGACCCCAAAACAGGACAGCTTCTGAGAATTCATTGGCGTAATCCCTCCTCCAATATCTGCGCTCTGAGCTTAGAGCACCAGTTGTCCTGCAGTCGTATTCCCAGCTCCAAGGGCTACTTGTAGCTGGTGCTATTGTTTTTAATGGTGTAGAAATGCAATTCTCTAAATCAACATAATACCAAACGCAGGGCTAGATCTTCTGCCTTTGAAATCAGAAACAAAAAGCTCACTGGTATCAAAGAAGGCATATCATCCCATATCCATAATTGGTTATGAGCAAGTAGCATATTTGTTCATAAGCAAGAATATTTTTAAAAGCTATCCCAACTGGATCAGGGCCTTGCAGTGCTAGATGCAGCACACACAACAGCACAGCTGCCCTCAAGAACACTAAATTAAAATAAAGTTGGTTTGGTATATCCTAGATATGATCCTACTCTCTAACTAGTTGGTTTCCGTAAGTTATCTGAATGTGAAACAGAAGAACTGGATGCACTTATTACACTGGACTTTGCACTTTCCAGGCCACATAGCAACAAGACCAAGCTGTAATACCAAGATAACATTTATATTAATAATTTGCAAAGATTTAGAATTACATTAGTGTGGTGCTAGGATTCCAATATATATACAAAAGTTTCAGAAAATTCAAAATATTAGGTCCCTTGCTAACTCAAACTTTGTTCCCCTTTTACAAGTTATATTTTTCGTCATTTTAAGATAAACAAATACCACACATACTTACACAAAAAAGACTAATTTCTTTGATTTACGTGGGAAACACATACTTTTTTGAGATTTATAACATTTTCAAAACATTAAGTTCTGAATAGAGAACAAGAATGCAAGTTACTTCCCTTCCTCATCTTTGGTAAGTTTACAAGTGACTTAAAAAAGAATCGCTGCTTCAACTACAGCTGTAACATCGTTACAGCTTTGAAAATCCCCATTATGCTGAAGCAACCTGAGCTACAAACTCAATGACATTTGTTAACATTTCCTCAACAGAGGATGGACAAACAAAATAAACAGGTTTGCAGCAAGTGGATTCTAGATGCACATGCTATAATGTTGTTTCACTTCATTTGGATTAATTTTCATTTACAAATTATACAATGTTCTGAAGCTTATAACCACAGATAATTTACAAGAAATTAGGCTTTCTGCAACACACTTAAACTGACTGGAAAACAGCAGACATTAGGAACTCAAGAGATGGTCATGCCCGATTTGTAGGTATTCCACCTGAATCTATGATTTATGGATTCCAAATCAGGGGTAACAAGTCACATGCTGAAACAGATGTAAAGAACAGCTGCTAAGATGATCAAGGAAATGGAAAAGCTCTCTGACAAGAGATCAGAAGAGTTTAGTGTAGGAGAGGAAAGACAGAGAGAATATGATTTGAACAGCTGGTTAATCTAAGGAACAAGGTTTGTTACAAGAAGAAATGGGTATTTTCTGGCCCTGAATGAAATGAGGTTGGACATTAGAAGGTTTCTGAGTACCAGCCAGTGAGGAAGAGCATCCTGGTAGGACTGGGGGAGGTGGGAGAGGAGGAGGATGCCACATCTGATTAGCTTCAAGGTGCAGTTTGACCAGTTTAGGAAAAGAAATGATCAAACACAACCAGACAGGATTACCCAGAAAACCTCTTCCAGTCCCATGAGTTGATGGTGGAACTAAAACACGTGAGATCTGAAAAGAGAAGTTAAATCTTCTCCTGTTCACAGATCAGATCATATACTGTATAACCCAAACTCAAAAAACGAGCAACTCATTCTGTTAATAGATGAATCAACACCATCTAAAGTACTTATGGCTTGGTTTAAATAGAAATTGTCAGGATAGGAGTGTGAATAATTTTGCATAATAGTTGTAAAAAAAACAACAACAGCACCGCCCCCCCCCCCCCCAAAACCAAACAACTAGTTGTTTCCCCCCCCACTAAAGTGCCCACTTAGCCAGCTACTAAGTGGAGGCTGATAAGGGGATCTGCTTTTATTTTGCTGAAGAGGTGTCCTCTTCAGAGAGACTGAGCCACGATTTGACAAGCGCACTTGCGCACTGCTGAGGGCTGGCAAAGGACAAACTCTTGTTTTCAGCTACACTGACATAGCTAATTAAATTTATGTCAAGCAGGTGAAGAAACATGCTGAAACAGAACAACTTCCAAAGAAGACAGGGCAGATATGCACCTTTACAGACTAACTGAATAAAATACACAGAGAACATCAGCTTTCAAGAACTCAAGTTCATGTCATCAGATGAATTCAACCTGGGTTCAGGAAAGCTCGTGCTCGTATCTACACAACCTTCTGACTGACTTCAGACTAACACAGCTAACAACCTCTCTTCCGTAGGAGGAATGTAGCCAGAACAAGGGGATCTCTCAGATGAAAGGAGACTCCCTGTTTCCAGTATGTAAAAAGTGTTCCACGACTAAGTCTGTGGCAAAACCCCCCAGTTTTCCCTTTTTTTTAAATTTAAAAAATACATTCCCTCCCCTTCCCCAACCATTTCTATGTCTTTCTTTGCCCTCTCTATTCCTTATAGGTAGTTATAAGTAGTCATAGAGAGGTTAAGTTCTTGTAGTCATTTATTGTGACAAGCCCCTTTTTATACTGTAAATAGTGCTGTTATTTTTGTATTGATTTTTACCGTTTTATATTGTATTCCTATTATGTGTGCATTGATTTTTATTGTTTTACATTGATATCATATTGATATATGATTTAGGCCTGTTCCTGTAAATTAACCAAAGTAATGTCAAGCCCCCATCTTGTATGTCAAGTCTCCATTTTGTGTCCCCTGTCTGGGCAGACCCTATTGTAACTGTGCTGCAACTATGACACAAACCTACCCCTCCCACGTAGATTGGTTCCTGGATGAATGAGGGTGCTTGGGACATAATGGTAGCAAACCTGAAAATAGCTCCTGCTGAATGACCAGACCATCAGCTTCACGACTAGACCATCAACTTAATGACTGGACCACGGCTTTGTATTGACTCTCCCTGAAACCACAGACCTACTCCCAGGACCAGAGATAAAACCCAATATTTAAAAGATAAAGACCCTCCAAGAAGCTAGCAACTCCACCATTGTATCCCACCGGACAATGAGGATACCTGGAACTGCATGACCTCATCTGAACAGGACTGACCCTTGCCTGGGCAAGTCCTCCCCGTTGGAGTTGCACGTAGCCCACCCCTGTAAAAGGGGTGGTAGAAAGTGACCTCCTTGGGATGCCCTCTGCATCTGAACCAGCACTACAACACGCGGCCTATCCACCCAGAGGCCCTGCCGGCAGCCCCCTCTGGACAACACCTAATATCCAGCTGCTCTACAGGGGTAATGCATGATTTCACAGATTTCATAGATATTAGGGCTGGAAGGGACCTCGGAAGATCATCAAGTCCAGCCCCCTGCCCCAGGGGCAGGAAGTCAGCAGGGATCCCAGGAGGCTCTGGTGCAGTGCCGAGGCTGGGACCAACAAACAGCTGCTTGTTGGTCCCACCCTTCCCACCACACCAGAATTTTGAACCAGCTCTGGTGCAGGCGGGGAGGCTGGGGAAGAAAGGAAGGCCCCTCTTTCCACCCTGCACTGGAATGGATTCAAGACTCTGGTGCAGTGAGAAAGCTGGAACCAGCCACCAGCTGACTGCCAGTCCCAGTTATACCAGTTCAAGAGTCCGGTGAGGTGGGAGGATTGGGACTGTCAAACAGCAGCTTCGTGCTCCTAGTTCCCACAACGTACCGGATGGAGTCTGCAACAGCTCCAGTGCTTAGGATGTGTTTTACTTAGATTGTAAGAAGCATCATCATCTTTCTACTGCTCAGGAAACTCTGCGATTCACAGTAATGCTCATTACAATCTGAAAAAAAGACTGAAGTGTGATGTGTGACAAAGCACAATATGACAAATGTGTAAGGGCCAAATTCTAGGAGGCTGTAAATTACTGCAGCTCCACAGCAGCAACATAATACAAAACTCAATTTATCTACTCAGTTTATCTCTAACAAAGATCTGGGTCAAGCCTATCTGATTTCATTCCCATGTTTCGAGGGAGCAAGTATTTCAGGCCAGATACATAAATTACTATGTCGGCCTCTCTAGGGATAATTAAGGCTTCTTAAGAAAAAGATTTTATAATGAGAAATCTCTAACAGTGGTGGGTAGCAGCAGACCGCCAAAACCAACTACATTGGTTACAGAATAACTCTGTGTTTTAAACTGCAAACCCATGTCAGCTTCAGAATTCAGATTCTTTACAGGTTATGAACTCAACACTCCAGATGGCTCATCAAATAGAAAGTGAATTAATCAGAGGAACATCCTCAGCTAACAGGTCACCCACTGGCTACATGAAAAAGTAGCAATTAAAATGTTTACATTCAATCTGTATTATCCCACTATCACAGCAAGTCAATAGTAATTTCTTAGACCTAAATTAAATCAAGAATAGCAAAACATTTCCTGGATGCAGATATCAAATGCACGACAAAAAAAAAAATCTCTATTTATGGCCAGATTTTCCAAAAATCAGACATTTGGTTCACACACAGATTTTAAACACATTTTAAACTGTTTATCAAATGCTTCAAGGAACAAAAAAGATAGATGAAAAATAAATTAGGTAAATAAAAACACAAAATATTTTGAAGGAAATGTGCATATTCTATAAACACAAAAGTCAAGCCAACATAATATGAAAACAATGATCACCTATTACACATTAACAGAGGTGCAAAGGTCCGGGTCTTCAACTGCATCTAAGCAGCATGTGACAAAAGGCAGGAATGAGCCAAACTTTATATGCCCCCCAAACCAAAATATTTGGGCCTGCTTAGCCAACAAAGCAATGTAGAAAAACCCAAGCTGCACCCATCTGCAAAGAGTACCAATGAATCATCTTACTTCTGCAGACAGAAACTGCCAGAACCCAAGGGAGCCTTTGCTTTTGCCCGACACCTCAAGTGTCCACGGGAGCTGAGAGGGGCTTTCCCAAAGGACTATTTATGCAGGGTTTAAGCCATAAATGATGGCATACTGGGTCAGCCCACCAGTCTGTCTATCCTTGTATCCTGTACCCCACACCGTGAAAGAGTGGATGTTAGGAGGAGAAGTATTTATCCAGGCTGATCTATCCCCCGGCCCCAGGGGCATCAAACATCCAGCCTGCAAATGTGGGTCATCTGGCACGTGAGGCTTCTTACGGCCTGGGCCATGCACCTCTGCAGATGCAGATGCAGGCCATGGGGCCCAGTAGTCAGAGGCTTTGGGAGTCCTCATTTGGAGGCTGCAGCCCTACGATCACGTTCAACACCCCCCAACAGACCTATCCTGCATGAATGTGTCTAATCCTCTTTCAAGCCTGGCTAAATTGTGAGCCTCTACAACAGCCAAGGCTGCAACTGAACTCCAACTAGCCTCAAGCATCAAGGACAACAAAAAGTCCTTTTTCAGATATGTGGGGAGCCGGAGGAAAAGCAAGGGCAATGTTGGACCCCTGC
>NW_017728910.1:28519445-28523311 GCF_001723895.1 Crocodylus porosus | reverse complement strand
AGGTCCCTTCCAGCCCTAATGTCTATAAAATCTATGAAATCTACAGTGGCAATCCTACCATCTGGGGACTTCACTTTTACTGGGAGGCCAAGTAACCTTGTTCACTGCCTTCTTACCTACCTTCCACCAGGAAACAAAGCAATCAAAGACAAAAATTAGAACTCATATGTCTAGAAGTAGAGGAATTGAGAGGAAAGGATTATAGTGGGTGATATCTTTTACTGGACTAACTGTGTAGTTGGGAGGCATACAGACAAGCTTTTGAATAAGAGGTACTGTACCCTTCCTCAGGCCTCAGAGAGAATCCATACACTTTACATTGTTAAAATCACACGCTGTAAGCCACGGGGTCGGGGCCAGCACTATTTCACTAATGCTGGACAAACTGCAAGTGCTAAGGAAAGGAAACCCTAGCTCCATGCTCAGAGAAGGAGTTGATGCATGGGGGATGGAGGGAACCAAGTTGCTGCCTGGACTCCAGGCTTTTAACAGAAGATCAGTGTGCCTTACCGGCTCGGCTGCTGAGCCTACTTCTTATACAAATCCTAACATGCAGTAAACCATTAAGCAAATGTCCCAAACTGTGTTCAAGCACAAGGACTGTACGCAGGGGTTTGGAGACAGTAGAAAAAAAACTCTCTTAGTGAGACTGCCCCAGGAACTGGAGCAGAATCAAGACCCACCAGTAATGCAGGGGTTGGTCCCCTGTCCTCTGCCAGCTTAGGCACAGCAGGCACAAGCACACAGTTTCCCAGCAAACCAGACTGAGTTTGTCAAAGACAGCGTAACAAACGTTTTTACCCCAGGCCTCGGTCAGAAAGAGGATTAAGAGACTATGAAGGGAAAACAATTCAAATAATCAGTAGCCCAATTTACCAACCTTGAAGAGGTTCTGTAACATGTTACATTTCATCATTGGCAACAGAAACACAGGAAGAACACAGAAAATGAGAACACGTTTTTCTACTTCAGAAAAAACAGGTTCTCTTTTCCTTACGGTCTACTATTCTGTTGCACAGTTCAGAGGCAGCTCATAAAAATGATTTCTGAACTTCTGATTTGTGTCCATTTGGCAATTAGACCCTTATTTTAAAAAGGTCTTAGTTACAGGTAGGTATAACAACTACAAATACTGAAAGATTAAGTTATATATGGTTTTTCAGATATACCTCTGTGAAGCTACAGTGAACTGATATGCAAATCCATCTCAAAACAAAATGCATTACATTTTCCAAGCTGTGTATCAGGACTACAGGAAGAAACTATTTTTGGAACGAGCCTTGCGATCCAGGTTTAACTTGTATTATCTATATTTGTAATCCTACTGGACTGACTTCAGAATGCGTCCTGAAGAGTATCTTAATTAGGGTTAGACTGCCTGGTATTTTCCTACTAGTTTTTACATAGTTTCTCTGAGTTTCCAAAGAAACATTCGGCAATCTGATTACGGTAATTAAACACCCTTCTAGGAAAACTAAGGGAAGTATTTAAAAAAAAAAAAGATGGTGATGACTCTAATGTACACTGATGGTACAAATTTAACCTTAATCTTTGGCTGACTATCAATATAAAACCAGGGAATGTAAATGTTTCTAATTTTTTGGCCACAGAAGGAATATTTCAGCAAACTACAAACTGAGACAGTGATACGTGTCTGTCAATTAACACGAATTTACTGAAGCTAGGATTCAATACTGATAATATGCAGCATGCCAGATAGCTACATGCAATTAGCTTATTAGAAAAAGATAAAGATAGCACACATATAGACAGGATATTTTACACATGACAAAAACCTAAGTGCCATGCTGGGCCAGACCAGTGGTCCAGCTAGCCCGTATTCTGCCTCTGAGTGTGGCAGAAAGGGGTGATATAGAGGGACAGCATTAAACTGGATCCCCTGAATGATCCACCTTGCCACTGCAATGCCAGGGAAGCAGTTGGTTACCACATGCTCACATCAGCACAGGTAAGGACCATGCTACAAGGAAGACAGAAATGCCCACAGTCTGAGCTAGCAGGAAATATCCCTTCCTGGCTCCAAATGGTAATCAGCAAAAGCCCCGAGACATGATATCACCAGATGCCTTCTAGATCACAAAAACTAACTTTCTACCCTCGGCTCGGGACCATAATAATACAGCTACATCATACATGCTGGCCAGTGAGCCACAACTCCCCGTCCCGCCATATTCCCACTATGAAACTTAGCTATTTCAACCTTACACAGACTCAGATCCTCTTCCTTCCCCACTTTGCTGGAGAATCACCAAACGGCACTCCTCTGATAGCCAGAAATCATCTGTTTACTCACAATCTCAGTTTAGCCACAGCCAGTTTATAGTCATTTGATCTTGTGCCACTATGGTTTTTCAACTTCAAAGGCTGTGCTTCTACCCTAATATTCACCTCATGAATTTAATTGTAAAGAGTGATATTTCCTCGCAATTGCCATTTTGCTGTTTTCTTCAAAGCGTTAGCATTTACTGAACACCTCCTCCACATACTTTTGTAATAATCTTTTCTGCTTCTTTTGACAGTTACTTTTGCTTTTACACAGATTAATTATACGTATCACCCTAAACCAGGGGTGATCAACCCCAGACCTGCAGGCCAAACCTGGCCCGCAGAACCACAGCACCCAGGCTCCCGCCTCCCTGCGGGGCAGGAAATCTGGCAGCAGGCAGGAGCAGCAATAAATACTGTCAGGCCTTCCCTGCTACCTTCTACCCCGCTTTGCTTGGCCAGCTCAGGCCCAGCTGCCCCTGCCCCTCTGTGCACCCAGACCAGGCTTTGCTGTGCCCCATATTGGGCACACCAGCTGGATCCAGCCCATGGATGGACCAGTACTGCCCAAAAGGCCACAAAGGTTTAATTGTGCAATCTTTCCCTGAAAAGGCAATTAAAACACACAATTAAATTGTCTTCCTTTTTGAAAATAACGTATTGCAGAGTACCATCTAAGCATGTTACAGTTCATACCATGCAAACTTTCCTTTTAATGAAGAGGTTTTCAGAGGATTGTGGAATAAAAGTGTTTTCAGATATTTTAAAAATGTTTTATTTTACTTCGCCCTCAAGAGGTAAGCTCAAGGCTGTGGACCTCTCTGGAAAAATTAAGTAACGTCACTTAGTACCTGAAGCAATAAAGGTGACTATATGTTTTCCAGGAAATAGAGGAAGAATTCTTTATCCAAATTTTCAAATACATTTATGACTTAAGGCTCTTACTGTATTTTACCGTACAACATATTATTTTAAATGTTTTTAAAAAAAGGTTTGTTAGTCATCTTAAGAGTAAAGCAGAGAAGGAACGCCGGGGGGAAGGGAAGGGGGGAGGTGCACTAGCACCCACTTTCAGTCGTGTAGCCCACAGACAGTGAGCTCTCTACTGCCAAGAGCTCTGGTCTCCGCCGTGAGTCACAGACCCCTCTCCCCCTCCCCACCACCAATTACCATTGCAAAATTCTTGATCCACTCCTGGAGAAAAGCACTTGAGGGCCACAAGTGTGATGGGACCATGTTCTGTTCCACTACCACTTTTAACTGTTCAGTAAGATGCAAAAAAAATGAATCTTGTATTCACCCACCATTTTCCATTACTGCAGCTGGTAGTATGATCAACCTTCTGGGCAAAGCAAGAAGAGTCTATGTGAAATTCCTTGCAAGCACCTACAGCATTCATTCTCTTTGATGCACATAGTTCAAAGGGGATACCAAAGGGACTACAATATGATCCTGAGGCTCCATATGTGCATCTCTTTCAGGAAAGATGCAATTTAGAGAGGAGTGCCTCATTTAGAGAGAGGAACCCAGGGTGCTTAAGAAACCTGATTTCATAGATTTCATAGACATTCAGGCTGGAA
>NW_017728910.1:28511197-28518775 GCF_001723895.1 Crocodylus porosus | reverse complement strand
TGCCTCAACGTTTGGTGTCATCGGCGAACTTGGCCAGTCCGCTTCTGACTCCAATGTCCACACCATTAATGAAGATGTTAAACATCTACTGATGCTGCTGCCTCAGGGGAGAATACTTGGTTCTGGTACAAAAACATAAGGAGAAAGCGTGTCAGGCACTCAGCTCCCATAAGAAAAGATGCAGAGGTGTTTGAGAAAGAAGAACGGCTTATCCCTCTTCCTCTGTATTTCCAAGAAAGAAAACTCCCTCCGCTTTAATGACACTCGCCTTGCTGACTCACTTTCCTGCTAATTTCTGTGGGTGCCACCTAGCTCTATTATTCAGGGACTTGGTGAACAACAAGTCCCTGTTCCTTTAGTCCACAACCTTCAGGACTTTATAGACCTCTTTCATATCCCCGCCTCAGCTTTCTCCTTTCCAAACTGACGAGTCCTAGCTTTTTAGTCTCTCCTGGTCTGGCAACTGCTCCAGGCCCCTGATCATTTTGGCTGCCTTTCTCTGGACCTTTTCTAATTCTAGTACACTGTTTATGAGATGTAGAGACAAGAACTACACATAATACTCAAAATTTGGGTGCACCATGGATTTCTATAGTTGCATAATGATGTTCTCTGTTTTGTTTTCAATTGTGTTCTTAATGAGACCCACCATTATATTGGCTTTTTCAGTTGTTGCTGCACACTGAGCTGAGGTTGTTCGAGAACAATCTACAGGTACTCCAAGGTCTCCTTCCTGAGTTGTAACAGCTAGATCTCTCCACTACTGTATGTATAACTGAAGTCATTTCCCCCCCACCCCATGTGCCTTACCTTGCATGTGTCAACACTAAAGTTCCTCTGCCACTTCTCTATACATTCACTTAGCTTGCTACGGTCTTTCTACAGCTCCTTTCTATCAACTTGAGATTGAATTACCCAGGATAATATAGTATCACCTGCAAATCTGGAGATTTCACAAGGTTCTCCCTTTTCTCAATCCACAAAAGAACCTTCCCTCCAATCCTGTGGCAGCTCAATATTTTGAAGAGGGTTTGGGTAAGGGACCTGGTCAAACTTTGTTTTGCAAATCCAAGTGGATTGTCTCAGCTGGATCCCCCTTCTCTATCTTAATACCCTCAAAGAGCTCCAGCAGACTGGTTAGGCAGGACTGCCCTCTATAAGAAGCACATTTACTCTTCTCCGGTATTTCCTATTTGTCCATGCGACTTGAAAAATTTTAGCCTAAAGCAGTTTGGACAGATTATAAAACCAAAAAAATAAGAGGCTAGGAGTTGACTCTGCAAAAAACCCTAGCTAAAGTTGAATAAATCTGCATATACAAAAAGAATATAACATCATGATGATGATAATGATGGGTGTCAGTGTTTTTAACTCATATCTAGACTGCATTTCTGTACCTAGTCCCCAAACAAGAAAATGCAAAACACATGCCTCAACCCCTGACAATCTTTGCCAAAACAGTTCAAATCACTTGATTTTAACATTGCAACATTCTGTATTTCATAGAATCATAGAAAACGAAGGTTGGAAGGGACCTCAGGAGGTCACATTAGTCTAACCCTAAGCCCCAGCTAGATCATCACAGCCAAGATTTTGTCTAGCCGAGCCTTGAAAGCCTCCAAGAATGGAGAGTCCCCACACAACCCCTCTCAGTAAACTATTTCAACGCTTTACTGCCCTCCTAGGGAGAAAATTTTTGCCTAATATCCAGCTAAAACTTCCCTTGCTGCAACTGGAGGGCATTGCTCCTTGTCCTGTCATCTGCCTCCACTGAGAACAGCCCAGCTCCATCTGCTTTGCAACCCTCCTGCAAGGAGTTGAAGCTATTTAATCCCCCTCTGCCTTCTCTTCTCCAGACTAAATCAGTCCAGTTCCCTCAGTCTCTCCTTACCAGTCATTTGCCCCAGCCCACGAAACATTTTCATTGCCTTCCACTGGACTCTCTCCAATATGTCCACATCCTTTCTGCACTGCGGGGGCCCACAACCGGACACAGGACTCCAGATGTGGCCTCCCCAGTGCTGAATAGAGGGGAAGAATCACTGACCTCGATCAGCTCGTAACGCTCCTACCGGTTCAGCCCAGGATGCCATTAGCCTTTTTGGCAACAAGGGCGCACTGTTGGCTCTTATTCAGTTTATTGCCCACCCCAGGTCCTTTATGCAAAGCTGCTGCCCAGCCAGTCAGTCCCCAGCCTGTAGCGGTGCATGCACTTGTCCTTGTTGAACCTCCTGAGATTCCTTCTGACCCAATCTTCCTATTTGTCAAGGTCTCTCTGAATCCTAGCCCTATCTACTATCTTCCACATCTCTACTACTTCCCCCAGCTTGGTGTCATCTGCAGACTTGCTGAGGGTGCATTCATCCCATCTTCCACGTCATTGACGCAGACATTGAATAAAACTGGCTCCAGGACTGATCCCTGGGGCACTCTACTTGATACCGGCTGCCAACTGGACATCGAGCCATTGACTACTACTCCCTAAGCCCAATGCTCCAGCCAGTTTTCTGCCCACCTTACAGTCCATTCATGCAGCCTGTATTTCCTTAGCTCGCCTATGAGAATGCTGTGAGAGACCGTATCAAAAGCCTTGCTAAAATCAAGGTACATCACATCTACCAGTCTCCCCTCATCCGCAGAACCAGCGGCCTCGTCATAAAAGCAGTCAGGTTGGTCAGGCACGACTTGCCCTTGGTGAATCCATGCTGACTGTTCCTGATCGCTTCTCCTCCAAGTGCTTACAAATGAATCCCTTGAGGACCTACTCCATAACTTTTCCAGGGACTGAGGTTTGTCTGACTGGTCTGTAGTTCCCTGGATCCTCCTCCTTCCCTTTCTTAAAGATGGGCACTATGTTTGTCCTTTTCCGGTCATCCTGGACCCCCCCAATCGCCATGAGTTTTTAAAGCTGATGGCCAGTGGCTCTGAAGTTACATCAGCCAACTTCCTCAGCACCCTCGGGTGCACTCCATCTGGCCCAATGTACACACACTTTGGATTTCAAGTGAAAGAACAGTGATTTCCTTTAACAGCTTAACTGGAAGAAAGGGAAATGTCTAAGCAAATGACATCAACCAGCACAGACAGCTGAAGCAGCCTCTTGTGCTTGGATATTTTTAAATGAAAATTTTCAAACTTTAATATTGCATACTTGGAACAGAACTGGGTAAACCACCTATGTTATTTAGGGATCTCTGCTGCATCATTATACATCAAGACACTCACAAAATTGATTGTTGGTAGAGAAAGAATGGCTAAATCCACTGAAATATTGAAATTTTATTTCAGCTAAGAAACAAAATGCCATATATAATTACAAAGGCATCAATATTCATATGGGACATCTCCCTCAGTCTAGAATTTTATTACTAGCAAATGCGTATCAAATTGTAAATGGAGCAAAGAATAATACATTGTCTTAAAAGGTATTTGGTCACATGGAGGGAAAGAGAAACACAAAAATGGCAAACTTTTCACTTACTATAATAGCTGTCCACTCTCACAGCTCAGTCTGCTCTGTGTGTGAGGGACTGAACAGCTTGTCCTCCCTTGCTGCACCAGATGCAGCTGTTCGGTATACAGTCATTTAAATATTAACCCTTCAACTTTCTGATAAGCTACAGTATTTGAAGTACATTATGCTTGAAAATAATGCTATTTTAATATTTAAGAAACCAAGCTAAGCTTTAACCTTTTCAGTATTTCACAACAGTTCCATGTTAAAAAGCCCGTATTACATCAGTTCTGCATTCTCTGTGCATTCATTTCAACTATTCTTATCTGCCGTCTAAAAATATTCAGTGCATTCAGGATCTGCTTGACTGCAATACAGGGTGTATGTGCTGTGTCAGTAGTTGTAAACAACTGTGCCTTAAAAAGGGAATAAAAAGACTTGTGTTTGCCAATATGAGAACAAATTATAATAAAAACGTGATAGTTGGGAAAATATTTTTGTCAAATTTGCTTCAGTTTAAGTGCCTAACACAGGAAAGTTAAATGGCATTCAAAATGTTATAACAATGCTGCTATTGGTTACACTTTAATGAAAGAGTCTTTGAAGCACACACACAGCTGCCCAGCAATCCCCTGCACGTCAGCAACATCACCGCTCCCCACAGCACGGGCCCAAATGTTCGGTGGAAATTGCTCACGTGCAGTTTTTGCTCTTCTCCCACCAGGGGGCAACCGTGACCCTCCACCCGTGTCTAGAGACCTTGACGCTGCAGATGGTCACAGCCTCCATTTCCATTTCCAAAACTTGAGCAGCAAGACCACAAAGCAGTGGGGAAGCATTAATAACATTACCCTCTTTTTCACACACAGCCATTGTGCCGGATACGACTCCCAGGTGAGCCCACAATAACTGATCCTACCACCAGCTCAGGCTCTGTTCACACAGCCGTTCATCCCCTTCAAGCAAGCACAAGTTTGTGCAGTGCCCTAGGAATCTGTGCCACTTGACAAGTTAATAATGTGTTAAAAATTCTTTTGATGTATGGTTACAAAAATACAGATGCACAGATATACGCTACCACCAATCATCTCCAAGAAGAAATAACTACCTTAAAAAGGATATCTTCTGTTTTTCTCTCTCAAGATACCTATTATTACCTGCTATTTTTACATAGCAGCTTTTCACTATTAAAAAATGTTTTTCCCTCTGAAACTGTCCAGTACCATACATGAGCTACTACATATTATAGAATGTGTTATAATGAAACACTTGGGTTTTTGGTTACATTTTTTGTTTTTTAAGGGCCATAAGAGAATTACATAGTGGCTGTTCCAGACTTGTATTTACCATCTCATTACATTTTTTACAGTTCTCAGGCAAATGCAAAAGATGTGGATAGAAGAAAAATAGAACAAATAACTACATCCTGGAACTGAATACATCCAAATTACAGATTATATTTAGATAAGTAAATTAAGCCATTAATCTAAATTTACATTAATGCTATACAAAATTCTCAGACATTCTAGCTCTTTTCCCTCAAGCTGTAAGAAGCACATTCCATTTCATAAAGCGTCCCACAAATCATAACAGTCTACATCAACCTGATGTCATTGATATATACACATATATCTACAAAGTAGGCATAAAATAGCTACTTCTAGTTGTAAATTAATTTATTTAAATGTTGTTTTAATACATCAAACCACAAATTGTTGTTTTCTAACTGGCTGTTAAATGCTTTAAATTAATTAAAATCTGCATCTGAAAAGTAACTTTTACCTATATATTCCATCTTTTTTTTTTGAATTGTTGAAGCACTCTCATATTATTTAACAAATGAGCAAAACTATTTTATTGTTAAAGTTATTTTGAAATAGAGCCTGAAAACACTCTCTTAACACAAGTACAATTATCAAGATGTATATATCTTACTACTCTATAATCCCAACAGTTGAATTAGACTAAAATAACTAAAAGCCTGAGGTCCTTGTTAAACCCAGAACTGCCACTAACAATTGCTTCCATCAACATGATGTCAGAAGGCATTTCCAGCCCTGCATATCAATGGGAGTCTCCTGTGTATTTAATTCTTTACAGCTGAAGAAAATGAAAGCCAAGTGCAATAAAGTGATTACATGATTAATGCTGATTGATGAAGAATGACGACATATTACACACAACGTACACCAAATTCCAAGGACCCTTTTGAACAACATCTGAACTGTATAGGTATATCATTCATTACTTTTGTCAGATTCACAGAGACCACTGAGAACCAGCTATCTAATAAATGGAACAAAAGCATACCAGTTAATCTGAATCTTAGCGTCTCATTCCCTCGACATAATGACTTAATCACTAGCAACACATTAAAAAAATTAATCTAAGGTTTTTAGGAAAGCCTCTTTAGACCCACCTTACATCCAAACATTAATGATATTGTGTTGTTGGTGCATGCTACTTTACAGTGGCACAGCATCGGAGAAAAGCAATCCAAGTTTTTGATGCTAGGAGACATTTTCTCAGACCCTGGGCACTTCAATCGATCCGTGATTGAAATTCCAGAAAAATGCCTCTGTAAACGCTGCTTGCTGCCTGCCTTTGACATTTACTCTAGGTCCATAGTACTCAAAACTGAGCTTTCATATAAAAATAGGTTGCATTCCTCAGCAAATGTTGCTCCCTTGCATTAGAGATCAGTTCAGCATTTCAGGACTGCAACTGAAAAATCCTTGTGTCCATCTTCAAACTGTTACACCCCCACTTTTCAGTCAGTTAGATCAGCATGAAGGGACAAGTGTACCAAGGCCCAAAGTCTTGCTGGGATCCCCTCTCCCGGCACCCAGGCTCAGCTCCACCTGCTGCAGTGCAAGCTCTGCCGTCTCCTCCACGAGACGAGAAGCAACTCCAGCCGAGCCACTTGCTCAACGTATGCCCGTGCCAGCTGCTCAAGGGGAGGGGCAAGACGTTGCAGCAAGGGACTCATTACATGGCCCGATGGAGATGAACCCAATACTCTTCCTGCAAGGTGCTTTTGCACTGCACCAATGAACATGTGAAACCTTCTTTAAAAGCCGGCATGCCTAACCTGAAAGTAAACCATGAGTTTGCAGAAGAAATGTCTTCTTTCCTCTGTATGTCTTAAAGGAAAAATAAAGCCAGAAAAAGAAAACAAAAATCTACAACATTTTTACATAAAAGGATGTTAACCCTGAACAGATCCATCCAGTAATTAAGAATTTTGCAACTGGCTTTTAATGTTTTTTTCTGACATGTCAATATGTTAAAACTTGTTTAAGTAGATTTATTCAGCAACACAGAACATCCTATCCAACTTTGCAGCACTGAGAAAAGTTAAGAGATTGCTATGGAAGCATGTGCATTTTCCCAGTTTCATACATTCCAAACTACAAACTTCACTTTTCCAGTCTTTGGTTAAGTTTGCACATAGCTACTGCATTTCAATCAAGTACATATGAGAACTTTTTTCTTGTTTTTAATTAAAACACTAGACTAAAAAATATTTTTTAGTCTTTACCTTAACACTGAGGTAAATGTGAGCACGATTCAAAGATCTCTAAAGCACATTTTATTTAAAATCTTTTTATGTATGATACGTTAATTAGCATGCTTTAATATACAGCATATTTTTAAAAATCTTTGTTTCTCTATTCAATTACAAAATTAGGAAACCAGACTTAAATATTTTGTAAACGAGCTCTACAGTATGAACATTTTAATACAATGCATTCACTCATTACAAGCGTGTTTTATTAAGTAGACTGCAGAATATACCTAAAAAAAAGTGTTTCCACAATTTTTCTGTTCTCACAGAAGAAGTCTTCCCTAAACGAGTGTTCAAATGAGAGCACCATATTTACTCGATTCCAAGACGAGACTCCCCCCAACTGGCATGGGGAAAAAAACCCTCCGTGTTATAATCGCATAGATGGAAATCTCATACATGCACTGGCCATCATTAAACTGCTGCCAAAAGCAGCATGATCTCAGCAACATAAACCCACTATGAAGCTGGCTGAATGCAGCCAGCACTGTGCACGACTATAAAACACTCTGCCCTTGTTGGACAAACGTGCTGCTAGGAACCAGGTGGGGGGGGG
>NW_017728910.1:28496929-28511097 GCF_001723895.1 Crocodylus porosus | reverse complement strand
GGGGGGGGGGGGAGTCATGCAGTCATTCGATGTGCAAGCCCTAGGCCCAGGAGCCTTGGGGTGTGAATGCCCCCTAATTTTGTTTGCTCCTAGCCAAAAGGCCATTCCATGCAAGTGCCCACTAAGTGCAACCCCCTCAGTGCCGACTCCTTTTACAGTCATTGTGAGCCCTGACACTGCTCTCCGTCACAGGAAGCGATTCCTCTGCGCTGCTCAGAACTGTTGAGGCCTCACTGGAATACTCTGTCCAGCTTTGGTCACAACACTTCAGGGAAAACTGACAAACAGGACAGAATCTAGAGAGAAACACAAGTTACTAGAGGTCTAGAAACCATGGCCACCTCCCTGCCGTGCCCAGCACAGGAATCACAAGAGAAGGAGAAGCTCCACATATGAGCTTTCCTGGGCGAGAGAAAATTGAATTTCATTGTCAAACCATAAAAGACTAAGTACTAGCTTCTTGGGCTAAGATCAAGTGCTACACAAGATCAAGTGCCACAACGCTACGCAGGAGCAGCTGGTGAAGGCCATCCTGGTCACAGCTGGCACCGGGACCATCAACCACACTATCCAAGGCTGTGAGAGCTGACTGCACCCAGACATTGTCATGGCCAATGGGAACAGGCACATTGTGATGGCTGATATCACCATCCCCTTCAAGAACTGGCAGCATGCCTTCATTGAAGCCTGTGAGCAGAAACACACAAAGTACCAGCTATTGACAGATGTCCTGGAGAGCTGGGGATACGAGATGAGCGTCAAGGCACTCAGAGCATGAGACCCCAGCAATGAGTGTCCCACGGGCCTGCTGAGCATCCTGCCACTACACCAAACTGATAAGGTACTTCATGGTGTCTGACACCACGAGATGGTCGAGAGACATCTATGTTGAGCACATTATGGATGAACGCCAGTACGTGGACCCCAACAGCCAGAAGTGACCCAGAAGAGACAGCCTGCCCACCACCCCAATGGATAACAACCTCCACAGCTGTACTCCACTTGCTGTTACTTGTACCTGTGCGTGTCCCTTAAAACCCACCTCTCTGCAACGATGCCGCTTCCTTACAGAAGAGAGAGAATCCTCCTGCGCAAGTGCCACGCCTTTTGGCTCGCTCTACCCTACCCCACCCCACCCCACCCCCAGACTAAGTAGGCTACATTCTTGCTATGCAACTTGGTCGCATCCCACCCTGCATTATGTAGCCACCCTCATCCAGATACTTCATTTCCTCCTACCCCTTCAACTTTGGAATTACCCTTTTTAACATTCACTAATAAAGTTAAAGTTATAGGGAGAGGCCTGTCCCTTGCACTCTGGGCATTTTGTGGCAAGGGGGTACTGTGCTTGTGCTTTTCCCCTAGCTTGTTCCTCGTCCTTTTAGCTAGAAGCAAGCAAGATTAGGGGGTATCTGAACTCCAAAGCTTCTGGGCCTAGGGCTTGCACATGGATTTGTGGAGTATCTGAAACCCCAGACTGATGGGCCTGGGAGGGAGGGAGGGAGGGAACTTGCCCGGTGGTAGAGCCATGTAGACTTGATGTCTGAGCTCGGCTCAGTCACATTTCGAAACTTGACATTTTGGCTTTGCCCAAGTGAATTTGGAACTGACTTGGGCTTAGTTTATACTAGTTATAACTAGGTGCCAAAAAGCTGCTCAAAATTGTGTTTATGAAACACTTATGCTAAAACTTGCAGCCATTTCAAAAAAAGGTACTATACATCAATTCTGGATGAACTCAAGTCTATGGGTACTGTATGCAAATTGCTAGTCAGGCTCTGACAGTAAAGGAAGGAGGAAGGGGCTACCAGGGGAAGAAGATGGGGGGGGAAGGGGAGGGAAGTAGAGAACAAAGAACTATCTGATCCCCCAGATTATTTCCCTGATGTAGCAGTGGGAAGGGGACAAATTCAAAGCAAACCTCCAGTAACTGGATTCTATACCCAGAAAATTATAGCAAATGTATAGATTTCATAGACATTAGGGCTGGAAGAGACCTCGCAAGATCATCGGGTTCAGCCCCCTGTCCAAGGGGCAGGAAGTCAGGTGGGATCAAATGATCCCAGCAAGATAGGCATCCAAGTATTATATATTTTCCATATATAGAATCTAATTTTTGGGAGTCATCTTGTAAACAGGGACATCTCCTGTTCTAGCAAATATGGTACTTGGTCTCTTACTGCAAGATCACATGAGATGTCACCTACGGGAACATCTAAACTTAAAAAATGAATACTTGAACAATGCCATGTCTCTTCAAGTTTCATCCTACTGATTTAATGACCTCCCATTATCCCCTTCAATTATTTTTACTTGGTAAATGTCTTGAGGGGCTTTGTTGTATTGTACAATTACATGCACACTAAGTGAATAATTAATAGACTTTCACAAGTTAGTCAAGTTAGACAGAAAAACAAACCAATAATTAAAATGATAAAACTAACAAAAAAGTATTACTTGTTCCAGAGAAAAACTAGCAGAATCAAGAGATAAACAACATATGGCAGTGCATCGCTGGCTAACTCACAAGTGATACCTACTGCTGAAGACCTCTTTCCTAGTCGGACAACCAAAGGTGACAAAGGTCAAACGCGCTGCACCAGTGATTCTCAACCAGGGTGCCCCGAAATCCTGTCACAGGCACACTTAGGTGTGCAAACATGGTTCACAAGACAAACCCAGTGATTTCAAATCAGAATCCATAGTGTTCAAAACATTCTGACTGGTCATGATCTTTTTGAGTGCTTTGCAACAGAATAATTGCTCTATTATTTTTCCAGTCAAAAATGAGCGAAAACTGAGAGCTGGAGTTTTCCGCAGGGTGCCCTGAGCCTAGCAAGGGCTAATTTGAGTCTAAAATTGTTGAGAACTGCTGCTCTGTACTTTGCCCCTGGCACCAGCTTTCCTCCAAGTCTCCAGGGAAGTTATCCCTAGGCTTTGCTCCTTACACTGTCAGTGTCAGCTTGGAAGACAGGGGCAGAACCAGGCCAGGGGGGAGGGAGGAAGTAGATGAAAATCACATTAGCAGCTACACTGGAAAACTACAAAGAAAAGTATTCAAAATGATCTACAAATCAGTATGAAAAGCTGTTAAAACAAAATTTTCTTCCTTGTTTAATACTTACCTTATGCACGCTGTGACCATATCCAGACAAGCATGGCCGTGCGGTATGTGGCGCTGCAGACATGTCCACAGTGCCACACCCGGCACATTCAGCTGTTCCCACGCTGCAAGGTAGCAGTGTGGGGGCAGGGGGAGGGGGTGACCCCAGGAGAGGCCAGGGTCATAAAAACCTGTGCAAAAAAAAGCAGAGTTGTGCACACGGGGCAGCGCATAGCACCCAAAACTAGAGCCTGGCTGGCTGAAGTCACACTCCAGCTGCTGGATTGCCACTGCTGCAGCCCCAGAAGACCCCAGGTAAGGTTGCTGAGAGCAGCCCAGTGCTGGCCCCTGCCTCCCCTACCCACCCAGGGTAACCTGCCATATGCCAGAGGGCGCACGGCACACACGTTCCCCAGGGACAAGTAGCAGCGGCACAAGGTGCGCCACTGCTTCTTGTCTCCTGGGAAATAAACGTCCATGCTTGTGTGGACATGGCCGGTGTGTGCATTCAAGTCCCAGGGCATTCCAAAAGCATACGAGGTTACCCATATTCTCAAAACATCTGCTCCTTCAACTGGTCATAATAGCAGTATATCATCACTTTTTTCTGGGGCAAGAGCTGGCAGAAAAAAAACAGTGCACATGTCAAATGGTAGACAAGTTAGTTAGGGATCACTGCCTGTTCCCCAAGAGTATAAGAATGTCACTATCCCACAGAAAGGCCCCTATTCCATTTTTTTAAAATGTCAGCTTATTTCCACACCATAATGAAGTAATTTTATGGTAAAAAGTAAAAGGCACATAAAAGGATATTTCATGACAATAAACCGGGCTTAAACAGAGCCAAAAGAAGCTCTGAACGTTGCAGAAATAGCTCTCAAGATGCTCAAGATGTGCTATGGGCACAGCAGAACAACAAAGAGATCTATGGACTACGCATTTGCAAAGGATTCTATCAGAAAGATATAATGAAGAACAAAAAGCTTCAGTAACTGCAGGCAATTACATGTACTCCATTGATGAATACTACATGGAACATCCACATCTTTTAGAGGCAACACATGCAGTTGTAATGATAAATGTTCCTTTACAATGATATGATTTTATTAATCCTTATCCAAGAAAGATACTGAACTGTAAAGAAATGTACCTTTCGATGTACAAACAAAAAATTAACGCATACCTTATGTTACTAAATCAAGCATGTTCTTTCTGAAGTAAACCCTGGGATCCAAGCTGTTGGTGCAAGATACTCTTTTAAATCCGAAGTAATCTGTTTCAGTTGAAGCTTTTTATACAGTACAGCAATGAAAATTATTTGCACCCTTTTTAAATATTTCATTTTCAATCATTTGGTGGTATACAGAGATGCCAGATATACTCCTTCTAAAACTTAGAAAATCCCACAAGATACTGATAATGAAGCATTAATTAAAAGACATCCAACTTTAATCTGAACTACTGCTGTAATTTAAAATAAAGGATTCGTTTTTGTTTTTAGAGTATAAAAAACTAAGAACGTTTAAAATTTCTCCCACTACAAATCCCTTCTCTCCTCCTGCCATTCTGCTGTCTTCTTACTTGAGTACTGCCAGTCTTCAGCCTTGCTGACGTCTGCAACCACAATTCTTTTCTCCACCTTTGACTCGTTCCACAGCCAGGGGCTAGGGTGGCACGGGCACCAAGGCACGCAGCTCACAGCCCCGATGCCGTGAGTCTGAGGCCACGGCAGAAGTGCTCACAGCACGGCTCTGTCAAAGTCCAACAAATCTGCAAATTCTGCTAAATACAGTACTGTGCCACAACAAGGACAGGAAAAGGAAGGAGTCCACCAACCCTTCCTCCTGCCTCCATTTTCTCTGAACAAGACTTTCCTACTGATCCAAAAGATTACAGTTGTATTTTCTTCCTCCCTGCTTGCCTTCTGTTCCCACCTCCCACTCTTCTTCCCTGTCAGGAGAGAAGGGTCTCATCTGCTGTGCCCCTCTAGTCCCTCAGCTTGCCCCAGTAACCCCATCACTCATCTCTCCTGCCCCGATTTTCATCCTCTTCATTCCTTTCCCCAGCCTCTCCCCTTCCTCTGGCTCCTTCCTTCACAAGACATGGTTTAGTTTCTCTTCTTAGATCCTGACCCCAGATCCCACTCGCCCATTCAATGACATTGCCTCTTCGTGATTACTGCCTGAGGTTACCCTCCACCACCAGTCCCAGACTGGGCTCTCCAATTCAGCACATGCCCCTTGCAATCCACTAAAACCATCTCTGACCTCCTGAACCAAACATCAGAACAGGCACTCCTCATCCTCTTACCTCAGCACAAACGCCATGTGCTTTTTAATATCTTGCCCTCCTTCAACTTCCACAACTACCCTCTCTTACTTCTCCTCCTTCTCTACTGGTTCCTTTACCATCTCCTTCAAAGCATCCTCCACAACCCTCAGCTTTCTGCAGGAGTCCCACTGGCCTCCTTTTTCAAAGCTTCACCTCCAGACCACTCCCAGACCCTGAGGAGTGATATGAGGGGTGCATGAGCACCCAACTGAGCACATTTGCATGTAAGTTCTGGTATCCAAGCTGTATCCAGCGATCTCTTCCCACAAGCATGAGTACACGGAAGTCCAGCAAACCCCCCCTAAATAAACCACATACACACATCCCATTCCAGCTACACCCATTCCTTTCCACTGCTCTTCCAGTCTCACAGGGAGGGCAGGCAGGAAGCACAAATATACAGTCCATTTTGGAGAACCCTCATTACAAATGAGGAACTTAATTTCCTCAAGTGGCCCACACATTTTCCCACACATGAGTGACCAGTAGTCCCATGAGGGCAATGGAACATGAAGACTTAATGAAACAAGGACTAACTCACTGAATTTAGCACCGGATCAGGATGCCAAATCCAAGAAGTAACGTTTGAGTGTAAGCAGAACGCCACGTTGCTGTCTTGCATATTTTATTACGTGGGATGTATTGTAAGGTCTACTAGGGATGCTAACCCGAGTGGAATGGAGTCCAATCCCTAAGGGAGAGAGACCTCTACTACATTAGATGTCTCTCAGATACAGGGTTGCCAACTATACGTAAATTTAAAGACAGTTCATAAAAAAGGCTAAAAACACTTGTTTGTAAAAAAATTAAAAAGAACAAAAAAGGAAACTGAGCCTTCTCATGGGGTTTTTTCTTTATAGACTTAAAAAACCATGAGCTTGACTGAAGATCTGTGGTTGGAACAAGGCTGGATGCAAGCGTTGATGGACAGAGTGCAGCGGCGTCATCGTGCACAGCACGACACCCTGCAGTAAGCTCTCCATCAGAGCTCCATGGTTCAAAGGAGCCTGCATACCCTTCCTTGCCCCCCCCTCCTGCTGCACCCCGCTGCCAGTCCCTGCCTGCAATGGCTGCTCACCTTACAAGCAGGCAGGGCAGCGTGACCAGGCCAGAGCTGTGGGGCCAGGAAGAGGGCAGGTCTCTGGGTGGTGGCTCAAGTCAGATACAGAAAGTTGGTATTAAATCCCTAAATGTAAACTCAGCCCTTGTTACTACTATCCAGGACCTGCCAGAAGAGTTGCATATACATTATGTAAAAGGTGTCAGTAGAAAGGGCTGGTTTCCATAAAAAGCTTGTGGACTTTCAGTTAAAAAAAAAAACAAAAAAAATTAAAACATTTTGGATTGGCAACCCTGTCTAGATATACAACTTAAACCATCTAGAAAGTGGGTGTCAGGATCCATGACTTTTTTAAAAGACTAAATAAGATATGAACATACTTGTGTGAAGTCCATAAACAGTGAATTTATGGAATTAATATCAAATTTGGCAACTACCTGACATAAGAGCTTCAGCTATTGGCAAAAAAACAGTCTTCTTTAAGGAAAAACCATACATGGAGGGCAAGTTTATTCAATGTCCCTTTATTCCCTATTTCCTAGGCTTTGATAAAGTGAACTGGGATTAGGATGAACAGGTTTATCCTTTTAACTGCATCAGCAAATCTGGGTTGGGGGTAGACACATACACTCTTTCTCTGGAGAACTACAGTAAATTTTGGAACCACTGCTGTCTAGGGCAAAATAGGACATAACCTGAAACAGGGGAAAGGATGCAAACACAGAAACCACCTCAGTGGGAAAATGTTTTCTAGCTAGAGTATTTACATATTAAAAAACATCTATAGAAAAATGTCATGCTTCTCCCAAAAATGCATTCATCCATGTATAAGTAAATCTAAAAAGCCACTGAAGAGAACAATCTCCAAATGACAAACGTGTTCAAAGGATCATAAGAAAACAGGACTGGAAAGGACTCACACGGTCACTTCATCCAGGCCCTTGCTCCAGGCAGGATCAACCATCCCCACCAAGTGTCTGACCAACCTGCCGTTGGAAACTCCCAGGAGGGTAGCTTCCACAACTTCTCTGGGCACCTGGTCCAGAGCTGGAGCACCCTCAGAGTCGGAACATTCCTCCGAATCTCCCATCTAAATTCCCCCTGCTGCAGCTTGAGGCAGGTGCTCCTAGTCCTGTCCGCTACAGCCACAGGGGAAAAGCCCATCTCCATCCTATATATAAACCACCCTTCGGGTATTCGAAGACTGTTATCAAATCTCCCCCTTGGTCTTCTCTTCTCCAGGTTAAGTAACCCTAGCTCTTTCAGCCTTTCCTATAGGCCTTTTCTCCAAGGCTCATAATCACTTTTGTTGCCTTGCCCCACCAGCAGAGGTGCACGTGAGCTAGCACCAATAAAAGGTAAATTAACATTATCGGTTATTAGCTTTTCATGGCCAGCGTAGCCAATAATGTCACTGATAAACATAATATGCTTTCTGGCTGGAGCTGCTAGATGCAGCGCACGTGCATTGCCAGACGCATGCACATGGCCAGGAATGCAGCCAGGCAGTGTGGAGAGCAGCTCACTGCAGGTAAGTCTGCAGAGGGGAAGAGACATGGGCGACAGTAGGGGTGTTTTGAGCTGCACTTTAACTACCAATTTACAGAAAGTACACTATACATGATAGCAGTCTGAACCCAAAGGCTCATGATTTAGTCCAAGACCAAAAGACCCCAGCAGAGACAACAGTGTTTCAAGCCACAGTGACTCCAGAGCTCAGTATGTGTGTACACCCAGAAATGCCCCCAGAGGATCCATGTGCTAATTAGCTCTCGCTCATGACTGGAACCAGGTGATCTTGTCACAAATCCTGAGATCCTGCAAAAAATGTATATGCAGATGAGGCCCAGGGCAACCTGGTCCAGCTCCACCTCAGGGAAGGTGGGGCCACACTAATCACACGCAAGAGGCTGAGAAAATGGGTCACAGAAGGATTCTGGGTGAACTGTTTGGGCCCCATTCTAGTGTTTATACAATTATTGCACTACTGTCTTTTTTCTTCTTTTTTTTTTAAAGGATAGAAAAGTTTTAAGTTTCAGCAACTGTCTAGGAAGAGTTTATTAGGAGCAAAGTTCAAAATGGTTTAACTTTGATCTCATTTGCATTTGAAAGCTTAGGTGTGCTACCCTATTGCTTTCGCTTCTGAGATCTCAATCTCATCAGGGTCAGACCCGTTCAGTCCTTGAGCAGATCTTTAAGAAAAAAACAATACAACCTCACTCACCCCAAGTCACCTCAGCTAGGACTTGAAGCCAGATCTCCCACATGGTAGGCAGGAACGCTGCCACCCAGCTACCAATGGTGGTACAATACAATTAAATAAGACACAAACTACAGGTAACACAGGCCCCCAAAAAGCAACAAAACACCACCTCCATTCATGAGGTCTGTATTTTCAGTAAACCTCTGGTCTTACATCCATATCTGCTTTTATTTTTGACAGCATGCTCTTCTGGAAAAATATGCTCTATGTGAACACAGTAGCCAGCATCATACAGGTCACAACACTAATGCCTTTAGACACTACCAAGATAGAGGTTTACACCATTTACAGAATCACAGAAGATGGGGCTGGAAGGCACCTCACAAGGTCTCAGCCAGCTGTTGGTCTAACCTGCACTTGAGAACTTCCAATGATGGGGATCCCACAACCTCTCTAGGCCACCTGCTCCAATGCTTAACCACCCTAAGAGTAACGCAGCTTTTTTCATACCCAACCTCAGTCTCCCTCACTACAATTTAAGACAGCTGCTACTTGTCCTGCCCCCTATGGACCCAGCTCACCACCCTCTTTAACAGCTTTTTAGTATTTAAAGACTTACCAAATTCCCCTTTTATCTTCTCTACATTGAATAATTCAAATTCTTCCCGAAATGCCACATTTGCTAGGCTCCTAATCATCTCTGTTGCTCTCTGGATTTAACCACATCTTAAACTGTAGTTTCTGTTGTTATTAACAACATCAACCTCTCTACAAAGCTTTCTATGGCCTCAACAAAGCCTTTAACTCTGTCAACCGAGAACCACTACGGAGGTGTGGGTGCCCACCGAAATCCGTCATCATTCTTTGCGTGCTCCATGACCGTATGAGAGCGGTGGTTCTCAGTAACAGATCTATCACAGACCCTTTGATAAACAGAAGGAGCTTACAAAGCAACTGAGGATGCTTTGGAAGGGAAAGATGTTACAGAAACTTAAGTTGCTTCTTACTGTCATGCTTCTCAATAAATTACTTCTACTTACCATTACAGTATGTTCTACACCAACATCTTCATCTCTGGCACTAAGATGTCCCTGTCAACTGTGTTTTTTAGAAAAAATTATTTAGAGTGTTTTCAGAATGGTTTGTTTTCATTCATTCTATGAATAAAAGTTGACTGGGAATAAGACTTACAGGACTTCTGTCTCACAAAAGTAGTACCATTTTCCATTATTCTACCTGCACATCACCAATGGTACCAACAGCACAGCTGTGCATTAAAACTGCATCGACTGTTTCACACTGATAATGTGTAGGAGCATACAGGTTTCCCTTGCTTTATGCTGTACATGCATTCCTGGAAAATGGCATGCAACTTGAATTCATATAAAGGGAGCCCACTTCACAATGTAACGAATAAGGACACGTTTCAAGACCTCGACTGCACTGACCCCCAGACCTATTTCTACCACTTTTACAGAACAATTTTGGTACTCACCAACAGCAGACAGTGCACACAAGCACAGGGCACTATCATAATGGGGGCGGCAACTACAGAAACACGTGTCGCAGACAACAAGCAAGGAGCACAGATCCACAGGAGACTATATTTTGGTGCGTGTCACTCCCACAATGCACTGCACAAAGCAGCTGGCTGCAGGCTTCCACCACACCGATTACATAAGAGTGAATTCACCTCGCACATAACAAATTTTTTGTATAAAAAGGGTCATCGCATAGGAGTGAAGTTGCACATACAGAACCCACATAAAGTGAGGGAAACCTGTATATGTATGTCACCTTGGCCACCTTACGCTTCTCTACTACTTACTTTCTAGGGTGCAGAGGAAAATTAATGAATCTACAGAAGTAAGACAGGAACATGTAAACTAGTGAGAAGAGAGAAAATACAATAGAGATGGGAAGAGTGGGTAAATAAACTTTGCAGAGTAAAAACACAAGCATTCAACACCCTCTTTCAATATGGCCCATACATTTCACTTAAAATGAACAGAGCTTCTCCTGGAATCTCAGTAGGATTTAGGGCATCAAGAGGCACAACTGACATGACCTCCACTGCTTGCCAGCTGCAGGAAAAATGCTGGGAACAACATAAACCCCACTACAAGGCTTTCTTTGACCTCATGAAAGCCTTCAACTGTCAACTGAGAAATGCTGCGAAGATCCTTCTGAAAAGACAGGGGCCCGCCAAAATTTATCACCATTCTTTGCCTGCTCCATGACAGTATAAGAGTGGTGGTTCTCAGTAACAGATCTATCGCAGATCCCTGTGAGGTTAAGCAAGTCTGCGTCATCACTCCACCACTCTTCTTCATATTCCTTACTGCGATGCTGCATCCAACTACCAACAAACTTCCAGTCAGAGCAGAGCTAAACTATCGAGTGGACAGTAAACTGTCTAACCTGAGCCAAAACCAAAACCATCCCAACCTCAATCAAGCTCCACTATGCTGATGATGCTGTAGTGTGCGCTCACTTGGACAGACCTTCAGGCAATCGTCAATGCCTTCACCAAGGTGTAAAAGAAAATGGGACCAATGCTTACCATTCAGAAGACTACAGTCCTCCATCAACAAGTTCTTAATGAGCAGTCCCCAGCTCCAGCAATTCAGATTCATAGCAAGACTATGGAGAACGCTACTTCCTGGACTGCAGAAGCCATCTCGCAGAAGGCTGACTTCAGTATCAAATTCAACATCACCTTAAAAGTGCAAGCACAACCTTCAGGAGCCTGAGGAAACAGGCACAGGCAGTCCTCACACTTTATGACACAATTAGTTCCTGAGAACCGTGTCTTAAGTCAAAACGCTGCAACTCAGAACCGATTTGCTCATAGGAAACAGTGTTATAAATAGGGGATTGGTTCCTGAACCAAGGGCCAATACCCTATTTTCACCAAAAATAACCCAGAATTTTGTACTCGATCAATTACAGATGAGTAATATAGCTACATTAACATATTTATACTGTAAACAGCAATACATTGATTTAGAAGGACTTCTTTGAGGTGGCTTTGCTGGACTTTTTGAAGGGCTCCTGGTTGGACTTTTTGAACAGTTGTTGGCCTGAGTCCTCTCAGGAGTCTTGGCTGCAGGTTTTTCTGGAGTCTTGTCTGCTTTCTTAAAGAAAGTGTCCAGAGAAGTTTGGACAAACGGGAGATGGGCAACACAGCAAACTCGTTTGCTGGTGTGACGTGGTGTCAGATCAAGTGTTGTAAAGTCAAAACCGATGTCAGAAACTTGAAACTGTGTCAATTTATAAACGTTGTATGTGTGAAGTGTTGTAAGTCGAGGACTACCTGTACTTGAAGATCGCAACATCAGATTCAAAACCAAGCTCATGGTTTATCAAGCAGCTGTGATCCCCACCTTGCTGGTACAGAGCTGAGACGTGGACAATATACAGGAGACCCCTCAAGTCGCTGGAGAAGTCCTATTAGCAGTGCCTGTGGAAGATTCTTCAAATCCAGTGGGAAAACAGATGCGCCAACATTAGCAACGTCCTCTCACTAGCAAATACCACAAGTATCAAGGAGATGATCATTTGACATCAGCTTCACTGGGCCAGCCACCTCATCTGGATGTCTGACTCCTAATGCTCGAAGCAAGTTTTTTTCTCCCAGTTCGGTCAATGTGTACGCTCAAGAGGACAGCAGAGAAAGGACTTCAAGGACGTCCTCATGGTCAAACTGAATAAAATGTAACAACATCAACTTGTGGGAGCCTATCGCTCAGGACCACCCCAAATCAACGAGGAGACTGCTGCAAGGATCTCGCTACTTTGAAATCTCATGACAACAGGAGAAAGAAAAGCGGGAGCAGCAGGAACAGCACATCACAGACCGAATCAAGAAACCAGAGCCACCCACCCCACATGGAAACAGGTGTCTGAGTTGCAACTGAGTCTGCCAACTCTGGATCGGCCTCATCAGTCACCTTTAGATCCACAGATTAAGCAACCATAGAAGACAACTATCCTCAACTACGAGGGTTGCTGATGAAAATATGGAATACATGTTTCACTTAAAATGAACAGCAAGCGGAAACAGGTAAACATGAGAAAGATGATCCAAAAACACAACTCTCCCAGTTTAAGGTCTTGGAGCTTAATGATAACTGAGAAGGGAAGGCAAAGTTTCATGCCACTATTCTGAGATTTCAAATCTTGGAATATGCAACAGCAATCACACGTTGCTGTAAAAGTCCTGTGAAATGCATCTTCCTCATTTTGTTTCCTTCAGGGGAAGGTGCTCAGCAGGCAGCAGAGGGCAGCATTTCTTCACCGCCGCAGGCCGCCATCTGAAAACGTGCTGTGCTGCACCAGCCTACAAGCAACTACAATACCCCTCTACTATGCTTGCTTTGCACAGAAACTTGAGCAATCCAAGCACAAGAAACCAGGTGCAAGCCTCATGGCACAAGTGCCAGGATTAAGACAGCATCACAAAAGCCAAGGAGGCGATGCTGCAATAAAGCTCTTCACGTAATGACACTATACTCAGACTCGGCCTGTATGCAGCCTGGAAGATAACAGGCCCACATGGTCCTCATAAACTAACTGCAGGATGCTGATGGAACTGACACACACAAAGACATTTTTCATGACATACCCTCTATTAAACCAGTACTTTCACTAAACAAAATCACCTGGGTCCTCTGACAGATGCTTTGTATATCTAATGCCTTACTATCGAGAGATGCTCATAGTTATGATATTGGAACTACCCTACTTCGAAGTTTGGGGTTAGCTTCACTATAAAGTATTTACATATATCATTTATTTTAGGATACAGCCGTTAGGTGGAAGATGAAGGGGCTCCTCAAGTACTGCTTACATAGTGATTTTTCTATTGCGGCATGAAAAAGAAACATCTTGTACTAGAGAACCCCTACATAAAAGGGAAGACAGACATTAAAGATTTAATGAGTAGAAATAAGTTGTCTTTTTAGTAGCAGAGAATCGGGTAAAGAAAATAGGAGTGAAAAAGCCCTCTCGATTCATCAAGTCCAGCACCCTACTCTAACATATAAGCCCTTCTGTACACTATTCTAACTACGTCTTCAAAGCAGCTTGATTTTTGCCAGCCTCAAGAGAGACTGGATCCAGCCCCAGGTCACCGGGGATTAGCAGTGTATGGCAGTGGGGCCCCAACCCCAGGCACTGACATGGAAGGTGTGCCTCTTCCTCCTCTCTGCTGCCACCGTGCAGGCCACCCCAACACAGACCAGCTCCCCCCAGCACAGCTCACGCCAACCCAGCCCCCTTCTTCGCCCCAGAGGTTTCCACGCACCACTCCTGCATTCCTGCTTGTCTACATCTATCCCAAGCCCCCTGCCCACCTATACAGATACGTGCTTAACACAAGTTTCTCAACAGAGATACTGCGAGTGAGCGCTCAAGAATTTCATAGATTTCATTGACATCAGGGCTGGAAGGGACCTCGGGAGATCATC
>NW_017728910.1:28487448-28496655 GCF_001723895.1 Crocodylus porosus | reverse complement strand
CTCTGGACTCTCTCAAGCTTCTCCACATCCTTTTTGAATTGTGGAGCCCAAAACTGGACGCAGTACCCCGCTGCGGCCTCACCAAGGCCGAGTACAAGGGGAGAATGACATCCCGGGATTTGCTCGAGAAGCATCTATGGATGCAAGCCAGCGTTTTGAAGAAGAATTAACATGATTGGGATCAGTAAAATATTGAAAGAGTTTTTGCTTTGCACTCCTACACAAACTCAGAGAAGATAAGTCTGCAACAGAAAATGGTTGATCGTCTAGCGTCTTGCAGAGACAAGAAAAGGTAAAGAGCATCCTATAATATGCAAGCATCAGCTGGCTTAACAAATCCTACAAACAATACCTTTTAAACCAATAAATTAACAGTAGAATATTTCACTGCAATTTACGTATTTTTTTTTGCGTACAAATCAGTGGGATATTGGCAGAGATTCAGTACACCAACAAAAAAGACCACTGTGACCAGTGACTAATTCACCAGATCTCACTGCAGTTCCTTACCAAGCAGTAAATAAACAAATTCAAACCAGACATAATGAGAAAGTTTAACAATGAATATAACTTAGGAACAGCCACCTTGAGAATATGGCGAATTTTCCCTTGCGCAAACTCTTCGAATCAAATACTGGTCTTTCTAGAAGATGAGCTCTAAAAAAGGGTTTTCAGCTAATGATTGTGACTACTGGGAAGCTACAAACAGATTCCAAGGCATCCTGACCATTTTACCCATTTCTCCTACCTTTATCTTTTTTTCCAAAAGGAAGTCTCTCTAGGTTTTAGAATTTCAGAAAGAACCATACTAAGCATGAATCAATGCAGAGCCAAGCAATCATCAGATGTAAAAAGCCTAAAGCAATAGCTCTAATAGACATAAACAGTCACCATTCATTTCAATCTATACCCTGTGGATTTTGCAGTGATGGCATTTTCCCAGCACCACAAAATTTACTTTTTGCTACTGCAACTTGTGTCTCCCTCCTGTATCGGGACCAGCCTACAGCAGCCTTTTATGAAGCGAGACACATAAAGGCAGAATATGAAGTGCTTTACATATGCTGTACAAGGTATGATCTCTGCTCTGGCCCACTAAACCGTGTAACAGGGAAGAGAACATTATGCTCTCCCTGTACCACATTATGTTCTCTTCCCTCTTTCTGTTTTTTTGCAACCTGACTTCCTTCTTGGCTGACCTCAACCAACACACACTAAAATTACTCTCTCCCATACTTCAAAGTAATTGCTACAACAGCTACCAAAGCATTTTGGATGTGCACAGTCTACAGTAATTGGTTTAATTCATTAACCACACTTCATACTCTTAATACTATAAACAGGTAATAGTAGTATTTAATGAATGTGCAACATGTTTTGATTTTAAGTTTCTGTATCCAAAACATTAATGTTTTGTTTAATAAATCCGAAGTGCTGATTCTTCATATTTAATTAAAGTCAAGTCACCATCTTAATTCAGTTTTATACAAATATGAGCCAAAAAATTCATCTTCTAGTGAACAATATATATTTCACCATTTTATAGCACACTAAAGTATAGGTTTTTCTAACAATCCAAATACACCAAGCTATATATTTATTTACACATACACAAACAAACCTTGTGTACCTAGGAAACATATGTATCACGTTTACTGTAAAAACTGTATATAGTTGCAAATCAACACATTTTTGTAAATAAATCAGTGAAAATACACCTTTCTTAAAAAGACACAGTTCTTTAGGTAAATGTGATGTCTTTTATTAGATCAACTAAATACTTGGAGAAAAATTTAGTTGGTCTAATAAAAGATACCACATTTCCCTTAAGAACCTTGTCTGCCTATGTCTTTAGACCAACACCACTACAACCAACAACACTTTCTTAAACACACACACACACACACACACACAGAAAGTTAATAATCAATTATTTAAATTGGGCTTTGACTTGCTGATTTAAATTAGTGATTTAAAATCACCCTAATTTAAATCAATCCACTCTGATGGAAGAGAGATTACCAGTGGGATATGACAAAATCAGAAATTTGATGACAGCATGACAAGAAGTCCTGAAGGCCAGGAAAGAATATTTTGAAGAAATTCTAAATGTAGAGCATAAAAGCGAAGGAACAGATACTGCATATCAAACTGCTGAAGTTGAAAGTGTAGAGCCTTTGCCAGAGAAGATGCAGATCTCTGTTGGAAAAAAAAAACCCTCAGAAATAATAAGGCACCAGGGATAGACAATCTTCCAGCCAGACGTCTGAAATTTGGATTTGAATCATTAAAGCACCATCTTCACAGGATGGTTAAAAAGATCTGGAGAGGAAAGTATGCCCAAACAATGGAAACAGGCAATAGCATGCTCAATTTACAAGAAGGATGATCAAAGAGAATGTAATAACTACTGAATGATTTCTTTGCAGTGCACAATAGACACAGTTTTTTCTCAGCTGCTGAACTGATTGCTCCCATATGCACAAAAAACTGTAAGAGATGATCAGTGCGTATTCAGGAAAGATGCATCTATTTTGAATCAGATATTCCCAATGATATAATTGGTGGAAAAGATATAGGAAGTTGCAAAAGATGTACACCAAGTTTAAATAGACTCTGTCAGAGTTTATGATAGCATTAGAACAGAATAATTATGAGCCACCACGGCAGTGTCGGGAACACCTAGGAATATGATACGCTTTACCAGCGTGTGCACCGACAGTCAAGGAGTTAAGTGAAAAATTGAGGGATCCCAATGGAAATCAACAGTGGGCTCAAACAAGGGCGATGCTTCTCAGCAGCTTTTATAACCTTCTAAAGCATCTAACTAAAGAAGGAAACGGTCTGCAGCTGAACTGATCACAGCAGGTATTTGTGCATGCCTACGTATACCTAGTAGGAGAGGAAATGGAAACCATACAACAGAACAGAGATCACAGAGTCAAACACTAAAGAAGCTGGACCTTGTTATCAATGTCACCAAAACTAAATATGTGATCATATCCAGAAATAAATCGCGATATCCAGGAAAATACGAACAAGGAATGACAACATGGACAAAGCAGAGAAATGTAAATATCTACGAACAATAATCACTAAGGGCAATCTAATAACTGAAGAAATCAAGGCAAAAATTGGCAGTGCTGATATATATCAATTGACCCTGGATAAAATTATGTCATTAAGGAAAATTCTCAAGAAACTTTAAAATCCAGCTCTATAGCACGACTGTTCACAACCTGCGCTTTTATATGGATGTGAATTCTGGACCCTGACAAAAGCAAGTGGAAAAAGGCAGCAAGTGTTTGAAAACAAGGTGTTAAAGTAAATATTTGGGGGAGCACAAGAGAGTATGGAGGAGAAGACATAAGCAAGAACCTGAGGGCATTTCCAAAAGAACCGATCTCCTAAGCAAGATAAGAGTGCAGAGAATGAAACAGGCAGGACATACAGCAAGTACCAATGCGAGAAGACACACCAGGCAGATTTTGGATGCTGAGGTGGAGGGTATCAGACCTCAACGTAGACCAAAGGAACAACAAGAAGATAATATAAAAACTGGATCTGGAAGGCATAGGCAAAACTGAACAAGATGGAAGATAGAACGGGGTGGATGAAAGGTTTTAGTTAAGGCAGTTAGTTACAGGCCATTAAGGCCTGGGAGACTGGAGAGAGAATACTGGAAAAATTAAACAATCTCCAAGCATCATATTCTCTCACTAAGTAATCTGCCAAGTATTGTAATTAAGAAAAAGCTGTGATGTACGCTCTCAATGTTCACGCAATTTTCAAATTTGCTGCTGCACAGCAAGGCAAAGCAACTACCCCTTGCAATAAGCAACCAGCTAGCATTGTACACGCGCTCAGAAGTAGCTTTTTAGTAAAGCTCAGAAGCACCAGTATGGCAATACCTGACCAGAAGTATGGCAGAGAATAGCTGCTATATTCAGTGGCAACAGGACATGGAGCGTGGGCAAGGGGGAGTGACAGTTTTTCAAATAGTTAATATTATGGTCACAGGTATAACAGTATTGATAACTAGAAAGTAGAGCCAGCTAATAAGCATCCAAAACTGCCATTTTTGATGAAGAAATGTTTTTTTCTAAAACACTAACAAACTTTACTAGAGCAGAAAGCAGGGCAGAGATGGACCTTCTAGACCAAGGGTAACAATCTGTGGCACAAGTAGCACAGAGAGCAGAGTAGTATATCAGGCAGGGAGCACATGGCAGGAAACAAAGCAGAGCAGCAGATCAGGCAAGGGAAGGGGGTTGGAGTGGCATTTAGGGAGGGCATGGGGCTAATCTGTGTCACGCTTGCCAAGGTTGGTCCCCATTGTTACAGACTAACTGAATCAGAAATGCACAAACTTTTGTAAGATACCTTCATCATGCTACGAAAGGGCATCAGGTTATCATAAGAAAGATTGATCTGAATCCCTTTAATAAGCTCTGAACAACTTCAATAAATACACAAAAGTCTGACAGCTGGTTTGGGCATTCAGCATGAGCAACTACACCTACACACTGAAGTTAATTGGTTTTTACACAGGGAGTCTTCAAACTCTTCTTTTGAGCTAAAAAAGCAAGAAACTTCCTTTAAATGAGACTCTGCCCTTGGATACTTTCTAAACTGAACTGGCTTCCTCTAAACGCTTCTGTCCAGCACGACGCAGGCTCTCACCAAGACCTCAAGTGAGTGTCAGCAGTCCACAATTCCCAGCTCATTGCAAGTCCCTGCAATACTGCTAAGTGAAAGAGCCCCTGGTGTGGACCTCTGAGAAACACTACTTCGCTTCAAAGACAAGCTGTGGACTCAGTGGAGAAATCAAAGGAGTTTCAGTGGCTTACATTATGGAAGATATGATGCTAGACAATGATAAAATTCTCTTCTGGATTTAAAATCTATGAATTCCAGCTTGCACTAGAATTTTTTTTCTAGTTTAACAATGAGGAATATTAACAGGCAAATATGCTACATGATATAATTTTAATTCAGAATTTCTGAAGATAAGAATGACATATAGGAGACTTACAGCAAGATTAAGTCTAAAAGGAAAATTCAGAAAGTTAAGGGAAAACAAAAAAAAATGGGGATAAAGAACTGCAATCATCAATTTTCTAATGCCAGACACTGGAGCATATATCAGGCCATTTAAAAAGCAGATGAAGATCTTCAGCTGAAGATAAGATCCTCTTATAAAGATCCACAAATAATCTGAACCACACACTGAAAATAGCACTATGAAATCCCCAAAACACTTCCACATCGGAACGCCAAGCCACAACCCTCTGTCTCCTCAAGGTGTCCTAGATGGGCTGCCAGTGTCCCTCCTCTTTCTATTTATCCTTTTAACTCCTTATTTCATTCATGGTTTTTTCTGACCTCACCTGTCCAAAAAGGCTGGTAGCTTCCTCACCGAAGGAGGGTCTTCTCGCCACCCATAACAACATGGCACAAGAGAACATCCAGCCCTGCAGTAGGCTACACCAAGCGGGCCACGCATCTCATAACAGTTCAGAGCTTTGATAGAAACAGGAAAGTACAGCAGCGTGGTCCAGTGCTGGGCCTGCAACTCTGTAACACAATAAGCTGCTTGAGAGGAAAAACAATGTCAGCTGTTCTTAAGGCCCTAGACCAAGACTCGGGAAACAAGAGTCTGAAACCCAATTCTCCTGCACAACTGGGAACACTCTCACTGCACCATGAGACAAGCAATGATAAAACCATCTTGTATCACAGTGGTTACATACAGCATCTAGAGCACAGTGGGGCTATAAACAGATGTCACTTCTGTCACAGGATCACACACAGCTGATCCCGACTGATTGGCAGGTACAGATGTCACCCAAAGCCACTGTCCCACAAGAC
This sequence comes from Crocodylus porosus, assembly GCF_001723895.1. Taxonomy (NCBI): domain Eukaryota; kingdom Metazoa; phylum Chordata; order Crocodylia; family Crocodylidae; genus Crocodylus; species Crocodylus porosus. Next base: position 28,490,784 of record NW_017728910.1, on the reverse strand, counting down.
CTGGCCTGGGCTGTTCCTGGGCCTTCAGGGACCCAATCCTGCAGGACAACAACTCTGAGCACACAATCCCAACCTGGGGCACACATCTGCAATCTGCACCCCAGGATTCCCAAGATCCCAAGTCGCACGATCCATGCTGCAGAAAACAGAAATCCCTCACCCTGTTCTCTATCTTGGAGCAGTTTCCTACTGAGCTCTGTCAGTGTTTCCAGCGGTCCAGCCCCTACTGCAAACTTGTCCTTGGTCACCTCTGTTTTGGAAGGCCTTGCTCTCCTCTCAGACACCGCCACACGCCCCTCTGCATTTCTTCATTCTTGTCACAATTCACTGATCTGTGTGTGGGATTCCCTCCCTCTTGGTATCTCCCGATACATAGATCAATGGCTCCTCCCACTGGAAAAATCCTGGCCACTATCACGTGCAAGTTTTCCCTCCTCCCTACTAGGCATGCAGGCCACAGCTCTTCTGACAGCACATAGCCATCATCTAGAGAGGTGCACCTTTGTTCCCTGATCTACCTATAATCTTATTGACAATCTCAATTAACTTGTATCACATACACACTAACATGTTCCGTGCAACCATAAAAGTGATAAATATGAACACTGGTCATCATTACCTTTTGAAAACAATCAACAATTAAGGTACTTACATGAAATGACAAGCATATTTATGTATGTGGAAATAATGTTCCCTTAAATTAATCATAGCTTACATGAGTACCCATGATAGAGGGCACTTGTGGACCATGAGGTCTTTCATAAAACAATTCTGGGTTGATACGTTAGTGCTGCACAACATCTTCAGCAACATGGGCAAATTTCTGCATTCTCTGCAAAGATAAAGGGCGGGGCTTAAAAAAAAAAAAAAGGAAATGATTAAATTTAAGTCTCTTAGTCTATGTGGGTACCTTCTTATCTACCAATATAGAATCTGAATTTGAAAAAAATGTCCAGCAGGAGTCACTTTTCCCCGCATAAATATGGGTAGCCACTGAATCTTTCCATGTTCAAATAGATCATATTAAAAAAGGCAATATAGATATGATGCTCTTTAATTTGCCTTCCTTGCTGTAGCTCCAGACAGACCTAAAAGTTTACACATGCTCAGAGATGTATATTAAGGGCAAAGAGCTTCAACATTATCCTACATGGAAGCAGAGAAGAGTTCAGATCCTTGCCTTCCAGTTTTTATGCACAGCCACCAGCTAATCTTTCAAGCTACAAAAATACCAAAAGCTAAACTGCTTCAGAATGGAGATCATGCTGAAGAGATGGTAGATGACCTGCAAGAGGTAGTTTAAAATTATCACAGCAGCTGACCTGGAGTGACAAAATTAGCTCTGCAAATGTGTTAATGGACAGATCAACCTCAAGGATGGTCAACAACACTTCTACAGTCATATCTAGTGTTGCATCTGATCTTGAAAAATCTCTAGCAATCAACTTACCGTATTTATGATGAGCAGGAGTCCGATTTTAAAACTTACCCATAAAAATGCTGATAGTTTAAAAGCCACATTAGTTTCTATTACAGTCCTTAAGCTGCTTGTTTCCAAATACTTCCTACAACTCTAAGCACACTGAGACAGAATAAAATCTATGGTCTTATCAACCACTTGAGGTATTAACCAGGAACTTACCCATTTAAAATAATACCTCCACGTCAACTTTGTAAATCCATGCTGTAACATACCTTGAAGAACATGGAGACTTCATAACATCTTTCCTGGAAGTAGCAGGAAAGGGTTATCTGGAGAGGGCCCCACAAACCCACAATCATTCAGAAAATGCAGCAAGACGCACTGCCTGAGGTTCTGAATCCCAAACAGTTCAGTATCTGAAATGACTACTAGGAAGACTACTATGGTGTCAAAGCAATAAATGCTATCTTTAAGCAATATGTCAAACACTGTCCTCCTGCTATTGTACAGTTAATATCCAAATGCACTTGACCACTTCTATTTTGATTCCAAAATCTATAGTAAGTGTCAGGTTGTATTAGTATTTTATGATTTTTTAATTACATTTCTGAACTGTAGCACTGCTGTTCAGGGTAATTAAACACCACTTCAAATTCACAACTAAATAACTGGAAGCAAACATGTCAAATAATATGGAACATGCAAGCTAACTTTAGGCTGATGGGAAAGCAGGGCTGGAAGGGACTTCACAAGGCCATCTAGTCCAGCCCTCTGCTCCAGGCAGGTTCACCCCTGACAAAACTGTCCCCGCCAGGTGTCTAACCAACCTACTTCCAGGGAAGGAGATTCCACATCCCCTCTAGGTGCCTGTTCCAGTGCTTGAGCACCCTCAGAGTCAGAAAGTTCTTCCTAATCTCCAACCTAAGTCTCCTTGGCTGCAGCTTGAGTCCATTGCTCCTACTCCTGTCACCTGTAGCCAAAAAGCAAAGCCCATTTCCGTCCCTTTTGTAAATCGCCCTTCAGGTGTTTGAAGACTGTTACCAAATCTGCACTCAGTTTCCTCCAGAGTAAGAAGTCCGAGTTCTTTCAGTCTTCCCTCATAGGTCATGTTTCTATTCGCTGGACTTTTTCCAACCCATCCAAATCTGTCTAGAAGTGCAGGACTTGGCACCTGTCCTTGCTGAATCTCATCAGGTTGATTTCAGCCCATGTCTCCAGTTTATCCAGGTCATTCTGGAGCCCAGCCCCACCCTCCAGAGTGTCTGCAACTCCCCCAACTTCATGTCATCCACAAGTTTTCTAAGTGTGCCCTCAAACCCACAGTCCAAATTATTACCGGAGTCATTACACTATTACCAGACCCAAGACAGACACCTGAGGAACCCCACTTGATACCTCCACCCAACTAGACATCAAGCTATTGATGACTACTCATTGAGTATGATGACCCAACCAGGCACATAGCCACCTTATCACAGAAGGAAATCATTTTGGTCAGGCATGACTTGGTCTTGTCCTGTAGGTGCTTCATAATGAATTCCTTGAGGACCCAGTTCCAGGCTCCTTCCTAGTACTGAGCTCTGGATGACTGATCTGCAAATTCCCTGGATCCCTTTTCATTATTTTCTTAAAAACATGGGCACTATATATTTGCCCTTTGTGACTTGTCCAGGACCTCACCCAACCTCCACAATTTCTCAAAGGGGAGCTACACCTGGGCCAATGGTTAGTGAGGAACTAGTTAGGGAGTTTCTAGAGGGACTGGACATATTCAAGTCAGCCGGTCCAGATGATCTCCACCCTAGAGTACTAAAGGAATTGGCTGAGGTCATTGCAGGACCCCTGGCATGGCTTTACGAGCACTCATGGTGCTCTGGTGTGGTGCCAGAGGACTGGAAGAGGGCCAATGTGGT
>NW_017728910.1:28481886-28487348 GCF_001723895.1 Crocodylus porosus | reverse complement strand
CGGACTAGATGATCTACTCAGGTCCCTTCCGACCCTAGAAACTATAGCCAATGGCTCAAACTACCTCAGCTAATACCTTCAGTACCTTAGCATATAGCCCCTCCAGCCATGCTGACTTGAAAACATTTAGCTTCTTTAAGTAATCCTTAATTATTTCCTCCACTACTGTTTTCTCTCCTTCCCTATCTTTCCTGTCAGCTGTACTCATGACCTCGTAGCTGACCTGCTTAATGAAGAATAAAGTGAAAACAGCATTCGTTACTTCAGGCATAAAATACCTGACTGCTCATGAGCCAGTTTCTTACAACAAATTTACCATGTTAATATTCTACATTTTAAAGCACACACTGGGTAGTCATATAAAACAGGAACAATCATTATTGAAATAGCTCTGCTCTTAACAGTATCCATGGTTGCAATGATGCAAATATGCCTACCTATGCTAACTCACAATGTACTTGCACACTGAGGAGAAACAATTTTACTCAGCAAAATCTTTCAGTACTAGCAGAGCCAGCCCACAATTTTTTGGGGCCCCTGCGAGATATGGTTTTGGGGCCCCCTGATGCAAAGAAGCCGGCAGCAGCAGCGGGGGGGAGGGGGTGGCAAGCGGCTGGATGTGAAGCCAGCGGCAGCAATGCAGAGCAGCGGAGCATTCACGGCCGCGGGAGAGGGCGAGCCGGCCCTGAGTACTAGTTTATGAAGCTGAAGCAAAGCAAGCTGGTGAGCCCTAAAATACAATACAGAAAACAGCAGCATTGTAAAAACCAAATTTGCTGACAAGAGAGATAGTTCTTGGTTCTGAACTGAACTAATCTGAATGATTAAAGGATCACCATTCAAATCTCTGCAGCAAGGGAGGACTAATAATCAATTCTTCATATGCATACTTTTCTTCGGATATGTTAGAAAACAGTGCTATAATTATCTACAACACCTTTTTCTAGAGGTGAACTGGTTTCTCCAACAATAGCAGGAAGAATGAACTCGTGACTCTTAACAGTCCACTGAAATTACAGGAGCATTTCATAAGCTCGGGCAAGCTGCTACAAGAGTAACAGGAAACGAAGCATTTAAAAATGAGGCTCTGGTTTTTCCATCTGCTATAACTGCATAAACTTCTTTTCTAGAAGTCAGGGATGTTATCAGGATTTACTGAAGTATATTCAAGATAAGAACCTGGGTCAAGATAACCAGGTGAGTAATATCTCTTCTCAACTTACCATATTTAACTGAATTCAAGACAACTGTGGATTTAAGATGACCCTCCAACAATTACACTTCTAAATCTGTTATAGTTTTCCATGTACAGAATCTAATAATTGGAGGGTCATCTTAAATCCATCTCCTCACTGCTGCAGCGGGGAAAGCAGTGGCAGGCAGGCAGGTGACACGGGAGTCAAAAGGACTGCCCCAGTCCCTTGCCCCCCAGTGCCTGCCCCCGCCCAGTGTGAGGTGTGGAGCAGCCCCCACCACTACTGTGGGTCCAGGCAAGGGCCTGAGCCAAACGGGAGGGGAAGCAGACAGACGGGGAAGGGATACAGGGCTCCTACCCACATGCTGGGAGCCTGCTCTGATGTGCTGGAAATCCAGTACGTCGGAGCAGACTCGATTAATCAAGTCTGCTGGAGCACGGAAATTGATGCATTGCAGGAGCCTCGGGTGTCACATGTGTCAGCGCCACCACACATCTCCATGGTCACAAAATGGTGGCAGGGCACTCTGAAATAAAACATGGCCAACGAGCTTTAGTTCAAAGATCCCACTGCCATTTTTTTCAGTATGGAACATGCAGTGATGCTGCTACACGTGATGCACAGGCGCTTTTAATTTGCACAGCTCACTAATTAAAGCACCCAGAGCCACATCAGAAGCACATGTAAAAATGCCCACAGGGACAAACCCAGAGAAAGCAGAGGGGTGGGCTCTGACTTCAGACCTCAAAACTCAAAATCGGCTGGGGGCCAGGACTGCAGTACCTGCCTGCCCCCCCTGCTTGTACTCACATCCAAGACAATAATCTCCCTGCTTTCCCCACCGCCCATGTTGAATGGGAAGCAAAGCTTCACCCTGGACTCCAGTAAATCTGGTGCTAGAATGGTCTCCTTTCTGCAGTCACTCAAGAGTAAGAAACACAAATCCTTATTTGGAGTTAGTGTTTAAATACAGTATCTAAATCTGTGGTTCTCAACCTCATTAAACTCAGAACACCCCTCAGAAAACGCCAGCTCTTACTTTTTTTCCCCCTACAGAAAAATACAGCAATTCTTGTGTTTCAGAGCACTAAGAAAGACCACAACAAGTCAGAATGTTTTTAACACTATGGACTCCTATCTGAATTATCTTGTGAACCATGTCCGTACACTAACATGTGCTAACACTGCACTGCACCCTGGAAATAATCACAAGGCACCCTGATTGAGAATCACTGATCTAAATATGTCACGTATAACAGTATCTCAATCTAACAGTGAAAAAAATATTCTTCTGTTCTGTATTAAAATTGAGACACACGGAAATCTGCATCGAAGTCAAGGAATGGTAATCTTACACATTTGTTTTTTTATCATTAAACATTATTAAAAGGTGACAGTCTAAATGAAACAAGAACGGTAGAAATGCCTCCACTATGACCTGAATTAAACTGGAGACTGACACAAGCATGCATATTACTTTTGACAACACAGAGCTCAGACATCAAAAGGAAAAGGTATTCGATGAAAGATGATGCAACTTCATACACTTCAACTGTCAAGGAAGAATCCTTTGAACCCAAATGCACAAGGAGAATTATCCTATATCAGTAGAAGCTGTACTTCTTGCTTTCTATCTGACTCACTTGTAAGAATTTTCACCTGCTGTATACAAAAGCTGTCACCAATAAACCCAATGTATTCTCAAAATGCTTTGTATGCATCTACTTTCTCAGAGAGACTCTGAAAGAAAATAGTAAGAATAAACTGGTCTCTATACTCAGATGTTGTAGTTGATAATAGCCGTTTGTTCTAATAATGACTCCAAATTGTTAAAGGTGGATTTTTTAAAACCATTTTTTTCTACAGGAAAAAAGCAGCAATACAAAGTAATTTAGCATTCCCAGAAAGTGTTTAGGAACTAACTTCACCTTCTCCATTTCAATGTGAATAGTGAGTTTACATTCAATTTATAACTGAGAATGTTTAGGCTTAACTATTACAACAGCCTATATTAGAAATAAGCAAGCAGCATAAAGCATTACTCTAGTACCAGATGAATAACACTAAAGCATTTGAATGTCCTTTCTTCCAAGAAGCTGAAATGGCAAAAGATAAAGGATACTTTCAAAAATTAGTAATACCTACTAACAATTCCCAATCTTTCTTAAAAAACAAACATTAAACATGTTATACTTCGTAACCTTTCCTATAGCATCTGGATTTACACATACTGGAACAAAACAACAAAATGCTGCCGTTCTAACATATTCAGAAACAGTTTTTAGAAAGAAAATCTTGCTATATTAAGAAATGTATCATTTAACTACACCCATTTTAAGTGCTACTATAATCAGCTCTTACAAACATGATAGTTTAGAACACTAATAAATATTCACTTTTGCTAGAATATTTCATTAGGCAAAACAATTCAAATAAAAAGAAAAGACTAATATGGCACTTCCATTATGATCAGATCTAAAAAAATTATTTTAACATTAAATTAGAAGGGTTCAACAAAGATCTTATTACTAAGCAGCCTAAGATTTTGTGTCTTACCTTAGTAGTTACAATGCATAAGCAGTCCATTGTTTTAGCTTAGCCGCTATTTTCTAAACATTAAGCAGTTTATTGCAACTAAATACTGGCTAGACAAAGAACTCGGGAGAGGAACGGAATAAAGACACCCAGAGGTCAAAGCAGCAGAACTTGTGGCAGGTTCGCTCCTGGGTCCACTCCCAGGTAGAAGCAATTTGGGAGAGTAGGGGGGTGGGGGAGGGATAATGTCTGCTATAATAAAGGCATTGTAAATACTTAACAGTTTTTAAAGCTCTTTACTTTTGATTATCTGTGTTCTAAGCACTTGAGTTTATCCCTGAAAAAAAGCCACAGAAGATGCCAAAGTTTATTCCATACCAGTCAACTGCTTCTTCATACACTCGTCTCCCAGGATTGCTTAAACACACACAGTTCACAAGGAGTCACTGGATGAAGTATAATATAAAATGTTTTTCACTGACAAGATTTGATATTTGCCTTACCTAGTTGGTTACAAGCCCGTTAAAATATCTTCCTTAGAAAAGAAAAAAAAGTTACAACCATCGAGAAAAACTTCTGCTATCAAACCATTCCAGCATCTACAGACTGCAAAATAATTGACTTTCTTAGGCAGAAATGAATGGACTATTCCATATAGAGTTTTACAGGAGGGGTGCAACAAAACAGACAAGGGATTGGGAAAAGACTCTCTTTACCAAACAGCAGTACTTTCTGAAAAGTAAATTATATCATTTTTGGAAAAACTAAGATTTTTAGCTTTGAATTAATCCAAACTGTCATTTTGGGGGGTAAAGGTTATAATACAGTGAATCACTAAATTAGAAATGAAGTGGATTGCTCATAATTAAAAGGAATTATTAAAAGGAAAAATTTGGTGTCCTATTTCTATACAGATGGTTAAACACTGAGGTTCTCACGCACACCTCTGGCTCACGGTCTCACGGTTTAGACCAGCAGTGCTCAACCTTTCGGCCTCACGAAAGGCCAAATGAGCGGCACAGGGCTAGTGTGCAGGTTGGATCGGACTCCGCAACCCAGGATCCTTGCCATCCCTACCCAGCCCCGCACACCGGAAAGGGGGCCCCACACAGCCCTGAGCGCTGTGTGGATCTGGCCTACAGGCCAGGTGTTGAGCATCCAATTTAGACAGTTTCTTCTCCCAACTAGACAGAGACAGAACACTAGTTATTTTTGTTAATAATGTTACCACATAGCAAACTTAGGCAGTTTTGGAAATTAGTTAAGGAAAACTTGAGGAAATCTGTTTCACAATACGTTACCATTTTAGACTTAACTGTATAACTCAGACTTAACTAACGTAGACTAGATTAGTTGTCAAAAAGTCATATTTGAATAGTATACACTAGGATTGCAACAGTGATGGCATCCAGAAATTTTTCACTAAGTCTAATTATTAAACACAAATTCTATAAATCGAGGTTAAATAGGTTTCATAGTTGGTAGGGTCAAAAGGGACCTGAGCAGATCAGCAAGTCGGACCCCCTGCCATGGCAGGAAAGAGTACTGGGATCAAACAACCCCAGCAAGGTGTTCATCCAGCCTCCTCCTAAAAGACCCCCAGGGTAGGAGCCTGCACTACTTCGCTTGGAAGTTGGTTCCAGACCCTAGCCACCCTGACTGTGAAGTCGCGCCTCCTGATATCCAGTCTGAATCTCCCTTCTGCCAGCTTGTGACCGTTATTCCTGGTCA
>NW_017728910.1:28478409-28480961 GCF_001723895.1 Crocodylus porosus | reverse complement strand
GAGACACAGTGTTGAAGGCCTTCCAAAAGTCCAGAAAGACGATGTCCACTACTATCCCTGCATCTAAGGATTTGGTGACCTGGTCGTAGAAGGCCACCAGGTTGGTCTGACAGGACCTGCCGCTAATGAACCCGTGTTGGTTGCCCCTAAGCATAATCTCCCCTGCTGGCTCCTCATGGACATGCGCCAGAATAATTCTCTCAGAAAGCTTGCCCAGGATCAAGGTAAGACTAAGTGGCCTATAGTTCCCCGGGTCTTCCTTCCTCCCTTTTTTGAAGATGGGAACCACACTGGTCCTCTTCCAGTCCTCTGGCACCACACCAGAGCACCACGAGTGCTCGTAAACCCGTAAAGGTTCATATCATGCATTACAAATTACATTAATATAATAGGTCTATCGTCTCTGTGAACTTTTATTCAGTGAAGGGACCGCGAAGGAGAATCCCATGTTAGCACTCTGCAGCTATTTCTCAACTGCACTGCTACCCTGAGAGATGAGACGTTCCAGGCTGGCAGAATCACCCTTCACAAATCCCCTACATACTGATCCAATAGGCATCTATAAGGCTGTGAGCGCGCACGTCTGCATGTGCCCGTGTATTTGTATAGTTCGTACACACACAGATAGGCAAGTAGAGACTTAACATATTTATAATCACTCTCTACTCTTACAAACTCACACAAGCTCCAGTTATCATGTGCACCCTACAATAATGGAAGGTAACAGAAATTTCTCCAAAGAAATGTAAGGTTCTCTGCCATTAAAGGAATATATGTAATCTTACTGTGAGATTTAAATACAAAATTTAATCAAAATCTGTAGCAATTTAAAAAGTTATATTAAGGCTCCTTTTCAGTCCGTATAAAGTGAGCTTTGCCCTCTCAGTCCGGTTCCCGGATTGAAACCTCTACTAATCCTGGTGTGCAGACTCAAAGCGAGTAAGTGAAAAATGGAACTCTCACATAATCCCAATATGCAGGCCCTCCAGGTAGAGTTGAAGCATATTTGACAGGGAAGCTGTGCTGCAACTTTATACTAATTACTTATTATGTCCAGCAAGGAACAGACATTGAAAAGGGAAGGGATGTGTTGGGAACTAGCTGTTACGACACAGGAAAGAGACCTTGGAGTCACTGCAGATAGTTCTCTAAGGACATCAGCTCACTCTGCAGCCAATAAAATGTTGCACATTATTAAGAACGGGACTGAAAACAAAATGGAAAACATCATCATACCACTATACAAATCCATGGTGCACCCACCTCTGGAATACTGTTTGCAGCTCTGCTCCTCACATCTCAAAAAGGATGTAGTAGAATTGGAAAAGGCACAGAGAACGACAAAATAATCATGGGACTGGAGCAGCTGCCATACCAGGAAACACTGAAAAGGTTAGGACTCTTCAGTTTGGAAAGAAGGACGAGGGGGCAGGAGGGGAACATGACAGAGGTCTATAAAATTATGAAGAGTGTAAACCAAGGGAACAGGGAACTGTTGTTCAACAAGAACACTAGAATTAGAGGGCACCCACTGAAATTAGTAAGTGACAGGTTTAAAGCTAACAAGAGGAAGGATTTTTTTTAAACACTACAAAACTTATTAGTGGAACTCATGGCCACAGAAAGTAGTGAAGGCAGAGAGTGAAGTGAAGTTAAAAAAAGGACTGGATAATCATGGATGATCTATTAATGGCTACTGAACAGAATGGTTGGAGAGAAAACTCTGGCATCTGTAATGCAACAGTTGGTGGATGGCAGGGAGGGTACTAAATGGGGAATATCACTCTAGAGCAGTGGTTTTCTACCTGTGATCTGTGGACCCCTGGGAGTCTGCAGCCTATGTCAAAGAGGTCCACAAAAGATGACAATGATCAATCAGAAGTACATAAATACCCACACTTACCATTCAAGGTGGTCTGCACCTCCAGCCAAAATTTTTCCCATGGGAAAACGGAAAAAAACATGGATTTCCCCTTTTAAATCAAGAAAAATGCAGATTTTTCATTTTAACAGAGGAACACATGGATTTTCCACTTCTGCAAAGAGCTCTCTGCAGGCTGGCTGAGCTCTAGCTTGCAAGGGGGTGGAGAGAGCAGGAGGACGGTCAGTCAGGGGATGCCATCTGCATGTGTGTGCTCACACATGCATGTGGCGACCAGGCAGCCTGGAGAGCAGCTCTCGCAGGTACGTCTGGCGGGTTGGGACTGAGGCCCCCATAGAGAGGGAGGGAGGGAACTGGGCAGGGCTGGGGCTGTTGCTGCTGCCCAGCTGAGGTGATGCAGGGGCTTAGGGCCTGGGCACAGCCGCAGGCCCCCAGCAGGGAGTGGGATGGAACAGCAGGCAACGAATCTGGGAGGTAGGGGGGCTGGCTGTCCATACTACTGGGGGTATTTGCCCCCCAAAATTGTGCACAGGGCCTGGCATAGTAGGGCAGAGCAGAACTGGGTGGGAGTTGCATCCCTTGCTGCTGCCGGGTGGGCAGGGGGCACTTCGGCAGGGTGGCCTGGGGTTTGCAACAGCAAGGAGCTTTCCTTGCCCAGCCCCACTCTGCC
>NW_017728910.1:28452413-28478225 GCF_001723895.1 Crocodylus porosus | reverse complement strand
GCGAGGAGTACCGGTAGGGCCAGAGGGCTGTGGGTTGGGAGTGAGGGCCCTGGCCTTGGGTAATGGTGAGCGAAGGGAGCAGGGGGAGCTCTGATTTTCCATGATAAAAAACCCAAAATCAAATACCAAAATGTATAGGTATTTAGAATTTATTTTTACTATAGTGACTGAGGCACTTCTAGGCTCCCAAACTGCTTTAAAATTGTAAATATATCAGTAAAACATTGTGTTCAATTGATATACATATACACATACATATACACAGTGGTGTTTCATTTTAATCACAGGTTTTGGGGTTTTATCAGAGAAGTGGCATTTTTTTAAATCAGAGAATTTACGATTTTTAAACAGAGAAAACCAGGATCCTGGGTCATTAGGCTGCTTCCTGTCTTCCTCTTAGGCTATGGGTACTAGTCCCCCTCGCCCCTTCCCCTCCCTCCCACCTGCTGCCTTTGGATTCCTGCTGGGGCACCGCACGGCTTTCCCCTGCCACTTCCCTGCCAGGCTGCACCTGCCCAGAGATAAAGGATGTCCAGAAGGCTAGCTGATTGTCACTGCACTTCTCAGTTAAATGATTAATCGTTTAACCTTTCACATTCCTAGTAGAGGTGGTTTTTCAACTGAAAAATAAAATGTGTGTAGATGTCAATAGGGACTGGGTGTACCAAGGATAATGGTGACATTTCCAGAAAGGCAATATGTTTGCTTTACATAGCTCACCTGAACTTTTAACTAAAACAACAGTGGTGGCATATTTACAGCAGAGCCTGTCAATCCCAGATAGGCCCCATCAGCTATCTTCAGACCCATGGATAAGACCATCATCCTTGATTGCGAGGGACTGCCAAAGAAGAACGAAGGTCACGTGGCCGTTTAGCTCAGCTGGGGTCTCCCAGGGTCAAACCTTCCCTGACTCCCGCTGCACGGGGAATGCCTGCACATGCGATGTGTGGCACTGCCGTCGTCTGCAGCACCACCTACTACACACCTGTGCTTGTCTGGATGCAGCCAAGGGGTCTGTGGCAGTTTTCCCTTTTCTGGGAGTACTCCCCACACTCTGCACAGGGAAAATTTACTTAGTATTTATATTCTTCAAAAGTATGTGCTTGCTCAGTCCCAGATTGGTTATTTTTTTCTTCAGTTCTGTTTTTATTCTTGATTAACTAAATATGAATCTCAGGCTTCAAATGTTCTTCCCTAACCTGGTGGAGGAATGGCTGGTTAATGCTCAGTAATATAATTTATGGGACCTACTGGGTCTCTTCTCTTGGTTGACTTCGCTCTACATTGTCTTTCTTCCTAATGGTGTTGCATCTTCTTGCTACATTTCGTTACAGTCCTCATTCTCCAAACAAGAGGAGATCACGTCATTTTAGCAAATCTGTTCCAATGGCTCCCTTAGCCTGCTTGAATTGAATGATTAAGTTTCTTATAAGCTTTGGAATTTGAGTTAAATGTTAACCACCTCTTCAGGGAATCTCTAAATACATATCCTTAAGTCATATCTGTGTTAGTCATGGCAATAGAAGAAAAACTGCTTAGGGTTACTGGTATTTTGTTGTGTGTAATTTTCCAGGGATGTTTCACTGAGATGCAGAATTTTCAGTGAAAGGTTTGTACAGACATTGTTCTCCACGGAAGTGCTGCTGGGGTCTGTCACTGCTTCTGTCCTGTGAGTCAATTTAACAAAGCTTTGATTGGTCCTCCATAGAAAAGCAAAAAAATCTGCCACATTTCATTAAAATGCAAACTTTACTACTCTTACTGTCATATCTCACGTTTGTCTTTACTTGTTTTCATGATATATTTATTTCTTAACCTTTCTTCTATTCTCTAACATTTCACTTATTTTTAGCCCGTATGAGATGGCAAGCTCGGCTTCTGTGCTTCTACTTGTCTGCTGTGTCTCCATTTGTCTCGCTTGTCAAAGAGGAGTTGGTCACTGCTGTCAAATTCACGGCACAGCTAGAGCAGTTTTGGGCCTTTTAACTACTTCTGTAGCCAATGGGAGAAGATGTTGAAGTAGATAACCTATGTAACCTAAGGAAGCAGGAGACTACAGTTTAGATTTCAAGCAGGCCCTCAGTAAACAGCGTCCCCACACCAAAAGAGGGCAAGCATCAATCCTCTGGTTCATGGTGTGCACGTAAGAGGTGTAATCAGGTGCCTGATGAATCCACTTGTACAGAGTTGTGTGACCATCACACCTTTGACGTGTACACCTAGGCAAAAGTACGAAGGAGTGGAGGCTACCCAAGACCTACCACCCCACTTTGGACCAGAGATGAAAAATAAAAGGCCAGACCAAGGCCAGATGTTCAGTGCCTCAATGGTTGTAGCTTCCTCCAGAGAGCAACCGGTAAGAACCACTGTTGACTGTCCGATGCCTCAGCAAGGGTGTGTTTGTTAGGGTGATGTCCCTTAGCCTTTCTCCAACCACGGAGTACCCACAAGACAGTGGGGGCTAGGGTGCAAGATCACCCAGAACAAACAAGCAAAAATGAGGACTGTGGACCTCTGTCCTACCTGACAAGAAGAACGGGAGGTGCGAAAGACTCCTGAACGCCTGGCCAGCTGCAAGGAGATGCTATGTCCTCCAACAAAAGACTTATGAAAAGTTTCTGTTGTCTTAACTTAGGCAAAGTTTTCTGTTGTTTCTTTGTCTTATGCTTAAACTTGTAAATTGCTGTACTCAATAAATGCCTTCTTCAGAGAATGGACTATTTTTGTCCAAGCCATTTTCATGACTTCCACCACCTAAAGTCCAACATTAACTTTAGGTAACAGTCACTGCTGGCGTTCTGTCTTAGTTCAACCTTCACCCCTCATTTTCTTGGTGCTCCTTTCCTGTGCTCCCCTCCTAGATTACCGAAGGGCAGAGATCAGTTGCCCCACTGCGTTAAGACTTTTAACGACTACGACAATAACAACAACAACCGAGTTTCCTGCTCCAAATGCTTACATCCAGTCACCCACATTCTAGGGTTTTTAAGCTGTCTAATTTTTTAAGAAGTTCATAGTTTATTAGGTGCTCTTTCAAAGAGCTTCATAAAACCCTTCTGTCAACAGAGAGCAATGGAAATTTTGAGGCATTATCTGCACGAGTTCTTCTGCAGAAAGAATGATTTGGTCCCAAACTCCTCAAGCATTTTTCTAGTCTGTGATAAACAGAGACATAATTCCAGTCACTTACAGGGCCATTCTCCTGAAGAACACAAGGCCATTGATGCTCCAATTACTGAATAACTTTTCAGACAACATTACTTCCATGCAGTCTGAAAGAGGCCCAGCTTCACTGATCCAAACCACCCACACTTCAGAGGTTCAAAAACTACTGATGCCCCTTTCCTCCAAGAATCTGTCCAATTGCTTTTTCAATCTGGCTAAACTGTCAGCTTCCACTGTACCTGATGGCAATGAGCTACACACTTTAATATGCTGTGTGAAAAAACATCCTTTTTAAGGGACACAGGGAAGAAGAAAGTGTTATATGCAGGTATCATCTGAGATTTGACCTCTCCTAAAAGCATAAGCTAATTTGTGTTTTAGAAGAATGAAATATATAAATAAATGTATAAATAGTAATGCACATATAAATAACTACATAATTTAAATTTAACCTCATTTTTTCCCTTTAGTGCTAGAAATTTTCAGGATCATTAGTCTTTTCCCAAATATTAAATGTACAGTCAATTGTAAAAAACAATCTGTTTTAAGTGTCACACATCCACTCTCCTGAAGTATACCCAGGTTTTCTGCCAATTCACCTTGTAGGCTTCTTCCTGGCTCTGTGAATGCAAGGGTGACCTGCCACCTGGACTGTTCAAGACTTCCCAGGTTCCTGCACTGGACTCAAGGGACTGGAAGCCTTAATTTAGCACAGGGCTCTAAAGGCCTTCCAAGCTCCTAGCTTCATGATGGAAAATTAATGCCTGCCTCACTTCAGAAGAGACCAGCAAGATCCCAATATACTGCAGCGGTGACCATCCAAGTTACCCAGCACAAGACACTTTCCCAGGCAAGCTGAGCCTGCCACAACCCGAGTACCAGGTTGTGCCTTATGGGCATAACAGTAGCCCTTCAGGATGCCATGCAGGGTCACCTGCTCCATACAGCAGTTCTGCATCGTACTGATTACACTTCAACCCCATGTAGATGTCAATCATGATTTTTATAGTTCTTGGGAGGTGTGGGGAGGAAGTCAACTTATAACTAGATCAAAATGGCATTCACATAATCAGTTAACATCTTTGTGTAGTTTTGCCTACCCTCAAAGACTATCAAAGTCATACACATCTACCATGTATAGGTCAGTGTTATTAAGAGCCATGTTCAACTATATCATGTTTTCATGCTTAACGTAGGAAGTAGTTAAACACCAATGTATTAAAACAAACAGCACAACAAACATATAACCCATTTTCCTTATCTATATATTAGTAATGAAATAACAGATTTGGCATCTAGAAATTCATTCAGAGTACTACTTAATTGCTGAACACAGGGCCAAAATGGATATTTATCACTCCGTGTGCTGTATCTGTCTTCTAATTACCTCAGAGACCATCTGTAAAATTCCACTAATATCTTTTCATTACCATCCACCTCATTAATTAAAATGTAAAAGTTATTTTTGCACTACCTTAAATGAAACTGTCACACAAATCAGCTTTGGCCACATTAAAATTTCTGAATTAACTAATATCAAGTCAAATGCATGTTTAAGGACTCAACGCTAATTTTTTGTACCCAAAAAAACAAAAGCTCATGGACCTGGGGACACTTTGCACCCAAAAGCTCGTCTAACATCTCACCCAGCTATACAGTTGGTCTAAGACAAGATATCACCATAAAATTTTGCTTCAAAGTTTATGGAGACATGAAATGGCAAGAACTAAACTATTCAAGAAATACAACAGCTTATCAGCTGTGACCATTCACTCGAGTAGATGGGAGTCCCACCTGGTGTTACTTAATTAGGCCTCCATCACTGAAGAGCGTGCCTACACTAGAAATTAGCACAAGTTAAACAGATCTGCTTTCAGTTCCAGTCTTGCACAATCTGCAGTTATAACTTTGCTGCTGAGTGAAGCAAACTGTTCTTTCACACTCAGAAACAGCCACCCTCCTTGTAAGTGGCACCAAAGGGGAGTCTCAGCCACTTCCTGTATTGGAGCTCCTCCTGTGACTTCTCTCTCCTATCACAGCTCCAATATTGCTAATTAATATCTCAACAGCATGATCCCCCACCCAAGGCTTGCATGTGACATGATGCTCACAAAACATGTATGATCACAGGAGTTAGAGTTGAAGTCAAGGTTTATGGGACACGCAAAATATAATGTTGACACCAGCATATTACCCACTCAGCTGTTTCATGGATTGCCAGCCTAACAAGAAGAACCACTGCTCTCGTTTTTTGTATTCTTTGTAAGGAAGGATAAACTTAACTCTGAATCAACTTGGCTTAAAATATTCCACCTTACTGACACCCTAGTCTTAAGAATATTTTAACATGTTTGGTCTTGAAACTGTAATTTTTATCTTAACAGTAAACAAGAAACAGTATTACTTTCAATTATCTGAAAACATGAAGAATTAACCTCTAGTCACCACAGCAGATGGAGCAGCTGCAGTTTTCCTCCGTGCATTTCCTGGCAGCCACATCCCATACCTACATGAATGTATGTTTGCTTGTGTGCACACATGTGCACGTACACTAGTACCACTTTCAATGAGCACAACCTTGGTTCTTCCTCCCATTGTCCTCTCAAGATCTCGTAAACTAGTTTTGAAGAGAAATATTTAGCTTAATCTTCATTTTTTTGTTATCATTTCACATGCTGGATTGGTTCCATCAGGAGCCTGATGCATAAAAATACTCCTTTAGGAAAACTAAGGAAGAACCACCTTCTTTCCAAACTACAACTATCTTCTGTTTCTTCCAAAGAGAATGAAGTCAGCAGCCATCTCTATTCAGAGCTGTATGTGACCTAATATTTGAAAACAATGGAAGTTAACGACCCTTTTGAAAAAGGGCAGTTTTTTTCACAGAACTCTTGGCAGTAAAACATGAGGCCCTGTTGGAAAAACCTGCAGTTTCTAGTAAAAGTAGAAGTGCCTGAATTAACACTAGTCCTAAATGTTAAAAGTCAGTGTACGTACAAAATTGCAGCAAGAATTTTCACCAGTCCCTCGGAGTTAAAATCTGTTACAACACTGCAACTGAAGCAGGCATGAATAAACCGTGGAAGCAGTTCCTTTACAACTGAAATCAATGAGGTTTGATAAATGGCTAGGTTGATTTAATAGCATGATTTAATTGGCTGCCCACCTGACCTGGGGGCCCCATACTGGAATCAAGAGAAATCATGAAAATGTGGGGTTCCATTTTTTTAAAAGTTTCCTGCTCTCATGTTGAGAGGAATGCCAGGAATATGACCTGAATGTACTTGAAAGACTCAGGAACCAGAAAAACAAACTTTTCTTCTTTTAAGTCTTTAAAGCCAGTGCCAGGATTCTGAAAGTCTTAGTCTATTACCCACAGGTATGCTGAATTATGATATTATTCCATTAAAATAATTTAGAACAAACTGAAACTGGGTGATTACCCTTTTTTTTTTTTTTTTTTTTAAAAAGACCCACTTATTTAGCTCTAAACAAACAACTTCTGATTTATCCAAAAATGGATTCTGTACTCAGAGGATAAGTGCTATAATTCTGAAAATGGGGTATTGCATTCTTCAAACTTATGTGGTTATGGGTAAGAGCAAAAGTTTTACATTAGCCAAAGCATACATGTTTCTCCTCTGTGACTACTAGTGTCAAAATCTATCTGCACAAAGCAAAAAGTAGACTTGGGATTTTCAAGACGATGCTGGCATGAAGTGCAGCTGTACCCATATTCAAATCTCACAGGACACATACGATGCATACGGGATACTGTTTGGGGAAGGATTTCTCAGTAGCTTATTTTTATACTTTACTTGTTCTCCCAGTTGCTCATTTTATACATTACTTTGTTCTCCCCTTTAAGTCATCCTAAGCCTTTGTTAGAAAAGGTGACACGTAAATCTAGTAAATAAATCAGTGGGGGCCACACTTTTTTGCAGGAATGTCACAAATTTGCACTGAATTTTCCTCAAGTGCAATTCCAATCCCCTTCCTCTCCCAAATATGCTGCTCTTTTTGCTCCCTGCCCTCTTCCACTCTACTGTTTGCTTCCTGCCCTGTGCGCCCTGCCTACTCTGCCACCTTACTACCTGCCCCCTCCCTGATCCATTATGTGCCCCACGCAGGCTGCCCAAGACTGTTATGGCACACATGCCACTGGCTGGCCACCCCTGAGATAACTGAACCAAAATGATCAGTAAAAAGCAATGTAAAGCACACATCTGCCATGCCTGTGCTATGCAAAGAAAGCCAAAAACATTAAGAAAATACTCTTGATACTTTTACATATAACTCTCCATTAAGCATATATACATTTTTCTGTAAAATTAGATGATTTGGTCTCTTTTTCTACACACACCAGCTCAGAACTTGAAGTGTACCTAAATCATACCTGATGTTCCTATCTATACATTTTTTTTTTGCTAGTAAAATAAAGTAGTATTTATATCAGTTTCTAGCCATAAGTCACAAATTTGTATCCATTTCCTCAAAGCTAATTACCTTTTTATTGGGCAAGGTTCCAAAAGAGACAAAAAAAAATACAAGTGGAATTTAAGTGGAGCAAGCCTATCATAGATTCTGAAAGATTTTATGGGCTCATTTGAATTTGACTCCCAGTTTAAACAGCTGCCAAACATTCAGTGCTCTAAAACATGATCTGAACTCTCAGAAACACCGCCCAAAATTTGATTTCATCTCTATTTTATAAAATAAGAGTTGGTAAAACCACCATAAAAACAGAGTTCTTTTCTTCCATGTTGCACAATGTGCAGTCATTTACATCTATGCAAAGTACTTCCAGTTCAAAACTGAACTTCACAATGGCTACACAAGGCAAGGTCCAAAAAGTGACAGGTAACACAACCCATGCCATGCAAGCTTGTGACAAAGCAGGATATAAAATATCTCATTTCCTGACCACCCATCTCAGGCCACAAGACCCTATTTTCCGTTCATTTTTATAACATTTTTGTTTAAATACAAATGCTTGCAAATGCAAATTTTATTCAGCACATGCAAAACACACACAAAGATGATATTGAAAAGAAGCTTGACGAAAACTCAGCGAGGCATTAAAGCATAGGTAAAATGAATCCCACTCCTTCTACTCTTTACTCCCTTCTTTATACATCACAAGATTGCTTTAACTCTTTGTGTCACAGCACTGGAAACACATGTGCAGTTGTTCATTATGACCCCTAAACCTTTTTTCCAGTTGCTGCTTTGCAAGATACGTTCCCTCATTGTGTTCCTAAAAGCCTACACTCCTGGAAGCTCAGCATTTTACAGGTCCAGCTCACTAGGTGATTCAGACTGCTCTGTATTACTGGATCACATCCTCATTAGTCCCACTGCAATCTTTGTCACTGCATTAATTTTAAATTCTTATAGACAATTTATATAAATATTGCACAGCAGCAGGCCAACCACCAATCCCTGAAGAATCCCCCTAGAAACACCTTCAATTCTATGATTCTCCATTAAGCGAGTTCATTTGAGGAGCCAGTTGCTAGCCCCTTTCAAAGCCTGTTTTTGAAAATTACAACTGAACAATGCAAGTGATCAGAATGTCCCATGGTACTAGATCAAGCATTTTACAAAAGCTTAAGCATACTATCTACTCAATTCGGTTTTATCAACCAACCATGTGAACTCTGCAAAGAATACCTATATTCCCATAAAAGGACTCACATCACTTGCATTCTTTCCAGCTGGTTAACAGAAAAACACACATGATTAATAGGCCCAGTCATTTTTGTGGTCTGTCTCTGAACCACATTCTTCTTTTAAGAGAATTACTCAAATTCAACACAAAAACTGGCTCAATGCACAACACTGCTTTGCATAATAGCCTATTTTCAGCATTTTCCATCCATATGTTGTTCAAATACTCCTGCATGTTGAGCAGATTTTCATTAATTTGACTACAGTGACATTTCTATTTCCCCAAGTAATTCCAGGCCTAATTTAGGACACAACAAAAACAGGTTCATATGGATCCTTTTTATGTGACAACATCAAATGCATCTGCCATTGCGTTACACAATCACCTGGCTTGACTGGTTCCTTGCTTCTTGAAAAGTCTATTGCAGAATATTTTCAGAAGTTGCCACCCCATTTCAGGACCTTTTAAACAAAGAATCTACTAAAGAATCTAGATATCCCACAGCTACCTTTTTTGCTATTCTGAAGGTAGACCTATCTTTTTTTATTTTTAAAAAAGTTCTGCCCCTGCTGCCACTTGGCTCTCCAGTGCATGCAACCCACCACTGCTTTCCCATGTCTAGGATACAATTACCCCATGTCTAGGATCCCATGCCGTCTTAAATTCTGAGTCATTTTTGAGTCAGGTAAATGCAGTACTTATAATCACTGGAAATTTTAAGACAAAAAAGACAACAACTAGAAAACAGAACTTATAAATAAGCTGATACCCTCAAACCAGCTGTGTAACTTCCCATAAAGTAGGGAGTACTTAATACAGGGTAATCATCCTACACTGCGTGATCAATAATTAATGTAATTATGACAATTCATATGATACCTCTACACTTGGGCTAAGGCTGCTTGGCAGTGTATCCGATGTCACAGTTGTGCTTGGAAGGCTAGAGAAGTCCCAAGTGTTCACAGGCTGTACTGGTTCAGATGGCTTTGATTGATCAAAGCTTTTTGGATTGTCCAATAAGGTCACTTCATAAAATTCTTGAATATCTAGAAATGGTTAAAAAAAAAAAAAAGGTTCAGCAATCAGATTTCATAATAAAACTGTATTAGTTTGGTCTGTAGTAAACTTAAGACGACTGCACAAGTATGAACATTGTTCTGGCTCTGATCCATTCCAGATACAGAATTAAGGCAATGTTCCTTTCATGAAAGAGCAGCAAAGACTGATTCACCAATCGTTATACTAAAAATTAACACTTTACCCAAGATAAAGCTTCTAATTGCGCTCTTTGAGTTTTTTTTTTTTGTTACAAGTTGTATGTATATTTTCCTCTAAAATTACCCACTGTTGTCTGTTTTGAGTTGTTGGGTTTTTTGTTTGGGGTTTTTTTTGGGGGGGGGGAGGGGGAGGGTTAAGAGTTGTTTTCTTAAAAAAAAAAAAAGAAAGAAAGAAAAAAAAAAGAAAAAAGTAATTTTATAGTGTCAGAGTCCAAAAGGATCAGCATATGTTTTGAAGCTATAGCATTTAATGACAGCTGAAGCATTTTCCTGTGTTATTTTACTTTCCAAAAGTTGCTTACTTAATTTACTACCATCAGGCAATAACTGAAATGGACAAAACTAACAGCTATGGAGGTACAAAGAAAATTCACAACCTTTTCTGGAAATAAATGTTGTGCTTAATGAAGACTAAAAGTAATCAAACTTTAAGAACATTGTTAGACCATGTACACATTACATACAAACTACTGAAAGGCTATTAACTGTGAAAGAGATGCAAAGGAATATTATTATTAGGGCTACCATAGATCTGCCTAAAGCACAGCAAAGTTAGCTGTGAGACAGTTCCAGAAACTATCCAAGCCAAAAAAGACTAAGTCCCCTGTATCTTATTCATTTTCCACATCACCCTTCTCTTATTATTACATATTTCCATATCAGAGTTCACTGCATGAATGTCACTACCATTAATCAACATTTAATCAAGCATTTTTTATATGTAAGATTCAGGATATAGTCTAATTTGGTGGTTTTCAACCTGTGGACCATGGGCCCGTGAGGGGTCTGCGGACTATGCCAAAGGGCTCTATGAAAGGTGACTGTGATCAAACAAAAGCGTGTGAACACCCACACTTGCAATTCAAAAGGGTCCACACCTCCATTTGAAATGTTTTAGGGGTCTGCAAATGAAAAAATGTTGAAAACCACTGGTCTAATACAACTGGATACTTTAGGATAGAATTTAATTTTTAACTGTGTTCTGCATTAGCCACATTAAGAAGGTTACTACGTTATTTATAGGAGAAAGCTATTTCTGTAAGTGTTTTACAGTAGCAATCTAGGACATCTATTCTTAATCCTGTTACTATTCAGTTAAGTCATGCCATTTGCAGCAGAATGCACAATCAGCACAACAGACTGGTTTATTTCAAAACGGCTCATTTCCGTGCATGCCCATCTGGCTGTGGGTCTCATCACCACACCAGTGACACCAGGAAATACACGCAACTCAAAAATGGAAGGTATAGGAACCATCTGATAATAGAATTAGTTGATCTGTTCCGCACTGCCTGCTTGTTCAGAAAAATTGAGGGATTGTTTGTTTTTTCAAAGAAGTCAATGAGTAAATTGTAATATTGGCTTCCATTTACATTTTCATAGTTTCTAGGGTTGGAAGGGACCTGAGTAAATCATCTAGTCCGACCCCCTGCCATGGCAGGAAAGAGTACTGGGGTCAAACAACCCCAGCAAGGTGTACATCTAGCCTCCTCTTAAACACCCCCAGGGTAGGAGCCAGAACCGCTTGTCTTGGAAGTTGGTTCCAGATCCTAGTCGCCCTGACCGTGAAGTTGCGCCTCCTGATGTCTAGCCTGAACCTACCTCTGCCAGCTTGTGACTGTTATTCCTGGTCACTCCTGGCAGTGCTCGGGGGAACTGGAACTCCCCCAATGCCTGCTGGTCCCCTCAGACTAGTTTGTAACAGGCCACTAGACCCCCCTCCGCCTTCTCTTGTGGAGGCTGAACAGGTTCAGGTCCCGTAGCCCCCCCTTGTAGGGTCTGCCCTGCTGCTCCCTGATCATGTGAGTGGCCTCCTCTGGACTCTCTCCATGCTGTCCACATCCCTCCTGCAGTGCGGCGCCCAGAACTGGACACAGTACTCCAGCTGCGGCCTGACCAGTGCAAGGGGGGAGGCAAACACAGGTACAAGGGGCAAGCGAAGAGGGCCAAGGAGCAGGCAGCAGTAGGGGTAGGCAAGTGACAGGGAGACACCAGGGCTATTAAAACCCTCATATAAGAGACTATTCAGAAAGTATCTATCCCAGGGGTGGGCAATTATTTCAGCTGGAGGGCCGCTTAACGAGTTCTGGTGAGCTACTGAGGGCTGCAAGGGTAGCTCCACCCCTTGACAGGTGCCCTGCCCCCTGGTCACCATCCTAGGACAAGAAGTCCCACCCCTAAACCCTGACCTTTGCCACCAGAAATCCTTCCCCTTGCCCCGCAGAAATGCTCCTTTTGGGAGGGGAGGGCTGCCATCTTAGAGCCAGAAAAACCCCAGATCATACACTAAGAGTCAAACACCTACTAGAATATATATTAACTGTACTACCTCAGTCATTTTTGTCATGATTTGTGTTTGCCTACCATACAGTGGTGATTGCATAACAACTCAAAACTAAAGTTTTACTCACATACTGTGTGTGGGATGTGTATGGTGAGGTGGGGGAATGACATTTGTGGAGTGTGAGAGAGGGAGGGGTTGTGGGGACCCCAACATACTCCCTCCCATGAAACACAGCCCCTGGCACTGGTGGAAGCAGCAGGAGGCGGGCACCCTGCCCCCTGCCTCCCAGCGCAGTCCTAGGACCTGCAGGGCAGGGAGCGGCGAGGACAGCCGTCGCTGTTGCACAGGGCTTCCCCAGAAGCATACGAGTGCCAGGAGCTGCATGTGTGCCACAGGGAGCCCTGCACGATAGCAGCTGGCTGGCCTGGCTACCGCATGCCAGTGCTGGCCAGAGCTACAAGCGCTCTGAGACCCCCCGCCTGCTGCTTTTGCTGCTGCCAGCAGCAGGGCTGTGCGCCATGCTGGGGGGGGGGGAAGGAAGTGTGTGGGGGGACCCCACACCCTCCCTCACACCCACACCCTGCCCACCTGAGCTCCACACTCCCCCTGGGCGCAGGCTCGACGCTGTTGCCAGCCCCAGGCCCACGCTCCACACTCCGGCTCAGCTGCAGTTCCCCCCCCCCCGCCCCTTCCCTACCTGCTGCCTGAAGCAAGCGGGATGCCAGAGAAGCCGAGCAGGGCCATGACAGCTGCAGCAGTGGCAGCAGCAGTCTTGCCAAGAAGCTGTGTGCTGGCTGGGCAAGGGTGGGAGCAAGGCGCACAGGCTGGGTGGGGTATAATTAGTTGGTGGGCACCTACAAGCCAGATGAATTTGCCTGGCGGGTTGGATCCAACCCACAGGCCATATTTTGCCCACCCCGATCTAGTTTAATTTAATTAATGTGCTAGGGCCAAGGAATTTCACAGATCAAAGTACTACCATTTTGATATGCTTCTTTGTTAGCAATTTAGTTTTCAATCTACGCAGAATTGTACAATGACACATCAAAGTGAATCAATCACCAAGAATTTAAGAAATGGAGAAGAGTGAACTCAGAGCAGTAACCAGACCTCCATGAGAAAAACCTGACCCCAGAGGAAATCCATACAGACGTAGTGGCAACACTGGCAGCTGAGTTTAAGCAAGGAAGAATCAGCACTGAGGATGAACCAAGGTCAAAATGCCCCAGAGTTTGTCCCACCTTAACAAGTGGTGGAAGATGGCAATGCGTGACAGAAAAATCAGCAGCCAAGTGCAGAGCAGAGAACTGAGCATCAAGCACTGGTCAGTACCTGCCGTGCACAGTGAAGACCAGCGCATGAGAAAGCAGTCAGGCAGATAGATGGGTGACCAGGATGCTTGGAATTCTGGATTCATTTCAAACAAGTCACAAGAAGTCTGGAGTAAGAAGTTCCTGCTCCAGAACAAGACTGGGGTTCACCTTGATGCCAAGACCAAACAGAGTAAACAGAAGCAGCCTCCAACTCCCAAGAAATTCACAAAAATGGCATCAGTCAGCAAGGCAATGGTCACAGGTTTTTCAGAACAATGAAGGGTAATCATGACTGGCTACTTCTCAACTTCAGTGGGGGAGTACCACATTAACAAACTGCTGCACTTGTGAGAAGCCATCAAAAAGAAACTCCGGAGAAAGCCTGGCCAAGGAGTCCTGCTTCTCTAAAACAACACATGACTCCCTATATCCCAGACTGCTGACACCGCATGAACCAAGTAAGGCTCTGAACTGTTTCCCCATTAAGAAATGCTTGACAAGTTTCACTACTGGTATGTTCTGCAGTCCTAGCGAAGAGCAAAAGTATAAAAGGATTTGCTCTGCTGACAAACTGGTAATATGAAACCAGCATGAGACACCATGATGGACACGGACAAATATTCACACATTCCTGCGATAAAACAAGTCTCCCATTGCTTATACCTGCTGCTTGATAATTTCATCAAGTTGGCCACTGAGCAAGATCAATAAAAGAACAAAGCAAGTTTAAGATGTGTTAAAACTACTCATCTTGTAACTAATTTTGAAAAAGCAGCAAGCAAGAAAATACGAAAGGAATAAAATGGTAACGCTGAAGCTTCTTGACAAAACAGTATAGGAAAGAGAATGATGTTTGTTAAAAATGTAGTAAAAATGCAGCTTATTAAGAAAGTGATCACTGAAAATCTCCAAGTGGTTGAAAACATATGACAGTCTGTCGTAATGAGGACTTCTGGGTTCACCCAGAGAACTCTCTGCAAAAGCAACCGACTGCAGACTCTTCACGTGCTACAAGAATCAGATGCATCACTTCTTTGGAGCATTCTTCAACTCACGGCCAAAATAAAGCCAGCCAAGAAATCTAACTGTATCTCCACCGGTGTCAAGAAGAAATAAAAGCAGAGAAATTCATTCATAAAGAATTCTGCTGTTAGCCCGCACATGTATACCTCTTAGACCCGAGTTTCAAAGGTAGCAGAGTTAAAAGATAGCAGTATCACTATGATGTTCACAACTGCTAAACTGACAACACACTTGGGACTCGTCCAGACAAGCACAGCTGTGCAGTGTGTGGCACCACAGACATATCTGCACGTTCAGTTGTTCTCTATTCTGCAAGGGAGCAGTGAGGGGGAGGTTTTGACCCCTGGATATTCAGGGTCAAAAAAACCTGTGGGGGGAAAAAAAAGCGGAGTGGTGCACATGTGTCACTCAAAACTGAAGCCTAGCCGGCCAGAGCCACACTCTACCTGCTCGCCAGGCTCCATGAAGCAGGACTGCTGCTGCAGCAGCCCCAGGACTACAGGTAAGGCTCCTGGATCAGCTCACTGCTGGCCCCAGCCTCCCTCACCCACCCAGGGTTGCTTGGCACATGCCAGAGGGGATGTGGCACAGGCCTTCCCCAGGGGCAAGTAGCAGCGGCACACGGTGTGCCACTGCTAGTTTCCCCAGGGAACCAAACGTCCATGCACATGCGGACACCGCCAATGCTGGTATCATTCCTTTCAGATATTCCAGAATACAGAACTCTTTGGGTACTTGGCCCAGAAGTGCAATCGGAGAATATGCAAAGCCCCTACATGATGGTAATACCTCTGTACAACGTAACTTCCGACTCCTCTGGCTTTTCATCTGCTTCAGAGTCCTCAAGCCATCTTCAGCAGCAGATGAAAACTGGCTGATATTTGGGAATACATACACAAAATAAACAAACAAACTAACGATTTTAAAAGCTTGTTTCAATTCATGCAAACCTTCATTTTTACTGAAGTACACGATCATAGTAAAAGTTCAGAATTTGTTACGTCTCCCTCAGATATAGATCTTAATTAAAGAAGTCACAAGAAAAAACCTGAGCTATGCAAGCATTTCCAAAATTACCATATTAGCAACTCAAAGCTTTTTATGTTAACAAAATGACCATTTTCTATATAATTATGACATGCCAAAACAACGTATCATCAGAGTTTTGAGTTTACTATTGGTTTGAATACAGACCCAGATTTACTACTGGTCCATAGCACTGTGCTGCTTTAACCACACAATAATGAGTATGGGTAGAGATGTGCATCTTGCAAACTTTCTCCCCAGAAAGAGGAATTTCTTCTGATCTGCATTATAACGCTGAGTCTCAATGTATATACTATTTCTACGGATAGACTGTTCCTTTTTGCTTAAATGCCAACAATATTGTTGCTCCTTTATATCTTCAGTATTTTAAAAACTGATCATCAAAAACATACTTAACTGCTTTATCATGCTGCTCAGTCTCTAATACTTGGCATTTTTGGCATTATTCCAAGCAAAAACATATATAATTTATAAGCAAACCTTGCAGTAGTTTCTGTGATAAGTAAATTATAATACATTTCTTCATTCTAAAAAAAAAAAAAAAAAAAGTTCTGCTTCTATAAACAAGTAACTACTCCAGATATTTCAATTTTCCCTAAAATTTCTGAGGTGTATTAAAAAAATATATAGTTTGGGGAAGAAGCAGGTTTCTCCCTGTGTCTTCAAATTTTCCAGAAATGTTACATTTCTACTGAGGACAAGGATCCCATCCAGCAATATGATACCTTCCCTTTCCTTCAAATGTATTTTTTGTTGCTCCTCAGAAATCAGGCAGAGCTTGCTTGCCAAATCTATTGGTAAGTGAAACAGCTAAGATTTTTTTCTGATGTCTCCAGCAAAAGCATACATAATACTGGGATAGAGCTAGGTTCTGCACAGTTTGGAAGCCATATAAATGTATGCAGCCCTTTAATACGCTGTAAGAAAATGCTCACTAAAATGCAAGTATAAATTAATTATATATTTTAAATTATAAATTAATATAATGCTTCCAAAACGCAAATACCCACTTTCCACCCAGTAGCACAACTGGGTATAAGGAAGACATTAAAAATGTTCTTTGTCATATTCAACAGTCAATTTAAGAACATGGCAAGCACTGATTTTAATTTCCAAAGTTCAAACTGGAAAAGTGAAAGGCAATAAAAAGTAATGATGCGTAAGTTGGAATACCTAGGATACCTTTCCCAGTGCCACATAACTCTAATATTATAAAAGCTTAAGCCTGTAATGCTTTATATGCGCTCCGACTGGTGGAAAAACAGCCAATCAGAGTGCGAACAAGCATTTGAACAGGAGCTGGCGGCAGTGGAGTACCGCCATGATGGCAGGGACACAGGGAATTGGGGGGTGGGGGGAGGTACGGGCACTGTTGGCCTTGCCCCCATGCCCTGCTCCTTGCAGGTGACAATGATGGAGCGGGGAGGAGGGGGGAAGAGCTAGCCTTGTGCCCCCCCATCCTTGCAGGTAAGCAGGGGCGGGAAGCACGGAGTCGGGATGCCGCAGGCAGAGCCAGGCCACTGACTCTGGCCCCTGCCTGCCCCTCCCCCCTTCTGTCGTCACCACCTGCAAGACCTGATGCGGTGGCGGGAATAGGAGGTGCACTGCGGCAGCAGCGATGGGGGAGGGGAGGGGAGGGCCAGGCCCCAGGGTGGGGAGAAATTGGGCCGCAGTGGGTCTGGGCCGACCCAGCAACGAGGCGGGGCAGGAGAAGCGGGCTCTGAGCCAACACAGGGGACTTGGGGGGGGGTGGGAACCGGGCCCAAGCTGAAGAAGCTGCCTCACCACGATTTTGACCGGGGCCCACTATTCTCCCCCACCACGTGGCAAGCCGGCTTTTCACCACCCTTGGACCTGGTCCTCCCCTGCATCAGACCCAGGCCCACTCCTCTTCTCCCCCCACTGCTGCAGCCCAGGAGGGGGGAATGGGCCCCCTAAGCAGCAGGAGGGAGGGGGAGAGCATGGGCCTCCATTCCCACCTGCTCTCCCTCCCTCCTCCCCGTCATTCTTGACAGGCAATTGGCTAATACTGTCCTAAAAACCACCATGAGTTCATACTTCTGAAACTGGGAGAATTAGTACTGGGAAATGTGATGTAAGTAGATGTAAATTCATATTTTGCTTCTAGATGCTGAGTACTACATGCAAGAAAAACCGTGAAACTACTCAATTTGGAGATATTTGACTAGACAATTTCATTATTGCATACAAATCTCAACACCTATATATTTACTTGACTAGACTCCTCTCTTTGCGTGTGTTTTTTTATTTATATACGTCATCTAATTTTATAATATTAACACCATTACTGAAATTATGCTGAACAATACTTGCCCTTGCCTACATCTGTAGCTGTACCTGTTGCCAGAGTATCAATGTCATTTCCAAAGAATGAACAATGAAGTACTCCAACCAAAAAGTACACTGGAGCAGACCGGCAGAAAACAGGATATCATTAATACCTCAAACGAAAGAGATAAAATGTTCTCACGCACTCACTGCTGATGTGCATATAAACAAGTCCTCACCCTGTGCGCTACAGAAAACGACGGGAGTTTCCAGTCTGACGTACCACTGCTGAAGCACCAATGCTACAACGCAAGCTACAACAAGAGCCAGGAGGAAAGGGAGTTCTCACATGGTCCTGTAGTGTTTGGAGTACTGTGTATGTGCTTACCTTCCACACAGGCTACAATAATTAAATACAGCATGTGAGGAAAGCAACCATGGCCATAACTTTCATTTCTGTTGGCTCATGTTACCTTAAATTTTGAAGGGGGCGATCAGATCCTGTTCCCTGGATGTCTGGGCTCATGGGAATGTCAAGATTTGTGTAGAATTTCCTCAGGAGAAAACCACTCTCACATCTAGAATCTTAAATTCACTAAAAACCAAGTCATTATTCTTGCAGGACCCAAAACTGAGGCCTGCAACAGGCAAGTGCCCATCTCCTAGCCTGGCTGATTGAAAAACTAAAGGTTTTTAGCAATGACATAGCACAGTACAAATGAAAGTGTTTATTTCAACTCCATTTGAAAAAAGGGCAGGGGGAGTGTGGATAGAAAGGAAACGAACAGAAAAAAAATTCAGTATTAATGTTATTTCAAACTTCTTAGAAAGCATTAAACATAAAACAAAACACAGTGAGAAAGGACATTACCAACTATTTAATGGCAGGGTATTTTATCTTAGATATTTAAACACATTTTCAATTGATGTTATGATCCAGTGGGTTATGCAAAGTCCAGCGGTTTTAACTAAAATTTATTCTACTGCAACCCTCCTCAAATCATCCTTCATAAAATATTTTGTTTTTCCAAGATGTTTTTCGTTTAAAAAAATAGCATGCTATAAAAAAATATACCTCAATAATACTGTGAAAAGCTAAAAAGGATAATTTTTGAGCTTATCATCATGGGGTGGTGTTTTTTTTTAAGCAAATTCCTTACAAAAATTAAAGAGAAATCCTCCAGAGTCAAGAAACCCCAAGGCACTGGGGTGTCCTAGGTTAAAAACTGACCCTCTGTGTTAGCATTACCACACAATCTTTTCTTCCATCTCTGAAGGCCCCTCAACATAGAAAGCAGTCTCATTTCATGTAGCAGTTAAATGATGTGCACTGAAGGAGCCGGGGATCAAATAACCAAATGTAAAGATAAAAATACTAAACTCCCACCTCATCAGATTAAGAAAACCAAAAACAAACACAGGAAACCCCCATGTATTTTAAGAACGGCCATAATTCACATGGACAAGGCAACAGGCAGTTAACATTAGGTTGATGATACAGTACTAACTAATGCTACTACCTCCTTCTCTCCATATTCCTTCTCTCCAAGTACCGTATTTTCCAAGACAACTCAAAATTTAAGACAGCCCCCCAATAATCAGATTTTATACATGGAAAGTTATAAAATATGTATCTATTTTCCAGGTATAGAATGTAATTATTGGAGCGTCATCCAATTATTGGAGTGTATAACAGACAGCCCTCTCCAATCAACCAGTGCTGTGGGGGCAGGGCCACCAGCGCCCCTTGGCCTATCAAAGCTGTGGGTCCCCCACCACAATAAGCCCATGAAAGTGGCAGCTGGCCCAGCAGTCTGCTGACAAAATCTGCCACCTGCCTCCTCGAGTTGGGGTCCTAGCTATATGCTGTTGATATTTAACCAAGTAATATAAATTTGAGATCTAAAAGGTCTCTAAAGTTTATCTGAGTTCATTACTGCTAGCAACCTCACTCTTCATTGCTTTGCTAGTTCCCTTTGCTGTTGGTTTGATTTTGTTTTTTGAAACACCATCCAAAAAACTGTAGGTCAGGGGCTCTCAAACTTTGTGATACCATGACTCTGAATGCTGGATGAGCTCGCAGGCAGCAGCCACTGCCGCCATCAGCACTGTGTACTGCCGCTGCGCGCCGCTTCCCTGCACCACTGCAGGTACCCCCTAGGAAGTTTGCAGCCCTTTTTTAAGTTCCTCACGACCCCACACATTCTGTGTGTCTGTCTTCACTATGGAAGATTATGTTAAAATGGGAAACCTAGTTAGATAGAAGTCATATGGAGTCACTAAGGAGATGAAGAACTTGTATGCAGCATGGGAAGTGCTTAAGAACACCATACTGAAGGCACAGAGCAAATAAAAAAAAAAAAAAAAAAAATTGGAGCGCAGACCAAAAGAAAGCCAGCATGATTTAATGACAGAGTTACAGAGGCAATAAGCAGAAAAAGGGCTTCGTTCAAGAGGTGAAAATCAAATCCTAATGAGGAATATGAAAAAAGAACAAACTCTGGGAAGTTAAATATAAAACTGCAATAAGACAAGCTAAGAAAGAATCTGAGGAAAAACTTGCTAGAGACACAAAAGGCAACAATAAAAATGGAAGTACATTAGAAGCTAGAGACCTGCCAGAGAATCAGTTTGGCCTCTGGATGACCAGGGTGTAAAAGGAACACTAAAGAACTGCAGGGCCACTGCCAAGGAACTACACCACGCATTCTTTGCATCTGTCTTCACTGCAGAAGATTACATTACGGAGATTCCCGCACCAGACCCACTCCTCTCAAGGGACAAGTCAGTGGAGCTCACTCAAGTGAGGGTTTCAATAGATGAGGTCATACTGGAAACTGCTAAACTAAACCAGAACAAACCACCAGGACCAGATGACATTCACCCTAGCGGCCTGAAGGACCTCAGATGGGAAACTGCTAAGCCCCTAACTCTACTGTGTGGGCCATCACTGAAAACACTCTCAGTACCAGAGGACTGAAGGCTTGCCAATGCAATTCCCATATTTAAAAAAGGTCCTAGAGCAGCAATTCTCAACCTTTTCCACCTTACATCTCACCAACCATTGGCCCTGAAAACCCCAGTCCCACCATGATAAACAATGATTGGGGGTTGGGGTGGTGTTGTGCTGGCGGCGAGGTCACCACCTCTCCACATCCCATATAGACAGCCTTTGTGTCCCACCAGTTGAGAAGTACTGCTTTAGAGAAGTAGTGAACGACAGGCCAGTGTAGAACTGATCAGCAGTGGATGAACCTGACTTGTGGGAAGGAATCAAACACAGCTTTGTCAAAGGGGAATCATGCCTCGCCAACCTACTAGACTTAAGGGTGTCAATAAGCCGGTGAATTGGGGCAATCAAGTTGACATCATAGCTGGACATCCAAAAAGTCTTTGACACGGGCCCCCATCAGAGGCATTTAATGAAGTCAGGTAGTTACAGGAATGTCCACTATGGATGAGAAACTGGCTTACAGATAGAAAACAAAGAGTGAGTATATATACATGGTCAATGTTCAGGATGGAAAAAAGCAGAGAGAGGAGTGCCCCAGGGAGCTGTGTTGGGACCAGTGCTGTTTAACATTCTTAAATGATCTGGAAAAGGGGGTGAGTAGCGCAGTGGCCAAATTTGTGGATGACAAAAATATTCAAAGTGGTAAAGACCAAGGTGGACTGTGAGAACTACAGAAGGGTCTGGCCTGATTGAGTGAATGACCAACTAAAAGGCAGTGAAATTCAGTGTAGCTCAGTATAAAGTGATGCACGTGGGCAAAAATAACCCATGCTATACCTACACTATGACAGGCTGTTACCACATGTGAAAGATCTAGGAGTCATTGTGGACAGGTCACTAAAACAGAAACTCAGTGCTCAGCAGCTGACAAAAAGCCAAAACACAATGTTATGGATTATTAAGAATTGTAAACCAAAACTGCCAGGATCATGGTGGTCCTTTATAAATCTGTGGTGCGACCACACCTTGAAGACAGTGCCCAGATATGATCCCCACACCTCAAAAAGGACAGAAGAACTAGACAAGGTCCACAGAAGGGCAATAAACATGATGAGTGGCATGGAGGGGCTTCCATAAGAGCAGAGACTAAAGAGGCCAGGCCTATTCAGTTTAGAAGAGAGACACTCGGGGGCAGGGGACATGACAAGGTTTACAAAATACTAAATGGTGACGAGAAAGTAGATCAGGATCTGTTATTTACTTTTTCCCACAATACAAGCCGGGGGGGAGGGGTCATAAAATGAAACTAGTAGTTAGTTTTTAGGTAGTTAGGAGGTTTTTCACAAAGCGTGTAATTAAAGTGCAGAACTCGCTGCCACCAGATGTTCTGGAAGTTGACGGCTTCACCAGATTCATAAAGGGACCAGATTCACTCTTGGCAGGAAGGTGTAGCAGCAGCTACTGAGCACAGGAGTCTGGGGTACAGCCTCCAAATCGGAACTTCCTAAACCATAAATTGTGGAGGCTGCAAGTGGGAGAGGAACAGTGGAAAAAGTCCGGGTCAGACCCGGTTCCCTCTCCCTTCCAGCCTCCGCTCTCTGCCCTGTGTGACACAGAAGACAGGGCAAGACAGACCTATGGTCTGACCCAGTAAAAGGCAGTTATGTTCACACTGTCATAGAGCTAATATTAACTGGTCCACAATGCTTGCAATGACTGGAGAATCTGTCGCAGGGCAGATATATTCTTTCAGACATGGTACCTCTCATGGTTTTAATCTGCACTAACATAAAGAGCCTTTTTTGTCATTCATTCAGGAGGTCCAACCCAAAGTAAAAGGCTAGAACACATTCCAAGCTCGCTGAAACACACTACTAAATAAAACTGCTTTCCCAGATACGGGTATTGCCAATTCTGTAATTCTTCCATGGAGTCAGACTGGACCTCACAGGTTGTGCAAGTCTACCCCTGTGCACAGACACCCTCTCAGGTGGACTTCTACACCAACAGACATTCTGTAAAGCCTGGGCTGTGGAAAATCTGAATAGCAATATTTTGTAATGGCAACATTATTGCCCACCGTGAATCTCAAGCACTTTTGCACTGACTGAAAGTTAAAGATTCTGCTTTCCCTGCGTGCGATTTCATTTTTGTTGACAGCATGGAGTGTAGGAGGCCTGCAACTGGAACTTATCTTGAGACTGAACACCACTTCAAAGAGACCAAAGGGTCAGCATGTTATTTCAGAGCAGGGCAATTTAAGACATGCATGGTATTTGGCGAGCTCTAAGCAGCTCAGCATAATGAAACATATATAAAGTATCATGCTAGTTGTCAGGATAGTAGTAGAGCTCCCCTGATCTATATATTTCTCTTCCTTAGGAACTAAGAAAAGATTTCAGCTCTTCCTACTGTTCCTGGATTAAGTCTGCATACTGGGAGCTTGCCTACTCACGTGCATCCAACAGAGCCTATGCATTTCATGCAGATGAATCAGGAACCAAAGTCAACACAACTCACAGGTAACAGGAAAGGAGGAAGCACGAAATGAATTTTTCTGAAAATGTTCTTTCTCCAGCAAATTTCCCAACAGAGCTGAAAATCCATGCTCCTCAAACAGCAATTGTTAAGGAGACAAGAGCAGCGATACCACATTTGCCCTTCAAGTAATGGTATGTTTTGCCTGACTTAGAGATTAACAGTAAATGCCTACTGTGTAATCCACTTGCATACCTAAACTTGGAACTGAAAAAATTGATGCACTTACACAGAATATGCATTTATCTGAATTTAGTACAAACAGCCTGTGTTCATTAAAAGCATAGCCCTGTCAGTGTTGTGGGGTTAGCAACCCTGAAGCTTGTTTTCAAGGTTTCTAATTGTTATTACAGGTTACTAGATGGCCTTGAAAATGAGGGAAGAGCAGCTGTGAACCTAAGGGCAAACTATATGCAACTGTCTACTTCAGAGGTGCTCAATCTTTCTGATCATGCAAGCTGGGTGACAGGGTACAGCCAGTCATGGGGCCTATCCAATCCCATGTGCCAGGTCCAGGCCCACATGCCAAGTCCAACCCCAGGCACTGGCTCTGGGGCTGCACTCGGGGTCCAGTCCAGTGTGCCGGGTCCATCTAGTATGTGGGGACAAGTTATCCAGCCCATGGGGATTCTAAAGCTCCTCCTCTGCAAACCTTATCCCGCTTCCTAATCTCCATTAAAACCACTCACTTACTGCTCTCCTTAGCTTCTCACTCGTCTGGCACGTAGCCCTTTACCAATGTATCAAGCCACAAAGCCTAATCAGAAATATTTTCAATCCTTGAACAAGATGGAAGGAAGCAAAACTTTCCAAATTTACCCGCTCCAACAACAGCCTTACCATAATATCATCAACGTATCCAATCACTCTCAGCCTGGCAGAGGTGTCTGGATTTCATAGATTTCATAGACATCAGGGCTGGAAGGGACCTCGGGAGATCATCGAGTCCAGCCCCTGTGGTTTTTCCGTCTGCTCCATTACACAGCTCAATAAAGCATGGCTGTAGGAAGACCTCAAGGCTTTTTTCCACCACTTAAGGCCAAGGGAATATTTTCATGATCAGGAGCCTAAGAGTCACTACTAAAAACTATGTAACCCCTACGTTGTCTTAAGATGACACACTAATTTAAACCGTTCACATTCAGAGACACTAACTTTAACTGATAAAATGTGCACGTATCTTTAGTCTACGCAAACAGACTTTCCTAAGCCTAATAAGAACAACGCCTACCTATTCTTGCCACTTTCATTATTTCACATGATAATACAAGGTCCCTAAGCAGATATGACACGTAAGACCTGATTAACCAGTTAATCGTACCTTAAACAGTAACCTGGCCACATACTCAGGTAATTAATGGCACAGAAACAGAAAATGATTCCAGAGAATGTGTGTAATAATTTTATGGCTGAAACTGTTTGTGCCTGAAACTGAACATGTGGCAGGATCCCTACCATGCAACCTGATGACTGCTGGTCCCTGCTCAGTCCCAGGGCTAAGACCAACAACCAGTTGGTTGGTCTCAGCCCCAGGACCACGCTGGAGCTGGCTGAAGATTTCAGTGTGGTCCCAGGGCTGAGACTGACAATCAGCTCCTCTTGATTACAAGCTCCCCCTAACAGCATGACCGGGATCTGATCCCAAATCCCAAAGATTACACATCCTGCCATACACACGTGGCATGGCAGGAGGGTGACTGTTGGGATAAGGGAACAGATACCATTGTGCCATTCCGTGAAGTAACAGCACTAAAGCTGACAACGCCGTTTTCTACCTAGCAGATTAGGAAAGTCACAGAACAGCAGATATCCTGAAACCATATTCCAGAAACATGAAGATATATAGCCCTGCTTCTGTTTTCTTTTGTTTGGGGAAGGGATAGAGAAATCCAGCCAAACAGTCGCTAGGTTTCATTATAACAGTCACTAAAGTCTAGGTTTCATTATAAGTGAAAGAACAGTCCTAGATAAACTCTTAGGCTAGGGGCAAACATTACACCCAAACCAGTTTAAGTGATCAGAAACTGGTTTAAACCTGTAACAAAACAAATTCAATAAACATAAACCAGTTTGAAAATGGCTGAAACCGGCTTGAGATAAACCTGCTTGAATGTAGAATCAGACTCAACAGACTCATCCAGCCCGGACATAGTGGGGATCACGGAAACATGGTGGGACTCGACGCGTGATTGGGCGGTGAATGTCAAGGGCTATAGGCTGTAAAGAAGGGACAGGATAGGAAAGAGAGG
>NW_017728910.1:28446883-28452402 GCF_001723895.1 Crocodylus porosus | reverse complement strand
CGGACTAGATGATCTGTTCAGGTCCCTTCCGACCCTAGAAACTATGAAACTATGATTTGGCTCAAACCAGTTTATGCTTTGCAGCCCCTCCACACTGTCTGATACTACATTCAACCTTATTGAATGAGGTTTAGATTAAACATCCCACAGCCATTTTTAAACCCATGGGGGTTTAATACACATAACAGTGAGGTGTTTTAATTAGAGAGGCTTGCTGGGAACTGCTCCAATTAAAATACCCACACCCCTGAAGCATGTGGGTAGGCAGCCTCACTCAATGGGAAAATGATATTTTAAAGTTACAACTGTATCTGGCATTTGGATTTACTTGGCATGTGCATCTACCCCCTCTGTGCAGAACGCAGTTTTGGGAAGAACACAGGCATGTTAATTGAATGGTTTAACCAGGACCCTGAAACCATTTCTGGAATGAATTTCATATATAGCCTTCTTGCGACAAGGAAAGGGATTCAGACTTGGCCTGTGGGCTGTAGGTTGCTGGCCCCCGGTCTAGGCAGCAGATGAAGCAGTTGGAGAGGGTCCATAAGCATTAACCTCATCTTGTCCTGCACTGGAGTCAACTCTCTAACCAGTGGATATGTAATTTTGCTGAGATTTTTCTGTGTTGTTATTTTTATGCAAGAGGTAAGGATTTCTTGGAGTGATCTATTTTACCACACCAACTGTACAGTTGGGACAAAGTTAGGTAAGCTATACAGTTGCTCGAGTGAAAGAGGTCACCACAAGAAATCCTTACCTCTTGCATAAGTCCTGAATCACCATAGCTATAACATCTCTAACACTACTCATTATTTTCATGAAGTGTGACAATGTACCTACTTAAACTTACTCTGCTTATGTGTCCCCCAAATGCTAGCGTGCTCCATGGGATACTTGCCAAGAGCAAGGAATAGGTAAACCCCAGACCGGTACTTTCAAGTAGCCGTCTTGGGCAGAGGACTATACTAACAAGACCTGTTACTTTTTAATGAATTAATTCTGGGAAACCTGGCTCAGCCAAGGCAACCGACAATCAAGCAAACCTAATCTGGGGGAATTGAAGGTTTTAGAACAAAAAGGGCTTTTACCAGCCACCTGAGCTTAGCTTTGGCTAATGTATTTCAAAGTAGAGTGCCAAATGGACACAGACTGCATCCAAACTGCAGAAGTGTGATAGAAGGGAAGATGTGTAGAAGGGGATCTCCGATTCCTTCCTGTGCTTTGACCATGCCCAAGAAACCATCAAGAGCAGAAAGGAAAGGCACAAACAAATGCACATGCTTACTACCTGGTGTAAGGAAAGGATGCTCAATCCTCAGCCAGGGGGCAGACACAGCCCTTCTGGCCTGCAGGGCTCACCACAGGTCAAAAAAATTTGGCACCGGAGAAGCATTGGCAGGTTAATTGTTGCTCCGCTACTGCTAGATTTCCAAACACATAGTGTGTCCCACTACCCAGATAACATGACCTGCCCCTGGCACTGGGACAGGTACTTGTATGCAGGGGCTAGCTGAAGGGGCACAGAGCTAATCTTTCCACATGGGGCCAGCCAAGGTGGCATGGGGCCCAATCCAGCCCACAGGGCCAAAAGGTCTAGGACAGTGATGCCCAACCTCCAGCTTATGGTGCTCACTATGGGTCCAGAAGTTTGTGGGTGAGTAAGCAGCAGCCATACTAACTGCTCTCAGAGCCACAGACATTAACACTGCCACTGCTCTTTTTATGTCAGATCTCCAGACCCATGAGGAGCCCTGCCAGCCAAGATTACCAAATCACAGCAGCACAGGATCACATTGCAGCCAGATCTAGCACATGGGTTGTGCCACCATGCTGAATTGCACCGAGAGATCAACCCCATGTCACATCTGGCCCAGGGGGCTGGACAGTTTGAGCACCACTAGCAATAATGCTCTTGGTCTAGAGGTGCCCAGCTTTTGTGCTAAAAGTCATTGCATTTATGAATCTTAAAATCTATGACTTTCAAAGGTCATAGATTTTGTGTGTCCCTGAAGAGCATACTACAAAGCCATAGCACCCATAAGAATGCAACTCTAGGAAAGGGAGTCATTAAATTACAGGCAAGACTGCACTCGTCCTGTGTGCCTATGAAGGTTACAAACAGTCCGGACCCTGGAAGTATGCCAGAGAAACTGAAACCAGAGATAGCAGCTGGAGCCAATTAAGACTCAGAGAAGGTTTAAACCACACAGGGCCAGCAGTATAAGATCCAAACACAGCAGCCTTGAGTGTCAAGCACAATGCACTTTACCAGGGCTGTATAATTCATGCACTAGGCCCTTACTTTAAAAGAGAACCTGAATTGTTTTAACACTAGGTCCAGGCTATGTTGGGTTATACACACAGGGCATATCTATGCTTGCATTAATGTGCATTGTGCTAGGAACCACAAACATACAGAAAGGCTGCCCCTGAAAAGGAGAAAGCCAGCAAGCCTGGGATCACAGACAGATCAGTGGCAGAAGCAAGACTAATATACGCATGTCACCTTGCCATACAGAACAAACTTTTAACTGCAAGGAGAAAGGTGTTCATATATCCTCAGACAAATCTTTGGAGAAGCCTATTACTGTTGTACCCTCTTCAGTGTAAAGCCCTTAAATTCACCCAGGCACCAGTCACTAAATGCAACAGTGCCAACCAAGAAAAGGAAGATTCCTTCCATTTTGCCATACACAATTTTTTTAAATCTCAGTGGACTCTAAAGCAGTAGTTTGTTTCTGAATGTTGTTATAGCTTTATATATACACACCAAGACTACATGACTACTGATTTTTTTTGGTGGCCATCTCCCAAAACAGAGTTCCAATAACCAAAAAAAGAGAAACTAAACAGTCTTACAATGGAAGCTCACTAGCCAAATAATTGTTTATTGATAGCAGCTTTCTAGATACAAGCAGTGTTGTACAAGTCTCCAAATACAGAGGACTGTTAAAGAGGACAGGGATCAACTGTTCTCTATACACATTGAAGACAGCACAAGATGAAATGAGCTTCAATTTGCAAACACAGGAGATTTAAATAAGATATCAGTTAGTAGGGCTGCCACACATACACACACCCCCCCCCCCTTGAGTTATGCTTTGAACAAGGGAGGGGAGGGGGATGTAGCAGGTCAAAGTGAAGAGATGTCAGGCAGGTTATAGTGTGTCATAAATCCAATGTCTATATGGAGTCCATGAGTTTCTGTATCTAGGAGACTGATGAAGTTCACAGGCTTGGCTCAGAAAAGTGTTTTGCAAATTCCCTTCGAGGATCAGGACTGAGAGACTGGAGAGAGTGTGGTTTTCTTGGGAGAAATGTGTCTCCACAGCTAGTTGGGCATTTTGGTCTGTAATAGATTTTCAGTGTGCATTCATTCTGGTGCACAGCTGCTGTTGGGCATGTCCTGCATATTTTCCATCAGTCGTCCCAGTTATATATCCCAGTGCATGTGGAGCACTGGATGAGATATATAAATGTTTCTGGAGGTGCAAGTGCAAGATCCAGGAATAGTGATAGTTCTGTTGTGGGGTGTAGTAACTGTGGGGGTACTACACATATGCTGCCAGGTTTTGCACTTTTTGTCACAGCACGGTCTGGACCCATTCGGTGTGTTTTGGGCTGGAGGAAGCTTGCTTCTGGCAATGAGCTTAGCAAGGTTTGGTGGTTGTTTGAATTTACAAACTACTTTTCACAGATGAGACCATGAACTTCACTGCATCAGCCTCCTAGCACAAGTACTCATGGACTCAATACAGACATTGGATTCATGACACACCATAACCTGCCTAACATCCGACTTCCCGGCTACCTCTCCACTTATGTGCTACATCTTGTTGCATCCTGCCTCCGGGCCCATCTCTCACCCCGCTGCCTCAATTTACATTTTAATGACTGGCTTTCTTGCCTACATGCCAGCCTCTGGTTTCTTTACTAGCCCTCCTATCCAGGAAGTGCACGCACATACACACGCACCTGCAGATGCTTCCTCAGCCTAAGGAAGGGTTTTTAAACCCAAAAGCTTGCCAAGATATATTTCTTCAATTACTCAGTTGGTCTAATAAAAGATATCAGATTGACACAGAGAACCTTGTCTGCCCATGTCCTTAGACCAACGTGGCTACAACCTACACACACCCCTTAACACACACGTCAAGAATCTTGCTTTGAGCAGTTTGAAGTACAGTTTCCCAGAAACTGCTGCACCCATCTCCTTGAAACCTGGCAGGCCTCCTGCCCTCAGAAGGGGATACCACCCCTGCTGTTTTCATCTGAATCGGCCAAAAAGTGACAACATTATAGGTATTTTAACGATTCCCCATTATAGTCTATGGCCAAATTTCTGAATCGGTGTCAAAATTCCAAAACAGATTCAGCCGAATTGCTGCCCTGATTTGATTTGAAGCATCAAACTGAATCGCTATCCCTTCAAAATGGCTGAATCCAAATCGGAACAGAGCTGCTTCACACAATGCTTTCAGTTAGTTCTTTCTATGAGTGGCCAGACAAATGTGTGGGATGATCCTGCCTTGATCAAGGAGGAAGAGGCAGGCTCTGAAGGTCCTTCCCAACCTTATTTTTTATTACATTACTTCACATAGGGTAAGCTGAGGAATGTAACATTGCTGCTTCACAAACAACTGGGACGACTGTAGATGCGAAACATAAAAAGCATATGCTCA
Organism: Crocodylus porosus; assembly: GCF_001723895.1. NCBI lineage: Eukaryota > Metazoa > Chordata > Crocodylia > Crocodylidae > Crocodylus > Crocodylus porosus. The sequence goes on along the minus strand of NW_017728910.1, from coordinate 28,447,720 downwards.
ACTCAAAAGGCTGAAAATGCTGCCAACTAAAGCAAGGAACTGGGTTTTCCATTTGCTATGGAAAAACGCAGATTTTCTCCCTGAAAGGAGAAAAACATGGGAAAGTGCATCAGCCGAGGAGGCATATGGTATAGGGTGACATGCTGGCTCTGGGGCCACTCTGGATTGGGCTGCACCGGAACCAGCATGAAGGACTGGTCCAGTAGTCCTGCTGCATGTAGTGCATGCCAATCCTGGGGCTCACAGTGCACGCAGCACATGAAGCCAGCATAGGGCACATACTGTCCACAGCACACCAGCTGGACCCAACATTGCAAAAGGCACAGTGGGCCAAGGGCATGGGCAACATGCAATGCCCTAGACTAACCCCCTGTGCAGTACCAGGTCCAGTCCTCATGCAGCACATGGCATGTGGGACTGGCACAGGATGTGTGCATAGCAGCTCCCAGGGCTAACATGGGCTACATGAAACCTGGCAGCACAGGCACTATACAAGGGGTCAGTCCCAACGAGGCTGGCAGACTGGCCCAGCAACCCAACACCCCGGTCTATCAAATAAGCACGAAACACTCTCCACCCCAACCCAAGTTACACTAGCTTCTATCCATAATAGAAGCTACTACACAAGAGACAAACATGTTCTCTCTTCCTAATGCCAAAAACTTCAAGTGCCTCTTCCTCTTGGATGCACAAGGCAAATTCCTATGCATCTCAAGTAAAAACAGCCCAACTGTTCTTCCCCACCCCCCACCCCCATTTCCAAGCCTTTCTAGCCCCCCTACCTGCTTTGCAGTAGTTGTCAGTTCACGATATACAGCACACCAAAAAAAGGTTTTG
>NW_017728910.1:28435720-28446388 GCF_001723895.1 Crocodylus porosus | reverse complement strand
GTTATTTTTAAACTAACGTGTTGTTTTTTCTTAAAGCTAAATTTGAACTTTTAACTATGTTATGCCCTAAAATTTATCAAGGCCAAATAACTGCTTATATAAAAAAAGGTCAAATCAATTAGCACTCTTTAATTATAAAGTAGTGCTTTGTAACTCATAAGTCAGGGCACCCCCTCCCCCACACACAGCTGTTGATGTCATTCCCAGTTTATAAGTGGCACATTCTATAAGATACCACATTTCACTATATTATCAGCGTTCACACTAGTGATTGCTGTATTAACATCATCTGAATACAAATGCAGTAATAACCTCATAAATCCAGAAACCAATAAAAAAAAATTCCAGAATTACTGAAAATCTGGCACTCCAGCAGGGACTAGCAGCGGCCGGGAAGCTCGCACATAATGGCTGCTGCCGCTCATCCACCACCTTGTGCTGCTGCTTTCTGTGTGGCCGCTGCTCTAAGACCAGCCACCACTACCGCTCTCCATCACCCCACCCTTGGGACATGCCACCACTCCAGTTTCCAAAATCCAGAACTTTCCCATCTGTGGTAGGCAATTGGTCCCAAGCACACTGGATTTATGAGGTTATACTGTATTGCAGTTCTTGCTCTACAGAAAGTCATTTGTCTTAATTACTTTTGGTTTAGCTAGCAGGTGAAGTGAATATTTTCTTAAATTTGAGATTAACTCATTTAAAGTAAAGAAACCAACTGGGAGTTGAAAGAACAGGAAAGCTCACTTCCCTCTTAATTTATTAATACAAGGCAGGTGAGAGAATGAAACGTACCCATTTAAGAACCTGAATACAGAGCAGACTGTCAAGTGTACATACAATGACATCTGGGATAATTCAGCACTATGTTCTTAGTAGTCAGTCCACCAAATCCCAGCCAGAGTTAAAAGAATAACTAGTCATTTCCAAGTGTACACGCATACATACAAACAAACAAACAATAAGAAAACCAACAATGGAATATGCTCCCAGTAATAATCAGTTTACTTATAAACAAAGTACTGAATGACACCACCCACAGGACCTGTCAAGCCAGCTAGAAACGCGCAACACACGGAATACTCTTTGGTTGTTTTTGGCTCGAGAATACACGTAAGACCAGTAGCTCCAATATAGTGGATTATCTTCTATTTTGATGAGCGCATGTAAGAGTGCAAAGCAGGTCTCTACCTCCATTGTGTACTTCTCATGTAGCAAGCACTCTGAATTGTTTCAGTTAAAATGTACATTAAGCATGTATCTGGATAGGTACCTACACTCAGAATATACACACATGACAGACACTCATGATTATGTAATATTGTTTCTGCATTCATGGATAATTACTCTTCATTACCCATCTCCTTCAAGGGACAAATGGGCAGATTTTACTGTGTGCCTCAAGACTCAGATGGGTGCTTAGCAGGGTTTTCAGATGTGCCAATACAAGCTATGCACACAAAAGGTCAGAAGTCTGCCTGAGCATACATGCCCAGTTGGGCTAGCACACTGGTTTCTATATCTAATGGCATAACAAGAGCATGCTGCGGCTAGTATCTTGTCTAGCTGATTAGATGGTCAACTCCCACTGCAGCAAACAGGACAGCAGCACCCAAACTGCTTCTGAAAAATCCAGCTAAGCCCCTTCCTGCGACCCAGAACTACCAACAGGGAGCGGAACCAAATCCATTTACTCAACTAGCAGCAATGTTTCCCTTAATGAAACAATTTCAAATACAAACAGTGTCTTGAAAAAAAGTTACTCAGGAAACTAAAGATAACCCGTCTAAAATGCTTTGTTAGATCTACCACTGTATGTTAAAATTGTGTTCCGTTTTCCAGTCAAATTCAGCTCAAAGACAGAATTAAAAAAAACCTAGTAAAGAAATTAAATTTGCCATTTTCTACATAATGAAATTAAGTGCAAAATCTAATGCTGCTTAAATAACTGTATCTTTCTATTAACGAACTGTACCAAAAACATTGCAAATCTACATGTTAACACCAAGTGGTTACACCAACCCATGATAATTAGCCCCTCTTTAAAGAGGGTATACAACATTTAAAAAGTTATTTAAAATACAATTCTCTTGCTTACAGATTTAAGTTGCACCCTGCTATATATCAATCTTAATATTAATTTAACTCAAGGTAAGGGTTATAACCGAGTCAGATGATATCCTCTATCCTAGAGTTATTTTTCCAGTTATTTAGCCAGGCCAAAAAAGATTTGGAAAAAAAGGGTAGACTTAAGCTACATCATATTTTGTACAGGTAAGACAAACCGATCCCAGAAACTTCTGAACTGTGACTATATTCATAGTTGTACCGTTTTAATATTAAATTACATTTAAACTTTTTCAAAAGCAGATTTATAAGCTATCTGAATGCAGATTAAATTTACTTTACATTGATTTAGCTTAACTAAGATACAGAGGTTTGCACCAGTTCAGCTAATGTTTTAATCACTTTTTTAAAATTAGACTACTACAACTATTAAATCTCAACAAGGCCCAAGATGCTAGGAGTAGCTACCTGAACTCTGGTAACTTGCCTATTCTTTCCTTGCACAGTAACTTCACATTTAGGTAAGCAAGTGGGCTCATTTTTATACATGTTTTATAGCTTAAAAGGCCAATTCTGAGAGGCTCTGAACCCCTGACAGGTCACCTTAAAAGCAAAGCTCAGGTATTCATTTCTTACTTTTCTCCTCAGAAGAGAAAATAATATTTTCACGTTTATCTAACCTGCTCTTTAAAGATGTCCAAGGATTGAGATCCTCTCTGGTTAGACTGTTCCCATGCTTAAATTACCCTTATGTGGGAAAACAATTCTCTTTAATATGCAACCCAGATTTCCCTTCTTACAGTTGAAGGCCAGGCTATTCTTTGTTGCCACAAGGAATTATCCCTATTCTTTTTATACCAAACCTACAGGTATTTGAAGATTTATCATTCAAATCCTCCTCAGTCTTCTCCTCCAAAATAAAAAAATTCTCAGGGTGGTGTTTTGTTTTGGTTTTTTTGTTTTGTTTTGTTTTTTTTACAGCCTTTACTTGTAAATCATGTTTTCCAGAGCATGAATCATTTTTGCTGCTCTTTGCAGGACCCTTTCTGGTTTGTCCATCCCTTTCTTGAAGATCACTGCCCCACATTGGACTCAGTGCTCCAGCAGAGGACTCACCAGTGGTCAAGAAAAGTTAAGCCCATCACCTTGTCATAAAAGGAATCAGGTTCATCAAGTACGTCTTAATCTAGACAAATCCATGTTTGCTGTTCTCACTCAATACATTAGGTGCTTAGAAATGGATTTTCTGATGCCAATTTAAGTTTCTCCCTCTATAGAACGGCCAACAGCGGTGCAAAAATCCCTACTGTAGACAACTCCCTGTATGGTCAGCTAATGCAGGAATATTAACTGCTAGCTACAACATGTCTGGAGGCAACAGAGTACCATCATTAGCCATGGTACAGCAAACTATTCTGCCTCCAAGCTAAGCAGTGAAACAGCACCAAGTTCAGCTAGCCAAAGCTTAAAGAAGAGTTTTATCATTATTCATAGTTTTGTGTGGAACATAGTTGTGGCAGGCTCAATCCTCAAAATAAACTTTAAAATCATGATCATCTGTACTTGCAAGCTGAACATACCACCCAATGAACCGATCAATTAGTCTGTCAGTCTGCTAGTCCTGACATCAAGAACTACTTTGCTAAAAAATTTTAAACTTAAAAAGAAAAAGAAAAAACAAACCACCACAACTCACTCAACCACAAAAAAAAAAGCTCACACTGGATAGCGAGAGCTTCCTTTTGAGAAGAAAATATGAACTTCACCTGCCAGTTCTGATGAATGCAAAGATAACCTTCTAATATAAACCGATGATGCACTGGCATCAGTCCCTCATTAGGATGACGGGGGTCTTCCAGTAAACAGGGAGATTATCAGTGAGTCCACAGATGACCGAGGAGGACAACCCACCATTCACATGTTTGACTGCACCCATGGCAAATAGTTCTAGGAGGAAGGAGCAGACTCTGGTGATGTCAGGTCACAGCTTTTTTGTTCCCCTTTGTCTCTCATCTATCCACCTCTACAGTGAAACAAGTTTGCAAGAAATCAGTGCCCTGTCATATTATGGTACCGTGGGGGATGATTCAGTGTTCCAGTCTCCCACTTACAGATTCTAATACAGCACTACTTCAGATGGGCCTTCAAGGCATCTTTGAATCTCTTCTTTTGCTTGCCTCTAAAGCAGTGATTGTTGGTGAGTTGGGAGTAAAGGATCAGTTGTCAGGCATTCCTATGGACACATCCCATCTGATGGAAAGGGTGCCACATAAACATGGCTTCAATGCTAGTGGCGTTTGCTTGAACTACAGCACTGGCAGTTGTTCTTCTGGCCTACCAACGGATACAGAGGATTTGCCGTAGACAATGATGGCAATGTTCCAAAGCTTTCAGGGGTTTCCAATACATCAGTCAAGTTTCACACCAAAAAAGGTAAAAAGATGACATAAACCAGGTAGGTAAGAAGCTTGGTTTGGGTCCTGATATCACAATCCTCAAAGACACTATTCCAGAGATGTCCAGAGACAGCATTAGCAGATTTCATCTTGGGCTGAACACTGCGGTCTGTGTTTATTTTTTGGGGAAAGTGGTTACCCAGGTAGGCAAAATGTTCAGCGTTCTCCAAGGATTGCCCCTTATTATGTGGAGGGGCAGCTGGTTGGTTTGGGGTGGAATGGCAAGGGATTTTGGTCTTAGTAAAGTTGATAGCTAGTCTAAGCATTTCATATGCTCCACAGAAACAATCAAAGTAACCTGGAGGTCAACTGAGTGGACACACATGACAGTTGCCAGCACACTGGAGGTTAGCAATGGAGACATTATCCTGGATTTGGAACGTAAGTTGGTTGATGTTAAAGAGATTCCCATCCATGCAATACTTGATCCCGACTCCAGATCAAAGTCCATCAGCAACAAGATGTAGAATAACTATGATCTAGAAGAGTGCTGGTACAAGCAAGGGTGTGCGATTGACTCCAATTCCAATAGTAAGAGGGTCCATTTCCAAGCCATTGCTTAGGACAGTTGCTGTCAAATTGTGAAGATGTCCGATAGAGGTAACAAGTTTTGGTGGGCATCTGAATGTCATCAGGATGTTCCATGGTGCCCCTCTGTTGATTGAATCAAAATCCTTAGGTGAATGAAGGTTATGTAAAGATCTGAGAGGTGCTCATCTGCTGCAGCTGATTAGCAAGAAAGATCACATTTATGCCAACTCCCGAGCAGCCTGAAGCCACACTGGGACTTGGGTAGAATCTCCGCAGTGAAAGAAGAGTGTCTCTTGAAAAGCACGTGGGAAAGGATCTTCCCAGCTATGGACTCAAGCGCAATGCCATGATAATTGCTGCGATGCAATTAATCTTCTTTCTTGGATATGGTAAGGATCCTGGCATCTCTCTAGTCACTGGGAATCTGTTCATGCTTCCACAAATAATGACTCTGCTTTGTTTCTCTTCATCTTGTCAATGGCTCTTAAAACCTCTTGCTAAATTGGCAGATCTACTAGTTAACCCTTAATGAGGTGTTGTAGAAGGCTTTGAGAGTATTGTCTTCAACATCAGAATCTCAGTTCAGGAGCTGGAGTGTGCTCTTTCTACTAGGAACGGATGGTAGAGTTCTCGTTAAATGACTGGTTGTTCCATTACCGCAGAAAGACAGCTGCTGTGAGTGTGGCCCATAGTTTTGGTTGTGCTGAAGAAACTATGCATATCATGGCTGTCAGCAAACTTTTGAATCTCTTGCTTTGCTCTCCAACCACTTGGTTTTTTCACTCTCAAGTTTTCCTCCAATGCAGATGAACAATGCAAGCAAGGAAGAAGTGCCTACAGCCAGCTCCAGTACTCAGTGGAGCCTTTTCCCCAGAAGTTGCCAGCAATAGTCAAGTGATCAGAACTTGTTATTTTAACCCCTGGTTTTCCCACAGCTTTGCAGGCAGCTATAGAAACTACAGAAAGTCATGCAATAGATTTCAAAAGCTAGAAAAAACTAAATCATTCCATCACTAATTCTCAATTCCTTTTGGTAATGTTAGAGTCTCGTTTAATTACAAAGACATCTAGACTAAGGACTCCAAAGAATGGACCACATTTACTGACTTGCATGTTTTTCTAGTGCTGAGGATCATTAATTGCATGTTTCCAGAATTTATTTAGACTTTGGTATGGTACCACAACACTTATTTGGTAAGGCTAAGAACAGGAAAGCTAGCACCAAAGCTAGTCATGGAAGAGAATCATTCATAGGATGGCAAAACAAGTACTTTTTCAGTAAAGCAACTGGGATTGTGTCTACAACTAGAAAGAAGGGTTTAAACATGTTCATTAACATCCCCTTCCCCCCCACCAGTGAAGACAAGGATTGAGAGAGGCTGGTGAAAGGGAGTAGTGTCAGTATAGACCTTTCCTTCTCAAACTATGCTGGGGGTGATGAGGTGCATGAAGGATGGAGGGGAAGAATAGAAGGTTGCATTCCAAAAGCTAGAGCTGGTGGAGATCTTTGAGATTAATGATTCCATCTTTTGCAGAAGCAAATGATTACAAGGACAGAACCCGTTGCAACCTATTCCAGCAGACAGGGATAACCCAGCTAGACCAAGCTTCTCACCAGAAAACTATACCCAATCCTCACTGTTCTGTGAAGATTCCCATTCCTGTCTCGAAGTCTACCTGTAGTGTCAAGATTTGGGTAAGCTCCAAAGTCACAGGCAGCATTCATCTAGGGTGCCACAGCAGCCAGCTAAAACTATCCCAAGCACTCCCCCTGCATTAGCATTCCTTAAGTCAGCCTTGAAGCAGGCAGCAAAAGCCACCTGGCACTGGGCAGCGTTTCCTCACCCAGTGCCCCCTATGCTCCTCCAGGAAAACAGGCATGGGTGGAAGTATCCCATCCACTTGTTTTCAGGAGGAGTGTAGGCAGTGCCAGATCAGGTAGGGTTACACAGCACAAGACAGTGTTAGGCTGATTAGAGAGCCTTAATACAGGAGGAGCATGCACACATGGCACAACCGTTCTCAAGCTGGCTGGGCAGCAAGCATTTGGGGCAGTTTCATCTAGAGGCAGCAGGACCATTTGAGAAGCACCAAGGTCAGCCAACATAGCACAAACAGTGGTTCTCAGCTGGGGATGCAGCCACATTCAGAAGAGGGGAGAAGGGGTACTATGAACCTGAAAGAGGCCAAGTACAACTGATCTAGGAGCAGCCAGCATTTTACATGATTGAAGTCAGAAAATCTGCATAATCCAGAATGGATGCATGAAGCAGCAAAGAACCACCCATTTTGAATTTCTACAGTTCTTCCCACCACCCTCAAAAAAGGAACAAAAGCAGCATAATTTTTAGTGTTCACTGACAAAACAAAAAGGAATGCCTTAGCTAAACAGAAAAACCATCTCCTTTTACAGGCATAAATGAGTATATTTCAAGAGAACCATTACAATTTGGCATGCTAAAGAAGGAAAGTCCAGGCAGGCCTTAAATCATAAAAAAAAGAAAAACACACTTTCAAATTTATATGTAGAAATTGCTTCATAGAATCTAACCTACTGTTTAAGTAGATACATGTTTTCCTCTGAAGTTTATAAATCAAAAAACTAAACAAAGACCTGTACTTCAATAAAATGACTGTATATACATGCGAAGAGTCTGTGGCCTAAAGACATCCCCAGGATTACTGCCTCTTAAGATGTAATTAAAATCGGGGTGAATATCAAATTCTTTATCAAACTGAGTTTAAAATCCTACCTGCTCTCCCTTTATCTTGATAGATCGTCACCAAAATCAACTTAAATTGTAATCATTGTAACAGAAGTTACTCAGGAATAGTCGCAAAAAAGTTACTGTACTTGTAAGTAAGAAAATACAGACTAAAAGGAATTACCATAACACAGTGATACATACCAACCCATCAATGCCAATTTTTAACTATGCCACTCATTTTCCAACTTCCATTAAAAGACCACTATTTATATTACTTTAGTTAGGAAGTTACTAGAAACTATTAAATCTTGCTATGGAATAATTAATCTAATAAGAATGGTTTCCCAGAAATACTGCAAGAATATCTAAATTCAGACTATTTCACAGAATGTTCTGAGCAAGTGTTGTCTACTTGCTCATCTCCCTGACTAGATTTGGGAGTCTTAGGCTTGCCCTCCCAGAAATGTAATTGTCATCTGACTTGAGAAATGGCATGCTCAGTACCATCTTCACAAAGTACATTTTTCTCCTTTTAAGACTTAAAATATTGAGGCTTCAAAAGGGACAGATATTTGCTGGCCAGCGGGGAAGTAAAAAAAAAAAAAAAAAAAAAAGTCAGTCAGTCAAGGAACAGACCCAAATCATAGCATGTTTTAATATTATGCACCTAAAAAGTGAGATATAAAGTTGGGTTAAAGATATTAAAGTACTAAAAATCAATTTAAAATAGAAGCAAGCATTTGAAGTCAAACTTTCAAGTTGGGAAAACTTAAGGTTATTCTGCTCCTCCTAAACCTCCCGCCAGGATATGTTTAGGCTCACAAGCGAGTTGAATAAACAGCCCAGTGGGGAGCTAAACTTTTGAGGAGGTGTGCCACAACTTAAGCCTCATGTGCCACTTCAACCCCCTTCCTAATAGGGCTCTCTGCTTCCTGCCCAGCTTGCTGCTTTACTTCTGTTGCCTGGCTAACAACTACTCCACTTGGTGCCCTTTTCCCTACCTCCCACCATGTTTCCTGCTACCCAGCCAGGGTGGTACACAGGACCTGGGGTTGGGCCTGGGAGCAAGACTAAGCCACCTGTGGCTCTTCCAGAGGGGTGTGGGGGGGACAACTCGCCCCATTTCCCCAAGGGGGTGCATGCAGTGGTGGCATGTGCCCCCCCATCAGATTTGTGCCTAGACATGGGCTACCCATTGTGGGCTCAAGGTTCTCTGCTCTGCTGCACTTTCCCTTGGGAGCCCCATACTGGCCACACAAAATCGCCTAATGTCTGGCACCACTGGAGGCAGCAAGTTGTGCACCCCACTGCTGGGTGGGCAGGGGCGTGTGGCCAGCATGGAGCTTCTGGGGCAGAGGGAACAGGACCGAGAGCCCCGAGTCCACAGAAAGCAGCCCACGTCCGCCCTCACTCTGCTCAGCTTAAGTGTTCCTGCACTTTAAAAGGGTGGTGGCGGCACTTGAACTAGAGCTCATCCGATGAGCACCCTCATTCGTTCAAGCACTCTGCTTCCAGTTTTAAGCATGGGGATGCTGATGCATGTGACACAGGAGGCTGGAGTGTGCCAGAGAAAAAGAAAACAAACAAACGAAGGTTTATTTATGCCAGTACTTTAAAATGCCTTGCATTATTACTAAATAATCGGTTATCAGATTGGCTGATGCCAATCTGGTTGGTTAATAACTGGCTATTGGTATCAACCAAGAAAATCTTTATCCATGAACCCCTAGTTTTGTTATACTTTATTCCAATGTTTTATTCTGGTTTTATACATTATGTTGTTGCTGCAAGCCACCCTGTGCCTTCTCTGGAAAGGGTCGCATATAAGTGCAATCAAAACACAGCTGTTTTTCCTCTTTCATTAGAAAATAAGTCTCACAGGTTTTTAAGACATAATACTCCTCCTGAACTCAGTTTGCATGCCATGCAGCTTTAACCTATTTGAGTAAGACAAAGAGCTCTAAAACTTCTGTGAAGTAGTCTACCTTAAAGCAACAATGAGACCTGGGATGTCAAAGCACTACACTCCCTCACATCAGTGCTATCTGCAAAAACACCTTTGTTTCTACATCCTGCCAGCACACAGAAGAAAAGGAATAAAGTATATACTGCAACATGAGCACTGACTTGGTGTTTCATAAATTCTTGTACTGTTGATAAAGATAGCTTAAATAATTTTACAGATAGTATTAGAGCAGAAGAGATCACGGTATCAAAGGCTAATGCCATAGAAGAGACGAGCTCCTTTAGCCTGAGGAATTATCATTATGATATTTAGAGGAAGGAGCTGGAACAGGTTTCCTCTTTGTTTTCTAGACGGAAGGAATAAAGAATAAACTTCTACAAATTTTTAACACGTAAATTCATGAGCCATTACTAAATTCCAACAAAATTAATATGGCAGGGTAGTGCAAAAATGGATGAGAAAAAAACCACAAACTCTTCAACAACACCAAGTATGACTAGTATTAAGAAACTTCACTAGTTTGATCCACTACAGAGGGCTCGTGCACCCATCCCCCAAACTCAGCCAAGCCTTTCTTCATGAAACTGACTTCTCCTTTGCTAGTCAGATATGGGATGTTTAAATTCACAAGTTTAAAGTGGTGTTAATACAGGACTTCCATTTCAAAATGCAACAGTGAAAACAGTCACTGTATCATAATCTTTTTTAATAAGACTGAAGCACAGGAGAATACTAGACAGGATTATGAGAGAAGAGTTGAAAGGACTTGGTGCTTGTTTTAGGCTGTGCCACATCAAACGATCAAAGTCCCAAGATCAACCGGGACCCATTAAGCAGCCCGTGGGCAAGCAGCCCCTGGGGCACCATGCTGCTGGGCACAAAGGACTGCCCAGAGGTCTGGGGGGAGGCAGCAGGCTGCAGTCCTGCACGCTGGAACAGC
>NW_017728910.1:28428848-28429994 GCF_001723895.1 Crocodylus porosus | reverse complement strand
CGGGCACATTGGCACAGGTGCTGCGAGCACATTGCCACAGGCATCATGGGCACATTGGCATGGGCTTCTCAGGCACATTGGGACGGGTGTCGCAGGCACGGGCATGTTGGCAGGGGCATCACAGGCATGTTGGCATGGGTGTCGCAGGCATGGCCACATTGGCACGGGCGTCATGGGCACATTGGCAGGGGCATCGCGGGCACATTGGCACGGGTGTCACAGGCACACTGGCACGGGCATCATAGGCACATTGGCAGGGGCGTTGCGGGCACGGGCATGTTGGCACAGGTGGCATGGGCACATTGGCAGAGGCATCGCGGGCACATTGGCACAGGTGCCGCGGGCACATTGCCACAGGCGTCATGGGCACATTGGCATGGGCTTCGCAGGCACGTTGGCACGGGCGTCGCAGGCACATTGGCACGGGTGTCGCAGGCACATTGGCACGGGCATCATAGGCACATTGGCAGGGGCGTTGCGGGCACGGGCATGTTGGCAGGGGCATCACAGGCATGTTGGCATGGGTGTCACAGGCATGGCCACATTGGCAGGGGCGGCACAGGCACATTGGCAGGGGCATCACGGGCACATTGGCACAGGTGCTGCGGGCACATTGCCACAGGCGTCATGGGCACATTGGCATGGGCTTCGCAGGCACGTTGGCACGGGCGTCGCAGGCACATTGGCATGGGCATCGTAGGCACATTGGCAGGGGCGTTGCGGGCACGGGCATGTTGGCAGGGGCATCACAGGCATGTTGGCATGGGTGTCACAGGCATGGACACATTGGCAGGGGCGGCACAAGGCACGTTGGCAGGGGCATCGCAGGCACGGGCACATTGGCACGGGTGTTACGGGCACGTTGGCAGGGGCATCATGGGCCAGTCAATGTGCATGGGCACATTGGCACGGCACATCGTGGACATGCTGTCATGGCGAGGTGTGGGCCGCCCCGGGGCAGGTGCAGACGACGCTGGCAGCCCTAGCCGCAGCACCGGACCTGTTCTCCACCCAGGCAGGGCACACCCGGGGGTGTGGGTCAAGACCCCCGCGGCAGGGGGGCCGTACCCCTGCTCCAGCTGCCTCAGCCCCACCAGTGCAGGCAGCCTGCCTAGCAGGAGCCTCCAGGGCTTAAGTGCCCAAAGC
>NW_017728910.1:28410883-28428829 GCF_001723895.1 Crocodylus porosus | reverse complement strand
CCTATTCTCCCCCCAGCCCCGACCTGCCTGTACCCCCGCCAGCCACCCTTCCGTTCTCCCCTGTTGTGTGTGTGTGTTTGTGGGGGTGGAGCTGGAGGCAGCCAGGCTGAGCTGGAGCTGGGCTCAGCCGGGAGGGGACCAGCAGCAACAGGGCAGCTGGGGAGCAGTTCCCCACAGCCGGCCCAGGCAGGGAGGGGGAGCCCCTGGCAATCCCTGCTGCTCTTGCTCCCACCCCGACCAGGAAGGGCTCCAGCGCTTCCCGTCCCCAGGACAGCAGGGAAAGGCAGGAAGGAAGCCGGGAAAGCAGGGGAGGCGGTGTGCCTTTGAGCAGGAAGGGGGAGGGAGGATTTTCACCTGCTCTGGGGCCTTCAAAAAGTCCCCCACTGCGCTCCACTCCAAAAGGGGAGTGCAGCCATGCCACTGCACCAGGGCTCAAATTATGGGGGAACTCAGTGGGGCTGAGCCCTGCCATAGGACATGAGAGCCCCCATGTAAAATTTTAAAATCATAACCTGGGGTGGTGTCTCTGGTTTTATTAAGGCATCATGATGGGCAGCCCTTTTTTTTTTTTGCAGACACCCCCCTCTCCACCCCCCAGAGTCAAAGTGCAATTTGGACCCTGCACTGCACCCTCAGGGATTTGCCCGACTTTGCCACCACTGTCCCAAGCACAGGGAATGTCTGTGATGTCTCAGCTACGTTGCTATTGCAGTTGTGGGAAATGGTGACTTTTTCTTGGAAACTCTTGTCAGTTTATTGAAAATGACAGAATCTGAGGTTTTGTAAAAGCTGATTCTGAGCAGGAGGAAAAAAAAGGGAATGTGGAATCTAAATGACTGAACAATACTGCATCCAATTCCTTGATGTCATATCAGTTCACGTTGCAGACTGTTTCTAAATGCCAGACAGAATTTGGCTTTCTGTCCTTAGAACAGCAGTTCCGTGTTGTAGTCATAGGGATAGCGGTAATGGAATTTCATCGTGGCTCCTGGGAGCCCCAGTCACGGGCTGAGACCTCATCGTGATAGGTGCTGCACATGCAGAGCAAGACAGACCCTGCCCCAGAGAGCCAACAGTAGGAGATGAGAAGAGCGGCAGATGGGGCAGCACCATACACAAGACAGTACTGGTCGGCATGATATGCAGTGAAGAAGTTTTTCTTTAGATCCGGTCTGAAACCTTCTTCTAGGAGTTTATGACCATTACTACTGGTTTCCCCCTGGTCACTTTCGTGAATAGTTGTTCACCTATCCCCTGATGCTCACCCCTGATATATTTGTAAGCTGCCACCAAATTGCCCCAAAGTTTTCTCTTTTCTAGGCTAAACAGTCCCATATCTGTCACCTTTCTTCGTATGGCTTGCTTTTCAGGCCTCTAACCATATGAATGGCTCTTCTCTGGACTCTCTCAACTTCTCCACATCCTTCCAGAAGTGTGGCACCCAGAACTGGATGCAGCACTCCAGCTGCAGCATCACCAGTGCTGAGTGGAGCCGGGGAATAACTTCCTTAGTTTTGCTTGAGATGCACCGGCTGATGCATGACAAGAGTATTGTTTGCCCTGCTAACTGCAGCATCACACTGGTGCTTATACTCATTTTATGGTCAATGATGACCCCCAGGTCCCTTTTGGCTTATAGGTTTGTCATGGATTTTTCCTCCCCAGATGGAGCGCTTTACAATTCTCAGCGTTGAACAGCATCTGGTTCTGGTGCTTTTCCCTCTGACAGCTCTGCAAGTCAGATGCAGTCTGCAGGTTGCAGATCCTTGTGCTGGGTGGTAATGAAAACATTGTATAAAAATACCCACTTAATCTACAGCTGCACAAATTCTTTCATAGCATCATTGAGCAGTGGGCTGGCAGGGAGCTTCAGAGATCACATCTAGCCTAACCCCCTGCCTGAGGCAGGATCAGCCCTGTCCAAACCAACCCAGACAAACCTATAAATCTCAACTTTGCGTGAGATGACCATCAACCCTGACACGACACAGACCTCACACCCAAACCTGCCACGAGTAAAACAGGGGAGCCACAGGAGCCAACATCCTGCTTCTACGAAATGTCAATATATGCTCAAGAGACCCTGGGGGAGTGCCATGCCCCACCACTCTCGAGGAAGGAATTTACTGTTACACATTTACATTTACTAACATGCATTTCTCATTCTCTTTTGGTCAGATTTTCGTACCGTTGCCTGCAGAGCTTTGGTACTGGAGTCATGATGGCTCACACATCCTTTGTCCAAGCTTTTTAAAGAAATCCCTGCTGGGAGGAGACAGCAGTAGAAGCCCCTATTATACAATCTCATTAGTTCTAACACAATTCCCATTTACAGCAGCAATAAAATGATCCCTAAGGGGGGCTTTCCTCCTCTTCATAGGGGAGGAACATGCATGCAGGAAGGGGAGCAGGCCTGTTATTACTAGCATTTATAAAGGATCTGCCAAGGTAAGGGTGGTTTGCCAAGTGACAAAAATGTGGCCAGAGCAGAGGGAAAGAAATACACCACATGCTTCTCCAGTGACTGTACAAAAAAATCCACCATAAGCAACAAGTTCATTTCTTTGTAAATGGAGTCTCCAAATCTGAGCAGGATTTTTTTTTTAATGAGAGAATCTTATTACATTGGATCCTGAGGCTATGAGTAATGATAAGAGTCTCATACATAGCTCTGACACTGCACTCTTCCCTTGCTGAGTGATGCTGAAAACAAATCAATAATAGGGCCAGAATGATGGATCAACAAGCCAGGAAGCAATCATTTGAACCTTACTGCACCTGAAAGGCTGTTGTTGGGTTCCCAGCATTTCTACTTCAGGAGTCCCCTGTGGTTCAGTGGTAGAATCCTTGTCTACCACACAGGAGACCTGGGTCCAATTTCCAGACAGCTGTATAACTACAGCCACAGAGGGACCAAACACCTGGACTCAGTCTGGTCTGTGGATTCTCTCAGTGGCCTAAACTGAGGATGGAAGGTCTGGGCAGCCTCCACTCCTCCAAAAATTCCTGCCCAGGCATATGCATTGAAGGTCTGGGTGGCCCTCATGCATACACCATGATCCAGGAGGACTGATGGTTGCCGCCACCACCATTTCTACTTCATCTTGCATGGGGCAAGGTTGTCGTGCACTGTGTTTCTACCATCGATCTTTGGTGTTAAAGAGGCTCCAGCATTCCTAGGAATAACTGGCTCAGATGAAGAGAAAAGCCACATGAAAGGAAGAGTGAACTTTTATTAGCACATCTGAGGTGAGATTCTGTGCCGTGGCTCTCAGAGATGCAAGACAGAACTCAGCTCCAGGGGACGGGAGCGAAAGCAGCTCTCAGCCACCCTTCCAAGCCCAGGCTGCTCCTCCAGGGAAAGAAGAGCATTGCTTAAAAGCCTGGGAGCAGGGAGGGAGAGGAAAAGAATGGAGGAGGCTGTCAAACATTGGAGATGCCAATATTGATATCTGGATAAGTGACCATCATTGGTGATAACTGCTAAACAAAGTCTTATAAACAAAGTCTTACCTAACATCTTTGTTATTTAATTAAAACTGCCAATATTGTTTTGCTCAAACCACAATGCAAGTATATTTGGTATGTTACTAACTGGGAGAGTGTAACTGTAAGGCTCCTTCCCCACATGTTAGGACTTTCCAATGGACAGGTTTAATACATCAAGTAAGAATTTGGCTGCGAGAAACTGTTAGCATCACGGTTGCTGCACTGGGGTGTCCCAAGCAGCTTCTCCTGAGACCTTAGTGTGAAGTGTGCTGGAGGCAGCTGCTGGGGACAGCCTTGAAGCTCAAGGCTCAATACCTCAAGGGGGTATTTCCTGCTTTGGAGCATGTTCACAGCAGCAGGTGTGTGGGGCAAGCCTGGGAACAGCTGGGTCAGAGCCACACTGGTGTAGACAGACCCTCAGTGAAGCAGACCTCTCTGTCAGCCTCTAGGATGCTGAGTGATTGCTGCAAAGTCCACAGTGCCTGGGGTAAAACAAACTAAGAAACACCCCACCTGTGTAAATGGAGCAGGTAAAAGTCCCACTGGAAATCAGAGTCTGAAAGTATGGAGGACAACTGGAGAAGTTTTAAATAGAGTTTCCCTCTGCATCTGCAAGCAGTGAGTGGCATCCTCAGGGAAGAGAGCTGGAAAGCAGCTTTATGTCTGACAACAACTGGTTCTGAAGCACTGATGGTTTTGAAAAGTTAAGTGAGACAGAGGCAACCAAAACTGCATAAGAGTGAGGAGTACTGTACTCCACCAGAGACTGAAACACTGAGCATTTTGTTTTGAAAACGAAGTACAAAAAAGGCAAACGCATGGAGGGAGGGCTGAAAAACTAGTCTTGTAGTTTTGAAACCCAGTTCCTGGTAAGAGCAGGGATTGTGATTGGGCTCCTGCACAAAACACTGTCTGAGAGCAATTCCTGGAAGACTCGCAATTAACCTGAGGCAAAGCAATTGGAATTTACCAAGCAAAGGAAGTTACTCAGTTCAGACCACATCTTGTGGAGGGCAGACAGTGCTTGAAGACTGGACACTGCAGAGAATTCACAAAGCTACACCCAAAGTGAGCAGAAGTGAAAAATGTGTGCAGAGCTCAATGCTGGAATCCATGGAAGACAGCACATGGACCAGCACTGTCTGCAGCAAACCCCACTGGGCCCTGCTTAGCACTTGAAAAACAATGCAAGAACTAAAAGAGTTTTCTTGCTTTGCAAGGATCTGGAGGCACCAGCTGAATGTGCGGTCAGGGACAAAGCAGAAAACAACAGCGCCATTAGCTTACATTAAGCCTTTATAGGTTGCAAGCTGGTTGCTGCCATGGGCTGCCAATTTCAATGTCACTGGCAGCTGAACTTACAGCACAGGAAAGAAACAGTGCCCCACTTCTTGTTGCCATTCCCCACCACCACAAGGTGAGCTGCTTTCTTAACAGGCCACATCTATTCCATGGGCCATACGTTGCCAACCCAGGTCTCGTAGCAGAAGACTGGACCATCAACTTGTAAGCAAACACGACATTAATTTGAAGTTGGATTCTGGTGAACAAGCAATGTTTTGCCAGAAGCAGTGAGTTTTCTTTCAGTACTAATACCACACATGGCAGAAGGTAACTGACTACATATAAGGTAGCTAAATTGCCAAATCTGCCATTTAATTAATGCCTCACAACCCTACAAGCATAACTGTCAGTTCAGTTATTTTCTTTCTCTCTCTTTTTTAATTGTTTATGCTACTGTTATTTCACTGGGTTCAGCTTTGGAATTGGCTTCAGACAGAAGTGTTTTATGTTGAGGACCCTGAAAGACATAAGAGCAGCACTACTAGCAAGTAAAAAAAAACCCAGAAAAACATTATTCAAGTACATTTCCATTCTAAATTAAACAAGTCTATAAGCATTGTGCTTAACACAAGATCATGAGCTACAAGAACAATATATTGCCTAATCACAGCACCAGGCAGTATTGAGAAGAGACTTTGACAGTGTCAGGATGCATTTCATATTGAGACCCCCAATCCCAAAATCACATCCTGGACTATACTATCTTGTTCTCTTCTAAAACTACTTGACATATATTAAACCTGGTGGCTGCCTACAAACTCATCAGGGGAGACCAACAGCAAATAGGAAGAGCCCTGTTCTCCCCAGCACCACCTGGGGTGACAGAAACAATGGTAATAAGCTGATGGAGAACGGGTTTAAGTTAGAGATCAGAAGGCAATATTTTACAGTTAGGGTGGCCAGAATCTGGAACCAACTTCCCAGGGAAGTGGTTCTCGCCCCTGCCTTGGGCAAATTCAAGAGGAGGTTGGATGATCACCTGTCTGGGGTCTTGTGAACCCAGCTTTCATTCCTGCCTGCAGCAGGGTGTCAAGCGAGATGATGTGTTCAGGTCCCTCCTGACCCTAGCTACTATGAAACTGTAAAACCTACTAACACATGCCATCATCCTACGGACTGCTTAAGCAACCCTGTAGAAACTCTGCAGTCAGTATGTTTTGCAAGTAAATCTGAAACAAAACAAATGATTTTCTAAAATTTCCCATATCAGTCCTGTATTCCCCAATCCCTGAAACTTCCTGTCTTACATCCTAATTAAAACATGTTTTTCCATGTCATTTCCACATTCTCAATTCCTTGAAACTTCTTTTATTTTTCCACATTTATTTTCCATATTTGATCTTTTCACCTTTACCGCCCAATTCTCCACTTGCCTCTTTAGGCCCAGACTTTTTTTTTTTTTACTCAACTTAGTTTTACTAAAATCCATATTAAAAAAACCCAAAAATTAAATTCCCTTAAAACTTCTTTGGAAAATACCAAATAATACACAGAGCAAAGAAGAATCTGCTTCCCCATAGGCAATCATTGCTTTTTATCACAGGAACATTAATGGCCTTGTATGGCTTCAATGTCCTCTCCCAGTAAAACAAACCCTCACACAGTGGTTAAAAAAGGCTTCAAAAGCATCAGGAGGTTTCCCCATGCTCTTTAGCTGACGCATGGTTTTACAAGGAGACAGGCTGGCACCCCCAGAACCATGCACAGATCAGCACAGAAACTGGCTCCTGACCTCTCTACACCAGATATGCAGGTAGGCCCTTGCTCTTCAGGGACCACCCCAAGGTCCCTCCCCTCCACTACTGCAGGACAACACAGCAACTGGCCACCAGCATCTCACTAACAGAGGGGGCAGGGGGCACAAGTCTGTAAAGACAGGAGGAGCCATTAGACCAGCAACAGTGATCTCAACTGCTGCAGAACCAGATGAAGTCGGATTGGTCAATGTTCCATGAACCATGCTGACCCGCATTCATTGCACTTCTATCTTTTAATTTCATTATTAAGTGAATCCTGGATCAGATTTTCCATGATTTTGCCTGGGATAGATGTCAGGCTGTCCGGCTGACCACGGTCCGTGTCACCCCACTTGCTCTTTTTTGTAATCTTGGCACAAGATTAACACTCTTCAGTCATTTCCTGGGTATTCTACAACAGAGGTCAGTGGCCAGAGGTGTCCTTACCCAACTGCTTGGGCTCTTCAGTGCAAATGACCGAGGACTGCCAGGCTCCGTCTTGGTGTCTGTGCTACCGCAGCAAGTGCTGTGCACATGCAGCAGGGTCCTGCTCTGATTAGGAGGACAGCCCCTGTCTCAAAGTGCGTTCCTACTAGATTCTGATTATTGTCTTCCTTAGTTACTAATGGACTGAAACATACTTCATTATCTTCTTGTGATACATCCTTCTGTTCCTTTCTGAATAAAAAGGTCAAAGGTCCATCTGAGACCAGATGGCCCATCGGGCTAGCAGCATAGTAAAAGCACGCTACTTTCTGTAGCCCACAGCACAAAGGCATGGTGTTACTAGCCCTCAATTCTCCACCCCAAACAGCCAGCAACCCCTTTACGTATGGGTCAAATGGGGACAGCCTTCAGCACAGGTCCAGAGCAGGGCTTACACTTGCACTTCTCCATCCCTTGTGAGATGCCTTAAACACTCTGCCATCATGTCCCTCCTCGTCACCGTGTAGACAAAACATAAATACCATAGCAATCTCGTTTGGAGCACATTTATTTACTTATTAGATTTACATGCTGCTTTTCCAAACAAAGGCTCTGAGTAGCTTATAGTAAGGGACAAATTAATTTATAAAGACAAGTAGATTATCCAAACAAAATAGAAAACAAAAACTCCCTAAACAATATCCCAGCCTAGCCTGGCTTGCTGAGCACCTGCCCGAGTAGGAAGGTGTTACAGTGCTCTTGGAGGACGTGCAGGCTTGGGCTGTGGTAGGCCTCCAGCGAGTTCCAAAGCTGAAGAGCAGCTGCTGAGAACAACCATCCTAACATCTTTCCCAAACACACTTGGCTCTTTGATGGTACTTGCAGGAGGTTGATCTTGACTTGGCCTTTTCTATGCCATTCCAAAAGTTCAAACAACAGTCCGTGGGCAGGCTTGAGTGCCTGCAGCCCCACTGTCTGGTTTTGCTTCCTTGGGAGCCCCTCAACCAGTCCTCATAACACAAAACAATAATACTTGGTCTGAACAAATAAGCAAGTAAAGCAAACCTCTATCCTGGGGTGGCTTGCCTCCTGTAAAGTGCCAGACTACCCTGTTACTTCATCACTGCATAGGAATATAGCTATAGTATGATTTTGATTTCCTTACAAACTCTTTCATATTGTCTTTAGCTTTCCTGACCAACCCTGGGTTTTACTCTAATGTAGTTAATTGTTCACAATTTTCATTCTATGTAATTTTTAATTTATACTGACTGTTTGCTTCTTCTCTTTTCTTCATTTCTCCTTTTATATCATAGACTCATAGAGAAGTGGGTCTGGAAGGGACCTCCAGAGGTTATGTCATCCAATCCCTGCCTGAGGCAGGATTCTTCCCATCCAGAACATCCCATACAACCATAATCTAAACATTATTATTTGTAATTGCTGCCTTCATTTCCCCATTGACCCAGACCTGAAGTTGTCCTCTTTCTTACTTGCAAAAGCAGGACATTTTGGCTGGCTAGTGAACTTCATTAAAAATGTTTCATTTCTAGTCAACGTTTTTGGAGTACATTTTTATCCTTATCCTTTCATTAATAATTTTTGCCAACTTTGGGACATTAACTCTTTTAAAGTACCGACTGTATGTTTTAGTTAGAGGCAACCTCCATTTGCCCATATTGAAGTCATTACGTCCCTGTCCCAAGGTCACCCAAGTTAACTAAATCGCTTTAACACCAAAAGAAATAGGATTAAAGTTGCAACAATTTAGCTATCCTTGTATCACTGTAGAACACAACTATAATACTTGCATTATAAGAGCTTATATATGTATCATTTGATATCAAGAGCATCATTATCTCTGTCTATACCCTAAGATGCTATTCCATATGACTAAGGAAATCACAGCCTGTTCTTACCAGGGACCACTGCTGAAATGGAAAAGATCCTATAGCCAGATGCTTCTTCTGTGATACAGAATCAGACAGACAGCTAATTGTAAATCTATTGTCTTCATAAAAATATTGTAATTGTGTCATCTAAACTCTGTCATGCACATGTATGTCATATAAAACTGCTTAGCCAGTACATTTGCCTGGTAATGATCTCCCCTGGATAAGTTATTAACGGTTGTGTGTATATGAGAAATGGCCACTATGAGATGGAGAAGGAAGTTTAATGAATTACAGGAACCAATACAATATATTCTAAGCACCTATAAATAACACAGATGAATTCCTGTTAACAGTATCAAAGTTTTATTGTCAGGGCAGCTTAGCTTCATGTCACTGAACCTATTCAACAGGACTTGTAAATACCCGTCTTAACTCTCTCTCATTATATCATTTTAACTTTACTTGCACAGTTACCTCAGCCTGCCCATGTCGTTCAACATGTACCTCTTCACTTACAGTGAATCATCTTAACTTAAAATCCTTGTTTCAGAAATGGTTCAATCCTAGCCCTTGTTTGGTTTCAAAACTGAACCTTAATCTCAGCCCAACTGGACCTCAATCTGAGCATGCATCAAAAGTAATTGTGTTTCTGCAGCTAGTGGAGACTCACTGAGCATGACCATTAAAAGAAAACATCCTTGTTTTCACAGAGGAAGACAGAATTGTTCTTTGTCTACAGATGTCTGCAATTGTGCATTTTATGCACTCCACAGTTACTTTAGTAATTGTTTAAATAGAAATCTATTAGCATGTGTTCAAGGTCAGCTGGTCCTTCTTTTAGCCTGCTACCGAAGGATGCTGGTGGAGTCCGGAACAGTTGACAACCCCACTGAACTGTAAGCTTTATCTTCCAGTAACCACAAAGAATGAAAATCATCACAATTGCAATATAAGCCTGGTGCAGCCTGCAAGCCATTTTCAGAATGTCTATTTGGTTTGATCTGATACACAGTCTAATGGGCAGCAAGTTACAGTGCTGGCTGCCAGTGCCCAGCTGCTTTCTCAACATCTGTAAAATACCAGACACAGGATATTTCCATAAATCTCTCCTCTAACAATTACCACCAATATAACAAGCATCAGCTGCACTACCTTCCTCCACACTTTCTATTATTGGCACTGCCTTATATAATAGCAGCTTAACAACCTCTTAGTTGATTTCCTGATGTAAAGACCAACATCATTATATAACGTGTCTATTTTAACTTTTGTGAGTCAAATTAAGCAGATAGGTTGGTGTTCTGTACAGTCTGAGCTTATCTGCATGAACAGTTAACTCAAGTGACAAACCTTTATAGCTAGGAGTCTACACTTGTGAACGCAAGATTAGATTAGAGGGAGGAATGCATAAAATACCTACATCATGCTGTTGCACTGAAGGGTTGAGTGAAGCTTCAGCACCTTATAAGAAGAAACACCACCATAAGTTCATCCTTACTCCACTACAGGGGATGCTTCCTATATCCCGCTTCTACCCATCCCTGTTGCCATTAGAAATATGTTAGTTATCATGTCGCTTATCCAACTTACCCCGACAAATTATGGTCTGCACATGGATAAAATCTATCGATTCCAAAGCAGTTGTGAATTAATAGATGATCAGATAACAAGGGAGCCCTACGATCATCTCATGTGTGCTTCTTTATGTCACAGTGTATTTGGGCATCTAAATGCCACACTGGCAGAGAAGGGTTAACGAAACCAGAGGGCTCAATTATGCCTCAGGGCTGCTCCAGGAGATGGGCCAGTAAGTCAGCAGGGTACCTGCAAAGGACTTCACTTTCCTTTCCAAGGTGGCTAGGAGATTGTGGAGCCACACTCAGTGCCTGTGAAAGAGAGGAACTCAGTGCCTGGGGGCAGAGCATTCAGACGGGGGTGTTGGACAGTGCTTACTTGGATGCAAATTTGCTTCACTTGGAATTTTTCTGGACAGCAGATACCCTGGAAGGTACTAAACCTGACCAGACTGAGTTACAGGAGGCACAGGCAATTCAAGCTAAAGCAGCAGTGGGCAGGGGTGCTCTGTGACAGCAAAGCCTGCTGGACCAGACCTGGGCATGAGGGGACAGGTAGAAATTAACACAAGTTTTTGCACAAGCTTTAGAAATATTTCTCTAATTTCTGCATCTAGGCCAGGGGCTTCTAGTCGAGCTGTGTGCATCTTGCGCCCCTGTACCATCTAGATTGTACATTATGCCTTTCTTCAGATACAGTTCAGGAGGGACAGCTATGCAGGGGCAGAGAACAGGGGCTTAAAGTTCTGGGCCTGGCTGGGGAATGCCTGGTTCTCAGCACACGTCTGAACAGGCTTCAGTCTCGCTGCCACCTATGTGCTCCTCGCAGCCCAGAACAGTGGGAGCCGCAGCCCAGCCCTGCTGCTGCGAAGCACTGCCCGGCAGTGCGGCTCCAGACAATCCCACTGCAGAGCAGGAATTCCCGGCTGGGAGAACGCAGCTCCTCCTTGGATCCTTCGTCGCTCGTACTGTGGCTCAGCTTCACACTGCAGAGCAGCGTGGGAGATGCACGTCACCTGGAGGACTACAACATGCAGCAGTCATAAGGGGCCTGTATCGAAATACACTCAGTGCAAGACTGGCGTTTAAGGTCACAGAGTGAGCCAGTGGAGCAGCTGGGCTTAAAAGTCTAAAGTTATTGGCAGCGTGATCAGTCAGCTAGTCCATGGTACTTTTCTTCCACAGGCTGCCATTTCCTGACCAGTGATAATGTGACAATAACACAAACTCTCCTCTGCACTGTTCAGGATGCAAGTATGTCATTCCTTTTGTAGGCTTTTAATAATTTCCTCAAAGTCCTGCTTTCCTAGCTATCTCAATTTGTATATAATTGGATTAAACAGTAAATACATGAAGAAATTGAATTAATGCTAGTAATGAACAGGGCTGTAGATCTGCAGTAAATGCTCTTTGCTAGAGCCTGCCAGGTAGCATGTGCCATAATCAAAACTCCTGACCTGAACACATCTAGACAGGGAGCAAGTTTAGTCTCAGGCTGACCCATGCTAGCATATGTGGGCCCCACAGTATGACCTGTTCCCTGTGTGGCACAGGGTTACTTTTAGGGCTATGTCAAGATTATGACCTCATTGTTTTTCTTATTAACCAAAATAGTAACACATTTAATAGGCACTTAAGCTACACCGGTCCAACCAGCCCTCTGTGGGTACTGCACATTTGGGGTTTGGGGTTTGTTCTCTTCTGAGGGTGGGCAGGAGGGTTAGGCAGGAGGAAGGCTGTTTTGGTTTGCTTTGTTTCTGTCTCAACCTGTTCCTGCCTAGCACAGACTAAACCAAAATGAAAGCCCCTCTCAACCTTAAGCCTTGACCAGGGATTTACACTGGTTTAATTAAATCAAATTAAATTTATATCAGAGCTGCTACTTTGTGGAGACAGGCCCTTAGGATGGGATTTCCAGAGCTTGTCTTTTCAACAAAGAATTTAAACACTCATTTTCTTGATTTTCAGTTAAGATATGTTCTGTCTGGGACAGTGTCAATAAACTCATTTCCTGGAATATTTGCAGAGCAAATGCAAAAGAGAAATGCAGCAAAAATGTTGTCTGTCAACACGGGTTGAACATTAAAAATTCTGCAATGCTCATTTTGCTCAATGGGATACCTTAAATCACTCTATACAAGTGTGATTTCCCCTGCCTGGTGTTTTGCAGGTCTGAAAAGGGCAACATCTGAAAGGACACAATGGTAGGAGCCTACTACAGACCTCCCAGCCAGGAACAAGAGCTTGACCAAGAATTCACCAGGGAACTGGCTGAAGCTGCATGCTCTCGGTGCATGGTTGTCATGGGAGACTTTAACTACTTGGACATCTCGTGGGATGAGTGCTCGGCCAAATCCGATCGGTCACAAAGCTTCTTTGCACAGGTAGATGAGCTTTACCTGTCCCAAGAAGTTTATGGGCTGACAAGGGGCAAGGCGCTGCTGGACACGGCACTGGCCAAAGGGGACGATCTAATCAGTGACCTAAGTATCAAAGGGAAGCTGGGTGACAGTGACCTGAGTTGCTCACTTTCACTATCCATCGCAAAACTGGCAAGTCAGCCAGCAATGCATTCGTCCTTGACTTTAGGAAAGCTGATTTTCATAAGCTCACGAGGCTTGTTCTTGACACTCTGAAAGGCCATGATTTCACATGGAGGGGAGTTCATAATGCGTGGTTGCTCCTTAAGGAAGTGATCCTAGAAGCACAAGGTGAGTCCATCCCCACCTGTAGGAAAGATGGTAAAAGGGCTCAACAACCTCCTTGGCTCAACAGGGAACTCATGGACCTCCTACATTTAAAAAGACAGGCATATAAAAGATGGAAGATGGGAAACACCGCTAAGGAGAAGCATACTGCACTGGTCCACACCTGCAGGGAGCGAACTAGAAAAGCCAAGGCTGCAACTGAACTCCATCTGGCTACACAAATCAAGGACAATCTAAAGTCCTTTTTCAGATATGTGGGGAGTCGAAAGAAAAACAAGGGCAACATTGGACCCCTCCTACACCAGTTGGGGCAGCTGACTATTGACACCCAGCCAATCTGCTTTATGATTACTCTGCATCGGTTTTTCACCAGCCCAAAGGTACCACCCTGCCGAACATGATGCGGGATGACCTGAGTGAAGATGAATATATGCTCACCACTGGCGTGGATCTTGTGAGGAAGCATCTTGAGAGGCAGGACCCCCATAAATCAGCTGGCCCAGATAGGTTTCACCCAAGAGTGCTAAAGGAACTGGCAGACAACATAGCACAGCCACTGGCGAGGTTATGTGAGAACTCAAGGCGCTCGGGTGAAGTACCTGAAAATTGGAAGAGGGCCAACGTGGTGCCCATCTTCAAGGAAGGGAGAAAAGAAGATCTGGGAAACTACAGGCCCATCAGTCTGACTTAAAACCCTGGGAAGATTTTGGAAAAAAAAAAATCAAAGAAGCTATACTTGACAGGCTAACAGAAGGCAGCATCGGAGGGACAGCCAGCCCGGGTTTACTGTGGGTAGGTCTTGCTTGACCAATCTCATTTCTTTCTATGACCAGGTGATGTATCACCTGGACAAAAAGGAAGAGGTTGACGTCATACATTTGGACTTTAAAAAAGCCTTTGACCTGGTGTCCCATGATGTCCTCATGGAAAAATTGGGCAACTGTGGCCTCGACTACTCCGCAGTCCAATGGCTGGGGAACTGGCTCCGAGGTCAGACCCAGAGAGCAGTAGTTGATGAACTGAATCAACATGGCGCTCGGTGACCAGTGGTGTCCTCCAAGCCTCCATTCTTGGACCTGTACTCTTTAATGTCTTCATTAACAATCCAGACACAGGTGATGACACCAAACTGTGGGGAAGTGTCCACACTTGGGGCTAGGCTGGTGATCCAGGATGACCTTGATAGGCTTGCGAGGTGGGCAGACAAAAACCTGATGGTATTCAATATGGAGAAATGCAAGGTGCTCCACCTTGGGGAAAAAAACCCGCATTGCACTTATAGGCTTGGCAATGTTACACTTGCTAGCACTATGACCGAAGGAGACTTGGGGGTCATGACTGACCACAAGATGAATATGAGCCACCAGTGCAATACTGCCGCTGGCAAAGTGAACAAAACCCTGGCTTGCATCTACTGATGCATCTCGAGCAAGACCCAGGATGTCATCCTCCCTCTGTACTCGGCCTTGGTGAGGCCACAGCTGAAGTCCTGCGTCAAGCTCTGGGCTCCACAAGTCAGGAAGGACGTGGAGAAGCTTGAGAGAGTCCAGAGGAGCCACACGCGTGATCAGAGGGCAGGACAACAGGCCTTATGAAGAAAGGCTGGGAGTTATGGGACTCTTCAGCCTAGAAAAGTGCAGGCTCAGGGGGCACCTGGTGGCTGCCTATATCATATCGGGGGGGTGCAGCAGGATCTGGGGGAACGTCTGTTCACCAGAGCGCCCCAAGGGATGTCAAGGTCCCATGGTCCACAGACTCCTCCAAGCCCGTTTCAGGCTGGACATAAGGAAGAATTTCTTTACTGTCCAAGCCCCCAAGTTCTGGAATAGCCTGCCGCCGGAGGTGGTGCAAGCACCTACTCTGAACTCCTTTAAGAGTCAATTGGACTTTTATCTTGCTGGGATCCTGTGACCCCAGCTGACTTCCTGCCCCTGGGGCAGGGGGCTGGACTTGATCATCCTCCAGAGTCCCTTCCAGCCGTAATATCTATGAAATCTATGAAGCTGCATATAGTATTTCTCTGGTTTTCTCCAGAACTGCTCCTCCAAGTCCCCTTCAGAATCTGTATCTATTTTTATTTTTATTTGACTGGATGTGAGGGCTTCTTCTTCAAGCCATGAAGAAAATGTTATCAACTCACAGGCAAGAGGGGCATTTGTAGCATGCCCTAGGTATCAGCTCCCCCCTGTTTATTTAAACATGGCTTGCATTTGGGGGACTTTTCTTCCTCAGGTTGTATATATTATATATTATTTCACCTGGAGTCAGCAAAAGCTCTAGGTGCTCACATGGAGAACTGGGTCTAAGATATCTTCTCTTAGACTAAAATCAGAGGCCACTTTTCAATATTCTGGACAAAACACTTTACTGCCATAGGTGACTGCTTGCACTGACTGGGGTCACTTCTGCAGGTGATGTCCTGGAGCACAGAAATCTAGCTGCGTTCCTGGAAAGGCCATTCACAACACGTGATGTCACTTCCCTAGAAGTAACCAGCTGCAGGCTGCAGTGAGATGTACAACTCCCGTCTTTACTCATCTGTGATGGTCTAAACCAGGGGTGGCCAACCTACAACACAGCTGCCATGAGTGGCGTGGGCAGCTGCTACATATGGCAGGTCAGGGAGGGGACAAGCTGGACCACGGCATAGGGCAGGAAGCAGATAGCAGAGCAAGAGATGGGGCAAGGGAAGGGGAATCAATGTGGCACTCAGGGACAATCCAGGGCTAATTTGCAGCCCCGCCTGCCAAAAATGTAGGCCCCACTTGTCTAAACATTTTGTCAGAGTCCTTTGGGATTAGGCCACAGATCAAATACAAGTGACATTTCCTGAAGCATAACTTTTCCATTAAATGACCGTTTGTGTTATTTGCAGATTTTCATCAGTGCCAAAAAGAGGGAACATCGACCACCTGACGGGCCTGGTGCTCCAGGAGCACCTTGTTTGGAGAAAAGGGTGAGTGACAGCACCAAGGCTCCACCAAATCCATCCCCAACCCACGCCCTGGTGGCATGGAAACAGGCGATGCCTTGCAGTCTACATGGGCCAAGAATAAACACTCAGCTCAGGTGAACTGGCCCAGGCATCTGTGTGTTTGTGATTACTGCGCTGTTTCCATACGGGCAGTCTAGCAGTGAGTTTAGGTGAAGTGAATTGTGTGCAAAAGCCTCCTCTCTAGAGCACTTAGTTATTTATGCACGAAGTGGATCCAGGATTTTACGAAAGGGGGTGGCGGGGGACGGCACAGGGGCAGCAATCTGCACTGGAGAGGTGGCTACGCCACCCGCTCCCGTTCCTGACTCTCCCTCCCTCCCCCCCTTCCCTTCTTCCAGCCACGCTATGGAACAGCAATTAAAGACTGTTTTAATCCGCTCCTGACTGTGCATTGCTTTGGCAAAAGTGTGAAATCCCCAATGGGCTGCCAGTAGCTTTTATTCACATTTGGCAGGGGGAGATCCTGTGGACAAGAAAAGTGATTTTCCTTGTTCCTTTATCAGCAAGCCAGTTAGAGTTAGGGCATGGGGGGGGCCCCTCGTACACGTAAGGAAATTGCCTCTTTTAGTGGTTTAATTGCCCTCATTAACAATTTAATTGTGTAACAGTGCACATGTTTGGTGGCATATTATGATTAAATTTTGTAACAGCATACACATTCAGTGATGTATTTCGATATAAATGACTTTTTATGTGGCAAATTAAGACATATCCCATGTATTTTCATTTTCTCTGTAACAAATTACAGCGATATTCCACATGGGTACACAGGCCCTAACTAGTCAGACTCTCTATTGGAAAGGCAGAATTGTATGACCTTGAAGACTGGACTTGTTAAGGACCGGGGCACGGGCAGTCTTGCCTAGTGGTTAGGCACCTGAAGCACAGGTGCAGTCTAGTTGGTTTCCCAGGAGCTGGGGGTACAAGGGAACCTGGTGTCAGAACTGGAACCAGAAACTGTAGCCATAGTCAAGACGGACCGGGTTCAAAAGCCAGAGCCAGGGTAAACTGAGAGCTAATCAGGTGCAGAAACCCAAAACAGGTCAGAGATCAAACCTGAATCAAGAGCAGAAAATAAGAACCAGGGGATACCCAGGGTCCTACCAGGATCAGAAGCTGGAGTCAGCGCCAGGAGTTAAACCCAAAGATGCAGCAAGGAAGCCCACAGCAAGTCAGGAGCAAAACCTTTCACCTTTGCCCAGACAAGGCCGCTGTGAGCCTGACCCGGGGGCAGGAGCCAGCGGGGCGCGTGGCCTGTGGCTTCGGGGGACTGGCTGCCAGGATTGCCGCACTCGGCCCAGCTGGGGCCAGGCAGGCTCTGGGCTTGTTTTTCAGGGGATGAATTGCCTGGATCTTCTGGCTGGGGTGAGATGGGTCCAGGATTCTGCTCTGGCCTCATGACGGGACTAATAGAAATGTGGTGAAAGTTTGGGCAGAGCTCCTCTCCCCCCCTCACCTCTTGGGTGGGAACAGAGGGATTCATAGACTGGGAACTACTCTAGGATATCATCAGCTTCCCAGCTGCTTTGTACTGCTGGAGAGAAACGGATGAGCTGCAGTGGAGCCAGGACCTGGCTTTCCTGACAAACAGCACAACGGGCCCAACTCTGGCCTTGCACTTGTCCAGTTCTGACCAGTGGGATTTGTCACCCCAGCGAACTTACTCTGAGATCGCACTGCTGTCCAAGAGTTGCAGAACAGCTGCTCACGCCATGGGCAGCATCACTCCATGGCCCAGCTGCAGGACAGGGAGGGGTTATAAGGACATCTATTTAGTTT
>NW_017728910.1:28403701-28410218 GCF_001723895.1 Crocodylus porosus | reverse complement strand
AACGGTCTTGCAGGAGTTTGTGACCGTTCGACCTCGTCATCCCTTGGGGCGCTCTGGTGAACAGACGTTCCCCCAGATCCTGGTGGTCACCCCAATAAACTTATAGGTGGCCATCAGATCACCCCTGAGCCTGCGGTTTTCCAGGTGTCCTGGGACAAAGCCCAAAATCTGCAGCCACAAAAAATATGGTAAGTTTGTCCTGGGATATAGCAAAGGGTGTGTGAACACTTGGCCCCAGCCATGTGGCAGAACAAGGGGCTCAGGCATCCCACAAGTCACTGCTTCCACCAGCCCTGGCCCCTCCTCCCCCAGGGTGTGGGTCTGCAGGTGTGGAGCGGGGACTCTCGAGGGCAGGAAATGTTCCCCGCTGCACACCTGCAGAGGTGCGGCCCGCAAACGCCTCTGAAAAGGATTCCAGGGCAAATGTTTCATGGTCTTCCCTGCTCTGCGCCTGCAGACTCATGCCCCGAGTTGGGGCCGGGCACCTGGGCCTGTTGTCCCACAGGATCAGGCCACATGAGCGGCAGGTGCCCAATCCTGCAGGAACACGGTCCCAAAGGATGTCTCTACCTGCCTGTCAATTGGGATGAGCTGTGCTGGCACACATGCTGGCACAGTTGATCCCACTACTAAAATGACATCAGCTTGTAGCTTTAGAGCTGTACAAAATAAGCTACATTCTGATGCTTATGCGAAAAAACCCACCACATGCCTTCAAAGAGTGAACACATGACATGATATTTGCTATTTTTCATTTGTAGTTGCAATTGAGTGGCTGGATATCTAAGTGGCCTGCATTTATCAACATGCACAAATTCAGCAGCAACAGCAGAGGTTGCAGCTAACAATCAGTCATTAAGGCCTCAGTAAGGGACTCCTAATCTGTACATTAATGTACATTAATTAATGAATCTGTACATTAATGACCTGCCTGCAACCAGCTCAAGATTCGTAGATTGTCAGGGGCTGGAAGGGACCTTGCAGGTCATCGGGTCCAGCCCTCCCACTCTAGGCAGGAAAAGACAACTGGGGTCAAATGACCCAGCGTAGTGACAGTCCAGTCTCCTCTTGAAAACCTCCAGGGTAGGCGACTGCACCACCGCTGCAGGGAGTTTATTCCACAGTTGGGACACCCTGACTGGGAAGGAGTTTTTCCTGGTATTAAGCCTGAAGCAGACTTCCAGGAGTTTGTACCCATTGGTCCTGATCTTACCCAGGGGTGCCCTGGTGAACAGTTGTTCACCGAGCCCTTGACGCACTCCTCTGATATAGCGGTAAGCCTCTACCAAGTCCCCTCTTAACCTTCTCTTCTTTAGGCTAAAGAAGCCCAGGTCCCTCAGTCTCTCCTCGCAGGGCTTCTCTTGCAAGTCCCTGATCATACGGGTGGCTTCTTCTCTGGACCCTCTCAAGTTTTTCCACGTCCTTGCTGAAGTGCAGCGCCCAGAACTGGATGCAGTGCTTCAGCTGTGGCCTGACCAGTGCTGAATACAGCGGGAGGATCACTTCCTTAGTCTTACACGAGATGCATTGGTTTCATAGTTTCATAGCCTCCGTGCTGACAAGAGGGGAGTTCCCCAGCCTGTAGGTATGGTGCCGGTTGTTCCTCCCCAGGTGCATCACCTTGCACTTGTCTGTGTTGAATCCCATCCTATTCTCATCCGCCCACCCTTGTAACCTGTCTAGGTCTGATTGTAGCCTGTTGCTTCCTTCCAGTGTGCCCATGTCCCCCCACATCTTAGTGTCATCAGCAAATTTGAACAGGCGCTTTTCACCCCCTCATCCAAGTCACTGATGAAGATGTTGAACAGTGCAGGCCCGAGGACCGAGCCCTGGGGGACCCCACTGCCCACATCCCTCCAGGTTGAGAAGGACCCATCCACTACCACCCTCTGGGTGCGGCCCTCCAGCCAGTTGGCGACCCATTTGACTGTGTGGGTGTCTACATCACAGCCCCCCAGTTTCTTAATGGGAACGGGGTGAGAGACAGTGTCAAAAGCCTTCCGGAAGTCCAGGAAGATTATATCTACTGCTACCCCTGCATCTAATGATCTGGTGTTCTGATCGTAAAAGGCCGCCAGGTTGATCTGACAGGACCTGCCACTAATGAACCCATGTTGGTTGCCCCTAAGCATGCAGTCCCCTGCTGGCCCCTCCTGGATGTGTACCAGAATAATTTTCTCGAACAGCTTGCCTAGGATCGAGGTAAGACTAACTGGCCTATAGTTTCCCGGGTCCTCCTTCCTCCTTTTTTGAAGATGGGAACCACATTGGCCCTCTTCCAGTCCTCCGGCACCACTCCTGAGCACCACGAATGCTCGTAAAGCCGTGCCAGGGGTCCACTGCAATGACCTCGGCCAATTCTTTTAGAACTCTAGGGTGGAGATCGTCCAGACCGGCTGACTTGAATACGTCCAGCCCCTCCAGAAGCTCCCTAACTAAATCCTCGCTAACCCTTGGCCCAGGTGTGCCTCCCCCGGGGCCCGAGTGGGGCCCAGCAGGGAGGTGGCTGTTCGGGTCCCTACTTAGGAAGAAAGAGGCAAAGAAATCATTAAACATGTTAGCTTTGTCATCTGGTGTGACGACCAGATTTCCCAACGCGTCCTGCAAGGGCCCCACATTACCCGGGACCGGTTGATGCATGCCAGCACAGTGTTTGCCCTGCTGATCACCACATCGCACTGATGGCTCATATTCATGAGATGGTCAACGTTATGCTGATGACAATGCATTTGCTACCCAAGCTCATGGCTTTTCAAATGTGGAATTCGCACTTGATGGAGACATGAGACTGATGTCAGAGTACTGCCTAAAATGGCACTTCAAACCAAATATCTCAAGACTGTCTTAAGTGTTTTTCATCTGCATAATGCCAGCACTAATCGTGAACTCACTATCACCTTAAACAGTCAACCTCTCAAATTCAAAACTCATGCAATTTATCCTGGAGTCACCCTTGCCCAGACTTTAACTTACAAATTACATCTCCAGAAGCTGCTTTAAAAATCAAAACAATGAACAACCTACTTGCCAAACTTGCAGGCTCCATGTGCAGTGCCAATGCTACGTTCACTTGCCCTTGCACCGTGTTATTCAGGTGCAGAATACTGCACCCCGTACGGGTTCGTTCATCACACAGCAAACTACTGGCCACCCAGCTGCGTGCTACATTGCATCTTGTGCCAGGAGCACTGTGCCCCACTCCACTCCCCTGGCTTCCAGCCCTCAGTAACTCTGCTCCCCGTCATCCCTGCCACACATACGCTGAAGTCAACTTACTAGCCAGACTCTGTGACAATCCTACACTGTCAGTGCAATGGGACATATTCCACCCACCAATAGTTCAGCTTCCCTCAAGACGTCCAATATGGCCCTCCCTTTCAAAACCCATTGACTTTTCGTTCCTTACTTGATGGTATAAAGCACGGTCAGCACAAGCAACAATCAATCACAACATCATCTCAGACCCTAAAGCCAGTCAACCAGGATTTAACTGACCACACTGTTACTGGGCGCTTCTCAACCGGTTTTGAACTGGACAGGCCACTGTGCCTCAAACCTATACAATGGGGCCTTCACAATGACAACAAATGCCCCTGTGGACATTTCAACCAAGTTCAAACCACGTCCCACATTGCTGACGCATATCCATTCATTATGCTACCTTCAAGTTCTTTACTCTGGTGACGATATTGCCTTAAGCTGGCTAAAACAAGATGCCAAACCTCATACGCTGAATAAATAA
The DNA here is from genome assembly GCF_001723895.1 of Crocodylus porosus. NCBI lineage: Eukaryota > Metazoa > Chordata > Crocodylia > Crocodylidae > Crocodylus > Crocodylus porosus. Next base: position 28,406,476 of record NW_017728910.1, on the reverse strand, counting down.
GGGACTCCTACATGCCTCCCTCTGACATCCAGGCAGAGCCAGCTCAGGAAACCAAATAAAGGCACTAAATGTTCAGTTCTTCTGCTGCTCTGGCCCTGCATTGCTCTGTGTTTGTGCCTGAGTCATTCTGGCTTCCACACAGGAACAGTCTTGATCTGGCAAGGTGAGGAAGTAAACTTCCTTTCCAAAGTGAGCCTGCTTTCCCTATAAGACACATCAGAGTATCCTTTGGCACCTGTGTCTTACAGCTGATTCTTATCCCTTCAAGACCCTGGTAACCTCCCCACTCGCCCCAACAGAATTTGCTATTTTATACTGGTTTTGCAGCAACATAGTGTCATTGAAACTGTTTGGGAGGCAAGATATTTTGGGAAATGCAGGAAGTAGAGACACCCCCAAAACATGTTCCAGATCTTCAGAGTGCACTCCAGCATCTGAATAACCTCTGCACTTGGGGTGGAAGGCAGCACGTCAGCCAGCAGTGTGCCTGCCTCTGATCTCACTTACACACCTGTGTACCTGAAGGAATCCCCTTAATTTAGTAGTCAGCACAAGGTCAGAAACCTGGAACAACTCTTCCCTTTCAACAGGCAGCACACATCGAAACTAGAAAGATGTCAGGCGTGCAGGCTCATGTTCGCCACTGGCTTGCACTGAGGGAGCAGCACACACCAGTGGAGCTAGTGATACTCAGGGTGGGTGTGCTTTTCCTCTGCTAAGGACTTGTCTACACGGGGAAGTTTCTTTCCAGTAAAGCATTCATCACCTAGTCAAATCGCAAAGCAGCCAAGAGAAGACTCTAGCGAACAGACAACAGCCAACCCCAAACCAGAGACAGCCAGAGATGGTCACCAACACCTAGTGAGGTGCCCAACCTGAGCACGCTACAGAGGGACCTGCCCAGCAAGCACAACGTGCTGCACTACAACAGACTGTCCAGACAAAGCCTGTGCTGTGCTAAGCCAGCGAGACAACTTCCTCAGCTACTACACATCTGAGGAACAAACTCTGCCAAGAATTAAGAATGATCACAAGTCTCCATTGCTGCGAACTGCCTTTTCCAACCAGCATATGGCAATACGTGTATCAAAAACCCCACCTGTGCAGTCTCTTGCCTGTCCTCCTACCACTTCAGTGTTGTGGCCAGTCTCTAATGGCTGTTGAACTTTCTTCCCTGGGTACCCCCTGTCACTAGGACCCACCAGAAGCCCAAAAGACAAAGGAGTTGAGGACTTATTCCCTGCACACAGTACCCCAACCAAGCCAGGTCCTATAGACTCTGCATGTCAGAATTCACACTTCTGCTGCCATCCCATGCAAGAGGAGGAGAACATCTCTGATCCTTCCCCTGCCCCCTCCTCCCCACCACAACTGTTGGGGACACTCTGTACCTTGGGAATTTCTGCCCCATTCCCTTGGGTTTTAACTTTCCACTGTCTTGTTACATATGATGGAAAAAAGCAAACAGTTACACTTGGTTGAAAGACTTGGGCCTTGTAGAGATATTCAGTTTCTCCTTGGAGAGTTACTGCTTTCCCACGAGAAACCATGAGCATACAGATGCTCAGGCTTTTTCTCCCAGAGTACAAATGGTTGCTCCATGAGAAAAATTACCTGGGAACAGCCAGGGTTAAATCACTCCAGAAGAGTTTCTCCCAGGAAAATAAATATCTGTACATGCTGTGGCTTGTCTCAGAAGAGAACACAGTTCCCAATATCCCCCGTCCTCTCATGAAGACAGTGTGTCACTTACTGGACTCTGCCACTCCAACAGGGAGCAAGGCATGCCTCCTTCACAATCCTCACATTGTGCTACAGGGAAACACAAGCTGACCATGGGCAGTCTGGGTCAGCCAATTAGGGCTGCCCTATGCACTGCTGCCATCTGTCACCAGACAGTCTAAGGGAGCCCGCAGAGCATGCTGAGATGTGTTCACAGCCCCTCTCTCCCCTCCCAGCTTCACCATATCAGCAGTGCAAGCTGTCCCTTCTTCAGGGCCTCAATATTCAAATGTCTATACATGTGGCTCTGGGTAAGTTTCTCTACCAGGAAAACAGACCTGAAAGAATTCTCCCAGATTATTTGAATGTGTGTACACATTCCAGTTGTTCATTAAGCCTACCTCAATCACAAAGATTGTTTCATAGATCTCATAGACATTAGGGCTGGAAGGGACCTTGCAAGATCATCGGGTCCAGCCCCCTGCCCAATGGGCAAGAAGTCAGCTGTGGTCAAATGATCCCAGCAAGATAGGTGTCCAAGTGTTTCTTGAAAGTGTCTAGAGTAGGTGCTTGCACCTCTGGGGGAGTCTGTTCCAGGCCCTGGGGACTCAGACAGTAAAAAAATTTTCTTTATGTCCAGCCTAAAATGGTCTTTCAGGAGTTTGTGACCATTTGACCTTGTCTTCGTATGGGGTACACTGGTGAACAGACATTCTCCCAGTTCCTGATGCACCCCTCTTATGTACTTTTAGGCTGCCTCCAAGCCACCCCTGAGCTTTTCCAGATTGAAGAGTCCCATTATTGCTAATAAAGTCATCCCAGAAAGCACAGGCATTTCCTTTGCTTAATCCTTAGTCCCAATCCATTCATCTCCTCTGCTCATCTCACAGGAGGAGGCACAATACTGCCCTGACCTGGCAGGACATAGAATCATAGAATCACAGAAGTCAGGTCGGAAGGGACCTTGTAGATCTTCAAGTCTGACCCCCTGCCTGGGCAGGAGAAAAACTGGGCTCAAATGACTCCAGCCAGGTAGGCATCAAGCCTCTTCTT
>NW_017728910.1:28391537-28402966 GCF_001723895.1 Crocodylus porosus | reverse complement strand
CAGTTGCCTAGTTTTTTAATGAGGATGGGGTGGGAGACGGTGTCAAAGGCCTTGCTGAAGTCCAGAAAGACTACATCCACGGTGACACCTGCATCCATTGCCTTTGTGACCTGATTGTAAAAGGCAATCAGGTTGGTCTGACATTACCTGCCCCTAATGAAACCGTGCTGGTTGCCCTTGAGCATCATCCCTGAGGCCAGCCCATCGCAGTTGCACTCTATGATGATCTTCTCAAAGAGTTTCCCTAGGATTGAGGTAAGACTGATGGGCCTATAGTCACCCGGGTCCTCCCTCCTCCATTTTTTAAAGATGGGGACCACGTTGGCTATCTTCCATCTGGCACCTGGCCCGAGCACCACGAGTTCTCGTGAAGCCGTGCCAAGGGCCCTGCAATAACCCCTGCTAGCTCCCTCAACACCCTGGGGTGGAGAGCATCTGGACCTGCTGATTTGAACGCGTCCAGTCCCTCCAGAAGCTCTCCAACCCGGTCCTCCCCAACCTGAGGTCTGGAGGCGTTCCCCTTGAGCCTGTCTTGCATCACGGTGGGGAAGCCCCGGTCCCTGCACAAGAAAACAGAGGTGAAGAATTGGTTAAAGAGGTCTGCTTTCTTCTCTGGCACAACCACCAGATTGCCCAGAGGATCTTGCAGGGGCCCCACGTTTCCCGGTGCCTTCTTCATTCTCCCTATGTATTGAAAAAGGACTTTTTATTATGTTTGATCTTGAATGCTAGTCCTAGCTCTATATTCGCCTTAGCTTTCCTGACAGCCCCCCTTCAGGCCTGAGCAGAGGAGGTATACTCCTCTTTGGAGGTAGCACCCCCCTTCCACTGGGTGTACACCGCCTTTTTGACAGTCAGGCATTCCCGGACACGCTTGGTGAGCCAGGGGGGCTTTCAGGCACTCCTGCCCGCCTTGCTTCTTGTTGGGATGGTCACCCCTTGGGCCCTGAGTATCGTCTCCTGAATTAAGTGGCGGTCCTGTATCTGGCCAGGAACCTCCGGGAACCTCTGACCTGGCTGACTGCTCCTCCCAGCAGATGTCCGGGTAATTTAAATCCCCCGTGACAACTACATCCCTCGCCTTAAGTGCCTCTGCAAGCTGGCCCGAAAATTCCAAGTCCAGCTCCTCCCCTTGGCTGGGGGGTCTGTAGTAGACCCCCACTGTTAGATCCCTCTCCGCATGGCCCCCTTGTATCTTGACCCAGAGCACTTCTACTTGCCCCTCTGACCCCGTTCTGCTGGCAGAGGATGTGTATTGCCTCTTGACACAGAGTGCACCCCCCACCTTTCCTCCCTTCTCTATGTTGCGGAGGCAGCCCTCTGACTACTCAGAAAGTCTCTGCCTTGCTTCCCACCAATCAGTGAGGTTGTCTCCTTTGCTTTCACAGACAATGTGTGAAGAAGAGCAAGCAGTTATAACACAATGCAGATATTCAGAAACCTCCCATCTGCTCTCAGACACCTCCACTGTCCCTTCAGCTTTTCAAATACAAGCTCTACTGCCAGATGGCAGGTGCCTGTGGTATCATCAAACAGTTCCTTTTTCCTGTCCAAGTGGCCAGCACGTGCTTCCTACACAGTCTCCCATAGTCACACACTGCAAATGTCTTAGAAGTTTTGCCTCCAGAACCACTATTTTCAATGCACGACAAAGGGGATTTTCTATGATCATAGATCCTGGCCACACTAGGAGCATCATGGATCCTGGCCACGCTACATGAGCACTAGAGAATGTACCATGGAGAGATCTGTCATCCTGTTCACAAACCCCTGGAGAGCAAGAAATAACAGGCGTGCGAGTCCCATCAATGCCCCAAACAGTTCAGGAACACAACTTGTGCTAACCCATCAATACCTTCCCAAGCATTGTTCAGCTCATAATCTGGGGCAGCAGCACACGCCTGCTTGATAACTGCTCAGATAGATGAACTGAGAACCCCAACTGGAGATATTGGCCACTGGCTATTGGGAGTTGTGAGCTTCTAGCTGATAATAGCTACGAGCATCTGCTAGAGGCCTCCAGTGTACAGACCTTGAGAAGAGAAGCCTTCAGCACCTGTGACTGGTCATCCCAACTCTGGACCACAAGCCTGTCCCTCCTTTGGCACTAGCTGGCCAAGGAGAACATCACACAGCACTAATCGGCTGGTTTCCACCTCCTTTTCCTTTGTTGATTCCTGCAGGGGCAGTAGTTACGATGGCTGCCTAACCACTCACCAGCCCTCTGGGTCATTGCCAACACAGCCGTATCCCTTCACGCATGTTCATGAGGGTCAGGATGCTGACACTTTGCTGTTTTTTCACCAATTTCCTTGAAAACATGTTGAAAGTGACTCTGGCTCACTAAAGCCATAGAAATGATTGGCTACCAGTAACAAGATCATGGGAGTTTGTAAGTGACCCCAAATCCCACCATTCAGGTAGGTTCCAACAGGAATGATATGTTGTGAGAAAAATCCCAGAATATGCAGCGACAAGTGGTGAAAATTTGCTCCTTTGAATATTTGCTCAGAAGGCCAAGCAGATTATCTGAAAAAGTGCAGAGATAGTCTGCTCACAATGGAAGTAAATTAAGAGAAGATTAGCTGAACAATACAGTTACACCAGCAAAATTGCACAGGAAAAGCCCAGATCAGAAAACAGTGAATCACCTTCTATCTGAGAGTGTTTGAGGTGAGGGTTACACAGGGACCTCTTCCCAGCCCAGTGCTACTCAGTGTCCACGTTGATGTCGTAGAAGGAAATGCAAAATCATTTATCGATGACACAAACACTGGCAGAGCTGTGAATAACAACGGGGATGTGTTAGCTGTGCTGCTCACCTGGATTGCTTGACAAGGTACACAGAATGGACACCATGAGTTTTAACAGGGCTAATGAGAGGCCCCATATAGGGTGTGTCTACACATGCACTTTACTGTGCATTAGCCTATTTTAGTGTTCATTAAAATATCACAAAACTGTGCTCTTTAGCTAATGCACATCAAAACAGGCTAATGTGCATTTTTCTAGTAGCTCACAATGGAGGTAACTAGATTTAATGCACACTACCTAAAGCGCATTAATGAATGTGTAGACAGGCCCACTGAGGAGCAAGGAACATGGGTCATTTTGTAAGACGAGGGACCCTATACTGAAAAGCAGTGACTGAAAGAGGCTGAGTGGCCAGTATAGATAACAAAATACCTGCTGAACCGTAGCGCATTGCTGAGGCCAAGAAGACAAATGCAAACCCTGAGGGAGATGCCAAGTTGCAGTAGGTCAGTGGTGTTGTGAGTGAGCCATTTACCGGATACTGTGTCCATTTCTGGTGTTTGCATTTCAAAAAACATGCTAAAAAATTGTCAAGGATTCAGAAAAGAGCTACAAGAATGGTTTGAAATCCGGCAGCCCTACGTTGTAGAGTGGCCAGAGCAGTTTGGCTCAAAGGAAGTACAAGAGGTAATTCGATCATGTCTTTCAAGCTTTTACCCCAAGAAAGCATTTCTTAAATAGTTAGCTTTTTAATCTAGCAGAAACAGGCATAATTAGATCCAGTGACTGGAAGTTGAAGCCAGGCAAATTCAGACAAGAAATAAGGTACAGGCAACCCCCACTTAACAGTGTTTCGCTTAGCGCTACTTCGCTATAATGCTCATTTTAAATTGATACCTGATTCCACTTAGTGCTCAGCAAGTTTCGTTATAACGCTCACAGTCACCATCTTGAGTCATTAAAAACACTTGCAGTTGCGATCTTGAAATGTCAAATACTTTCAGTTTCATTTAATGTTTGCTTCACATAACGCTCGGTTTTTCAGGACCTGATTAAGAGCACTAAGCAGGGGTGGCCTGTACGCCGGGGCGATGCATAGGTGGTACATGTGGGTGCATGTGCACCCTCTGAGTGTGGCAGTGCACTTCCTACAAAAAGGGGAACTCACCACCTGGTCAGTGCTCACCACCCCTCCCTCCCCCGCTGCCGACAGCACCCCCAGCTGCAGGGGGCACGCGTCATTCATGCTATGCACAGTTTTTAACAGTAGAGGAGATTATCCACTGGAACAACTGACCTCAAGGTCTGGGGAAGTTCTCATCACTTGCAGTCTTTACATCGAGACCTGGTGTCTCTTTCAGATCCGGCTCAGCCAAAAGTGATGTGCTGGGGTCCCTGGGTGAGGTTTTCTGGTATGTGTTGTGCCAGAGGTCAGGCAAAATGCTCTCATGGTCAAGCCTGGCCTTAACATCCACAAATAACTTGAGTTAGCCTTTACACCTGAGGAAAACCTGTGTCAATCTACCACATCAGAGCTCTCTGATCATGTCTTCCTTGCTGCATGCTAGACTCACTTTGCACCACGTGTTCCTGGTGACAGAGTGTGAGCTGGGAATCCCATCCAGAGCGCACACTCTTGTGCCTGTCACAAGAACACTTAAGTTGTGAGTTACACCCACTCAGGGCTTGCTCGGGGCTGGGGGCGTGTTGTCACTTAGCAGGCACGTGCCTTACTGTGACTTCTCTGCACTGGCTGCCACAGTAGGTGCATGAGAACACCCAGATGTTTTTCACATCATTGCAAGTCACTGCTTCTGCAAAGAGAGGACATTTTCTAAACCATGACTTTTTGTACCAAGGGACAGGAACCCAGCTGAGCCACTTGTCCTGACCTATTCACTCCCTGGTCCTGATGCCAGGGGTGACATGAAAAGTAACTGTCTATAGCAGTGGTTTTTAGGGTCAGTAACAGTCTCAGTCTATTTTCCCATGGGCAAAGTCATCCTATATGTTGCAGAATGGCTTGGAGTTGATAAACTTTCATTTGCTAACAATCCATAGTATTACTTAATTAAATACTGTTTACCTAATCATTTCTGTGTCCTAACATATTTTCTTTATGACTATGCCAGTTCTATTTGTTTTTCATGAAAATGATGTCTCAACACAGTGCATTGCAATATTCTTCTCTTCCACTTTCCTCCATGGGCCATGCTTTGGGACTGCTGGGTGAAACTTTTTGTCCTATTACTGTCCTCACAATAAGGGCAGTGGGTAGACTGGGTGCTTGCTGTAGTTAATATTCCTGACACCCTGCACAAGCTGCAGCCAGATCAATACAGCTGAGGAGGTGGCGGTGCAGAAAGAGCTTTGTGCCAGTTTTTTTGCACCTCCTGGAGTTCCTGAGCTGGTGTCATTTCCCACTTGAAGTTAGTTCCCAGAGCCCCAGCTCCCCAGTTAAACGAGCCCAATGGCCAGTCCAACCAGCCCACATGCGTCAGCAGTAGCCGAGGATGCCAGGTGGCCAGGGCCATGCCTTCTCTGTACTCCCAGGAGAGCTGGTGTGAGGAGCTGCTACAGGACCAGGCCTGAGGCCCTCCCTTGCATCAGATGCAAGCCCCCAGAAAGCCGGTAGGCAGTAACAACTCGCAGTCATTAACAGCACAGGCTGGTAACCAGATAAAAGACACAATATCTTTCCTGATCCATTAAAGCCGTCATGACTTCTACTACTGTGCCCTGGGAAATGGCTCCCTTGCTTACACTGGTACAAATCAGAAGCAACTCCCCTAGATCACGGGAGTGACTGACATCAGTGTGCGACAACGCGGGGGAGTGTCAGACCTGGGGTGCTCAAAGAAGGTAGTGAAAGGGATCCTTGCAGCACTTGGCTGCTGCTTCCTCCCTCCCTGTGAAGCATGAAATGAAGGTCAAAGCACAAGAAAAGGCAAAAGAAAACAGCCATCCAGGAGCCAGGGCACTCGCCGAGGGCTCTACCAGCAGGACCTGCAGATGGACAGTTGTGCAGACCATACGGCCTGCAGCAGGACCCTCCGCTCACGAGGACCCCCTTCTCTGGCCTGTCCCTAATCTTTTGGGGGGCTGGAGACCGAGCTGTGGGAATGCAGCTGCGGAGCACCCCTTACCAAGGGCACACTAACTTTGCACAATTGTATAAAATTTCAAAGGCTTCTAATGCCTTTGAGAGTATATTAAAACAGACATCATGAGATTTTCATAGTTCCTAAGCAATGAATCAGGGGGGCCACTGTACAACAGATATGATTCATGGATTATGTAGGCACCTACAGGTGTGTGGGCTGGTTTCTGGAAGCCTTACAATTTCCTGCGGGACCTGAATATGAGCACGAGGGGTTGGGGAGCATGTTTCACTGACATAATGAACTTGCTGGAACATTGTGGGTCCAAGCATTACTAAAGGAAACAAGCCTTGTGAGGGCTGAATTCAATTAGCCAGGCACAATGATATAGGTCTTTTAGAGAAAAATGGAATCTATTTACAATAACTCAGTGAAGCACAATGCAAGTTAAGGGGCGAGCAGCAATTACGCTTCAAAGTGGTTTGCCTTTGTTAACACTGGCCTTTTCAGAGCTCCCTGGCAGAAGCCATTATAATCTAGCAGAAAAGAGACATCGTCTGCGACCCTGGCAATGTCTTGGCATTGTGAGAGCAGCTGGAACAAATTTCACTTGAGCTCCAATAATTCTCTAAAAACATTTAAATGGGAAGGCCCAAGCTGGGGTCTGGAGTGAGCAGCTGCATCCGCTGACATCAGGTCTGAATACAGCACAGACTCTTCTATTTAACTATTAACCTGGACTGTCCTGGTTATGAGGTGGATGGAGATGTGCACCAGCAAAAGCACCAGCTCCAAGGAGGGCAAGCCAGCTCGCCAGCTGCGTCGTCCCTCGGCTGGGTTTGGTCTGGCTGCATTACATGAAGTATGATCTGCTGAGACACCAAAGGGCTGCTCCATGTGGCCCAAGAGGAATCTGGGGAGAGGTCACCCTGTCCAAGGAAGAAACACCAGCCCCATGGGTGATGAAAGAAAGGTGCTGCAGCTTCTGCTCGAGTTGGGCGGGGGAAAGAGGGGATGACACGTCTGTCAGTCCCAGATGGCCAGAGAGCCGTGAGGCAGGGTGGAGAGAGAAGTTTGCTCAAGAACAACTCCAGTCTAGCTTCAACTCTCACAAATGTCAAACAGCAAATTTCTCTCCCCTGCGTGGAGCGAGAGAGATGGGCGTCTTTTGGAGCGCAATCCTGATGCACCCTTAGCGGGGTTTCAGTGTGCGTGGCAGACTGCTGTCAGGCTGAAGCTCGACCTTTCTGACTGCCACAGATCCTGTAGAACCGGATCCACTACATTTGTTCCCAGATGGGTTGTCTTGATAGGAGAACTACAGATTAGCAAGCAGTAATCTGTATATGTTTAAGCATCTAGGTAAGTTCACAGGAGGTCACACAAGCTCAAGTCAGGGAAGGGTTATGATTACAGTACTTTTTCCTTATTTTTTCCTGGGGCAAGAAAGCCAAAAGCCATGGAAAGGAACTGAAAGGAAGAATGAAAAGCAGCAGTTACAGCCTGAGGGCGGCATAGGAAGTTTTATATTTAAAGACAAGGTCGTGAGGCAGAAGCTCTGCATTGATGCTGGGTAGATGGCGCACATTCACCCTGCATTGTTAGGGAGGGTTCATCTGGGATTTGCAACGTGCCTCAGGCGTTCTGGTCTGCTCACCTGCGGTGGGAATGGGGGTGGCAATGCCTGTGGCGAACACACACCGCATGGGCACAGGACACGTGCCAAGGTTGCAGCTGATCTGGGTTTCTCCACTAACCTAAAGCAGCAGAGGACGGGCCTCGATCCGTTTTCAATCTCAGTGGCAGTGAGGGCACAGAAATGATGTTGCAAAGAAATTGGACTGCTTCCCTCCATGTGAGCTGCTGGTGCATATCAGGTATTGCTTGGGGCACGTGGGGCTGCTCTCCCCAGTCCATGCCTGTGCACAGGCAGCAAGTAGAGGGCGAGCTCTGTCGCCCTGGCACTGCTACCAGCATCCAAAGAGGCAGTCATCTGCTCCAAATACAGGACCAGGAGCCATGGTCTGGTCTGCTCCGGGCAGTGCAGCTCTTTGCTGCCCTTACCTGCAGCAAAGCTCCACGTGAGCTGTACGTCATCGTATCTATTTATATCCATGTGCATGACCACACACCCATGCAACCAGAGCTGCAAATGACTGAAGCAAAGATGAGAATTAGGACACTTGCAAAATTATTGTGGAAGACACGAACGCTACATCCAGTTCCCTAGGGCTAGGGTGAGGATGTGTATGTATTTCATGCTTCAATCTTGGATTAGCTCAAGTGAGCCATTCAAGTCAGCCATGCTGATTAAGTCAACACCAGGAATTAACCAGCCTGATGAGTCTTGTGCAGCTCCGCAGCGTTCTTCTTTCCACAGAATCAAGAGACTTGGTCACCTGAGATTCAAGGTAATAAAGATCTGTCCAGGGATCTAAGCACTCTGACAGCGCTGAGCGTGTAAATTCAGTCTCGCTGGCACCGAAATCAGCTGTGCAGAAACTCAGCTGGCCACAAGCAAGCCCTCGGCCTCCTCCAGAGACCTGACAGCCCAGTCCCCTGCGACCCACTTCGCACATGAGCATGAGAACGACAGATCGGCACATGCACGGGGATGGCTGTCTTTGCCCTGCCCGGGACACCACTGCTTCGGCGAAGCCCAAGGGCAGGGGAGGGCACAGCCATACGAAGGGGACGGGTCTGTGGGAGGGAAGTGACATCAGACACTTACTTTGCAAGAGGTAAAACACAGTTGGTGTCACAGGTCTCCAGGACTGTCTTCTGCTGGGAGAGGAGGAGACAGGAGTGTAGCTGTCCTGAGGGAGACCTCATGATGGTTCAAACCCCTGGAGGTGGCCGGGGCTCTGTGGAGCCATTTTTAGACCCTCTGAAATGGGAGGTGGGGGGAGCAGTGTTGAGCAAAATACCCGAGGACGCTGCAAATGGCAGAGGAGCCTGCCAAACGCCACCCCCCGAGCTTGGGATCAGATCAGGTTTCTTGTTCTCCTCCTGGCCACCATAGAGAACAAATTCTGCAAGAAGCAAGGGCAAGGGGTGCCACAGGAGCAGACAAGGAGCTGCCAGGCAGAGGGGCCTGATCAGGAGGTGGAGAGATGTCCTCATGGAAGGGCCCGTACACCTGGGGCTGGCCCTTCTCGCCGCTCCCAAGCCTTGCTCTTAGCACCTAGGCCCGCGGCTGGGCTGCTCAACAACATCCGGCCTCATGCCCAGAAGGGCCTTGAGTGTGGGCTGAACTTTTCGTACCCATTCTCCGTGGAAGGTTAATTTCTGCTGATTGCAAACCCATCTCAATCTTATTAACTTGCAACACAGAAGAACAAGACACAATTGAGAGCAATAAAACCTACATATAGTTCCTCAAGCATAAAATGCATGCAATAGACTCTAACAGCAATGAACAAGGCTGCCTAGAAAATGAAAACAGAGTGTGATTTTTTGTAAGGGACAAGAGCAATTGGGTGGCAGGAATCAACTAGAGCATATGCTGCTATTAGAGAAGCACCTGGAAACACCCCCACTGGGGATTAGGACCTTCAGCAAAAGCCCTGTGTTGCAAGAGACAGTCCCTGCCCAAAAGTTTCCAGTCAGAACTGACAAGACAAAGAGTGGAAGAACAGAAAGAAGAAGTTCTGTGTCTAGCTTTGGGACCTTCTACTGAAAGGATGTAAACAAATGGTTGTGGGGCTGTGACACAGGACTGGTGAGGAGCGGCTGAGGGAAATGGGCTGATTCAGTCTGCAGAAGAGAAGACCGAGGGGGATTGAACAGCAGCCTTTAATTCCCTGCAGGGGGGCTGCAAAGAGGATGGAGCTGGACTGGTCACAGTGGGGACAGATGACAGGACAAGGAGCAATGGGCTCAAGCTGCAGCAAGGGAAGTTGAGGTTGGATATCAGGAAAAACATTGTCACGAGGAGGGTATTAAAATATTGGAATGGGCTAACCTGCGAGGTGGTGGAGTCTGCATCCTTGGAGGTTTTGAAGATGTGGTGACAAAAAGCCTCGGCTCAGATGATCTAGTTGGGACAGGTCCTACTTTGAGCAGGGGTTGGACTAGATGTGACCCCTGAGGTCCCTCCCACCCCTTGTTGTCTGTGATTCTAAGTAATGTGGCCAAGGGCCGTAGGAGGACACCAGGAGGTGCAGGCACAGAAGCAAGTGTCCGTGCTCCTGCCCATTTGATCACCCTGAGCAAGCATCTCGAATCAGGGACATGGCCGTATCGGCAGCCACAGACATTCCTCACTTCAACTATTCCCTTAAAATGGCACAAGCGGGTCCTTAAAGAAACAGCCCTGGCTATCACAGGGATTCCCCCAGCTCCTCACCCAGCACTAATCCAGGCCCATCCCCACAAAGGAAAGAGGAGAGAAGCATTCAGAGTCCAAGGGCACAAGCACAGAAGCAAGTGCATTGGAGATGGATGAACACCGGCAGATCTTTGCCACCCATCTGCTGCTCCACGATAATTCCCCATTCACACACATTCTCTCTCGGCAAGAAGATGAAAGCTACGTTTGCATCCACCCTGGTAACGCAGAAGTGGCTGTGGAAGAGCCGGCACTCCATAAAGTCCTGTCCCTCCTTACGTCACAGTATCTGGTCCACCCACTCAAGCCTCAGAAGCACGTGGTGTAAGTATGTCACATTTGGCACCCCCAGATGTCACGCCTGGCACACGCGATGTCACGTTGCCTCCAGAACAAAGACGACACGAACGGGACTTGAGCCCCTCACGGGAGCAGGTGCTGACAGTGTCTCTGTGCACCACGTGCTCTCGTTGTAGCTCTCCACCAGCACAGGGCAGTAAGGTGGGTAGGTTTTTCCAACAAGTACTTGGTGATGGGGACAGCAGCAAGCATTTGTGTTACATGTGTGATGGCCAGAACCAAAGAAATGAATAAGCAACAAATCTGTGCTTCTTGGAGGCATTTGGAACTTTTATCTAATCTGAAGCTTGTATTTTGGTAACCTGCAAATGTAACTGGTAACTGTCTGTGGGACTGATTAGGCCTCAGAGACAAAGCCAAAGCTGTGAAATTAGCTGATCTTATAGTTCTTTCTCACTCAGAATTTAGCCTTGATGATGATAAAACCTGGATTCAGCTGCCCAGCTTGTCCAATACATTTCAAGAAAGGACATCTCAAAAAAGCACAGTTAGAGAGTGCTGAAGGGGCTGGATTTGGGCAAGGTAATGTTAATTTCAAACCTGAAGATGCTGTGTTGCAATTTCCTCATTGGATAAACCCAAGCTTGGGCAGTAACTTATTATAATGATTTCTAACACCTTTTAACCCCATAGGATAACTTATAAAGCAATATTATGAATGGCTACATAACTAAAAAATTAGCATAATTAGAATATAAAAGAACACGCACGTTATAGTAATCCTGGGGAAGGACGGAGCAGAAGGGTTTCATAGTTTCATAGTAGCTAGAGTCGGAAGGGACCTAGGTAGATCATCTAGTCTGACCCCCTGCCTGAGCAGGAAAGAGCACCGGGGTCAGATGACCCCGGCAAGGTGCTCATCTAACTTCCTTTTAAAAATCCCC
>NW_017728910.1:28372505-28391526 GCF_001723895.1 Crocodylus porosus | reverse complement strand
GGGACTATTGATAAGTTACTAACCAAGTGGGAACTCTTGGTTAATTTCTTTATCTGTTTTATTATCACTGTCAATTTTAATCTGTATTGTTATGTTGTCTGCTTATTAGCTTAACCTTTTTATTAACTATTATATATGCAAACTGTATCTTTTGTTGTCATAAGTAAAATTCATTCCTTTTTGTAAGTGAAACTTGTCCTTTCTTTCCTTTCCAACATCACCTCCTCGATCCCGAACCAAAAAGCTAATAAAGTTGCAGTGCTCGGTCAGTCTGCAACTAAAGTGAGACACTCTCAGTGCCCAGCTGGCCTGTGACATACATGGTACTGCCTGCTGGTTCAGCAGACATGGCGTTTCATTATGAATGCAAAGTAATGTCTGCCTCATCACTAATCTAATATTCCCCCATTCCCACAGGGACACCTACTGGGAGCAAAAGCAGCTTTACAGAGCTGCAAATTTCCCTGCTGTTGTGCCTGGTCTGAGACGGAGACACACCTGGACTTGGGGACTGTATGTAAGCTGAGCCTCGAAGGCGTAGGTGAACAAAGGAGGCAGCCAGTTTTGACAAGGTTTGAATATGACATTGTCCCACAAAAGCAAGGAGTGGATGGGACAGAAAGTCCTGAGGGAAAACAAGGCCAAGTGCTTTTCCCCCCTCCACAAAAAAACGTTAAGACCTTCTATTGGTTTTGAGTAACAGCGTTTGTAGGAAAGTGAGAAAGAGCAGGTCTCTTCTGGAAGCAGATATGAATTGAGATCAGAGGGGAAGAGAATATGAATAGGGAAATGAGGGTAAAGGCTACAGGTGCAAGGCATGAAACCTCTCCAGCTAGGGATGCATTTACAAAACAAGGTTCAGGTGACAGCCTGGGCTGGAAGTTAAAAGACCCTTTCAGGCTTTGCCCAGTGGAGGCCAAGACCGGACAACTTAGCATATTAGTGAGCAGCAGAAACACCTATGAGGCCAGAGAAAGGCACTTTAAGAGGTTTATAAGGCAACCGATGCTGTCCATGTCCCTTTGGGTCCAGGGACTGAATGCAGAGAAAGAGCTCTCCATCTACTGCCTGAGGCCACACCAGAGGAGCTCTGTGGAGGAGGCCGGGTCACGAGGCCCAGGTCTTTGCAGAACCTGAACCCTAGTCTCAATCCTGTGTCTTGACCAAGGACCCCAAAGCCCCAGCTTCATCTGCAGCCAGATCCCAAACCAAGCACAACTTTCTCTGACCGTTTGCAACTAAAATGCACCAGGTGTCATATCCACGGTCCACAGTAAAAGGTAATTGTACGTGAAAACAGGCCTTTTTCTAGTCTGTAGTCTAGGTTGGGCCCCACATGTCTGAAACACGCAATCCCAACACGCAAGGTCAAACCAAGGTCCAACCCACCTGGTACCCACCAGCACCAGATCACTCGGAGGAAGACAACTCTCAGCTCCCCATCCCTAGCCTCTAGGCCGGGGTGCTCAGTGTCACACGCTGGTGGTGCTGAGCAGAGACGTTTCTTGTACCCCAGTGTATGAGCAGCTGGGGCAAGAGCAACAGTGACGCTCGTACCATATTGTAGTGGTGATCGTTGGCCATAAAGTGATCCAGCAGCAGCACCCAACTTCTCCTTCTGCAGTAGTGAATCTTGCTCGACAGAGGTGGATTTCCCTGGGGCATCATTACAAAATAAATGTAACTTTATTGGAAGGCGCATTGCTGCTATCTGTAATTTGCCATATTATATATTAAAAATGCAAGAAACTAGGCAAAAGAATACTCAAAAGATGTTGTTTCTTTAGTCCTGTATGTCTTTCAGATTCATATAACAAAAATCATGCCATCTGAGGATCTTGACAGAGGCCCTGCATGCACTGTCAAGGCCTCTAATCATGGGCCTCCTTTGGACTCTCTGGAGCTTCTCCACATCCTTGCTGAAGTGTGGCACCTCAAACTGGTTAGTCTATAAGGTGCAAATCTATGCTGCCTTCTACCTGACTCTAGACTAACGTGATGAACCTACATCTCTCCATCTGGTTTTCCCAGGGAGGGAAATGGGCTGAGCACTGCTCCCTCTGCAGACCAGCAATGCTGCTCCTACGTCAGTGAGAAACTATGTCGTGGCAGCGCTCGCTGCGGTGCTTCTGTGGTACTCACCATCCCAGCTGATACCGCTGTGCCGTAACGGTCCCTGCCAGCCCAGCCAGCAGCCGTTCATCTCACCGAGCTATTCTCGTGTGATTTAACAAGCAAGTGTTCAGCTATCTGCAAACTGTAGCAGGAGAAGATGTCAGCTGTTCGTGCTCCATGATGGGCTTCCAGCTCAGAGGCAGCAGCCAGGTCAGGGTTTGTTGGTTCATTAAGTGAGCATCGATAGGCTGGAAACAGGAAAAAAAGACAGAGGCAATCAGAGTGATGTAGCCAGGACCACCTCACTCACATACAAGGTGAAGTGTTTGCATGGCCCGTAGGGGAGGTGGCCATCTCATCCTTGGAGGCGGTGCATCGTTTGGCAGGCCAGGCTCCCTAGAAGGCTCAGCAACTCATTCAGGTGACTCAGTCTCCTCCAAATTAGATGTGATCACAACTGCTGGACCACTACCTGCTAAGCCCAAACAAAGGGACAGGGTGACATCAGCAGCGCCATACAATCTGTGTGCGGGGAGCCATAAACCAGGGAGTTTGCTTCTGTCCTTGAGGGAGTTCAGCTTGGGTTTTTTCTTTGAAGGAACAAGGGGGAAAAAAATCACCCCGAGGACTGAGGCATCGTTGGATGAGCTCTGAATAACTTCCTACAACAATATGCCTGAATACAGAAGCTCCTAGATGTACCTTGTCCTGGCGTGGGACCACACTGGAAGCTGTGCACACAGCACCGCGCCACCTGAGAGCTGGGGGAAGACGTGATCCGAGACAGCAATGGAGCTGGTGGCACTGGTGGAGTGTGGCCAGGGGTCTGCAGAGGGAGGAGTGGCCATATGGGTTGCTCCAGGCTTGCAAACCCCTGCTGACCAAGAGGATCTGGAGCCCAGAGGAAGGGGATCAGTAAAATCCATGTGGGCCTTACAGAAAGCGAGGGAGGCACGAGAAGATAATGGGGATAATGTCTTAGTGCTGTGAGGAGGGTTTGGGGATGTTTGCTGGTTGCCTCATGGAGCTGGGAGGGAATTTCACCTACTTTATTTGTGGCAGGTCTGGGTGTTATGTCTTGTGTTGTGTCAGGGTTGATGGTAGTTTTACAAAGAGGTTAGATTATGGGTTTGTCTGGGCTGGTTAGGATAAGGATGGGGATGGTCCTACCTCAGACAGGGGCTCTGACTAAATGACTTCTGAGGGTCCCTTCCAGTCCCACGTCTCCATGGCTCTATGATTCAACAACCAGGATGCATTAATGGAAAGCAGCCCTTGTCAAAGGAGGACTCCACCTGAGTGCTATGGTACTCATCTCCTGGGACCAAGGCTGCTATAGATGATTGTAGGATCATAGGAAAGTAGGGCTGGAAGGGACCTCACATCTAGTCCATCCCCTGCTAAAGGCAGGATCATCCCTGACTAAACCAGCCACTGTCCACCCATCCATCCTACTCTTGAACGTTTCCAGGGTTGGAGGATACACAACTTCTCTTGGTGCCTGTTCCAGTGTTTGACCACCCTCATGGTCAGAAAGTTTCTCCTCATCTCCAACCTAAATTTCCCAAGCTGAATCTTGACACATTGCTCCTAGTCCTGTCCCCTACAGCCACAGAGAAAAGCCCATCTCTATCCACTCTTTGCCCTTGAAATTGCCCTTCAGGATCAACCTCCCCTCTACCCACTCCAGTCTTCTCTTCTCCAAACTAAAGAGCCCCTGTTCTTTCAGCCTGTGCTCAGAAGTCTTGCTTCCCAGGCCCTTAATCATTTGCATTGCTCAATGCTGGACTCCTTCCAATCTGTCCATGTCCACATCTTTTTAGACATGTGGGGCCCAAAACTGGACACAGGACTCCAGGCAGAGCCGAAGAATCACTTCGCTTGGTTTGCAAGTGACACTCCTGTTCGTACAACCTTGTATACCATTGGCCTTTTTTGGAACAAGAGCATACTGTTGACTCTTATTCAGCGGGTGGTCTGCTATAACCCTCAGGTCCTTCTCTGATATGAGAACTTTGCATTATGGCTTCATAGGAGAGGGCTGGGAAAAACTCACGTAGTCTCCCTGCCTGGTTAAAATATCCAGGAAAATGAAATCCATCGAAATGAGGATGCAGCAGTGGATAACAGAATATCTGTGGGTAGAAGGACAGACAACAAGAATAAAGAAAATGTGACTATTAATGAGCACAGCAATGAGGCAAGCGATAGAGCAAATGAAAGGACTGTGTGGGGGGTGGGGTGCTGACAACAGCAAATGCTTGTATTTGAATGCCTGGAGCCTGGGCAACAACCTAGGAGAACTTGAACTGCTGGTGCAGAAAGTGAAACCTGATATAAGACGGATGACAAACACAGTAGACCAGCAGTCATGATTGGCTCAATGGGTATTGAAGGCCGTGCACTGTTCAAGAATGGTCAAGTAAAGAAAAATGGGGTAGGTAACATTATACATTTGTACTATGATTAACTGTAAATAAATAGGGAGTGATAGCCTGGATAAAGCAGAAGCTATTTGGTCAAAACTGTTTTGGGGAAGAATGGCAGTAGGTTCTTCTGGGGCAGAGCTGGGCGCCTGCCCGGGACCTGGACGTGCGCAGATCTCCGTGATGCTGCTGGAGAGACACGCACTGCTGGGCACAGTCACCATGCAAGACTTGGCCCCACGTGCTGTGTGTAGCGGTTGACATCATTCCCGGGTGTGATAGCTGACGTGTTTTCATCAAACAGGAATTGAACACAGTGGAGAACGTTACTTCAGATTTGGGTTTGGTAAATAATGAAGACATGTATAGAAGGGCTGGTGCAGAAAATAACCTTGGACCAAATGATTATGAGTTGACTCAGCTGACACTAAACAGAAGGATGAAGAAGAATAGAGGTCTGTAACTAAGGTAAAATCAAAGGAGGGGATAAGGTCGCACCGTCAGCTGGCCCCCACTGTTTACCTGCACGACGAGGATGGAACAAGAAAGTGAACACGAAACTCGACCAGCTTATAAAGAGACTCGTGTGAGCTTGCTGCCTGACCTGGGGCTGGAAGGGCATAGCCCTTCTCCCTGGTGACTGGTCTGCGCCTTGGTGTGTTCACTTGTCTCCTGGGCAAGAGAAAGGCCTGATCAAGTTACTGCCAAGGGCCTTCCTGCCCGAGCTACCACAATGTCACCGTCCTCCTGGCAACGCCTCACGGCAGCTAACCCAGTAGCACGGCCAGATGAAACACCGGGGAGAAGACTGGAGTTCACTGCAGGGCTGAAACGTCTGGAATAAACACCCCCCAAACACAGACACTGGCCAGAAAACGGCGTCTCTGCGTGTGGCAAGAGCAATGCTAGAGCCGCCAGTCACTGCACGGTGAGCCGATGGATCCCGGATCACATACCTTCGTTAATGGAAATCACATGGCTTCACACAGCTCCTATCTGTTGGGTTCATACAATACTGGCTCTCAAGTTTCCTGCCCTTCAGAAAATCAGAGGCCTTTCAGCACTCAGCTCATTCGCAGAAGATACAATCTATTGGCACAGGCTCTTTCCTCACTTCTGGGCTACTTCCATTGTTCAGTCTCTGTAGATTACTGAACGCATCTTTCTGCTAATCTCCGCTGATGCCTTTGAATGATGCGTCTGGAGGTCAGCCAGGCACTGGCAACTGAATTAAGTTGTATATGAATCTTAATTACCGACACCCCACGGTTTCCCCCCTCACTTCCTGAGCAGCAGCAAACAGCACAAACCTTCACCGCCTTTCTGCCATTTCTGCCCGTCATCTTCCTTGTACGCCAATGAAGTCATTGTCAGCTGGTCTCATTACTGAGGAAGTTCGTGCCCTCCTTTCACTCTTACGAAGGGCATGAGAAGTGTATTAGGACACTCCAGAACAACAGGAATTATTTCGGGAGTTCACCAAGAGCAACGATGGCGATGCAGACCGGGCACGGGAGAGACCTTCCGGGCAGTGATATCATCGCACTGTCCCTGGGACCAACCGAGCAAGCGCAGCGCTCCCGTGCGCTGCCGGGGGCCAAGGTCACCAGGCTTTGCTTAGGGAAGGTCTGCGGCAATGCCGCTCGGTGGCAGCCCTGGCTCGGCCCCACTCCCGGGATCTGCGGTTCCTAAGTTGGACTGCGAACCTGCTCCTGCTCCCTCACCAGACGGGGAAAAACTCTACCGGAGGCTAAAGTCAGCAAAGTTCAGACAAATGAAGGAGGAAACATTTAAGCAAGGGTAATTAACCATCAGCTCCGTGTTCCTAAGGGACATGGAAACGTCTCCATCTCTCAAAGCGTTTAGAGAGAGTTGGACGTTGGCCTAAAGCACAGGCTCTGGCTCAGCCCCAGGCCGCTGGTCCCGAGGCAGGGATGACTGAAATCCATGTCCTGTGTCAGGCAGGAGTCGGTGTTTCTTCCCAGACAGCAGCTGGCAGCGTCTGCACCCGTGCACCGACTGTGCACTTGGCTGACAATTCAAAGCAACTAAAGGCTGAATTGACCATCTGGTCCCTGCCCCGATGCTCTGGGCCATGGTGAGATGTTATGGCTTCTCTCCTCCTGGCTTGCACTGCCCCGTGTTAAGTGACTGTGGTGCTGCCATACCCAGAGGGCTCACTCCCGATCCCCGAGTTGCATCCCCGAGCGCTGCCCCTGGTATCCCCTGGTCCCCTTGCCGCAAAGAGTCTGCTGCACTTAGCAACCCATTTAATGTTTGCTAAAGGTGGTGCATTTCATGCCAACAGTGGCAACCTGCTAGCAGGTAGTAGCAGGGAATCAGCAGGCGGGGGGACACAGTCTGGTGTAGGGAAAAGCTGTCTCTAGCCCTCACAAAGGTGAAATTGCTCCCCAACACCTGCTCTCCTGTAGTAATGTGGCTTGAAGTAGAAACATGGATTGTGCTTACACCACTTAGGGAGGCAGGAGTTTGCCCAGAAGTCACAGTCCTCCAGCCACACGAAGGATCAGCAAGGAACCAAAGCACATTGATTTGCTAAAGGACGAGGACCCGCATGCGCTTCACGGACGCACGCTGCTCCGGACAGGAGGCAATGGCGAGAAGAGGAATATTCCCGCTGGTGCGGTGCCAGGCTTCCACCCGCTGGGATGCTTTCAAGAGGCTGAAAACTGTAACGCGATGCTAAGCAGTAACGATAATGAAATAATCAGAGTCTTTGAGACTGCTACAAGGATCTGTTAGCCTAGCTTAACCTATTTGCTACAGTGTTTGTTTTTAAAGACAGAAAATCAATCTCGCACCATTCCTGCAGCCCGGCTGCTGGGCCCGGAGCGGCCCCTGCAACAGAAGGTGTTTGTCCGGCCGGCAGAGCCCTCCAGGTCCCTCCCTGCATTACTTCTCCATGAAAACCCAGCACCTTGCTGGCATTGCTACCACGTAGATGCCAAGGGAGAGGATGAGGAGAAGAGATGGGGATGTCCAACATGTACTTTGAGTCTTCCTAGTGTCACTATCCCTCAGCATCTTTGATCCTCATGCCCAGAAGGCAGGCAGGGAAAAGCAAGACGTATTTAGGTGGTTTTCATTGTAGGCTTAGGGCTGTACCTGGTACCACTGGTTTCCATCCCACTGGGTTGCTCATCTCAGGAAGCGCTGCGGTCAGCAGCTGTGTTGTAGTGGGGATTCAGCCCACAGACGAACATCCCTTGCATTTATCTTTTTCTTAACTGTGTCCCATTGCTCCAGTTAATGTGGTTGGGCCCCGTCACAGCTGCTTTCTGTCCATGGCCGGATCCCAGTCAGGATTCACAAGACCCCCGGGTAGTGCCAGCGTCCCATTGCTACCCCAACAGCCTGCCCTCCAGACACAGTGGGACAGGGAAAGCTGTGTGCAACTCCCATGGGACAGCCAATAGGGCCTGTACTTTCCAGGGGCAGAGGCAAGCCAAGGTTTAAATGTACCAGTTCAAATGACTTTGCCTTCAGTCTCATCCTGCCTCTGATCCTGTCTGGATTACGTCTTAGTCAGACACGGTTCCACTAATTCCTTGTGCTTTCCAGCCTTTGATTTTATAACAAGATACAAGGGAAAATGAACTAATTTCAAAACATCTAATACATTTTGGTGATAAAGATCAAACTCTTAGGGCCTAAATTATTCAAAAGTTCTGTCCTGGCAACAATAAATCACCCAACGGCAGCTTCTAGGCAATGTAACTCAACAACAGAGCGACACAGACAGACAGTGAAAGGGAGAGATTCTGCCTTTAGCAAAGGGTAACATACACCCTGAGGCAGGGTCTGACTCTCACTCTTGGAAAAACATTAATTAAGTTTTATTGCTGAATAGAAAGGGCCTTGGAGAATATAAAGACAAGAATTATATGCACTCAAAGAAGAGAGCAGGAAGAGCAGCATGACTTTACCAGTTAACCACTAGCTGCCAGTTCCACTGGTGTGAACTAAAGACCAGGTACTTCTTCTAAACTGATTCATCCTGGCCTAAGAAATAACAGAAATTGGCCACGGGCCTTTGTGCCAAGCCTGAAGAGAGTTTCCAGGGATAACCTTTACCAGAGCCCAGTGTCACGGGGTCTCACTGCAGGAGAGACATGAAGAAACAAAAGACTGCTGAGTTACGGGATGCGATCGTGACCCCACTGCAAACCTGTCCCGTGTCTCCGAGCGACGAGCCCTTGTGTAGCGTGTTACACCGACTGAGCACGAGCAAGGTAACCGTCACACCGCACATTGCCCTCTTCCAGAGAGCTGGGGAGGAGGCAGAGGAGTTTACAGTTAGCTGAAGGCTACAGGACAAGTGAACGACCGAGCCAGCATAACACCACAAGCACATCTGTACCTTGTCTGTGTGCATTCATCAGATTTATACCACTGTCCATAGCAGACACTTTGACACCAGGCCTGTTTACTGGTTCGACACATTTGCTTGACTTAATTACAGGGTAGCAAGAAATAGCAAGAACCAAGGCAGCCGTGAGGACAAGGGCTGTCTCACAAGACAGACTTCACCCACCACCACTCACCAGTTCAGCGTGCAGACGGGCCTCCCCCGCGGCCCGCGGCCCTGTCACTCGGTGGCAGCGCAGGCGCTGCTCCCTAACTCCTGGGGAATCCCAGTCAGACCTTTGTCGGCGGGGATGGGATTCGCGGGGCCTCAGCCACGAACGTGGGGATGTACCCGCAGATGAACATGTACTGAGCACCTGCTCCAGAGACGGTCGTTTAGGCTCCCTCCCACGCAGCGCGGCCCCATAGCCCTCCGACCAGGCAGATCCTGCAGACAGTGCCCACGTCCCTATCTTCCTCAGGACTCGAACCCTGCAGCGTCTGGGTACTACTGCGCCTGCGGAGCCAACCTGCTCGTCAAATGCCTGCCTATGCTCCTTCATGGAGATGCGCTGACTTCCCCTTGCTGGTCGGACTCACCTATTGCCAGAGGGGCTATTGTGTTATTCTAGCGCACGATGCAGTAGCCCATGGCGCACCGGTTAGGTTGTGTGAACCAAGTGCTGCTGCTGCAGGAGGCAAGCTGCTGACACTTGTGAGCTGTTGGCAGGTTCAGGTCCCAGGCACCTGCGGGCCAGGGTTGCTCCTGCTTTGGGCGAACAGCTCCCAAATCTGTTGTCACCAGTCTGAGCCCCCACAAATGCAGGAGAGCAGGGGCTCCGACTCTCGAGTTCAAAGAGGAAAGCTTATGCAGATGGTGGTAGCTATAAATGCCAGGAGAGGGGACGTGGGGGCACCCGGCTGACCATGAAAGCGTGGGGACCTGTGGAGCAACAGAGAGGACTGCCTACCCCTGAGGCAGGCAATTATTTGGGGCGGAGGGCTGCTTACTGAATTTTGGCAAGCCATCGAGGGCTGCACAACAGGCAGCCAGGGGCAGATAAATATTGATTTTCTAAATTTTTTAGGGGCCCCAAGGGCTGGATAGAATGGCCTGGCGGGCTGCATCCGGCCCCCAGGCCGCATTTTGCCCACCCCTGCCCCACCTTCTCCAGGATAGAGCATCACTGGCCAGGCTGGCCCAGGGGCGAGGGGGAGGAAGATTTTACTTCTTCTGGAGTGCGAGGGGCCCAGATCACTGCCAAAGGCAGGACAGCCGGGCGGGAGATTCCTGTCTGTACCGAGGTCGGTCTCGAATATACTGCTTATTCTAACAGGCTTTCAACCCGAAAGAGTTTAGTACACAGCCCTGCATGTGTGTGAACAAAGAGATGCCAAGAAGGGATCAGATTCATGCTTCACTGGCTTCTCTCTTCCCTTTCAATTTAAACTAATTTTGCAGTCAGCAAGCTTCATTGCCCCTGGAGTCCTCCTTATAGGCTAATCATGTGCTGGGAGGTTTTTGCTATTGGCCATATTTGCTGCATGCTGTTTTCCCAGAAGAGAGAAAGAAGGCACAAAGCCAGGCTCTGCTCCCTGAAGTGCCATTTACAGGTGCAGCTGGGGCTGCAGAGAGAGCAGCTCCTAGCGCAGAAATACCAGACTTCACAAAGGCGGCTTGTTCATCCTCCTCAGACTCGTGCAATACTTAGCGCTGGCAGCCAGGGCCTGAGAAGTGACCAGGCCTTCATCTCTACACTTCCAAAGCAGGGAGTCCTATAAGCACTCGTCCGAGAAAAGAAACGTCCTTTTCTTTGTCTGCAGCCAATATGCAGATCCTCATGCCGCACGCTGGACGAGTTCACGGCTCTTCAGAGACAAGTACATTCCCTCACTCGTACCAAATACTTGCTTTCTTCTGCTGCCCACTCATTAGTCAGCCTTACTTCCCAGAAACAGCATGAATCACGCTAATAAAACAAAGCCCCTCTGGAAACATCTAGGCTTCAATAACTGATAAGTATTTATCTATTACATTTGTTAAGCAAAAAGTCTCCAAAATGAACATGCTTTGTAGAGAGTTTTCCTTTCACAATTTAGTCTTTCCTCCAAAACAAACAATAAATTTACTTGTGAAATATTCTAATTTTTGTCATCATAACATCTCTGTTTTCTTTCTTTCCTTCCTGTACCATTTATTCCAACCATGACCCACTGCAATGCTGGCTGAATTAATATCAAAATATTTATACAACTGTTGAACTATTATGTCTGTCAGGGAACCAGAGCAGATTCAAATGGATAATTATTCCATTTTTCTCTCTCACCAAGTGACCCATTTCTCCAGTGGAAAAATATGGCTGGAGTAGGGAGAAGGTCATTTATATATTTTTTTTAAAGAGTAGTGAAATTAGTGTGGATTGCATCTGGTCAAATCTTTTTGACTTGCTGTTTGCATGAAGTAGCAGAAATAGATAATAATGAGAACTTCCTCATTATAGTGCATTCCTACCATAAGGCACTCAAATAATTAAAAAAAAAAAAGACAAGCAAGCTGTGCAGGGGATAAAACCGGGAAGCAATACGGAGAAGGTTACATTTCTCTAATGAGACAGTCTGCACGTCTTTTTGTGGTCTGTGTTCCCGTAGCACCATGGGCAGATCTAGGATTTTGTACATGGTGTGATGCATCATCGCATTTAACACAATATCTATGTTTCTCCAGTTAAAAAGAAACTAGAAACTTTGCTAATACGTTAGGGGCCTGGGCTATATTATTCAGGTTAAGATTAGAACAAAAAAATAACTTTCTTGGCATGTGCATACATTTGTTATATTATCTATCAAGCATAAAAAACACAAGCTAGGCAAAAAATAAATCAAAGGAAGTTGCTTCACTGGTTCTGTAGTCATTAAAATTAAATGTACACCTCTGTTTCAGATTCATAAGACAAATCTAGACTTCTTGATCATTTTGACGGTTCATCCATGCTTCACTGCAAGTTATTTGCACATCTGAGTTAGTGGTTCTAGCTGGAGTTAAAACCAAGCTGCAGAGCTGTGAAACAGGAGCTCCATTACCAGAAGCAGCTTGCAGACAGCAGAACGGCAAAAGAAAAGTGGACCATCAAGACCATTAGAAAGGATAGCGAGTTGTTAAAACCTGTGGAAGAGGCATTCAGAAGGAATCAGAGGGCTTGTATGAGCCATGATGTCAAGTGACTCCCTCAGCGCTGCCAGAAAGGGGGGTACAACTGCCTCACTACACCCCCTGGATCCAGCCCGGAGCAGCACCTCCAGCCGGCTGGGCCAGAGCCCCCGCCCCAGAGACTTTAGAGCTGGTGAAGCTAACTGGAGCTGCAGGGCCTCTCACCCCCCGAAAGCCAGGTGGGGTGCCTGCTCATGGATTTAGGAGTCTAGTTTTCAGTGCCCCGGTTTGCCGCTTTGGGACCAAAAGTTAAATTACTGAATAAATGGGGGGAGCGTTGTTGTAGCTGTGAGGGCTCAGGACCTGTATGGGGCAAGGGTTCTCCGTGGTGCCTTTTGCTGGACCCACCTCACAGCTGGGAGAGCTGCTGGACAAGCTTTCAGGCATCAGGTGCCCTCCTCAGGTCCCTGCATGTGCCCCTGAGGGACCTGAAGCAGGTCCCCAGATGCCCAACAGCTTGTCCCATAACCAGCTCTACGACAATTGTGCCAATAAAAGCCAGTGCAGAAATCCCTGCCTTTTTTAGTAAAGGGCCATACTGTAGCTTGGTCTTTGTGCAAACATTTCATTGCTACTAATATTACCAGGACAGGAATATATGGTTTAACTTGTCTTAGCCTTGTAACTAGGAGAGCCCCCTACCCCAGCCTTGTGTTGAAAGCTAGGGTTTGAGCCCCCAGCTCCCAGTGTTTATCAATGACATTATTTAGTTCTTGGCAAAAAGAAAAAAAGGGCTTTGGACCCTGATCTAGTCTAACCTCTCACTACATAGATGCGTGTGCGCAAACTGCATCCCTTCTTTCAGATGCAGGATGGTTCATCCTTGTCCAAACGTGTCTCCCTTGTGCAAACAAATACAAAGCAGCCACAAGTGACACGGATGGTTTCTCTCAGTGTGGGGTTCTTGGTTCACCCCTTCCCCCCTAACCTTCAAACTAGTCTTGCCTTTAGAAAGATACCTCTGAACTAGGGCATCCTCTGGCACTGCCCCTGAGAAACGCAGGCCCTTTCTCTGTGAACGTAATGAGAGGCTTGCAGGGTCAATAAAATGCTGACTGTTGTCTTCATTGCTTGTGTCCCTCTTGCTCTTAGAAGATCAGATCAGTTCTCAATGTGGCTGTCCTTGATATTCCTAGCATTTTACTTCCCAGGTGTTACTCTAGCTAGTGTATAACAATTTGCTGGGCTCATCTGTTCTGACCACAGGAAGGGGTTGCAGAGCAACCTGCTGATTACAAACACTCTTCTCACCTATTGCTCTTTTGCGGGTGCTTTATACACAGGAGACGTTCAAAGGTTCTCAATTTACAGCTCTGCATGAGCCATGATCTACAGGCCAGTCCTGTTACAACAGCAACACCAAACCTCCTTATACATGCAGGTACAAGTAGTACTGAGTGTTAAAATTGTGCACACACACACAGAGGACTTTGTGGACCTAATGCTTCAAAAGGATACAAGTAGTACTGAGTGTTAAAACTGTGCACGTACACACACACAGAGTGCTTTATGGACCTAATGCTTCAAAAGGGTAACCAAAAATGCAGGTGAAATGCACCAGAAAGGGAAGTGACAGCATAATATACAAGAACGCAAGTTTAGGGGAACTGTGGGAGCACTGACTAGGAGTGGGAAGGGTATGAAGAGGATTTGCAGAACCACAACGCCCTGGAGCAGCGGTGCTCGACCTTTCATCCGAGCAGGCTGGAGGAGCGGTGCAGGGCTGTGTGGGGCAGACCCTACGGGCTGGATCCAGCTCGAAGTCAGCATGTGGGGTTGGTGAGTGGGTGTGATCTCACACGCTGACACTGCCCTACATGCCGGCCCAGCTCAGGCCTGGAGCAATCCCAGGCACCAGCCTGGCCCTCCAGACTCCTTATGGGATGGACGACACAGCCTCACGGGCCGGAGGTTGAGCACCACTGCCCCGCATGTCCCATGCTCAATGGACTCTCTTGTGGCAGAAGCCATTTCTTCATGGAAGCATGACTTGGAAGGGGTGACATGCCGGGTGCCTCTGGAAACTGTCCTCCAGGAAGCTGAGCCCCGGCCTGGGATGCAATAGCAATGTTCACGCTAATGGTGAGCAGACTTTCAGGCAGAAACCCCTGAGCTCCTTGCAGCAGGAAGCATCATTATCCATGTTACCAAGAAGAAAGCTTAGGCTCTGTCCAGCCGAGAAACTCCTCTGGGGCCGCACAGCAAGTCAGGAACGGTCTTCGGTCTTCAAGCTTGTTCCCCTCCTGGAACAGAACGGAGCCGCGTCCTCGGCCCGCACGTCCTGTAACACGGCGGCTCCCACCCCAGCGCGGGATGGGGCGTCCAGCAGTTCCAGGCTCAGAAGAGAGAGACGGTCAAGACCTGTAACAGGCAGCAGCGGTCGCCCGTGAGCTGGCTTCTGCCCACTCAGTAGCCCCAGAGCCCTCCTCTGCGCAAGCCGTAGCAAAGGCACAGGTTAGGTTGACGTGGGGGCGAGCAAGGACCAACATGCAGGCTCTTCTTTGTACTTAAACCCCAAGTCATCTACAGCTACCAGTTTGCTCTGGGACCAAGGACAGGATCCAGCCCTGCAGGGTTTGCCCCGGGCAGGCAAGAACTGCTTCTGCCACGCCGACATTGGGTGCACCCCGGGTGGCAGAGACACCGCTGAAATAGAGTGGGATGCGAGGTACCGGTCAGCACAGGTCATCGCAAACTGCTACAGAAATCATTTTCTCAGCCAATGAGCCTCGCTTTCCATCTGCTGGGATGGATGCGAAGGATGGCAGCAGTGCCCGTGTCAGCCCTGGCTTGGAGTCCGTCACAGCTTAGGGAGCAACTGCATCCCACATCCAGGGATGCTCCCGAGGACCGCAGGCTAGCGCCCTGCATGAGCCCAGCACAGTCACAGTGTCGCTGTGCCCCTGTGACGGCTACTGCAGAGACGGCTGAGCCCGGCTAACACTGCCTTGGCTAGCGGAGGCTGTAGTTGGAGCAGTACAAGAGCGCTACGAAGCAGGTGTCAGGTCCAATCCCTGCAGCTAACAACCCACCCAGGGGTGCCAGCATTATCCTTGTGACCGACTTTATCAGGGGCTGCACTGCCTTACGCACGTTTACTTTGCTATACCCCGATCGGTTCCGTGCTCACACCGACCGCAGACAATGCCTATCCACCCCCGCATCCCCACACGTGCAGACAGGGAAGGAACCATTATCTGCCCCTGCATAACATCTTTCAGCCAAGGGGCTCAAAGCTCTCTGTGATAATTAATGTACCCTCACATCCATCCTGAGGAGAAGGGGACTATAATCTATGGGATGCAGAAAGATTTGAGGTGCTGCTCACATGGGATCATGGAAAAGTAGGGCTGGAAGGGACCTCACAAGGTCATCTAGTCCAGCCGCCTGCTTCCAGCAGGATCAGCCCCAACTAACCCATCCCAGAGAGATGTAGTTAGCCATGTTAGTCTGAAGTCTCGCAGAAGGCAGGTAAACCATCCCAGCCAAGTGTCTGCCCAAGCTGCTCCTGAAAATCTCAAAGCATGGAGATAAGACATGACCATAGGGAGAGCCAGGACTGGGACCCTGGAGCTCAATATTCGGTCCTACGTGTCACCTGTTAGACATACAGGTGCACATCTGTCCTGCATGGAAAGTCACAGCAGGGACGGGGAGTGAGTCAGGCCAGAGCTTGAAAAGTTTGAAGTTTTAGGTGTTACCAAAGAGAAAGGAGACTTAATCTCATTATTGAAGGAGCCCTTTAAAGAGAAGAGAAGAGAAGCCTGCTGTTTTAAGAAGGAAACAATTCTGCCTTAGAAAAAGACATATGCAGTTATTATGCTGTCTGTACAGGATTTATTTAACAACCCAGTGTCTGCAAACCATAACTTGAAAATCCTCCAGGCTACATAACAAGCCAGACCACAGCTGCATAAAACAGAAAAAATCTGTTAGAAATGACTGAAGCCATCTGAAAACTGTGGAAACTATTGCCTCGCACTGCAAGGGCTTTTTCTGTAGAAAAAATATTGTGCAATTATCTATTAATATGGTTTGTTACTGATGGGTGTTGGTGGATGCGACATACTTTGGGTTTCCGTGAGAGATTTTCCACATTACGTGGTCAAAACGCTGAATGCAAATGCTACTTTGCGCAGCACTCCTCCTTCCCTCTTGTGCCAAGGCTCTGTCTTCCTCAACACCCCTGCCGCGCAAGTCAAACCCTGAAGACAGGAACTAAGACAGATGGAAATAGTGAACATACAAGGATGGGAAACTGCACGACTGTTGCAGAATCATCTGAATCCTCCACGTGGTCACAGGCATTTCCAGGAACAGAAAGGCTGGAAGATGTCAGAAGGATGATTCATTTGTTTGATCCTTTTTCTCTGGCCATTATTTAGATCCATTCTAGTGATGATAAGGCTTTGCACCGAAACAGCATCCATCATCTCAAAGAACCTGGCAAACGCTAATAAAGTACTTCGCAAAGGTAACCTCAGTGGAAATTGCTAAGTTTAGTGCCAGTAAGAGAATTAAAGACAGGCCTGCAGTACAAAATTCAAACCTGGATGAAGGTTTTTGACTCTCCTTCTTTCTCACCCTCCTGGAGGCCAAGCTGTTCAGGTACAGGGCTTTCATCCAAGCTTGCCTCCAACAAGAAAAATCAGGCGTCTTTCCATGTGCTCCAGGGGTGGGCGCTTTTATTAGAGCAGCTCCTGAAAGCTGCTTTAATTAAAGTACTTCGAGTGTCTCGTGTATTCAGCGTCCTGTGCTTCAAAATGGCAGCGCGGGCGCTTTAACGAAGGCTTGTTGGAAGCTGCAATTACAGCACGTCGGAGCAGCCGTTCTGTACAGCTCCGGGCACCCCTCCCGACTGCCTTGGGTTGCACATCTGGAACAAGCTGCTCTTCTCCGGGGCTCGGCTCAGCTCTCTGCGCTTGGGGATGCCCAGCAGCCCAGTCCGCTTTCTGGAGCTGGCTCAGCAGTGGGGATTCCCGTTATCCCAGTCACGCATGCGCTGGTTTTTAAACAGCCCTTTCCACCACTACACAGGTGGGCAGGGAGATGGGCCCCTGTCTGGGCACGTTGAGATCGACGGCTCGGCGTTACTCCAGCACGATACGGGAGCCACTTCCAAAGTCTTAGTCTGGATCTAGGCTCTCCTAAATTTCAGAGGTGCTTGGCTGGAGCCCATCCATAGTTCTTGGGCTAGCTTACCCAGTGCATGGATCAACACTATCATCTTCTAATATTTCTTGTGTTTCTACACAGGAGAGAACCAGCAACCCTCCTCCAGATTCAGATAAAGTTTGCCTCAACTCTCATCAGGAAACATCCTGCACTGGGCTGTAACTATCCTTTACTTTCCCTGACAACACGGGAATGTCCAGCAATGGTCCGTGGGCTCCCTGGGTCCAGAAGACCCCAGTGGAGAAGCCGCCGGGGCACGGGGCTCCCCAGCAACCCGCCCGCGGGATGGACCAAGAGACAGACGCAGAGGGCACCACTTGCCGTGTCACGTACGAGCAATTAGCCGTCAAGCCCAGGAGCCTGCGGTGACCCATATCTGCTACTTCAAAGGAGCTCCACTTAATGCTTCCTCTGACTGTGCATCGCGGCCCTGCAGCAGAGAGCATGTGCCCTGAGGGGTTAACAAGAACAAAACCAATTTTCATATGTTGAGAACACCCTTCTGGAAAGCTCTGGGGCCTAACCAGCCTCCTGTCTGTTCGCAGTCACAAAGCAGATCCCAGAGCACGACAGACCAAAGGGTGAGATGGTTTGTACTGTTCCCCTGCGCTCCTGGCTGTGCAGCACAATGCCAAGTACAAAAGAGCGTGCAGCCACACAACAGGATCAAAGCAGATCACGAGATGCTTTGGGGAGGGAGCAGCACCTCCTACCCACTGTGATGAATATCTTCCTTGATAAAGAAACAATTGCAAAAAGGTTTAAAGGGGAAACTCTTCTTCTTTTCTTTTTTTTTTTGTCAGTGTATCCTAAGTAGTATTTTTTCTTTTCTCAGTGCATCTCAGCCAAGTGTCTGCCCAGCCTGCTCTTGGGAGTTACCGAGGATGGAGAGTCCACGTGACCACAGGGAGAGCCCGGAGGGAGCCTCGATACTTTGTCCTCTGTTGTGTCACTTATTAGACTTGCATCTGAAGTTGCAGCAGGGGAAGGGGAGCGAGCGAGACCTGAGGAACCTGAAAGCGAGGAGCTCAGATCTGTCTGGAGGCCCCCGGCTGGCGTGCCCAGGAAAGGCCCTGAACTGGCCACAGAGCGTCGCTCACCACATGGCAGGCAGCTGAATTCCTGCCACAACCAATGCCACTTTCTCCATCGAAGCAGCCTTCCCTGGTGAAACGCACCCAAGCCCGTGCTGCCAGCACTGGTGGAATAGCAATAGCTGTCGGACAGCGAAGGACCTGCCGTGCAGGAGGGAGGCAGGACGCAGCCCACGGACAGCTTGAGCGGGGAGTGGGCTGCAGCACCCGGGGGGCCGAAGCTGGGTGGAAATTCAAACACAAACCTTTCCAAGTCATTATTTTATTTTCAGGGCCCAGTGAAATATTCCAAACAGGGCTCTGCTCATTTTGAAAAACAAGTCAAAATGGAAAGCAAGCTTTTTCCTAAGAACAACAAAAAGCGTTCAGTTTTCCAGCAGTTCTCTTATCCCGTTGCATCTCCTTCGCAACAGAAACTGATGGGCTTTGTTTGTACATACTTGGGGAAATGACATGTATAGGCAACCATCAATCCTCTGGATCATGGTGTACACATAAGAGGTCTCGTTAGGTGCCTGAGGAATCCGTTTGTGGACAAGCTGAAATTCGCAGCCAACACCAAGATTTGGGGTGAGGTGGGCACGCTAGAAGGGAAGGACAGATTACAGCGGGACCTGGACAGGTTACAGGGGTGG
>NW_017728910.1:28361885-28372405 GCF_001723895.1 Crocodylus porosus | reverse complement strand
GATGATCTGCTCAGGTCCCTTCCGACCCTAGAAACTATGAAACTATGTCTGGGTAACTGAAGTCACCCACGACCACCATGGTCCTGGAGCATGTGGCCTCAGCCAGTTTCCGAGCGAACTCCTGGTCAAGCTCAGGACTTTGGGTGGGTGGTCTGTAGTGGACTCCCACCGTAGTGTCCCCTGTGCTGTGTTCCCCACAGATTTTAACCCAGAGGGTCTCCAGTTGTCCACCCTGGTCGCCAATATCAGCTTGCAGGAACACATACCTCTCCTTAACATAGAGAGCTACACCTCCGCCCCTTTTATCTACATGATCCCTTTCATTAGGCTTTGTGGAAAGTTGGGCTACTTTTCTCCTTTGATTTGAAATGGACACGGACAAAAGCAGTCAGGCTGGAATCTCTTTAAATCAGGTATTGCCAGAAGCAATCTGTTCTCTCAGAGATAGATCCATGCTTGGTTTGACAGCATGGCACATAACGCAGCAGGAGCAGAAATCTCAAAATGTACACTGCAGAGTGAATTCAAACCCAGGCTAGATTAAGTAGGACATAATGCAGCATCCAGTGGAATAGTTACAGCTTTCTTCTTTACAGGCTTGTTTCAGAGAAAATTCAAGTGTGATAGTTTGGAGATTTACACACTCAATAGACCAGGCCAAATATTGCTCCCAGTTCACAGGAGTTTTGTCTTGTCTTGTCTTCAGATATACCTGAATTTGGTGCAGATTTTGTGAACACAAAAAGAGACCATTTCTCTTTCCCAGAGTGGTCTGTCTCACACCTTTAGGCCTTCTTTCTGAACACAGACCATAGTCGTCCTACAGCCAAGACCAAGATCTCAACTGTTGCATGACGTTTTGTTGGGTGCCAGCATGACAGTGGAAGACAGGTCTGATTACCGAAGCACCCTGTAGGCGGCATGTCCTTCATGCTGGAGGTTTTATACAGTGCCCCCAGGTACAGAACAGTAATACAATCCCATCAGGAGGAAACAAAGGATGTACCAAATTGTACCTGTTGATGCCAGCTGTGAATTTGGCCAATGTGCCCATCTGTGCCGTGGGAACACTTTCTTCAAAAGGTAAGCCCACTATTCAACCCCTGGAACTCATGAGCGTCCCCTTTTTGCTCATTTGAAAATGCTACTGCCCACGTCTGCCTACATCTAGCATGTCGGTGAGAAAGCTCCTTCTGGCACAAGTTCCCAATACATCAGAGCAGCCAAACCAGACTTAAGGAAAAACACTTGCTCTTTTCACTTATGCTGGTTGTAAATCCAGAGTGGCTCCGCTGGAGTTAGTCACCCTGGTGTAAGGAGAGGCAGCTCTGACACTAAAATTGTCCTGAGTTTTTATAGTAAAAAGAGAACAGCCACAAGCTCTTCACTGTCCTGTAGTACTGCTTGGGTGCACCTCAGTCCATATTTGAGATGGGCTGCCAGGGCAGAGAGCACAGCTCCCAGCTATAAGCACTCCCACCGCTTCATCTCAAATGACCATATGAGCATTAACCTTCCTTCCCCCACATCAGTCCATGAACTGAGGCCCAGAGAGGCAAGCTTGACTTGCCCAACACCATGCACTTATGTCTATGGCAAGACAAACTCGGTGCTGGATTCCTAGTCAGGTGGCCTCGCTCTGGCAGCACACCTGGAAAAGAAGCACCCCTCAAATTTGAATGATGAACTTGACTTGGGACATACTGAAAAACCAGACCCTGGAGTAACTGGTGGTAGCAGAAGTGCACAGGATTGACATGGGCACTCTCTGCAGAGAGGATGGCTTTGAGATTAAAAAGAATCCAGGTATGGTCCAAACTAAATTCATACTTTGCCTCAGTTTTCATTAAAGTTGATGATGATGTTAACAGAAGGGCAAAGGTGGGTCCAGGATGGGACTGGGGGTGTGAGAAGACAAATTACATTCATCAATAGGGAAGAAAAACTCAAAGCACTGCATGTGCCCACACTGAGGGGTAGAGGAACCTGGGGCATCTTCATCCCAGACCTCTGGAAAAACTGGCACATGGAATTATAAATCTAGTAGCAAAGATCTGAATAGGTTTATCAAATAAGGGATGGTAATGCATGCTCAGAGGGTAGCAAATGTCGTGCCCATATTTAAGAAAGGAGGAAAAAAAACAAGAAACAAGATCAGGGACACTATTGTCCCATTGAACCAGTGATTCTCAACCAGGAAGCTGTGGCACTCTACGGTGGCTTGAGATCTTTACAAGGGTGCCATGGGATGCTATGCTTTGGTAGCACTGTTAGGTGTACAAACAGGATTTACAAGATTAACTCAGAGACTTCAAACAGGAAGCCAGAGTGTTAGACACATTGTGACCTGCTGTGGGCTAGCTGAGTTCTCTGCAACAGAAGAATTGCTCTATTATATTTCTGTAGGCAAGACCCAAGCGAAAGGTAAGAGTTGACATTTTGGGAGATGCCTTGAATGCAAAAAAGGGGTGCCTCAAGTCTAAAAAGGTTAAGAACCACTGCATATCAATGGTGTACAAGCTGTAAACCACATTTTGAATGAAAGTACCAAGGTAAAAGGAAAATGGCAGAGTAAACGCAAAGACAACTTGTGGCAGACTAACTTGATCTCTTTAATCAGAAAACTGATTTTTGAGACAAAAGGGACGTGGTACATCTCACCTGCTTGGACTTCAGTAAAACATGCTGCTAGATGGGAAACTATTAACTAAGGTAGAGAAGATGCAGATTAGCATGAGAACGGTAAGAAGGTTAACGGGAATTAGCAAGGTTGTTCAAGGGTCACTTCTGGGACTAATCTTAATTAATATGTTAATTAATGACGTTGGCACAACAGCTAGGAGTGTGCTGATTAAATCTGATGATGTCACAAACTTTGAAGGTGTCAGTGTGGATGGGGATTCAGAATATACAGTAAGCTGGATGACTTTGAGGACTGCAGTGGCAGAAACAGGGCAATGTTTAATGGCAAAAAGTACAAGTTTATTTACTTAGGGCAGGGGCTTTTAACCTTTTTGGATCAGTGTACCCCCAGCAGCCGGACACAGAGCAGTGTACCCCTGGCAGCCGGATGCGGAGCAGGGGTGGGGGGCGGGAAAGCAGTGCACGTGGCTGAATGCGGAGTGGTGGCCACTGCTGCATGCAAGCTTCCCCTGCCCTCTGCGTCCAGCCAGGCTGGGCGGGTGGCTCCCGCAGGGTGGTGCATGACAGCACTCCACCCCCATCCACCCATGTGTGCCCCCCAGGGCCTGCTCAAGTACCCTCGGGGGTACACATACCCACAGCTGACAACCCGACTTGGGGCATTTAGGTTTGGGATAGACATTCAAAAAGCCTGAGCCTGAACTGATTCGATCTTCGCAGGTTAATCTAACCTGGCTAGGCTAAATCAGTTTTGTAACCAGACAGACATCCCAGAAATGCAGGCACGTGCCTGCAGTGGCTCAGGCTAGATGCTGGGGGGTACTAGACAAGCCCTCCCTTCCTTCCTCAGCACTGAGCTGGGCAGGGCACAGCCAGGCTCAGGCAAGAGATCCAATTAGCCCAGCAGGGAACTGATAACAGCGTTTAACACCCCTAACTCAGTGTTTATCACCCCATTAAGAAAACAAGGGAGGGACATTATCTGCTACTTCTTGATTCTGCAAGGACCATAGCCAGCATGTGGTCTGCCAGCTAATACACAGACACCTCTCAGCGAGGCGGGGTGGGGGGGCGGGGGATCTGTGCTTAGTGAGGAGTGGTGAGGGGAGGAGGGAAGCAGCCTGCAGTCTCTGGAGCTGCAGCCGGGGAGCAGAGGGGAGGGGCCAGCCCTGCTGTCGAGCTGAGAGCCCCACCAAGCCCAGAGAGCATGCCGGGATACTGGGGGAGTCTGGTTTAACTTAAACCAGCAAGGGGTCTGGGACTGACATTGCATAAACCAGTTTGAGCCCTATCAGTTAAGTCTGATACTACATTCAGCCAGGTTTATCTCAAACTGGTTTCAGCCATTTTCAAACTGGTTTATGTGCACTGAACATCTGTTCTGTTACAGGTTTAAACTTGTTTCTGATCATTTAAACCAGTTTGTGTGTAATGTCTGTCCTTAGCCTTACAGACATGCCTGGAAGTGGGGTGGGGGTGCTTTAATTAGAGTGGGGTGGGGGTGCTTTAATTAGGCTCTGAGAGCTACTCTAATTAAAGTGCCCAGAGCATCATGTGCATCAGTATCCCTGCACTGAAAAATGACAGTGGGGGCGCTTTAACTACAGCTTATCAAACGAGCTTTAGTTAAAGTGCCCCCGCCACCACTTTCAGTGTGGGGATGCTGATACACATGATGCTGAAGTCTGCTAGGCTGGAAATGAGAAGCAGGTTTCTAACCAGGGGCAGTGCAGTTTTGAACAGCCTCCCAATAGGAGTAGTGAGGACAAGAAACAAAACCAGTTTTCAGCTGGAACGCTGCAAATCTGTTCCCACCTCCCCTGTGGACACACTCTGTCTCACCATCCTTGTAGTGCCTTGGCTTCCCCGTCTCTGAAGTGGGGATAACAGAACAGGGTTGTCTGACAGAGAAGAGGACTGGATCCAGTCCAGAAGCCCCCTGTAGTGCTGTGTTCCCACACACGGCATTTGCATTTCCATCTGCAGAGCCGGGTAATTACAGTCACACCCGTGATGGGACTGAGGTGGTTTCGGAGTCTCCGAAGGAAGCGGCACAAGCCCTCTGAGCAGAACCAAGACATGACATGCAAATCAGACAGGTTCAGGATGCCCCGGCAAACACTTGGCAGGAAACAATTAGGTGGGACCCAAGAGCACTTTAACTCTCTGAATTCAGTGGGGAAGGAGACACGCTTAGCCCAAGCCATTCATTATTGCTTCCACAAATTCCAAGATGAAACAAATTAAAATTAAGTGACAATCAACAGGCAGACAAAGCATGTGTTTACACCCAAACAGAGCATGTCAGGATGCGAGGAGCACTGCAACGTTCGGACATCCTAACGGCATCACGGCACAATACAAAGCACATCTCACGCTATGGGGCACGGAGTCACACTCTACTTCTCTCTGTGAGAAGGGAAATTAAAATTTATTTTATGGTAGTTGTTGGATATAATTCATGGGGTGAATTCCCTTGTGGAAAACTACTCCTTTATGCTGAATTTATGCCCAATTTACCTGGTTTTATTTATCAGATTGAAGGCTTAATTGAGGTTTGAGTACAGGCCCTTTGCACACAGATGAATTTCACCCGGACTGCCAGATCTTAAGGAAAGGGGTTCTGTGTCTATTTTACATTTATAGTATCTAGTACAATAGAGCCTGATTGGTGCCTCTAGGCTCTATTTTCATAGACATAAATTGCAATAATAAATAACTGAGAAAGCATCTTTGGCTTAGCATGCAACTAAGGAACTTCGAATACTGGCAAGTCAACTGTGAGCCTCTTGGATAGGGCAGGATATAAATCACATAAATAAATAAAAACTAACCTCTCTGCCTCAAATTTCTTATCCACACAATGGGATATTGAGACCATTTACTTTTAGGTCCTGTGATGACCAGCAGGGCATTCCTGTTGGAAAAATGATATTATTATACCATACTTGAATCTATTCTTCAATAGCTCGTGATGTAATACAAAAATGACTGTTTGCAAAAGGCAGCGAGGATTGTGGTGGGGAAGACGGATCAGCTTGCCTGAGTAATGGAGGGAAAGGCATGCAAGTGAAAGATAAAAAAAAGTTACCAGGAGCAGTCCTATAGCTGACTGCTAACGACTTCAAAGAAACCAAGGATCCTACAGCCCCCGCCGACAGCTGTGATCTTCCGGAGAACAGCAATTATCAAGTGAATGAGACTCAGTGATGCTGCTTACTAAGCAGCAATGACACAAGACTTTGTCTGCCTCATTTCCTTGATCGTTTAAACATTTTCATTAGAGCCAGAACTCTAGGAAACTCATGGACATATCTTTTAATCTGTCAGGCTGATCAATCCAGATAGATATTCACAGTCAATAAAGCACTTAGTGGCTGCTGCCTGAATTCCCCGATGCTGTTATCAATCATGCATTAACTTTCCGTGTGGTTAGTACAATTTCAACTAAAATGCTTTTAAAAAAATTAAAAATAGCTTTAAAATAGCACAAAAAGGAAGTCTAAGAATAGCGAGTGCTGGTATCTGCTGCCTTGCCATTCCAGCCCTTGTTGCTCAACTCTCTATCGATTTTGATATTCGAAGTATTAAAATATTATCTAGTCAGGCAGCGTTTATGGAATAAAGACTCCACAGAGAGAGTTATGAACAAACATGCAAACAGAGCCCAAACAAACAAGATTTTGTAATTATCAAACGGTTTCGTTATTCCACTAATGTTCTTCTTAGCTTATCCTCCCAATAAACTCAAAGAAGTGGAGTACCCAATGAACAAACACACAAGCACCATCCACCTACTGAGGACCCGGGAGGTGCAGCCTAGTGCTCTAGGCGCAAATAGCCTGAAGGGAGATGGACATGTGTGGCACGAGGGCCGCTGCCAAAGCGATGGCACAAGCAGCCCAGAGGAGCAACCAGACGAGCCACATGACAGCAGCCGTGGTTTCCAGCATGGGTCACCCAAATTCATCACCCCATTTCCATCCCCACCATGCAAATGCAGCACACCGTGGCTGGAGCTGCCTGCCCCCTGCACCAACACGTCATCTCTGAGCAGCAGCCGAGCTGGCGACCGCTGAGCGCAGGCAGGTGCTGTGAGCGCGGCACCACGACACCCGGGAGCCCTGCCAAAGCCCCACCATGCTGCAGACAGCCTGTCGGAGCAGAAGACGAGGGGGGGCCTGAAAAGGACTCGTGTGGGCCACGGGGGGCAAGTGCAGGGAAGAGGGATCAACAGCACAAGACACAGAGCCCTAGTACCAGAAGTGAGCCCAGCCCCACGGGTGGAAACATTTGCTGGAGCAGGCAGGACCAGCGTCCCAGGCTCTCCCCGTGCAGGTCCTCACCAGACCGCAGCCTGGTAGGAACGACAGCTGTGCTGTGCCAGAGGGTGCGGTCGCATGGGCTGTCCCTCGGGCTAGGAGTCGGGCATGAAAGGAGGATGAAAAATGCCATTGAAGCTACGCTGTGCATTACTGCAAGTCTTCCTCCCTCGCCTGGAGGTCCAATTGCCTTTAATGGCCACCCCCCACCGCCACATGCCCCTGCAGCAGCACTTCACCCAGGGGCTGTCCTGCGCCTAATGCAGCAAGCATGATACTGGTTGCCGCTAGTCCACGTGCTTGGATGGTGGGGGGCACAACTGCAGGATGCAGCGGTTGTCTCTGGGTGTCAGGATGCAAGCAGAGGGCTCTGAACAGCAGGAGACAGCAGCAGTGCTTTGCTCTCCAGCTCACTTGCACCCAGTTCTGGGCACGCTGCACCAGGTCAGCCTGCAGGAGCAGGACCGGCAGCACCAGGGCAGCACGCAGAGCATGCTGCCCCAACAGACAGAGCCCAGCCATCTCAGGCAGGGTGAAACACAGCAGTTTGAGAGACAGGGACTGAAGACAGAACGGGAGCCATCCTGCGTGGCAACTACGCCCCTTGCGCCCCATGGGATGACTCCCACGCACCAGTCTGCACGCTACATCACAGTGCTCGTGGCTCTTTCCTGCCGAAACCAAAACGTTGACAAGAGACAAGAACCCTTTAGTCATTGAGCGGCGAAGAGAAACCACGGCTTCCTCGCTGACTGAGTCACCACCACAAGGCCAACGATCCTGCTGCCAACCGTTCAGACTCGCTCTGCAGCGGGGACCGGCCGAGACCGA
Organism: Crocodylus porosus; assembly: GCF_001723895.1. Taxonomy (NCBI): domain Eukaryota; kingdom Metazoa; phylum Chordata; order Crocodylia; family Crocodylidae; genus Crocodylus; species Crocodylus porosus. Next base: position 28,364,609 of record NW_017728910.1, on the reverse strand, counting down.
CATTGCGACTCCTTCCTACAGTGCTACAGCCTCCAAAGCACAAAGCACCAGTGGGGCAGGGGGGCAGAGCCCCCGCGGCCAGGCCAGGAGACCCTTTCTTTCTCCCCACGTGCCCTCTGGCCCCACGCAGCCACGAGCCAGCGCGCAAGGGTGACACCAGGCAGGCGTCAGGCCTGGTGGGCTCCAGATCAGAGGATGCGGTGTGAGCACACAAGCAGCTACTAAGAAATCTTTGTGCACAGACGTTTTTCTCCTCTGTAAATCTGGGACAGAGGCTGGTTTGTCAGTGCTTTCCTCACCCAGGTAGAGCCCACTGCCGACCACATTCCTTGTCTTCCCGTCGAGACGGCATCAGTGCCACGTCCGCCGAGTACCTTACAGACAGCAAGGAAGGTCCTTGCCCTTGGGCTTACGACTGAAATGCATACGAACACATGGGCAAATGCAGTTTGGCATGGAGCATCTCTGTCCCAACCCGACGGGAGTCTCCTTCTCCCTCCCTCCAACCCCTGCGGGGGCAGCTGGATTCGCCGGTGTCCCAGCGTGGAGGCTGCTCTCCTGGCAGGTGCCGTTTAGCCAAGCACATTCCTGGGCTCGTGCTTCCTCCTGGCCTCACACGCCACACATTTGCATTGCCGTTTCGGGAGGTCTCAGGAATGCGCTTGGCTCCGTGTGCCTGTCTCCCAGCACTACCCCATCGGCATGCAGCCTGGGACCCTGCTGCCAGGGGCTCTCTGGCAGAGGGGGCTGGGCTCGGTGCAAGGGGATCTGACAAGACAGGGACGCTCAGGTTACTCTTGATGAGCAACCTTCCTTCATTTGTAAGCAACAGTCCCCCATTTTAACCAACCGGATTTCATTACAGGAAGGGAAAAGGCCACACGACTGAACAGCAGTTTAGGAAACCGGAACTGTCACCCATTAACACGGGAAGAGATGCCCACCAAGGGTCCCTGGGCAACCCCGGTCCCCTCCCACAGCTGCGAGTGGCTCATGAGGCAGCTGCCGCTACCTCCTTTGTCCCCCTGTGACACCCCCTCACCACTCGCCGTCCTGGGCAGGTCGACCTCTCCCCGAGGGCAGGCTCCCGGGGCTCATGCAGGCTCGGGGAACGTGACTGCTGCTCCGGTGCTGGGCTGGAGCATCCCCCACAGCTGCGGCCCAAGCAGCTGCCACCGCTGCTCCAGGCCATCACGGGTACCGCTCCCAGCCGCCTCAGAGTCTCCGCCCCGGTAGTGCCGCTCTTCTGAGAGCACCGGGGGACGAGCCGGCTCCTTGCACAGTCTTCGCAGCTGAGAAGACAGGCCTGGATGGGCTCTTCTCCCCCGCCCTTGCCTAGAAGGACATCAGCCAGACATCGGGTTTCCAGCCGAGTCGGAAAGCAAGCAAGCAAGTACTCCAGGGTGGATGGGTGGACAAACAGACAGCCTCTCCCTCCTTCACACACTCCTTGCCGGGCCCGGGGGTCCTGCACCCCACCACTGCAGGCCTCACCCTGGTTAGAGAGAGCGAGCTCTGGGCCCAGGCTCACGTGTCCATCATCAAACATGAACAACAGCATTTCGCCCGCTCCTGCCGCGGCTATAACTGCTCTCCGTCCCCACCCCAGTCAGGGCTCTTCCACTACAGGGAACTCCAGCTGGGACATGAAGGGGCGGTCTCCCCTGCACAGCCGAGTACACCCTGCCCCTCCACTTATCCTGGCCCCTGCCGTGGTAGACCCCACGCACAACTCGCTCTAGGCCCAATCTCGGGTTTCTGCTATGGCTGAAGCTGTAGTGCCAGCCTGCATTGCCATCACCCCCTCCGTCACTTGTCCCTCCAGCACCCACAGTGCCTAGAAACTCCAGCTTTAAGGGTGCCAAGATGACCCCATAAGAGATGCATGTCAAGTCCTTAAAGAGCCAGGATGTGACCCCAGACACAGGGGCAGTCTCTGCTGCAGTGCCGGGGGGGCTCTGCCAACGCGACGGCTCACGGGCTACAGGGAGTGGCTGGGCTGAGCGGGCAACGCAGCCACAGCTGGGGGCCAGAGCTCCAAACTGGGAAGAGGCCACAGCGCGCCAAGGTCCTTTACCTACGCTGCTACATGCAAAGACAGCACAGCCGCGGGCTCTGCAGAAATATCTGTATCAGACTAATCTGCAGAGACAGGTCAATTCACTTTGGGGCCTGGAGAGCTGGAGACAAACTGGATGGGACATCAGGTGCCAGCTCCAAACTGATCACAGGTTTTGCCAGCTTCTGCTGCATGCATTCATGGCTGTTCCTAAGCACAAGTCCATGACAACTAAACAGTTAAGTAGATAATTGAAGGCTCATCCTGTGCATGTTGCATTTTAAATTAGTGCTGGTAATTTCAGTGGAAAGCAGCACTGAAACAGCATGAGAAAGGAAAATATGATCCCAGCAGAATGATACCATATGTGCCTATGAAGGCACTACCCCTTTCCACTGCCACAGTAAGACTTTTTCTCTCATTACTTCTCGACAAGTAAAATTTAGTGTCAGATTAGTGACAGAAGCAGATATTAGCACCACCAAAATTAGCTGTAAAATGTGATCTTAGAAGAAACCTGGGACTAGCCCAGTGCTGGCTAATATCTGGAAATGTATGTACGTTGCATGAAGAGCATGTCACCACAGCAGCCTCTTTTACACGTGGCTCGCAAGCACAAATCTGAGTTGGTGCTTCATTAGCGCGAGTGCCGTCCTGCTCTGGGC
>NW_017728910.1:28360400-28361661 GCF_001723895.1 Crocodylus porosus | reverse complement strand
CCTGCAGAGTCGCCAAGACCTCGACTGCCTTGTACTCTAACCCAAAGCACTTCAGAGTGCCCCTCCCCTGACTCCTTGCTAATTGACGAGGATGTGTATTCCTCCTTAATATAGAGCGCCACCTCCATGTGCTGCTGCTGTGCCTTGTGACCACGGGTGACCGGTGCCTCCCGAGTCTGGGGGGGTACCAGATCGCCGACTAGGGGTCAGGTCCCCCAGCGGCGAAACACTGAGCCCAGAACCACCAGCAGCGAAAGTGGAAGTGTGCTTCCACCGGCACTTGCAGTTTCATGGCCGGCGCTTCCAGGGGGCGTACAGCTGATCTGCACATGCCGCCAATGCTTGTGACAAAACCCTTAGGGAAGACCAGGAGTAATAGCCACAAACTCCCGGAAGACCAGTTCAGGCTTAACACTAGGAAAAACTTCTTCACAGTTGGGGTGTCCACACTGTGGAGTTGTGATAGGGCAATTTCCCAGACCCAATCACAGTATTGGCCCACCGCCTCTCTCTGGGCAAACCACCCGCCTTACTCTTCTGCCACGCCTTGTTGTAACTTACTTATGTTGTTAATTAGGTGAGAGGCTGCCCTTCGAGCGCCCTGCTGTAAAAGGGTGATAGGTATACACTCCAACCATCCCTATACATGCCCCATGCCTTGCAGATCTCTTACTGTGTTAAATCTCCAGCTCAAGGCTGGGCCAAACTAGCCACCACCATCAGCCACCTGCCGGCTGCCGGCTCCAGCCCTTAAAGTGATGGAGCCCTAAAGCTGCTCCGTCACCGGAATAAGCTCTCCCAGAGGTGGTGCAATCACCTACCCTGGACAGGAGGAGACTGGACAGTCACCTTGCTGGGGTCACCTAACCCCAGCTGTCTTTCCTGCTTGGTGCAGGGGGCTGGATCTGATGATCTTCCAAGGTCCATTCCGGTCCCTGACAATCTATGAATCTATGATACTTTAGTGAGCAGGGCACTGTCAAGTTAAATTGCTTTGTTAGGAGGAGGAGGAGGAGGCCTCTGGGCCCTGGAAGCTGGTGCATTATACATTACTTGTTGATGCAGTGAAAGGTTATCACATTACCTCAGTTGTCTACAAAAAAGTTCAAGCAATGATGCATTGGAGGCACTAGCTGTGATTGTAGCTGTCAGGCAAATATTTTATGACAATAAATGACAAGTAGAATCATGGGAGATTTTTTCCAGACATATTAAGCCTGGGAAAAAAGGGCATTTTAATTTTTAATTTTTTTTTTTTAAA
>NW_017728910.1:28323336-28359935 GCF_001723895.1 Crocodylus porosus | reverse complement strand
CAAGAGTAAATTGGATGCTTATCTTGCTGGGATCCTATGACCCCAGCTGACTTCCTGCCCCTGGGGCGGGGGGCTGGACTCGATGATCTCCCGAGGTCCCTTCCAGCCCTGATGTCTATGAAATCTATGAAATGTCGTGCTTGTCAGCAATTTAGCTCATGTTGTCTGGTGCCATACTGCCAAAGAAAGGGCACTGGGAGATACTGCCTGTCTTGGCCACGTGTGTCCAGAATCTTGTTCCAAAAACTGCTAAGTACTAACAAAACCATAGCTCATGTATGTTGTTACTTTGGGTAACACTGAGAAAGGGGCTTGCTACAAACAGAGACCAAAAGCAAGCAGCATCCGGGGAAGGTAGTACCTCCTCTGATCCTCTCTGACCCGTTGGTGTCCCCTGTTCCCTTGTCAGTCCCCTACGCAGCACCCCTCTGCCACTCACCCTCTGTTAAATCTCATCCCATATTGTGTGGGGATTGGGAACGAAGGCACCAAAATCGGGAACAAAGGCACTAAAAGTCAGACAGATTCTGCTCTGGAACAGGACATTAAGGATATGGTGCTGCACCCCAAGATGACAAGACAAATCTGGGGGATATAGGTTGTAGCCTTGTTGGTCTAAGGGCATAGGCAGCCACAGTGCTTTAGGTAAACCTGATATCATTTACCAGACCAACTCAAATAGTTGGAAAAAATATTCTTTGCAAGTTTTTGGGTACAGATACCCTTCATTAGACTAAGGACATTTTGCTCTTTACTGAATCTACCAAGAGCAGGATTTGGCCTTGTGTCCATATCATGGCATTTGCTGCTGATGACCTTTGTGCTCTCTTTAGCTCCTGGCAATATTACATTTATGCACTTCTCATCTGCATGCAATTCTTCCTTTATCAGTACCTGGAAGCACTCAGACACCAGGGTCATGAGTGTGCCATAAAACTTTAGACACAGACGGGGTTGGAAGAGTAACTGATTTAATTTGGTTAAGAACCACAGCACCGAGGGAATTCCCACTTCACTGAAGAGGCAGGAACATGCTAGCCCGATATATGAATATTGGCATTATAGTGCTGAAGGTACTACCTCTCAAACAGGACATGAAGTCAAGATCCTAATAGTCTGTAGGGTCTGGCACTTCTCTCTCTGTCTCTGTCCCCCCTCCCCACACGTGCACCCTGGCTGAATCCAGCTAGAGGATTATAGCTTACCAACCAGTCATTCTCCCTGCCGTTTCACACGGGTCTGCGACTTCCTCGTCTTCTCACAGCTCTGCAGCACCACCCACTCCCCTTGTAGGAGAGACGAACACTGCCTGTGCAGAGCTCATCACCAAGACACACTTCCCGCCCCCTCTCCAGTTGTCCCCAGAAGCTGCAAAGCCCTATGTTTCATGCAGCAGTTTCTCTCCAGAGAGATGTCAGATTCCAGTTACAGAAAATCATTTAATTATACATGAGATGTGACCAGAGGGAGATGTGGTAAAATGAATGTGAAATCCTGAGACTCCCTGCTAGAACGGGAGCCGAGAGGAGGATCTACCGTCTTCCTTAGACTTCAGCAATGGGCTACATCTTCTTTCACCGTCCCACAGTTCCCCTTGCTCACCCGGGATGTGCGCATTGGGAACATACAGGCCACGCCGAGGGAAGTTTCTGCTGCTGTAACCTGGGCGGGAGCACTGATGCGAGTTGCCCTGTTTTCAGCTGCAGATTCACTTGGGGTCTGGGTCACCCCTGCTGTCTCCCTGGAAGCTGCTTGTAAGTTTGCACAGTTGAGCTCCACTAATGACCGCACCAAGTGGAGCCCGGTGCCGCTCCCTGAGGCAGAACAGAGGAGTGCCAGAATGGGCCCAATCCTTCTGAGCACAGGTCTGGGGCACGGGGCACGGGACACAGGACCACCCCTGTGCAGTACGCACGGAGGGAGCTCAGGGCGCCAACCTGGACCCTCACAAACCAACCAACCTCCAGCTCTTCCTGCTAAACAGGCAAGTAAAGTCCAGGGGTCTCTGCAGCTCCACACTGCAGATGGGCCCCCACCCACATCTGCCCAGTCCCTGACCATGCTCAGCTGTTAACTCTTTAAGGAAGGGGCCCTTGGAGAGGAAACAGCTTGGGGTAACAGGCTACTGAAGGCATCAGCAGCAAACCAGTCTGTACAGGTTTCAGCACAAGGGGCTGGCAGGGAGGGCAGAGGAAAGTCACCAGTACCAAACAAAGAGATGGCGCTGTTAAAGGAGGGTCGAAGATAATCTCACAGAGGGAAGAACAAGAGTTGTGAGCAAGAAGGGAAGGGGATGAGTCTCTCTGGCAGCCAGGAGGGCCTGATGCAGCTACAGGACCAAGGCAGGTCAAAGATGACCCACGAGCTGCCACCTTCCCAAACACAGACAGATCCACATGGATGCCCAAGGAGAGGGCGAGCCACGTGGAGGGGCACTGCATGTGGAAGCTTGCAGCTCCCTGTTTATCCATGTTCTTTCATGCCGTATGGGCTAGGTACACACAGTCAAAAAGCCAGAGGCTGAATCAATTCAGTCCTTGCAAGTTAGTCTGAGCTGCACAGATTACAGAGAAACAGAAGTGAACAGACATTTACCTTTAACCCAGGAAATGCAGCCACATGTCTGCAACAGCTCAGCCCAGCACCAGGGAATGCCAGAACACGGCTCTCCAACTGTGTTCATTTCCTCTTCCTCCTGCCCCCGAGGCCTCTGGGATTTGCAGTCCAGAATTATAACACTAGGACTCTGCAGGGCTGTTCATCACTTCCTCTTCCTACTTCCAGGTGCCTCTGGGATTTGTAGTCCACAGTTACAGCCAGTAGAAAGTTTGAGTGGGGGAAGGGGTGTTTAACCCCCCTCCCCAGCCGCAGACCTCAGCCAGGGTTTGCCTGTGGGGGGCAGTACTCTTCCTGTAGACTGGGCTGCATCCCCAGCCAGGCTTGCCACCTCCTGTCCCCCTTGTTAGCCAGCCCTCACTGCCCCAGCTAGGGAGCAGACAACACAGCCCAGCCCAGGCTGGGATGTTGGGGGACGTGATTTATCTTGAACCAGGAAGGGGCTGGGACAGAAGTTTCATAAACCGGTTTGACCCAAATCACTTAAGTCTGATGATGCTACTACGTTCAACCAGTTGTAGCCATTTTGAAACAGGTTTACGTGCACTGAGCTTCTGTTCTGTTACAGGTTTAAACCAGTTTCTGATCACTTAAACCGGTTTATGCGTAACTTCTGTCCCTCGTCATCCTGACAAAGGAGCAGTGTACACAGGAGCGTGGTACAAAGCCTATCTATGCACACCTGGCATTTGCCCATACCTGCCATGTGACGCCTGCAGAGCAAGAGTACAAGAGAAGGCCCGTGCCGTCAGCGGGATACTAGGAGAGTGTGCATTTCAGCAAACAGGGCAGTGTGAGGAGCCAGGCATGAGCCCTGGGGAGTAGTCAGTGTGGGGGGATGTTTGAGCAGGATGCTCCACTGGGGTGCTGGCCCCATTCTGCACCCAACCCCCTACCCCCCACCTGTATTCTGGAGACTTCTAAAAATGCAGCTCCTGAGCTTAAACTCCCTTTTGGGGCTACTCAGAGAGCTCACAGTGGGAGTCAGGAGCTCCAGGGAAGGCGTGCAGACCCACTCCTGGGCACCCCTGCCTTCCTAGCCAGCAGCCAGTCGTGGCCCACGTAATTAAGGACCGCTGACATGAAACAGCGCACCTGTTGGGTTACTACCTGGAAACTATACTTTCACAAACCTGGGCAGACGAGTTTTCTCACAGCACCCTGCAAACACAGGAGCAGGGCGACAGTACGACTTGCGGAGCTACGAGTGTTTGGGAAATGAGCCCAGTTAGCTGAGCTCCTTATCACAGTCGCATACAGGGCCCACACGGACAGGGCATGACGGCAGTGTGCTAACACCAAGAGTGTGGTCCAGCACACGCAGCACGTTATTAAGCATGCATTGACTTACTCCAAGGGAAGCATGCCATTGCAACAAGGCTAGAGAGAGGGCTTTGTCTTCACTGCTAAGAAAGCTGAAATCGCGACTCGGGGTAGCTAGCATGGACAGCTTTCCCGAGATGACAACACAGCGCACACCACTGACAAGGTGCTTTAGTGTGACCATGACATAAGCTTTCTGAGGTCGGTCCTGAACCTCTGTGTGGCGTTCACACCGCTGCGTTTAGCTGGGAGCACAACCAGCGTGTGGTGGGGGCAGAACTAGCAAGTTTTGCACCTCAGGAAGAGATGGGGGCGGGCAGAGGGAGGTGGGCAAGTGCTACGGCACTGGGGTGTCTTACCTGCTGCCGAGGTTCGAAGCCCTGGCAGCTGCTGCCGTGGCATGGTCTCCGGTCTCCGGTCCCTGGCTGCTGCCCCTGGCCTTCCCTCACCTGCTGCTGCTGCAGCATCGCTCTCTCCTGCACGTCGGTGCTCACTGCTCCACCGCTCACCCCTTAGCTCTGCTACGACTACACTGTTTTCCCTCTGCTTGGACCTCCAAAGCTGACAGGCATCTGAGAGAGCCCGGCGTCACCTGTGCTTGCCTGACTTCCTGTAGGGTGTCTCAAGGAAGCACACAGTGCAGACTTGTGGTCTGCGTGCCACCAGTCAGAGGTGGTGGTGACATGGCAGACAGTGACAGTGCAATATTAATAGCACACGTGTAGTGCCAATTTCCTGTAAAATCTGTTATTTGTGTGTACCTGGAATAGGGATTACGGCAGGGGCTGGGGCTCCGAGATCACCTTTCCAGGTGAAGAGCTTTCCAGAGCATGGATTAGAGCCGTGACCCTGTCGGCTGACGCCCCGTGGCCTGGCTGCTGCTGCAAAGGAGAATCACCCAGTAAAACATTTGAAAGGCAAATAAAGAACTACCATCACTGGCACCTCCTAAAGAGCAAAGGGCGATGCCCGTTGTGAGCATCCACTATATGATGAACTACAAATTGATTCCAGTTTATTTAACAGTCTTTCCTGAGGTAAACAGAAAAGCTTGGGCCTTCTTAAAATAACTTTTCTATATTGTGCCAACACAGTACTCAAACAGGGAAGGCTATGCTGGTGAGAATATCCACCTCCTTCCCAAAGCAATGTATTGCATTTCTGTGTGCCTGGTGAATAACAAACCCCAGGGGGAACAGTAATTATCCTCCTGTTGTGCCGTAATGCCTACTAATCACAGTGACAACTTTCTCGTATAGGAATTTGACAGCGTTAGAATTGGAAAACGGGTATTAATGTTCTTTGTGACCCTGTTCTGACTGGAATAAATCTGTTCTGGGTGGGCAATTCCATCCCATTAAATAACGTGCTTGATTAGTGATATTATAAATAGAATAATAAGCAGTCACAAATGACCTGGTTGCTGTTACGCCACAGGTCCTGCTGACATACAGACCAGAAGGCTGAAGCTGAAGAGGTTGCTTTGAAGTCATCAGAATTTGAAGCAGGCCTTGGATGGCTTTAGTGGCAAGAACTTTCCTCCTCGTGCCTCCTGTTGCTTCCTAACGTGCTTTCTTAATTCTGCCACGGTGACATTCTCCGAGCTGTGTATGGTTGTTTTGTTTTGTTTCTGTTCAGATATATAAAAGGCAGCTAGCTCTGTGCATTCATAAGCCTCCCGTTATCACCACTTCGGCGAGTTAACCGATTCACAGTGAATCTGCAGCGGAGCACGCACGAGATCTCGGCAGATCCCAGCGCCTGGCCCCGTTGCTCCAACAGCCACGTGCGGTGTTGAGGACTACGCCTTTGAGGGCTTTGGGGCAAAGCACCCTGCGCGGCGTCTCTGAAATACAGCCAGTTGAAACCAGGTGTGGAATAAAGCGGAGACCCCGCGTGCCGAGTGAGATCACTGAATACCACACGGTACCAGGAGCAAAGCAGAAAATACCCAGGTTGGAAAACAGATCAGGTAAAAACCGAATCCCCGCCAGGTTGAACTGTTCTGGAGAAGCAGAAGTCCAACAACAACCCACGGTGAAGCTGCAAGCAGTGGGTGTTGGTAAAAAGCAAGCCAGGTGCAAGGTAGTCTTATTTTTGACAGTGGCTCTTTCTGACCCCCTGTATTCGGTGTGTTAACACCATCTCTGGCAGAGCTAGCTACACATCTGTATTACAGAAACGAGCACTACCGCACTGCACCCGAGTACGAAACACCTCCGCAATATTCCTTAAACAAAGAGTACCGAAGGAAGGTGAAACTACAGAAGAGGAACATTGCAGTTCGGGAACAGCGTGAGGCCAGGTGGCGACCGGGATGCAGAACAAAAGCTCTGCGAGGCTGCGAGGTCCAGAGGTCACTGCTGGTAAAGCCGTTTGAAAGGAAGTCACCCAGCGCACCCCAAAGGTTATGGAAATGGGGGCAGTAGGGTCCCCGAGGCTCTGTCCTGGGACTGGGACTGTTCAACATCTTCATCAGTGACTTGGATGAGGGAGTAGAAGGCACCCTGTCCACGTTTGCAGACAGCACCAAACTATGGGGGGAGGTACACAAGCCAGAGGGCAGGGAGCGAATCCAGGCGGATTTGGACAGGCTGGGGAGGCGGGTGGTACAGAATAGGATGCCGTTTAGCAAAGGGAAGTGCCATGTGTTGCAACTAGGGAGGAAGAGTCATCAGCACTCCTATCGCCCGGGAGATACCTGTCTAAGTAGCACGACTGCGGAGAGGGATCTCAGAGTCGCGGTCGACTCCAGAATGAACATGAGTTACCGGTGTAATGAAGTAATAAGTGAAGCTAAGCGCAGTCTTCCTTGCATAAGCAGGAGCATCCAGGGAGGTGATCCTCCCCCTCTGTGCGGCACTGGTCAGGCCGCAGCTGGAGGACTGCGTCCAGGTCTGGGCGCCGCACTTCAGGAGGGATGTGGATGTCCTGGAAGGGGTTCAGAGGAGGCCACTCGACTGGTTAAAGGCCTACAGAAAAAACCCTACTAGGACCAATGGAGGGACCTCAGTTTCTTCAGCATCCACAAGAGAAGGCTGAGGGGTGAACTTGTGGCCGTCTACAAACTCATCAGGGGGACAGCAGGGAATAGGGGACACAGTGCTTACCAGGGTGACCATCGGGGTAACTCGGAACAACGGCCACAAACTGAAGGAGAGCAAATTTAGACTGGACATCAGGAAACAAGTCTTTACAGTGAGTGTTGCCAAAATATGGACTGTGCTTTGAAGGGAGGTGGTGCTGTCCCCTTCCTTGCAGGTATTTAAGAGGAGGTTGGATGGACACCTGGCCAGGGTCATCTGAGCCCGCTCTTTCCTGCCCAGGGCAGGGGGTCGGACTCGATGATCTGATAGGTTCCTTCTGACCCGAGCATCTATGAAGTCTGTGGAGGGCAGAGAGCGCTCCGACACCGTGAACGTGATGGAGAATCCAAAGAAAGAGGCTCGAGGCAAAGGTATGCACAGCTCGAAGTCAAGAGTTCAACAAAAAAAGCAGCTGCAGCTGCATACACTGTGGCAACCAAAAGAAGCAAAAAGAGTAGATGCAAGAAATGCACGCCACTGCATTTCCAAGTGCCAACAGAAAGTACACTGCAAAGACAACAACACCTTGCCAGCAGTACTTTTTTCTGCCAGGGCAGGGGGTTGGACTAGGTGATCTGCTCCGGTCCCTTCTGACCCGACCAACTATGAAAGTATGAAATGGCACCAGCAGGTCAGAGGAATTCGTCATAGGAGTAAGTGATACTATTGCAGTGGAGCAGTACTGGACTATCGAGTAGAAAGCATGCAGGATACCTATTAAGTTGGCCCTTGGTTCACACGTCAGCATGGTACCAGAAACAGCACCAGTAATGTTAAAAAAATGTTACAAACACTGAAGGGCAAGCAGGTAAGTCAGGGCTTATGCTGGTGAATTTACCACCAATAAAGGCATATGTAAAATAGGGTAAATAACTAATTGAAAGAGATGGTTAGTAATAGTACTGAGGAAGGTATCACTGCTGGGCTGAAAGACTGCTGAGCCCTGAGTTTCACCAGGAGGGTGAACGCTTTGGAGCGGCAGGGTGCCGAAGCCACTGGCTCCCTGAGGAAGAGTGGGAAGACAACTTCTAGGAGTAGGGAGGCTCTAAACAGAACGGAAATGCGATAGTCCAGCTACCACAGCCGATATGTGCCATAAGAAAGTTTGCTTTGCTGAAAAGTCGAGGCTAAAAGCCACTGAGCATAATACAGTCACTGCACATTTTTAAAGGAGTAGCTTTACCTCAGAGCCGAGGGATTGACTCCATAGTAGGACTCTGCATCACACGTCTGCACCTCTGTAAAGGACCAGGACGTGGGTCATCATCAGGGCTCAATGACTAGACCAAATTGGGGCCTAGGAGCCAAACCAGAACAAGACAAGGGGTCAACCTGGACCACTCTGCTGCTGACGGTGCCAGGCTGCCGAGGGGGCCTGCGTCTGTGCCGGCAGCCACGTCCATGCAGGTAACTGGGATCATAGATTTCATAGACAGTCGGGCTGCAAGGGACCCCAGAGGAACATCGGGTCCAGCCCCCCGCCTGGGGGCAGGAAGTCAGCTGGGTCATGGGATCCCAGCAAGGTAAGCATCCAAATGTGCCTTGAAGGCATTCAATGTAGGTGCTTGAACCACCTCCGATGGCAGTCTAATCCAGACCTTGGGGTCTTGGACACTGAAGAAATTCTTCCTTATGTCCGGCCTGAATCGGCCGCGGGAGGTAACGAGGCAGCTGAGGGGCCGCTCCAGCCGAGCAGTCCAGGTCAGCTGGGGGCTAGTCAGCCTCTCTTCTCCCTAACAAGTGCACAAGGAGAAACTTGTCCCATGCTCCTGGTTACCAGCTAGCAAGTGCCACCCTTCCAGGTCTGGGTGGGGAAGTCAAGGAGTGAGGGGTGAAGTGGCTTATCCAGGCGCACGCCGGGAGTGAGTAGGGAACAGGGCGCTCTGACAACTCACAGCCCGCACAAACAGCAGTTCAGTCCCTGACATCAGGAGACTGGATGAAAAATAAAGGAGTCTTTAATCTGGGCTTCTGTCTATTTGCACTTTGGTTTCTGAGCATTTCTCCTCGTTCTAGCACTGAGAGACAGTAAAGAGCAAATCCTTGTTTGCTTTTTCCATGCCATTTGTTATTTCGCAGGCCTGTCATAACCCTTCTATTGTCTTTTCTCAAAGCTGAAGAGTTGTGGCCTGTTTCATGTCTCTGTTGCCTGCCCTGTACTCTTCCAGGCTGCGCCCAGTAGTCCTGGAGTGGAGGGACAAGAACGGCATGCGGTGTGCGAGGTGTGGATGCACCACGGATTGATACCGGGGGTGTCAAACTCCAGCCCGGCTGAGGGCTGTGTTCTCTGCATCCCGGATACCCGTGGGCTGCCCCTGGCTCTGATGCTGGCCGCCCCAGTAGCTGCATGGGGCAGAGGCCAGAGCCCCTGTAGCACCAAAGGCAGAACCGCCATCACTGCAGGCAGAGATGGGGCTGGGGGCCTGGTTTGTGTTGGGGCGCAGGCCACCCAGAAGCACTGCGGTCAAAGGCTCCGGAGCCCGGCTCTAGCTCTGCTGGGTTTTCCCACAGAGGCAGCAAGAGCACCAGCTCTGCCCAGGGCGCACGTGCAAGCCCCTCCACTGCAGCCGCAAACCAGCTCCGCCTGCCCTGGCGGGGCTTCCCAGGGAGGTGGCTGGAGCAGTGGCGAGAGCCAGGCCACGGGCAGCAGCTCCAGCAGCACCCGTTGGAAACTGCAGCCAGAGCCCGCTGGGCTGGGTCTTTTGCCCCTCTGCCGGCAGGGGCACGGCGTGGGTGCTGCTCTTTCTGGGGCACCGGCTGCTGCCATGGGACCAGCACCGCCAGGGCAAAGGTCCATGGGCCAGATGACTCAGATCAGCGGCTGGATCCGGGCCACGGGCTGTGTGTTTGATACCCCTGATTTATCCAGTGTCATAATGACATTTTCTGTTTTCTTTTTGGTCCTGACAACTGCTGGCAGTCTGTTCTTCTTGACAGTGGCTGAGCACTGCCCTGTTGTCCGAGGACTGTCCACAAGCACCTCCAGGCGTGCAACAGGGGCCGGGAAAGAGCAGCGTCACGTCAGCATTTCTTCAGCTCATTTACCACAGCTGGTGCAGCACCGGATACCATCTGTGCTCGTGCCCCAGGCGGCTTCCAGGTAGAGCGGCTTCAGAGGCAACCAGAGCTCCCTGCCCCTGGACACAGATGGGTCTTTTTTACATGTGCTTGGAAAACTGACTCATTAAGAGCTCATTTAGAGAGACTCTCGCAGTAGAAATGACAGAACAGAAGACAGATCCTGACCTCAGCACCCCCCTCTGCACCCCAAAAAACTGACACTAGCACAGCCCAGCACAGGACACCCCCCCCCCCGCCGCAGCTGCTTGGGGGCCTTTGGTGCCAGGCTCAGGCTCCAGCACTCACAAAGCTTGCAGAGGGCGGATTAGAGGTAAAGCAGGGAACGGACTGCATCTGAAAAGAAGGCAGCGAAAACACACAGGTTTGTGGGTAAAGTCAGGAGTCTGCAGGCAGGCCGATGGCGCGGTGCAGGCCTCGCTTCCGGCTGCCAGGCTCTGTGCCCCTCCCCATGCTCAGCCGGGACAAAGGGAGTGCACACAGCCTCTCCCCAGGCAGGAAGGCCGGGAACGTCCCCTGCTCGCAGAGAGCATCAGAGATGCGTGACAAGTCTGCCCCGAACGGGGAGCTGGGAGCGGAGGACGAGTCGTGTCAGCCACAGCCACAACAAAGAGCACATTCAGCGAGCCGCATGGGCCGGGGCGTGCGTCCGCCGTGCCTGCATGGTGCCAGCCTGTGCAGGTCAGCAGCGCCAGCTGGACATGTCAGCTCTGTCTGCCCATTGTATCGGTGACTGAGTCCTCTCCTGCGGACGTGTCCCCTGTGTCCCTCCCCTCCCACAACGGAAGGGACCTTGCCAGGGCCCGGGACACGCTCCCTCGAGCACTGCGCAGACCCCTGTCAGCGGGCGGGCCGTCTCTTACAGCAACAGTGAGGGTGCGCTGCGTGAGCAGGGGTCTCCAAGCACTGCGCGAGCTAGAAACGTTGGCTTCCTCACGACCCTCTTGAAACGAGCGCCAGGGTGGTGCTGCCCACGGCCGTGCAGAGGCTCCGCGTCAAGTCCAGGCAGCCGTGCTCTGTGCGGCGGCCCCCTCCCGGGACACGAGCACCTCCCTGCCATGCCCTGGCTCCTGCGCACAACGGCCGGCTGGGCTCACGGGAGGCTGCGCTGCCGCGTCAAGCGTGTTTCTGCAGCGCACGGCCCTGCCCAGACGCGGGGGTCACGGCCCGACAAGCCGTCGGGGAGCGGGACTTCTGCCCTCACCAGCACCGCATCCGGGGGCTCAAAACGGACCGTTTTCTTGAGGAGGGAAAAGGAGAAAACAGAATCAACTGGCAAAAGCCAGATGAATAGCTCAGCAGCAAGGGTGAGATCCAGCTCCCAGGGTGCCTCAGCGCCAGCCATAGCCCAGCGCCCCTCAGCGCCAGCCGCGGCCCCGAGCCCCTCAGCCCCAGCCGTCACCCCCGACGTCTCAGCACCAGCCGCAGCCCGAGCCCCTCAGCAAGGGCAGCCAGCAGCAGCCTGTGCCCCGTGGCCACCGCTGTCGCCCAGGCTGTCCCCTCAGACCGTGCCTGGCAAGTGGCGTCATCGGCCCCCTTGCCCCGATGCCCGCTTGCCAAGTGCCGCGCCTGCGTGCAGACGTGGTGCAGGCCCTTCCTTGTCCCGAGGGCCAGGCCATGCCGGAGCGCAGCCCTCGCTGGGGCTGGGCAGGGAGCCCTTGGCCTGGCCGCCCCGCGTCACCCGAGACAGCTGGCACCGCCTCGGAGCCGCCCCCCCAGGAAACACGCCCAGGCCTCGCTGCCTGCTGCGGCTGCCTCCCCCCGCTCCTCTGGCCCCCTCGCTGTCCGAGAGGGACAACCCCATTTTATTGTCCCCAGCTTCCACACAGCTACCCTGTGCCAGGCCAGGCAGGCAGGCGTGGGGCCGCGCCCAGGATCTCCTGCTGTGACGGAGCTGCCCATGCACGAGCGCTCACGCTGTCCCCGTGCGTGCCCTGCACTGCGGGCACTGGCTGCACCCGGCTGCTGGGCTGCAGGGGCCACGGCTTTCTTAGGAAGGAAGGATGCTGTGGCCGTGGGGGCTGCCCCAGGGACCGGCCCATCTTTGGCCAGCTGGCCACGTGCCTCGGCTGCTGTCCGAGGCTGGGGCTTCCAGCCAGCCCGGGGCCCTGTCAAAGCACGTTGCTCCTGCCCACCTCGGAGGCGCCAGCACCCAGCAGACCAGGCAGCATCTCCGGCTTCTTGGTCTCGTGTCACCTCCAGGGAGGGATGGCAAATCTGCTTTGCTCCTGGTCAGATAAAGCCGAGGCGGTGGATCCCCTGACGCCGACTGAAGGGGACAGTGAGCTGTGTGGGATGCAGCATCAGACTACAAATGTTTAGTCCTTGCCGCTGGCTTATTCTAACATTTAAAGAATGTTTGAAAGACTTGTTTTAAAGAATGACTAAAGAAAAAGAAAGGCAGGTTCCTTGAGGGCGATTGCAGGGAGCCTGCCCTTCCAGACGCAGCCGCGGCACTAAGTCCTGCTGTTGGACACGGCCTCCTGGCAACTCGTGTTGTCCAGGCAGAGCTGCAGGCTGGCCTGCTTCTCCCTGGCATGCAAAGAGCAAGCAGAGGCTTGCAGTTGGAGTAGCTTTTTATTTTCACCTGAAACCAATAAGGCACGAGTGAAGTCTCTAGAGCACGAGTGTGTGCGGGTGTGTGCCCTTGCACTGCACTCTCTTAGGAGGGTGTTCGGGAATTGAACAGAGACAGACTTCTGGTCTCTGGAGACCCCAGAGTCCTCAGAAATGGAGAGGTGTGGTGCACAAAGTGATGGCATCCATCATGAAGCTGAGCATGCCTCTCAGACTACCTGGATCCTGAGTTCAAATGCTTTCAGTTGGGGCGAGGAATGCATCTTTCCCTCCTCTGCTGCCAGCTCTCTCCTGCTGCAGGGAACGCAGCATATGTGTGCAACAGTGAGTCTGTTGTTGTGGAGGAACAAACGGGACAGGCTGTGCTGCAACACGTGGACTAAAGCATAATGAATACTGTCAACAGAAGTATCCAGGGCAGTTTGCTATCTTTTCCTAATCAGCAGTTTCCTCAACGCATCTTGCAGATTAATTGTAGGGCTCAGCTGGGAGCACATTGGTCCTGGTGACTGATTAACTTCAAGAGACATGAGAGACTTCTCAGCAGCACAGAAACAGGGGAAGGGTAAGGACACATATGAAGAATGAAATGAGAGAGGGGGAGGAGGAGGTGGTGACATTCCTGTGGAAAAAATGTAGATAAAAATGTATTTAGCATAATGTATTTCATTTGTGCAAAAAAGAACATGCCTGTAGGACATTTAACATATGACATCAGTTAAAGAGAAAAAGTAATTTTGGAGTACCTCCCTTCCACCCCCAGATACACGCCTGCCAGCCGAACTGCAATCCCCGGCAGAGGGCGCAGTGAGCTGCTCGGCCTGCCAAGTCTAGCGCGCCCGTGATTCAGGCTTTGCCGTAAAAGAAAGAGACACGAGTGGCAGAGCTGAAGGTCCCTGGCCGCCTCCCAGCCACGGGACAGTTGGCACAAGCGTCCCAGGGGTCTTACCTGCTGTTGGCCCGCTGCGTAACGAGACGGGCACGTCGTGGAGGAAGCCCACACACACCCTGGGCAGGACACCCCAGACTTGCTCCCAGAGGCAGAGGGGAGCCGTGGTCTCGGTCCTCAGCAAGGCAAGATGCCTTCAAGAGACATAAAGGAAGCTGGTGAAGGAGCCATCGCGGTCACACACCTTTCTGCAACACCCACTACCATAGCACAAGGCAGACACTATGTGCATTTGCACATAGACCTTGTGCCATGGAGGAAGCAGAGGCCCCCTTGCCTGCTCCCTGCCTCAGGACTCCTGGCAGTCTTGGTGTCCATGAGCAAGGCACCTACGTGGAGAGCTGGGACGGCCACCTGGCCAGGAAGGCAGAGACTCTGTCTGGAAACATGGCCCAACTGCCACAAGGCATTTCTCCGTTTGGACCTTCGCTTAACTGTGGAGTTAAATATGCACCCGCGACTCCCCCTCACCCCAGGACAGGCAGGCAGGCGAGGGGGCACGGCAGGGGCAGGGGCAGGAGCCAGACGTGGCAGAGTGAAGGTGGCCGTTTCATCTGGCCAGCCTGGCGTGGCTGGCACTGCAGCTGGACTCGGCTCCGCACCCCGGTGCGAGGAAGCGCTGCAGCCCAGCGCGCGGTTGCACTGTGCAGACCGTGACCACGTCCGAGCAAGGGCCTTGCCTGCAGCAGCTGATTTCAGTGCAGAAATCACTGGCTCGTGCAGTAGCGTCCTTGCTGCCGGGGAAGCCAGGCAGGTGAGCTGGGGCGAACGCTGCGTGGGCCGAGGGCTTCCGCCTCACTGGGGTGAAGAGGGGGGAGCAGCTGCTCCTTGCCTCTGGTGCAGCCCTTGTTCCCTCCCTGGTAGGGGTGACTGGATGGAAACCCCTTGCTCGGTTTCCTGACCTCTCTGTCCCCTCTACAGGGTATTTTGGCAGACGGTGAAGCTTGGCCCTAGACCCAGACCCTGCAGTTAGCACAGCCCGGCTGGGAGAGGAGATGGTTGTAACTTGCCCCAAATGCATCGAGGCGTATGCCACCCAAACATGCCCTTTGTCCAGCCCGGCTTGTTCTTGCCTGTCACAGCCCCTGTCAGCCTGCATTACACGTGGGTGACAACGCAACATAATGGCCTGCCCGAGGGCAAGGGAAAGCCCCACCTGCCCGCTGCACACAGGAGCCAGCGTGCCGACACATGCAGGGCAAGGCAGGCGAGAAAACGGGTGCACAGGCAGGAGCTTCGAGGAAGGGCTGCGAGGTTGCAGGGAGGTCAGGCCCAGCCTTGGCGCATTTCGTTATCACCAGCCCCAAACACAGGGACTGGTCGTGCCAGACCAGGGGATTAGCACAAAGCTGGTACGTTTTTAAAACTGCACACACTTTTCACTGGCCTTGTGGCTTCTCAGCCCCTCAGTCACGGTTTCTTGCACATGTGCAAAGAGCATGCAGACAGGGAGTTTCTTCAGCGAGAGCTGGGGCTCCTGCCTGGGCACTCGCCTGCCGGAAGCGCGGCTCTAAGCTGAACTGTCCCCCCCCCACCCCGGGTGCTCGTGACTGAAGGTTCAGCCTTCAGCTTCCCATCTTGGCAGGAGATAATCTGGTCTCCGTTTAGCTGCTGGGGACAGGACAAAGTGGGTATATTGGTCACAAATTGCGGTGGCAGAAGTGCAGGTAGGAGGTCACGAAGAACTTTCCCTCTAGGAGGGTGGTCACGTGTTGGAGCAGGCTCCATCCCTGGACGTTGTTAAAAGCAGGTGAGATGCTCCCTTGGCCAGGCTGGTCCAGGCTTGGGCAGGTTGGGCCAGAGCCTGCTCAGGGCCCTGCCAGCCCAGCTGCGGCTCTACGTTTCCCCGATCCTCAGGCCACGTTGGAGAATGAATCCGTGACACGTTCCTGCCTTGCTGGCAGGGACGGCCTCCCCGCACCGGCGCGGCGGCTGGGAACCCTGCTGTCACACGTCTCCTCCCAGCCTGTTCATCTGACTGGAGCTTTGCAGGGTAATGCAGTCCCAGCTTGTCATTTTCCTGCCTGGGCTGGTAGCCCAGGAAGACCATCAGCAATAGTTTCTGCTGCAAATGCCAGCCACTGCCCGTGACACAAATGTTTGGGGTTTCAGATCCACTGTTACAAGAGGAGATTTCAGGGCCTGTCTGGGTGGAAGCTGCATGCCCTGAGATCCCAGGGTGCCGGATCACCGGGTGGCCCCGCTCCCGCTCCCGGGCCATGCTCCCGGACCCGTTTGCAGGCCCTGACCCTCGGCAGCTCGGCTCTGCAGGAGGATTTCTAGGAGTAGCCTCAGCGCCCAACCCAAGTACTGAGAAAAACATGACGTCTAAACTCCTCTGGACAAAAGCGACGCCTTGCTCTGTACAGACAGATCTGGGCCAGCGCACCGCACTCCATAAGCAGCGTGCCGGGGCGCCGCGCGGACACAGGGCAGAGCGGCACCCAGCAGTGCTGGGAGGGCCGTGGTGCGGAGCTGTGAGGTAAGAGGTTCCCTTGGGCACACTTCGCTCTTTCTTACCTAAACCAGGGCAAACCGTGAGCAGCTCCTCACACTTAGTGCTGGCACATACCCGGGCCAGCCAGAGCGGGATCAGGCCCGCCGCACGAACCTGTGGGCCTGGTCAGCTCTGCTGCCCAGCCTGGGGGGCAGAGCGGACACGTCCTCGCTCACCATGGTGGCAGTGGCCATCTGCCTTCAGGGGGCCGGGCAAACTCGGGGTCCCTTGCTGTCTCTCTGCGTAGGACCCATGCAGAATGAGACCCCCGGATCAGAGGAAGACGTGACATTGAAGACAGAGCTCACAGGCTAAAATTCAGGAGCACAGGATGGGAAGCGAAGGGCAGGAGCTGCTGGGCGTGCGTCCAGGGAAGTGCAGCACAGCCTCCGGTTCATGCACGACCCTGAGGAGAAGGACGGCACCTTCCCCGCACCTCTGCAGCTCAGCCCTTGCTGGCAGGCTCACCCCACGCCTCCACCGGCTCGCACGTCGCGGCAGGGGCCTGTGACCCATCGACAGGTGCTGCCCAGCCGGCTCCTGTCCAGCGGCTGCACAGGGATGCGTGTCAGCGAGCTCCTCCAACAGGGCTGAACGAGTCCCCGCCAAGAGGAATCAGTGTTACAGCACCGGCAAAACCCAGGTCCTTTTCTGCCGGGCAGCACAGGATCCGCTTGGCCTCCTGCAGCGGAGCAGGATCCTGGGGGCTGCGCAGCAGCTTGGCCTGGCTGGGGTCCCCTGGATTGATTCGGGAAGGTAAGCAGCTGCTACGCGCCAGTTAAAAATTAATAGTGACGTGGATGATTCAGAAACTAACAAGCACCAGCCCTTTCCTTCCACAGGTAAAAATCCTGGGCTTAAAGTGCCCTTGTTTTAAATGGAAAGTGAAAGCCTTTTCATTTGCATTTCACACCAGATCTGCCCTGGTGGATGATTGCACGCTCTTGAACCGTGATGAGACGAGGACGAGGTGTCCTGCGATTTGCAGAAGTCCGAGTCCTTGCAGGGGTGCTGCGGGCACACAGCCTTCCTGTGGGACCTGCACTAGCACCAGACAAATTGCTTGTGCGGCACAATCACTGCAAATGTTCCTGCTTTGCAGACTGACATTCAAGTACAGCTCAGGAAGCAGCTCTGGCCCCAGGCAGCTATTGCACAGCAGCCGTGCAACACCGAATGCACCGTGCCCTTCCTCAGCCAGGAACGCGGTCGCATGAGCAACGGGGTTTCGATGGAAGGAAATGTGCAGACCTCGCTCTTTAAACCGCCTCTCAGCTCCAGGTTTGTTTGCCCAATGTTTATGGCGGCTGGGTACTTAATGCACTCGTGAATGGCTCCATTATGGCCTGGGCTGTTCTGAGGTTTGCCCAGGGGACGGATACCCGGACTCCGAGCTACTTCATCTTTGTTGAGGATTGAAGCTGCTGCGGGGCACCAGGGTGTGCATCTGAGAGCTTTCACCACAGGATGCATGGCACTGGCAGAGTCCCTGGTGGACTCGTGGCATCTCCATCCTTTCTGGGCGACAGGCTCTGCTCGGGGTATTGCAGTGTGTGGGGCTTAGGTGCAGGAGCAGCAGGGAAACGTTGGCTGTACTGGCAGGCCCGAGAGTGCAGTGCTGCCTCGGGGCTGTCCTTGCCGTAAGCTCCTGTTCCCAAACACCTGCAGAGCATTGCAAAGAGCCCTGCAAAGCGCAGCAAGCTCTGCAGGGAGTCTGCAAGCCAGGGCCCCAGAGGGCCACAAACACCCGTGGGTGACTGAAAATCACTGGAGTGTCTCTGTTGCCCACCTGGGCCGTCCTCCTCTCACTGTGGCCAGGAGCTGGGGCACCACGACCCACGGGACCACCTCCACGGCTTTGGTGCGCGCTGCTGCAATCCATGCGCTGCCATGGCATGCTGCCCCGTGGTGCTGGCGAGGACCAGGGAGCACCTCAGAAACCAGCGTGGGGAGGCAGCAAGCACGGCCAATGATCCATCCATTTGGGATGGCAAGGAAATGAAGCGTCACGTCCCTGGTACTGGCGCTGTCCTGCATAGGCCAGAGCAGAGCCCTTGCCTGCCACAGCACCGGCAGCCCGGCTTCTCCCAGTACGGACCCGATTCAGGCAAGCGTCTGGAAGCCAGGGTCTTGGCTGCAGCCTCTTGGGCTGCCGAGGACATCTCACGATGACAAACCTCTGGGGGTTGCTGCTCCTGCGGGAGAAACCCCGAGATGCCGCAGCAACCCCATGCAGGGCCAGGATGAAGAATAACACTGAACCAGCTGCCGTGTGCCCTCGACGTGGGAGGCAAGGCGGGCACTGCCACGGGAGGCCGCTCCCCTGCCAGCCTGTCCCTGCGACGCCGGGGAGGACCTGGCCCACGCGGGGCTCGGGGTGCCTGGCCGGCAGCGCTGGCTGCCTCTGCCACGGAAGCTGCTGCGTGCTGTGCCCAAGACGGAGGGGTGGAGGGCCCGGGACCGGGGTGCATGCCTGCCAAGGGAGAGCCAGGGATAAGACCTCCACGCGGAGCCACTTTGGAGGAGACGGGCTCCCTGCACACCCACGTCCCTTCCCGTGAGGAGCCTGTGTCTGGGTTTGGTCCAAGGTGGGCGGGCGTTAGCAAGCAGCCCACCGGCCCATTCAGAGCCCCCGGGCTGGCGGGCGTCCCTCCCTTGCAGGAGCAGAGCGGCCCACCTTGGCTCATGGGCTAAGCCCCTGCGGCCCAGGGGTCCGGCCCGGGCTCAGGAAATCCTCCGTCCCGAGGCCCCCAGTGCTCTGCGTCTCGGTGGGTCTTTGCCCAGGTGAGAGGTCCCTTTTCTGTGGGCACCTGGCCCAGCTGTCAAGGGGCAAACCTCCCTCAGGCTTGCTCCTCGCCCCTTGCCAGCCTGTTCAGCCCCAGCGACTCATAACCACCGGCCCGCGTCTGCCAGAGCCGTCTGCTCCCCAAGGCTTCAGCTCAGTTGTCTCCAAAATCCTGCACGCCGTCCGCCTGGGGAGCAGATCCCCCTTCACCGCCGGGCACCTGCACGCCCCGCTTGCTCTCGCTCTTGCGCCCAGGAGAACATGCCCCGGCGCCCCACAGCCACAGTGTCTCGCTCGTCTTTCAGGCAAGGCTCAAGTGCCAGCTCGGCGCAGGTGCCAGCGCCCACGGGCGCCTCGGGAAGGATGGGACTGCAAATACGCTCGTTAGCAGCGTGCCCGCCAAGCGCCGCACGCAGCCGGGGGAGCGGAGGGCTGCCACTGCTGAGGCCAAGACGGGCGTCAGTCCCTGGGCGCGGGCTGCACGTGGCGCAGCGAGGCCCCGAGCACGGCCGCGCCGCGGGGCAGGGAGACGACAGCCAGCGCCACGTGGGGGCTCAGGCCAGCAACACCGTGCAGGCGGCAGCCTGCTTGCGTTGGAGCCGGGCCGTCACGGTCGGGAGGTTTGACAGGATCTTGGCCACAGGGAAGCCGGGCTGCAACCCCTCGGGGTCCCGCAGGCCCCTGCCTGCGCAGGGCAGGACCATCACTTTCTGAGCCTGCCGGCAGAGGTGCGGGCCCCGGCTGCCAGGGCCTCTCCTGCCTGCAGAACAGCCCTTCCCGGCAGGGCACAACCTGCCTCGGCCCCGGGAAGATGGTGCCGGCTGCTGTCTCTTGGCATGAGGAGCCTTCCGGAGAGGACGGTCTCGCCAGGCTCGGCGTGACCGTCGAGATGCCAGTGGGCAGGTCCCCTGCAGTGGCCCAGGGCCCCAGCTGCCAGGCCGCTGTCCACAACTTTAGATTTGCCCCGAAGCTGCCAGAGCCCTTCTGCCGCCACCCCGAGACGAGGCCCACGTCTCGGTGCATGCATGCCCCCAGATCCCAGGAACCAGCGACACGGAGGCTAGTTATCAACCTGAATGTGAGCATACAGCATCTTGCACAGGAGGCACCTGCCCGTGTCCTGGGCAAATTCCCTCTCAGGTCCTTACCACCTGCCTCCCACCACGCCGTGAGCTAGACGGCAGCACAGCGCGGCTGCCATCTCCTCGGGCACCGCTGTCTGTGCTGCAGGGGCAGCTGGCACGACTACAGCGCTCCCCGCGCATGCAGCCTGCAATGCACTTGAGTCGGCCTGATGAGGGGCGCTTTGTAGGGGCGAAAGGCTGCATCACTGCCTGGCTTTGACCTGCCTGGGACAAGCGTGCTGTAGCTTCAAGCCTGACCCGCACCCAGCACTGGCAGGGTGATGGGCACAGAAAAACCGCCCGCTCTTCCCCACACCTACATCTACAAACCCATGCTGTGTGAAGGCAGCGCAGCGTGGCACTCAGAGTCCAGCAGAACCGCGCGGCAGAGGCTCAGGGAGGCCGAGATCTCGGACCACAAGCAGCTCACCCGAGCACTTTCTCCCCCTTCCCAGGGAAGCTGCAGAATAGCCTCGCTCGGCTCCTACCTGTGGGGTCTGGAAAGCAAAACAGTGCACGGTGCCCTCATCCTCGCTGCCCTTTTGGGGTTGCAGGGCATCTTCATGCACAGGGATGACAAAAGTAGCTTCAGAACAGCCTGGGCCACCTGGAGCCCAGCCATCCCCTTCAGATCCCTGCCTCCCCCTGCACCCGATTTCCCCATCCTGAAATGGGCTCTGAGGGACTGTGCTGCTGGGTGCCAGGAAAGACCAACCGGACAGGGCCCTGGATCCCAGCAGGGTGTCAGGACATCTACAGCAGACACCCAGCCAGGACTACCTGCTTGCCCCAGGGCTGGAGGGAGATCCCCTTCCCTGCCCTCCTGGTGCAGGAAGCCTGGGGCCTGCCCCTGCTGCAGCTGGTGGGCAGCCAAGCCCCTTGCCCTTGCTGTGCCTCGGTCCTCGTCCCTGTCCCACTCTCCTGCCTCTTTGGCCTCAACCTTTTGGGACAGCAGCTGCATCCCTTGCCCGGCGTGTGCACAGCTCTCAGCACAGCAGGGCCCCAGGCATCTCCGCAGCATAAGTAACAGCAACAGCCGGGAGCCCGAGGCCCTCCCCTCCGCTGCCTCCTCCACACAGAAAAATACCTCGTCCCTCCCTGTCGCACACCCCAGAGGCAGGCAGAGGTCTGGGAACAGCAGTGTTACATGCAGCGAAGTCTCCGGCTCCGCCACAGACAGCAGCTGGCAGGGTGCAGGGGGCCTGCCATTCCCGACTGGACCAGACCGCTGGCTGCAGGAATTGTGCCTCCAGCACGCACCACGACTGGATGCTCCCGAGGAAGGCGGCCCAGCCCAGGCCCACAGAGAGCGCGAGCCAACTACCAGTACATGCATGTGGGGTGCTCGTGCTCCCCCACCCCCTGGCTCAGTGCTCACCCGCTCGAGCATGAGCTCCATTACCCCTTTTACCCTGTGTCCCTGGCACTGGCTCAGCTGTTTCAGGATCCCAGCCACAGCCTGTGGGCATGAGCGCATGAGCAACCACTGCATGCTGAGAGTGGACAGGGACCCTTGAGAGCATGGCTTAGCCTTCTCCCCACAGTTTTAGCATGGCCCTTCCCCTGGAGGCAAGCAGGGCTCAGCCACAAGTCACATCCAAATTACAGGGAAGTAGTACAGGCATACAGGGAATCCCAGGGCTGGGACCACCAGGGCCACCTCCCTGCAGAGGCGGGCTGCGTTGTTCCCAAACCATCCCAGGAAGGCACCCAGCCAGCCTTCTCTAGAAATGCTCCAGGAGGAGAGTCCACGACTTCCAACTTACCTACCCATGTACACTGAGGGGATGGGGTTGTCTAGCGGTTGTGGACAGCTCTGTGTCTTAGGACTCTTCCTTTGTTTTCTCATTACAAACCACTTAGAACTGAGCCCGAGCTCCTTGCTCTCGATGTGCCGTCACCTTTGCACAGCAGGAGGCATCCCGCAGCAGCTAGGCCTTGAATGCACCAGCTGAACGACTTCTGAAGCAGCCTGGCTCCTCTCCACAGCCCAGATGCTGACTTGCCAGCAGCTTAATCACTGCCAACATGTGTTTTAGGATCAAGGATCCTCATTAGGACAATTAGGAGAGTGGGAGAGAGATCCCTGACTTTAACAAGCTTCCTTGATCCTAACACAATTAATGAAATACTCTGGCAGCCTCAAAGATGCTTCTTGCAGGGACTGCAACAGCCCCTAAGCTAGCGAGTGCAAGTCTATGCAGACAAACCAGTACAGCCAAGATTTTGCAGGTTGACCTACAAGCAGCACCTGCGTGCTGGCACTTGCTCCTTGGCCCACACCATTACCTAGCAGGCTGACTGCAGGCACATGTGACTGCCTGGAAAACATCTGTCTGCAGACCAGATTTGCTTCGAAAGCCTGGTCCTTGCAGACAACACTGCTGAGCAGAGTTGCTGTTAGGTTTCTTAGTTGTGTGAACTTGACACTTAGCAAACCTCTTCACAGGACCCCACCTGAGAAGCACGCACATCCTGGGTGCTCCCCCAGGGAACAGGCATGCGGGGCCAGGCCACATTCAGATCTACCAGCAGCCCCAGGCGCTCTCTCCTGACAGCCTTTGCCTAGCTCGTGTCCTACAGAGTCCACTGGAGCCCTGTACAGCACAGCATCCTGCCTGCACGTCACACAGGGCATGAGGGAAGAGGCCTCCTTGCCCTGATCTGGGATCTGCGGAAATCCTCTTTCAGAAAAGAAGCCCCCTTTGCACATTGCATCAACCACCCAAACCCTGCACATAGTTTACCACTGAGGCCAAGTCTCAGCCTCAGGGTAGGTTAAGTCAAGGCTCTGCAACGCGAGCTGTAGGCCCAGGAGTTGCCACCCAAAAAATGTACAGGCAGAGCCTTTACGCCCAGAACCCACCCTAAACTGTATGTGACCACAAAGCCCACTGCTACTCAGCCTGTGGGAAGCACGTGCATGTGCGCCCAGCACAAATAATGCAAAGCTCATCTTAATACTAGGCCAAGCATGAATGAGGCGGGCTCCCAGAGGCTGGGGGGGCATGGCGAGCTCCCGCAGGCAGCGGCAGTGCTGTTGGCGGTGGGGGAGGGTGGCGAGTGCCAACCAGCAGCTGGCGACTACCCGCAGACACCGCTAGCGATGTCGGCAGTGGCCAGTGGCAATCACAGACCACACAAAGATGCCGTCAGTGGCAAAGGGGGGTGTGGCGGTGAGCGGCAACCACATACCGACAGTGCCTTTTCACAGGGGTGCATGTGCATCCCCTACATGTTGCCAATGAGGCCAAGAATAAAAATGAACCTTTTAACCTTGAATTGGGATGTCAAACTCATTTGGGACTCATCCACAGGTCAGAGGAATGGTGTGGGGCCAGCCCTGCGGGTCGGAGTGGGCCCATGGACCCCCCCCTTCTGCTCTGGGACCCAGGAGGAAGAGGCCTGGCATCCTGGGCACTCGGCTGCTGCCATGCGAACAAGCTGCAGTGCCAGGCTCCAACCTGTGGTGTTGCTGGGGCTCCGGTGCCCCAGGTCTCACCCAGAGGCTTGGCTACAGCCATGGGAAGGTCTCCCCCATTAAGGCTCTGGGCTGGGTGACCTGGCTCTGCAGGCCGCATCTGGCCTGCAGCTGCATGTTTGACACCCCTGCCTTAAACAGTAAAATAATAAAAAGAGGGATGCTGTGAATTGTAGCATTATTTGTTTTAATGTTTATCAAGCCAAAGGATGCTTTGATCACGTACTCTTTTCACTTGGTACAATGTATTACAGCAGTGCCACAAAAATGCCTTCTCTCTAGTATCTATAACATACTTACTTCCCTTACACTTCTGTTCAACTCTCAAGCTACACACATAACTCTCAGCTCTCCCCCATGAAAGCAAGAAGTATTTTGTTGCTGTTGCTGTTTTTTCTTGTGTGGTTTTCTTTCCGTTTTTTTTTTTTTTTACAGTACAAAAGAATGTTCCTAAGTCATGTAAACATAACCACCGAGGAGATTAAAATGGCCCTTATGGTTTATTCTTTTTTTGTTGGCTTTCTACTAAGTTCATACTAAGCTACATTAGGCAGACAAATGTTTCAGTTCAGTGACTTCTTCCATGTAAGTTATTACTATTGTTAATAGGTGAGAGTGCTCAGAGACCCTGCCAGGGTTGCAGCCCCCTGTGCAAGGTGCTGTACAAATATTCGGATGCAACTCTGAGGTCCTCGGTAAAGATGACATTCATTTGTCAGTGTGAAGTTAACCTTCTGCTCCCGCAGGGTTGGCTGAGTCTAGCTAATACAGGAACTGATTCTCCTGTGGAAATGGGCTCCCTTCTGTCAACACGAGTGCAAGTACAATGTGTGTCAGAGCTTTCTGGCTGGAGTTGCAGCATTCAACTACTGCCAAAGAGGTAAGAAATATTAACATGGAGCAGTCTGGCAGCTCCCACTCACCTGCGTGTGCCTTCATACACTTGCTGGCTACGAAGGGAATGCTCGTGTGTGTAAAGTCTGGTGAGTAGGGCTGCCGGCTTGGACCCACGAAATGAAGCGTGACAGAGAGAGACAGATCAAATGGCTCCCTGGGGCCTGACTTCCAGTGATACAAATGGATGGATGGCAGCCATAGCCTCAGCTGCTCCATTTCAGTGGGCATAAAGTTGGGCGTTCTGATCCTTGGATTACGGACCCCGACTGCACTGTGTGCTGCTGTAACCAGTCCCGGTAAAAGCCTACACAGGTCTCAGCCACGTGCCATGGCAGCAGGGAGGGTCAGTGTTGGATGGAGTGCTGGCCACCTCCGAGGCAGGGATTCTCCAAGCTAGCATGATGCCAGCGCTGGCGACTGAAAACCCTTCAGAGCGATCGCAGTTTAAATAAAAATTTTAACTTGACATTTGAGATAAAAAAAAGAAAGGGACATTTGAAATAAATAGCAGAGATGCGTCCCTATGATATACACATGTTCCTGACTACAGAATGTCCCATGCAAAAGTTACTGCCTGCTAAGTTACGCTCAAATGTTTAAATTAACTTTGTAGAGCTACGTTACAGTACTTGGAAATTGGATTAAAAAAAATTTTTTTAAAAGGTGATGAATGGGAAATTGGTACAATACAACACACTCTTTTAAAGGAAACTTCCCACCCTGGTTGGCTGTGAGCGACATGACACGCTGTCTCAGTAGACGTAGAGCCGGTCGGCAATGGCAGCTGGCATGTGCGTCATGATCTGCATGCGTACCCACCAGTAGTAATCCATGGGGTGGTAGCGGGTGTAGGGGGTGGGGGAGCTCAGTGCATGGAAGATGCTGTCGATGACAGGTGAGGTGTCAACTGAGCCGCTGTTGCAGTATGTCTCCATCTTGCTGACCTGCTCGTCAAAGTACTCCCTGCCGTAGTCGTTGCGCACAACTTCAGGGAGCTCTTCCCACATCTTATCTGCAATGGCTTTGATGCGCTCAGGGCTGTAGAGGCTGGTGGCAGCAATGAAGTTTCCCGGCTCCACAATGCAGACCTTCACGCCTTGGGAGTGCATCTCGTAACGCAGGCAGTCAGAGAAGGCTTCCACACCAAACTTGGTGATGCAGTACGGGGAGCGGGCAGGGCTGCCCATCCGGCCCATCATGCTGCTGATGTTCACCACGCGCCCTAGGCAGTGCCCAGCAAACCACAGCAGGGTCAACTGGAGAAGCTGGCACCAGGTACTTGGCACATTACAAACAAGAAGCTGCACAATCAGAAGTTTCTGAACATCTAGCGGTCACGGGCACTTTTCAAAGAGCTTGCAAGTGCCACAGCTCTCTGAGCCCACACTGGGGCAGGCCACCTGCCTTCGGCACACTGGGCACCAGCAGCTGCTCTGAATGGCCAGAGCAGACAGGGTTCAGGTTCATGGCCAGGAGGAAAGGCTGAGCAAGCCAGGGCTCACACTGGGCTTCCTCCTGGCTCCTTGGGCTCCTGGGTTCCAAGGCCTGGCCCTTGCTCCCTGGTGCTAATCCCTGCCCCAGGGGGAAAATGGGTGGCAGCTTATCTGTGAGCTGGCAGAAGTAGATTTTTGCCTTGCTCTGAGGGCCGGCCTGTGGTGAACGTCTGCCTCGGCAGCAGGGCAGGGTTGCAGACCTGCTCACGGGAGATCACTCACCTTTGGCCCTGCGGATCAGAGGGAGGAAAGCCTTGGTGGTTCGGACAGTTCCCCACAGATTGACTTCAGCTACCTCCATATATGTGTCCATGCTGGTGAACTCTACTTCTCCAAAGGTGGAGACCCCGGCATTGTTCACCAGCCCCCAGAGCCCTGAAAGTTTAAAACAAGTGGAAAGGAGGAGTCACCCACGTGCGCCTAGAGGCAGTGTCCCAGGGAAAGGCCTTGCTAATGCGTTATCGAATCACATAAAGCAGCTTCTAACTAAGTTGCATGACACTGAATTCCAGACAGGAAAGAACCCAGTTCAGAGCTTGCCTATTAGCCCAGGCATCACAACCACCAGAACCTGCCCACTTTGCCCCAAAGCAGAGCACTGCAAACGACATTAACAAAGCACCTCCATGAACGACTTGCCTCCTTCTTATCTCCTTTTTATCCCTATTTTTAAAAAATCAGAAACAAAATCCAGTCTCAAAATGCAGGTATGTGGCAAGGCCCGCAGCCCCCTGACTCCTGATCCAAAGGAGAATTAAAAGGCAGGTCAGTTCATTCCAGGGCTGTGTCAATTTGTGCCCCTTTACTCCATACCCAGAACCTCCCAGTGGTATTTATGACATGGGGCAAAAGAAACCACACCCAGAAATAATGCAAAGTACTTTCCATGAAGGACTTTGCCACATTTGCAGTTGGTACCTGGAGTTAACCGACTGCCAGTTAATTCAGGGCTGTTACGTTACTGGTAAAAGTGAGCGTGGACTCAACCTAACACTCCAATATACGAACGCCTGTAGGCTGGAACGAACGTGGCGAACACCTGGGCCAGTGCTTACAAAGAACTACCCCGAAGTTCTCGCCAAGCAAGTAACTTGACCTAAATATGTGAGCGAGCACATGAAAGCTAGAAATCTGCAGTGCAGGGGTGGGGAGCAGGTGCCTTTGTAGGATGGGCCTTGCTCTCAGGCTCTTCCTTGGTTCCCTTATGGAAAAAGAGGAGGAAAGCAACCAGTGCTGCAGTCAGCAGCCTCTGGCAGTTGATGAATGATTAGAAGAGGAACTTGCAGTAATTGCAGCCCACTCCATACAGTCCCCTAATTACACAGGAAGCCAGCCCTTGGGCAGCACCATAAAAGGATGTAGCTGTGTCTCCTGAGATGGCCTCTCACTGTAGCTCAGTGAAAGCCAAATGACACCGGCTGATGGATCTGTCTCTGGTTTGCAGAACCCTGGGGGTGACCTCCCTCCAGCCTGTGCCAAGGAAGTTGTCACATGCAGATATATTCCAACCCCGCACGTAGGTGAAATATATCAGAAGGAATCAGAGAAATGGGCTGATTTGAATTCTACAGTGATCTGCTCTGGGCTGCCTCCACGCTACCTCAGTTAGAGCCCTACCCGCTGACTGCACCCCAGAAAAGAGGACCTTCATCGGGGGAGGAAGGTCCTGGTCACCATGGGGCTCACTGAGACTCAGCACCCACACCCGGTGCTTTTGCCAGTGCTGAAGCAGGAGCCACTGCCCTCCCCCGTGTGGGGATTTCCCACTTGGCCCACGTCTCTCCCTCAGCCTAGATGGCCAATGCCAGCCTCACCCCCAGAACCCTGTGATACATGACCCCCTAGAAACCTGAGAAAGCTTTGAGAGTCTGAGCTGGCTTTAGAGGATGCTCCCAGGAGGAACTCTGCGTTTTTCCACGTCACTTGCTGTACAGAAGGCAGGTGAGATGCTTACTTGGCTCTAATCTCCACTCTTCGCTCCTGGCCCTCACGACTGCCCTGGGGTGCACAGTGCAGAGCCACTGCTGGCACAGGAGAGCATGGGCATGTGGGAAGGGAATCAGATCTCTCCAGGCCTCTGCTGCCTCTGAATGGGGACAGTCACGCCAGAGACTCCTGTCACTTAACAAGCTGCAAAGCATTAAGTAACAAAGAAACCAAAGTACTTAACACATACCCGCAATTCCCTCTGCCAGCACTGGCCCTCACTCCACACTTCCCGAGCAGCCAGAGCTGCTGCTGATTGCAATGGGCTCAGGGGGAGTTCCAGGTGGCAAAGAAGCCTCACTTGGGGTCCACCGAGTCATGAATCCTCATAGCACCTCTGTGCAGAACCCACAGGGGGTGGGTGCACAAGGAAGCCAAGAGGCAGTCTCCACGCTGACTTCCTAGGGGTCTCAGAGCTGCAAGCCACACTGAAAATCCCCTTCTCCAAGAAGCGCGCTGCCCTGCCACCTCTCATGGAAGCAAGGAGGTAATGCTGGGAGTCAGCTCATGAGCAGTGCAGGACTCATCTTCTCTAAGAGCACCTGGACTGGCAGCTCCTGGGGACAGAGGGGCCAGTCCTGCCAGGTGCTGAGCATTCACTGCTAAGCACAGGGCTACAACTAGCCGTCAGACACAGCAGTGACTGGCAACGGGGCTTCCCCTCAGAGCTCAAGTGCCCCAGCACAGCTCCGTGGGCACCACCTTTGGAGGCAGGTTCACACTGCTTCTCTGCAGAGCGCTCAGGAGGAGTCCAATGCTGGTAGTGGTTGAAGGGGACTCCTCCCCATGCGCTGAGCAAACATGAGATGCCAGCAGTTTTGAGGCACAGTCATCGCTGGCCTGAGCTGGCCGCCACCTCCACGGGTGAAAGCTCTTTCCTCCATCAGGCTGAGCTTGGCAGTGGTGCCACCTGGTGCACAAAGCCTGCACGGCTGCTGGGTGGGAGTCGGCCAAAGCCAGCATTGCCCACGCTGCCTCAGGAGCCAGAAGCGTGGAGCCCAATACAGTTTTGCACTGCGTGGCAGGGTGGACCCGTGCATGCAGGGGCGGGCTGGCACAGCTCCTCTGCTTCCAGCTGCAGAGTGGCATGCACAGCACTGGCTAAGGAGCTACTGACCTGGGCAGCACACACCGCAAGAGCTTTCTCTGCTACAGTTCATCATGGGATTAAACACCTCCCTCTGAACTCAGGCCCAGGGGCCTGCTAGCATAACCTGGCACGCTGGACCGCAGGGGTTTTGCAAGCTGGGTTACAGCCCCAGGCTCCATGCGGAGCAAAGCACGAAGCTCCCACAAAGAACTGGATGGATGAGGACAACTCCAGAAGAACAGAAGCAACTTTCCGAGTGAGCGCTCAGGAGAGAATATGGCTGGATAGGGAGGGCCCCGAAGCATCCCCAGAGCTCCAGTAGGGAGGAATGGCTCTGCCCTGCCTGACTAGCCCTGGCCCTGGCTTTACACTTTGACCTCTGCTCTCCATGAGAGGACAAGCAGCCCTGGGCTCAGCAGCACTGCCCTGAGCTGCAAGGGGGAAGCAGAGCAGTGCAGCTGTGCCTGGACCCTGGGGCTGCACACTGCTTTCCACACTGATCCCAGGGGGCTCTGGCCCAAGGCGATGCTCAGGAGACACCTTACCCCCTCCAGGTACAGACCTGCTGATGCAGGATTTGGCTTGCCCGGGCTCAGGTGACTCCCTGCAGCTGTGCTTCCTTGGCCTGGAGCTGAATCCTACAGGCCCAAGCACCAGGACAGCCAAGCATCACTGGGGCATTCAGCACAGCCCTGGCAACTCAAGCTCCCAGCCGGAGGAGGCCAGTGTCAGCACCACAGCAGCGACTCCCAGGTGACCTGCAGTCTCTGCAAGATGGCTGCTCTGCACTGCTGCACCTAGCAGATGCTGACTGAACATACAGCGGTTGACACCAGCCTGGGAATCCTTGTGGGCCCAAACCAAGGCACCCCAGCTGATGCCCAAGCCCAGCGAATGTGCTCTCACCTCTATCGGGGTCATCCAGGCTGGTGTTCACATATTCAACTGCTCGCTCCACTTCCTTGCCATCACAGACATTGAGCTGGACTGTCCTCATCCGGTTGCTGTTCATGGCATCCAGGTCCTTATAGCCCCCTTCTCCCTTGTCCTAGACAGATCAAAGGAACTGGCTTAACTTCACCCAGGCCAGACACAAGGGAGACACTCAAAATGTACAGGAGTGCATGGACAGCTGCAGCGCAGCAGGCAGCCCTGCGGCCAGGGGGGAATCATCCAGAGGAACACCCCCCTGGAAGCTCTCTCCACAGCCACTCAGCCTGGGACATGCAGCCTGCCAGAGCCAGGGAAAGTGGGCAGAGCTGGGGCTGCTGGGGTATGGCCACATGCTGCAGAGGAAGTCAGACCTTGGCCAGAGGGGCTGTATGCTCGCTACTGTCACACCACCAGGGCTGGAAGGGCAGGGGACAGCTGGCCATGCCCCACTCCACAGTGGGAGTCTCAATGGTCTGCTGCTGCCAGCACCTTGCATCGCTCGCTCCCTAGCACTCATGCACTGCACGTCCCCAGCTCCCCGCCGTGCTCCGTCTTCCCAAGGGAATGCATCCGATTCCCCTAGCAGCCCCTCCACCCTGCAGGCCAGGGGCATGACTGCCGCTTGTGGGGACAAGTCTGAGCCAGCTTGGGCCCAGCTAGCGGGGTGCAGCCACCCCAAGCTCACTGGGCTCCATTCCAGCACTCACCCAGGCCCCAGGCTCACCCCTGTAGCACCACAGCCACGTGCCAAGCTGGCAGGCTCAAGTGAGCTCAGGATCCCTGCATGAGACACAAGTACACTTGGGGACTGCAGTGCAGATTCACCTAGCCTTTCCCATCAGAATTCATCTGCTAGCCTCTTCACTGCCCTTCCTCATGGCTGCTCCTGCCCTTTAGTTGCATTTCCTTCCACTCCTGCCTTTCCCCACCCAGCTCTTCCCTCACCACTCATGTTTCCATCCAGAGCAGTGTCCCTAGAGCCAAGCTGGAGCACTCGGGAGACTTGTTCACCAGTCCTGACTCCGGTTTCTACCCAACAGTCCAGAATCCCCCGTGCCCTCTGCTGTCGGCACAGCCTGCAGTCCCCTCCCTCCCACGCGTGAGGCCTCGGTGGGCTCTGGGCGCAGAGCTAGGAAGAGTCGGTGCTGCAGCTGCTGGGTGATTCTGGGCCAGGGCCTCAATGGCT
Organism: Crocodylus porosus; assembly: GCF_001723895.1. NCBI lineage: Eukaryota > Metazoa > Chordata > Crocodylia > Crocodylidae > Crocodylus > Crocodylus porosus. The sequence continues at coordinate 28,328,834 of NW_017728910.1, read as the reverse complement.
GTGAGAAGCACCAGCTACTGTTCAGGTCCCTTACCAACAGCAGTGAGGCTCTGGCTCCAGAAGGCCTCAGTATGTTTGCACAACAAATTAACTGCAAGAAAGCCCCTATGTTCCCTCTGCCACCTGGCTCACCAGTGCAACGGCTTGCTGATTTGCAAGCCAGTTGGGCAGCTTGTCACCTGGGCTCTGTGATGCTAGTGGCACCCTGGTTCCCTTGCAGTGGCCCCTCCTGCTTCAGTTCCTGGCTGACCGGCAGTGTTGTGCAAGCACTAGAGTGCTCCTCTTTCCCTGCCCTTTTGCCAACTGATTCAGTTTGACACAGCCATCCCGAGATGTTACCATTGCCGTCCACCTCCAGCCTCTCAGGAACAGAGGCAAGGCTGCTACTGCTTTTCCAGGGGGGCATTCCCAACCTGGACTCAGCCTGCATCACCCCTAGTTCAGAGCCTCCAGCCAGCCTTGACCCAGAAGGTGGATTCCCCCATCTGCCCAGCCCACGCATCCCGTTGTCTGCAGACTGGGGCCACCAACCCCAGCGTCCCTGCACCCAAGGACTCTACCTCAGCTCCTCTTCCCTCAGGCCTCATCTGCTCTGCTGACAGGAAGTGTTTCTCTGCAGTCATTAACTCAAGCCCCACACATCCTCTCTGCTATTGTCTCCATCCTTCCTTGGCACAAGCTGCTCATTCTAATGTGGACCATGTTAACGTGGGTTAGCTCTTGCCTACGTCAGACAGTGCCCGATGCTCTGGTAGCGCAGAAGCGTTCTGCACAGGTGGGCCTGGACAGCTGGCAGCTGAAGCCCCACGAGTGGCTTTTTCATTCGCTGGTTTTCAACGAGACTGAGAGCAGCATTCAGCACGAGGCTGGCTGCTTGCTCAGACAGTTGGGAGCTGGACTCAGTGCATTTTCCAGGGGGTTTAACAGCATGAAGGGACAAGCTGAGAGGCTGTGGGAAGGAGTCACAAGAGACACGCATGCAAGCGTCTCAATCAAAGAAGGCCAGAGGACAGCAAAGAGGACCAGTGAGACCAAGACACCCCTGTCTGTGCCAGGTCTGTGGGAAGCTGCAGAATCACCACGCAGAGGAGAAATCCCGCAACGTGGGTGTGTTAGAACTGGGGCAGAGCATAAGGATTGCATCCCCAAGGGCAGGGATCCTGACACAAACTACCCGGGGAAGCAGGCCTGGTTTAACTGAACCCAACCTCCCTTAGCCAGGCTGCCATGCCACAGCCACTGGGAATCTACTGCTTCTTCTTCCTTCACCTCTCTATGCAGCTGCCTTGGTAGGCCCAGACCACTCCCTTCCCCTTGGCCCTGAGCCAGAGCCACCCCTGTGCTGAGTGGTTCTGGGAAGCCAGGGAGCTCATGCAGTGGCCACCAGACACACAAGGGGCTGCTGCACAGTGCAGGAGCAGAGCAGGTGGTGCTAAGGCCAGACCCAAACCTGGAACCATAGCCAGCATCCACTTCCTAGTGACCCTTCAGCAGTGCTGGAGACCCTTCCCAGCTGTGAGCGGGAGCGCACCTGTGCTAACGCTACAGCCTGAATCTGATCATTTCAGGATGCTCCCTGCTGCCACATCCTGCTCTTTACCAGGCTGCCTGCAGTGGCCCAGGCCAGGCAATGGAAGCCCCACTGGCCTGGCCACTGCATCGCTGCGGTGCTGCTTCTCATCTGGCTCCAAGAGATGCCTCTCAGTGAGCTGCTCATATGCTCCCTAGTCCCTTTCTCCTCAAACCAAGCACAAATGACACAAGGCCCGAGCAGGTAAACCAAAGCAAACAGACTCCGTGGCATTCCTGACAGCTGTGACAAACGCCAAGTATGTTTACTGGGAACGTAGTACTGGAAAAATACCTTCTTCAGCTTGTGACATCTGGCTCCTACAGCTACAAGCCGAAGAGGAGAAACAAGAGAGCTGCAGTGTGACGTTTAATTGGGTCCATGCTGCCATTATCTCTGGCAAGGAATCGTCCACACAAATCTGGCACGAACGGGTTTGGGACAGAGAACATTTGGGAGAAACTTTGTGAAATCACATGTTGGAAGAAACAAAAGGCCAGACCCTCACTGCTGGCTTGGTTTCAATGCAACTGCCTTTCAGTTTGAGTTTCCTCAAGTGAGAAGTAAAAGGCTCAGGACCTGGCTCATCAGGACACCGTTACGAAATGACAGGACCGCAGCAGAGGCCCATAGCGTGTGCCATTCATTTAACCATGGTCTCTGCAGGCCAGGAAGGGAACACAGCTGTAGTTCTGTTTATGTGATGACATTTCACAACATGAGATTGGGAAGTTCCAGCACCACTTTCCACCAATCCCTCCGAAATCTAATGTACTTAACTTACAAATCAAAGTCTATTCTCTGTATTCCCAACTACAGATACTCCACCTGGGATCTACAAACGGTGGTGGGTTTCTTCCCACTTCACAAGTTATCACCAGCAATAATCTTTCTGCAGTCAGAACTCTGCTTATGGAATTGGTAATGGTGCCCAAGGCATAAAGAGAAATCAGGTTGCTTTCCCATAACTGCCCAGGCAGAAACTTGACTTTGTTGGATATGCCCTGAAGACACGGGGAGCAGATCTGCTGAATGTGTACAGCACTCTCTTGATGAAACCACAGCTTAAATCAGCAATAGGCAGTGTCTGCTATGGTCTCACTATACAAAGAGCATACAACACAGAGACCAGCAAAAATGCAGTATTAATTTGAAAGTGAGAAGCACTAAGGTGGCGCAGGACTCTGCTGAGCCAGGAGCTGGCACGCAAAGACAAAGCTTCATATGGGGCTGCCAAGCAGCTGGAGCTCCACACTGGAGAGATTTCAGGCTCAGTGTCCAAGGGGTCTGTGGCATCTGCTCAAAGGGAGACACTGGTACAGATCTGCCTTTCAGAAACAGCTGATCATCTGCCCTCTCAAGATCTGGCCTTCTTATGGGCCTCAGGACAGGAAGTCAAGAACAGAGGCACCAAAAACCATGAATTATTTTTTGAAAATTCTGGTCCTGGTCCATATACAGGTTGATTTTTTTTCTAGACTAGTGCATTTAAGTATTCAAGCTTTCTACATATTAACATGTTTCTCTCTTATTACAAAAGATCAAGACCAATAAAAGCAATATTCACCATTCTGTCCCTCAATTATTTTGAAAAGTAGCAACTGCTTATAGAGGACCTAAAATGAGTTTATTCCTCTAACGAAGAGCCAGCAGGGGGAGCTTCTGCTAATAAATAGACCCTCTACCCAGGGCTGCCATGCTACGTTTGATAGAGATACTAAAAGATTCATTTATTTCTTTTAAAATAACACCACAAAATATATAACAAATTTTTAAAGACTTAAAAAATATTAATGGAAAAGCTAAAAAAGGCACAGCATTAAAAATATTAAAAAAACAAAAAAAAAACAACCAACCCTCCCTTGTGATGTTGCTCAAAGAATATGCTATGAAGGATGTAGGTATGGTTAAGACGAGCTAAGACTGGTGCATTAAAGCAGGTGAGCCACCCTGCCACCTCCTTGGAGAATGTGTCTTGTGCTGGCCCCGAGGCCAGAGTTCTGCCCCATTCTACAGACCCTGTCATAAAGAAACGGCCACTGAGGTGCCAAGCAGAACAGTCTGGTTAGGCTCTTTGGGACCAGATCTTAGTCTCACTCCCACCAGTGCAATGCTACTGGCTACACTGCAGCCGCTCTGGATGCACAGAAGGACTGTTCATCTTTCTGAACATGGAGCTGACACCACTTGTCATGTACACACTCAGGGCAGGGGGAGAGGGTGGAGATGAGGGGGCAGGAATCACTCAGTCACGTGAGCTTCACGTACGTAAATAAGTCTTACTGTAAGATTAGGCCCAAAGGTCCACCTCACTGGGTCCATCTCGATTCAAGAGACCTAGTACATCATCATGTTCAGCCTGGACATTGTAGCCCAGGTCTGAACTGGGTCAGAACCAGGACACTCAGGTATGGATTCATACACGAACTTCTCAAAAGTCTGAGGTGCTTGGATCTGAGGTTTTGGCCCAGCCTCATAAACCAAAGCTTGTGTCCTTTCTAGTGACTCCAACTGGTAGGCAACTGTGCAGGGTGACAACACAGGGGTGTGTTTGCTGCACTACGGTGTATGTGTTATAGATTGAAGACCAAATGTTCCTCTTTTCCTACCTTCTGTAGGCAGCCAGCAAAGACAATAAAGCCTTTGGAGTGCAGGTGTTTGGCTAAGGAGAACCCAAATCCAGAGTCACAGCCAGTGATGAGCACAGATCTTTTGCCAATCTGTGAAGCAAGACAAAACAAAATATGTTGGAAAAGTGTTTGCAGTGAGCGATTTGAAGAGTGCAAATAAAACCTGGGGGCTGGTACAGGCCTACCCGTCCCAAGGACATTCTACACCTGTGAAAGCCAGCACAACCTGCTGCATTCCAGAGGGAAAGGAGGCATGTGCGAGGCAGGGAATTCTCTCTTCCCAAATGTGAAGAGTGACTCAGAATCCAGGGGTGATGGTCCCCAGCACAGCAGAGGCCAGGAAACCCCACAGCCCCAAGGGGTCACACGCACACACACCCACACTTAATACGTGCCTAAAATATGGCAAACGTTTCCCTGTAGGCACCCCCCCTCTGCTGTGGCCCGATCAGTGTGGGTAGTGCTTGCTGAACAGTTCAGAAACAAGGGGATGCTGCACATGCTTCAGCTCAAGAGAGGACAGCAAGGGGAGAAACAGGCACATGCTATTAAACCAGAATCATTTAACCACAGCCACCGTTTGCTCACTTTGGCCACCCTGTACCATACAAACCCTCTGCAGATGATCTTGGTCTTGCAAGCTAGGCTGGATCACTATGGTTTACCATCTGCATGAAACACCAGCCGATTCATGTTAGAAGCTGTTTTTTTTCTGCTTACCTATTTTTCACCTTGTAGTTTAAACAAGGGAAGCTAACTTCCTCTCCCAAGATGCTGAATAGCTGCTGCCCATCACCCTAGAAGTGGCTGCATCTCAGTGGGGAAGGATGTTACAAGGCCCGGCAGCAGCGTGTAAAATGCTTTATCAAAAGGGAGGCACTGCTCCATTTGCTACAGTTAATAGTCACCTGCAGAGGTTTCCACTTGCTCCTGTGCAAAAGCAGAAATCTGGATTTTCCCATGACACACAGAGAAACCCCCAGGACCCACCAACCCTACAAAGGACAAATCAGACAAGCACCTTGCTGGAAGGCTAACTGCACCTTGTCATGCATCCACAGATGCGTCATGAGCAGGTCCAAGGAGGCGATTCTCCCCCCTGTGCGACACTGGTCAGGCCACAGTTGGAGTACTGCATCCAGTTCTGGGAGCCACACTTCAAGAGGGATGTGGACAACATGGAGAGGGTCCAGAGGAGGCCACTCGCATGATCGGGTGCAGCAGGGCAGGCCTTATGAGGAGAGGCTACGAGACCTGAACCTGTTCATCCTCCACAAGAGAAGGCTGAGGGGGGATCT
>NW_017728910.1:28318301-28323097 GCF_001723895.1 Crocodylus porosus | reverse complement strand
CTTGCCAGGGTCATTTGACCCCAGTACTCTTTCCTGCCCACAGCAGGGGGTCAGACTTGATAGGATCGGAAGGGACCTGAGCAGATCATCAACTATGAAACTTGCTGTGGCCTTGGTATTAATGCTCCGCACCAGAGGGGCATTTGGAAATTACAGCACTGCTGGGCTCTGTGCCACGTGCTTGTGTGGGAGGCACAAGCTGTCCTCCTCTCCCTAGGCCAGGCAACTACACCCCTGGGGAGTGCAGGCTCTGCTTGAATCCCTGCAAGCAGGCACCACATGATGGAGCCAAAGGGCTGGGTCCCTGCCCCAAGCTGTCTGGGCTTGAAGGAGACAGCTCAGGGCCCCCTCCTCAAGTGGGGGAAGCTATTTCCCCAGCAGATGCACATTTAGCTAGGTAGTATTCAGATCTACAAAAAGCAACCCCTGGCACTGTAGAGACTGAGACTGGCTTTTGTGCAACACATCTCAGCAGTGGGGAGAGAGAGGCAGAACTGGAGCCAAAAATACCATCTATCTTGGGTATTTGGCCCTATTTCCACTGTATCTCAGCAATTCAGGGTAGCTGTACCTCAACATCCGTGCAACAGGCACATGCTATTATAGACTCTCAACTTCAAGGCCTCAATGCAGGGTAACTGGGTGAAGGTCTGTGGTCTCTGTGACACTGGAGGTCAGAGTAGAGGGTCTCATGGGTCCTTCTGGCCTTAAACCCATCAGGACATTTTACAAATGGGATGCAAAACAGTTTTACAGAAGGATGGACTGGTCCATGTCACAAAGAAATCTTTGGCAGAGAATGGAATAAAATCCAGCTTTCCTGATTTCCAGCCCACGGCTTCCCAGAGCATGGTGGAGCAAACCCCCACTCCGGTACTACAATACCACAGGCTACATCTTGGGGCTACATTCTGGGGCTATATGTATTTCCGCCTCTATTCACAAGAGGCAGGACTCGTATACAAGGCCTGACAATGCAACTGCATACTCTCCCCTAGAGAGATTTCCAGCTGCTTAGCGAGTTCCAAATATAGGAAAAAAACCATTCATCTGAGTGTTTAATTTTAGTGCTAACAGCATGTGCTTTTCTACATAATGGAAGCTCCACGCTTGGAAAGAATGTGGAATATGCTGTAAGAGATCCAGCTCCAGACCTGCAGTGCAGGCCAGGGGGACAATTCTGTCACAACGCTTCTGTCCTTTGTGCTAGGATCCCAGCTGGACGGAGACGCTCGGTGTAAGGATGGTCACAGTCACACTTACCTCCTCCACTTCATTCACGGAAGAAGGACTGCTACTTGGGGTCGAGAAAGGAAAGCTAAACCCTCGCATGGGCCTGCAAGAGAAAACAGGACAGTTAGGTCCCGAGTCTTTCTGCCCGTGGTCCCTAAACCACAGCAAAATCCCCAGTGAAGTTCAGCTCTGCCTGTGAACACAGAGTAAGATGTAATTGGAGCGTGTCCTACAAATCTCCCCAGGACACACCCATTTTTTCTATTAAGCCAAAGATTTTTTTCTCAAAAGACCTTGGAACTCTTCCCAGGAGCTGAAGTTGCTTGGATATTGCTAAATCTCCCAAAGCAGTTACTAGTCTAAGTGCACAGAGCTGCAGCCGCAGGCAGAATGGGCACCACCAGTTTTGCCTTCTGATAGCAGCAGCATGATCGCTTCCACACACAAAGGTGTTTAGTTACAACTCTATCACAGCCCTGCAGACCTCACTGTTGGGAGACTGTCTGATACTGAGCCTAATTTTTCCCTTGTTTGTCTCCAGCCTGTTGCTCTCAGTTACAGCCCTACTTTCGGGGCACCCCAAGTGTACCCCAAACAATGTGCGTCTCTGCAGTGCTTGGAAAAGTATCTGTGTGCACTCTGGATGTGCACTGCATTTGTGGCGGACAGTACAGGTGATTGGGTGGGACAGGACATGGCTGGGAACCAGACAGGGAAAGGAGAAATCCCTTCCACATGAGAGGCAGCTGACACTGACACACTTGGGCAGTGGCTACAACAATCTCCCAGGCCGGCTCCTTCTGTACTCCAGCCCGAGCGTCACAAACCCTGCCTGCTCCTGAAATAGCAGAGGCCAAGCAAGAAGAGTTTAGCTGCTACAGAGGTCAGGTCAGGTCCCGGTCACGACCTAGCTCTGTCTGAGATTACCAGGCTGAGACCCTGGCAAGGGCTTTCATTTCTTTAAACTGAGCTTCTTGATCCATCTCAGAATGCCCTCACAATTCACAACCTTGCATGAAACATTTTCTTTTTCCGTTTCAAAGTTGCAACTCACCTTGTTATTTACCTAAAGCGCAGATGAGAGCGCCCTGCCTCTGCTGTTTGCAGAGCAGCATAATGGCCTGTAGATTACTGTGAATTCTGCCTGTTCTTACTAGAGGTGCATGGGAACGAACCAGTGGGCTAAATGTTGGCTGCTAAGCACTTAAAACACCAGCAAAGGTGCACAAAACCAGGGCCCACAAACCACCTTTACAATAGGAACTAGTTCTGATTAATCTTATGCAGCTGAATTGTGGAGAGCACCCAACACGTTCAAACTGAAAGTGAGCCACCAGCCATGGAATTTTGTTTGTTCCCTTAAATGTGCCGCCTTAGCTTTGATGCATTTAGCCGTTTGCCAACCTCTGCAAGGGCTTGGCTGCTGCAAACACGGCTCTTCAGGTGGCTGCTGGCAGTGCAGCACCCCTGCCTTTCACTCCACAGAGAGGAAGCAGGTGTATTAGAAAGCGGAGAATACTGAAACACTGCCTAGTTCAGGAGGCAGGAACATCCTGTGGGCTCAGGGGACCCAGGCCTGAATGGGCTCCCATGTGGGTTCACCTGCATCACAGGGCGAAAGCCTTGGGTGTTTTTGCAGGAAATTTCTACCTGGGCTTCCTCTGCCTTTGGTTTGTACAGCTGTCTGCTCCACAGCCCATCTGGCAAGTTTCAGGCACCCCCTGCAGAGACACTGGACACTTTGGGAGGCTCTGCCTTGCACTTTTACACAGAACCTCTCCAGCAAAACCAAGGCCCCAACTCCCAGGCTGCCAGGGGCCGCCACTCATTTAAGCAGGAGCAGGGGGCGGCCAGCGGCTTGTGGGCTGGGGCCAAAGTGAGGGCCCAGACAAGCAAAGTCCCTGGGAGTTTAGGCTGAGAGAAGAGTGCAGGGCTGGCCCAAAGAGTTGAATGTAACTGGGGGGTATGGCTGGCAGGCACCAGGAGGCCCGGGGCTGGCACGGCCTCTAAGAACTTTAGTAATGCTTTGCCAGTGGAATGAAACTGCTTCCTATCATCTGCCACAAACCCAAGTGTTTGGGAAGTGAGAGCCCACCTGCTTCTCCCCCTGGCCACCTCACACCATGTCACAGCTGGAGGAGGCCAGTGGCACCCTGTCCTCAGAGACCCCCACTTGCAAACCCTGAGGCTTATCTGGGCATACCACAGCCCAGCTTCATCACTCTCCCAGGAAGGCTGTGAAGTGCTTAGCATAACCTGGGCATTTGGAGGCCTCTGCATAGCTGAATTCAGTCAATGGCAAGACTACCATTAACTTCAACAGGATCTAAGTCAGGCCTCTGCAGAGAAGGATCACGGGATATGAGCAGGCAGATGATATTAGGGTTAATGGGACAACACGCATAGACAAGAATGTTGGAATCACAGGACTAGATTGGACCTCAAGGGCCATCTAATCCAAACCCCACACTGCAAGAATGCAGGATGCGTGGTTCCTAGACCAGCCCACTGGCATGCTGTGCAGACTCTATGTCAACACCTGTGGTGGAGGAGCATCCACAAACTCCCCAGGCAGCTCATTCCACCATCCTACTGCCCTCACAACTAGGAAGCTCCACACCAAACTCAGTGCTAAGCCCCATATACCTGGATGGAGAGCAAACTGGGTGTTGCTTCTCACATCCCAGCTCCATCTTGATTCAGTAACGTGCAGTTGTTGTAGGTGGGCCAGGAGCAAGGGATGGACATTTGCATGTCCATCCCAAGAGGGAAATGGAAGAAGCCATGAGCCACTCTGAGGGATATCGCTTAATTTAGGCTTGGGCTGCTCACGCTTACTCCCAAGCCCATCCCCACCGGCTTTGAGGGCTGGTGGGTACTGAGCAGCATGCTGGTCACAGATGCAGCAGGCTCTCAGATTGACTGGAGGCAGCCATACTTTTATAGGGTCATTTAAACATGAAGTTCTTCCAGGATACAAAGGTCCAAGTCCATTGCCCATTGCCTGCATCCGTACATGGAATGGTAAGTATACCCAGCAGCACTCGTGGGATACGCAGTTCCGATTCCAACCTCGTTTTACACTCTTTCCCCCCATTCCAACCCAGACCTGGCAGAAATTCCGCATTCCTGCAAACTCTGCCGTCTTCACTCAAGCAGATCACAGTCTTGTTTACGCCAAATCATCTCAGTGAAGGTATCTCAATTGCTTTGGATTAAGACCAGTAGCACAGATCAGAGTGGACCCTGGCTCTGCATGCAGAGGGTGTTGGGTCAGAGCAAAGATTTATAATTAAATAGTTAATTTTCTGCTAATGTTTATTTCTCTGCCCAGGTCATCTTCATAACGAGTCCTTTCCCTTCCAAATCCCTCTGCTATTTTATATGGTTCGTTAGCTCTTTAACAGAGTCACAGAAATTTACAAGCACTCGTGGTGCTCTGGTGTGGTGCCAGAGGACTAGAAGAGGGCCAATGTGGTTCCCATCTTCAGAAAAGGGAGGAAGGAGGACCCAGAAAACTATAGGCCAGTTAGTCTTACCTCAATCCTGTGGAAGCTTTTTGA
>NW_017728910.1:28314673-28317807 GCF_001723895.1 Crocodylus porosus | reverse complement strand
GAGTCATCATTGATGCCAAGATGAACATGGGCCGGCAGTGTGGGGACGCGGTCAGGAAGGCCAACCACACCTTGTCGTGCATCCACAGATGCATCTCCAGCAGGTCCAGGGAGGTGATCCTCCCCCTCTATGAGACACTGGTCAGACTGCAGCTGGAGTACTGTGTCCAATTCTGGATCAGGGGCAGCAGGGCAGGCCCTACAAGGAGAGGCGATGGGACCTGAACCTGTTCAGCCTCCACAAGAGAAGGCCGAGGGGAGATCTTGTGGCCTGTTACAAACTAGTCAGAGGGGACCAGCAGGCATTGGGGGAATCCCTGTTCCCCCAAGCACTGCCAGGAGTGACTAGAAATAACAGTCACAACCTGGCAGAGGGGAGATTCAGACTAGGAGGCACTACCTCACGGTCAGGGCGGCTAGGATCTGGAAACAACTTCCAAGAGAAGTGGTGCTGGCTCCTACCCTGGGGGTCTTTAAAAGGAGGCTAGACGAACACCTTGCAGGGGTCATTTGATCCAGTACTCTTTCCTGCCATGGCAGGGGGTCAGACTTGATGACCTGCTCAGGTCCCTTCCGACCCTACCAACTATGAAACTATGAAATACACAGGAAGTTTCTCACCTCATGGCAAGTACTCTGCGGTTGCAAGGGGTTTATTCCTTGTTAGATATGGTACAAACACTCCAGCGTTCCTGGTGGTAGGCAATGTTCTGCCTCTAATGAACCTTTCTGTGCGGGGGGGCCCTTTTCCTGCAAATCCTACTTCAGATAACAGTTCTCTCTTCTGCATAATAAATAAGGCAAGTTCCTTACCTGGGGCCATTTCTCATGTCCATGAACTTCAGTGTTCTCACGGAGAAGCGAGAGAGAGGCCGGGACACTCGGGTAGCCAGCATCCTTCTGACCGACAAAGGGCACTAATAGCAAGCTCCCGTCACTCTGAAATACAAGACAGCACCTCTCCTTTATTTGCTCACAGCTTCTGAAGTCATGCTGACTCCTAGCATTTTAATAATAAAGTCCAAGGAGATTTGCTGCCCCCACCTCCTTGAGCAAGTTCCCACATCAAGATAAACAGCTAAAACAGCCTCCACCAGCTCATGTTTGGGTTGTTGCTTTGGTTTTTGTTTTGTTTTTTCAAGAGAAAAAAGAACAGAAGCAAACTGATAATCAAGAAGTTGTTTAAAAAAATCCCCATCTTATTAGTCAACTGCTACCTAACCTCTGCATTTCCTAAAACATTAAATGCAATTACCTGTTCAAAGGACACAATTTTAAGCCATCTTTATGAGATACTTCTCAACTGAAATGCAGGTCCAGTACTAGGCATGACACAAAACTTACATTTTCAAAGCACTCTCCGGGCTGTATTGCCACTAGCAACCACATGCTAAAAATGTATGCAGCTTTTTGAAATGGAAGTAGCTGGCAACGCAGAACTAGCCTCAGGAAGTCTCTGTGAAAGTTACTAAAGGAAATCTGCACGAACGCAGACATTCAGAAGAGGGGGCCTGTTTCAGGGGGCTACCAGTTCTGCATAAAATAAGATCCAGCCATTTCCCCCAAAGCCTGAACTAAGCTATCTTCTTCGAGGCTCAAGTAATACTGCTTACTATTTTAGAGTTAATTGTATGTCATTTTAGACATGCCTGAACTTTGGGAGCTTGCCTGCAAACAGAAGTGGGCCAGAAGCGTGGCTTAGTAAAGCCACGAGAAGCGCTGGTGCTGGAGCCTTTCCTTTTTGGCAAGTAAGCGGCCGCCCTGAGGGTCTTGCAGGAAAGGGCATACCCACAGGAGCCTTTGCGTGCCCCCATCCCAGCACGGGCCATTCCAGGAAGCCTTGGAAGCACTTTGGGACTCGGCCAAAGGTTCCTCCGTAGCTCAGCGGCCTCGGCCAGAGGAAAAGGGGCAGGGAAGGGCAGCCCTGCCAGAAGCCCCCTGTGTGCAGCTGTGGACAACCCCAAGCAGCAGATGCAGGCCCCAAAGCCAGCAATACTGTGCCTGGATTTTTTAAAACAAAACTGCAAACGTTTTAAGATCATTCATAAAATCTGCATCCAGGGAAGCAGAAATAATGATAACGAGGGTAACAAAGTCTCATGCCGCAGGGTGTGGAGGAATTTGAGCCCTGCACAGCATCGCACAAGTGGCCTGGGACAGGCAACGGGTTTCCCGGCAGGTCGCCACTGGGCTGGTGCCACCTGGGGAGGACAACTGCCACTTGCTCCTGCCCACGCGAGCCACCGGTGCCAGTCGTCTGTGCTCTGCTTACCGAGAGGCGCCTGCCTGCCCGCCAGCCACGACCCGGAGCCGGCAAACAAAGCTGCTGGCACCACCACCGTGCGTGGAGCACGGCCCGCAGCTGTCGTGGACATGTCACGGGACAATTTAAGCCTCCCTGAAACTGGAGCTGTCGCAGACGGCCCCTCGCCCGGGGAGGGGTGCGAGCAGCCAGCGGCGCAGTCCTGGGTCCAGTCATCACCCACCCGCACGAGGCAGGCGCCAGAGCAGCGCGGGGATCTCGACCATGCGCACGGCGCCGTGCGGGTGCGGGGATGTTCGTGCACACACACACACACACACACACGTGTGGGAAGAAGCAGGGCCGCAGGAGCCGAGGGGAGGAGGGGACAGGACAGGGTCCCGAGCAGGGCGCGCTGCCGGACCGGGCTGGGCCGGGGGGGCGCGTCTCGTGCGTTGCTCTTCCTCTTTCTCGGCAGGTCCCGCGCGCAGGCAAGCTGGCGGCGGGGGCGGGGCCGGACACTGGCACAGACCGGGCTATCCCGCTCGGCGGCGCGGCCCGGGGAGCGCAGCTGGGCGCAAGCCGGCCCACGTGCCACGTGCCGGGGGAAGGGCGATGGGCCACTCCCGCCGGCTCCCCGCCCTGCGCGCGAGGCCCCGCCCCGGGACAGCCAGCCCGAGTCGAGCCGAGTCGGGCCGGGCCGAGGTTTCCCACAGCAACGGGCGCGGGGAGCGCGGCAGCAATGCCCACGGGCGCCCGCGGCGCGCATGCGCAGCCCGCCCCCCGGCCAGCCAGCGGAGCGCGGCAGTAGCTGTGACTGGCAGGTGACGCGACGCGACGCGACGCAACGGGCGTAGGGAGCGCGGCAGCAATGCCCACGGGCGCCCGCGGCG
>NW_017728910.1:28284934-28314573 GCF_001723895.1 Crocodylus porosus | reverse complement strand
CGCCCCCCTCCCCCTCGCACCTGCCGCCGGCTCCCGCTCCGGTTCCTCTCCTGCTGCGGTGGCTGCGCTGAGCCACTTTCCTGCCTCCGATCCCGCCCCGCCTCGTCCCGCCCCTGGGGGCGGGGCGGAGCTGCACTGCCTCAGCCCCGGTGCTGCGGCCCCGGCCCAGGTGGCATGGCCGGTCCCCGCGCTGCGCGCCTGCTGCCGCTGCTTGCTCTGGCCCTGGCCCTGGCCCTGGCGGTGTGGGTGTGGGTGTGGGTGCTGGCGGCGGTGGCGGTGGCGGTGGTGGTGTTTGTGCTGCTGGTGCCGCGCGGCGCCCTGCCCGTGAGTACCGCCCGCCCCACGGCACGGCACGGCACGGCACGGCGGGTGGCCCGGCCGGGTGCGGGGTGGTGGGGGAGCGGTCGCCGACCCCGCTGCGGCCGCGAGACGCGCAGGGCGATGGCGGCTGCTGCGGGTCAGGGCGGTTCTGGCGGGATGTGTGAGTGCACGCGGCCGTGCCCCGGTAAGTGCCTGCACGGGAGAAGAGCACGAGTGCTTCTGCCCTGGCTCTCGGCTGGCCGGCACAAGCTGAAACATGGCAGACAGACGTCGGAGGGTTTTTTACCTCCATCAGGAGCAGCGAGGATCACAAACTCTCAGCAAGTTGAGAGAAAGCACAGCGTGATGACAGGTCTCTTTAGGATCCACCAACCCGACAGACCATGGTGGGGTGGAAGGTCTAAGCTACTCCTACCCCTCGCCACGTTTCAGATGAACCGGCTCAAGGAAGGGGCCTGGGCGTCCCTAGAAACGACGCACACCGCTCCACTCCGCGTGTAGCCCGGGGTCGGCAACCCCCAGCACGCACGCTGAGCATGGCACGCCAAGCCATTTTGGTTGGCACGCTTGCCGGCCCCGGCGCCTGGGCTGCTCCCGCAGGCGGCTCTGAGGCTGCAAGCAGACCGGCCCCACGGCCCCGTAGACATTGTGGTTTTGTCACCACTCCCGCCAAAAAACGTTGCCTGCCCCTGGTCTAGATGTTAGGTGCCAAAGCAATGATGTGGTAAAAAAAATATGGAGAATATTATAATCAATTATTTAAAGACAGATCAGTGGGGTGCAAAAGTAAATAATAAGGAGATTGGCTCACCCCAAAGTAAATGCCCATGGATGAACCTTAGAGCGCATTGAATGGGATTTTTTACAACACCAGAAAATGTAAATAGTGCAAAGCAGCCTAAAGCATCCAGCATGGCAAGATGACAAGCACGGACGTGCCTTCAGAACGTCCCCAAGATAAATCTGTGCCAAAGGAGAGCACGTCTGCCCGCAAGAAGAGGGTGCAGAAGCAAAGCCAGAACAGAACAGAAAAGCCAAGCCCATCAACGTGGCACTTCCTGAGCAGAGCAGGGCAGCCCAGAATTGGAATAAACAAATGAAGCTGATGGCCACTGTACAACTGGGGGATTGGGAGGATCCAAGAAAGAAAGAAAATACGTATCTTGTATCTCAAGAGGGCTACTGCAGAACTAGATGGGAGTTCAGAGCACTTCTTGTAAGGTTTGCAAAGGGTCTCGCAGGGGGTGACTACAGGTCTAGAGTCTATAGCATCATAGAAATTAAGGGCTTGAAGGGACCTCAAAGGTCATCAGTGCAGATGTTGAACTTGCTTCCACGGTGCTCTCGGGGAGGGATGCCCTGCCCACCTCCAGTCACACACCCCAACGGTGAAGCGACTCCTGAGACATCACCCTATGGTTACTCTTGAGACCTCTGTGCATGAAACCAGCTACAAGGGGGAGAGTTGTGGAGGCCAAAGCCTTCACGCTTAGAAGGGAGCAGAACACTGACCTGCACATTGAGAGCACCCACACTTATCATTGTGGGTGATAGAAGTTGTGAAGAGGATGTCAGACCTCATTTCTTGGAGCCCAGGAGATGAGCAGGAACCTGAACATGGAGCAGAGCATCTTGCATCTGCTCTGCTGGGGTTCTTACCCTGTCCTCTGATGCAGCCAAGCAGGATGCTGATTAGCTGGACCGAAGCACCAGTTCAAGCTGGTGATTTCTCTGTGAAGACCAGTAGGCTTTGTGTTATTTCAGCAAGTTACATCCTTGCTGCTTGCAAAGATTATGAAAGAGTCATAAATGGGCTTGACCTGTGCTGCCAGGAGTTCCTAGCTCTGGCTTTCTGCTGCATGTACATGCAGGCCCATGCACTGCTGTACAGTGTCCAGACACCCCTCCCCTTGCTGTTGTTGTGTAGGCCCTCCCAGATCTGATCTGCCTTGCACAGAAAGCAGGCCTGCTTCTACACAGAGACTTCACAGAGTAGCAGCACATCTTCACTAAGCAATTCACAACATCAAGGCGTTAGGAAAACCCATAGGTCAGAGGCGGGCTGGGCTGTTCAGCAGAGCAGTGTTACCAAGGACTGGATGCTTTTCTCAGTAGCCATAAACTGAATGCTTTTATACGATTATGAAATCACTTCATCTCTTTGGTACACTTGGAGCAATCCCTTCCTGGGGTCCCAAAGCTTAAGAGCGTGGTAAGGCAGTGTAGAAATAAGGGTTTGGTGTTGGAACAGGCAAAGTTCAGTATCATAACTGCTTGTTTTGAACTGAAAATGCATCTCCACTCTGAGATAATGAGATAGTCAAGGATGGGTTCAAAGGGGAAGGACCCTGAAAAACAAGGGAGAGAGGGAACAACAGCGAGTCTAGACAAGTCTGGGTAGGTTTCCAAATTGCTTGGCTTCACTGAACTTTGCTTCTGTTGCAGTAAGAGAGTCTAGTTTTGACTGTGTGTTCTGTGAAAATCACAACTTATTTTAAAGCTAATCAGACCCTGTTTTTAAGAAAGGTCATTTATGGTTTCTCTCTGTGACCTCTCTGAGATCTGCCAGGACTACAGCACATCTTCCCAAGCACTTAGTCTGCATCACTGAGGCATGTGAACACCTCCAAGCCAGTAGTGCATTTCTTATGCTCACAAGAGGCCTGTGAGCTAGGGAGAGCTCTTACCTCCATTCTACCCAGAAGAAGCTGAGGAGCAGAGCAGTGAAAAGACTCACTCATGGTCCCATGATGAGCTGGAGGCAGAGCCAGGTATCAAACGTCAGGTATCCTCCCCTCCCCATGGCTTTCCCAAATAATACAAGCAATTCTTCAAGCCACAAGCCTATTGGTGCATGGGCAATGGTCCCCTAGCTCTTCTCACCTGAAAGCAGAGACCCTGATGTGCAGTTTGTCCAAAGCTGAGGAGAACAACATGCCGTAGCAGGCATCACCCTCTCTTATTTTCCACTTCTCATTACATAAAGAACAATTTATTTTGTCATATCATGGGTCAGGGAGTGCCCCTTGCAGAAGTACAGGAGCCAAGAAGGAAGAGACCTGTTGGGCAATAGCTCTTCCATACCACATGGGTTCAGGACAGTCCCCCTCCCTTCAGCATCCAGGAATTTAAGGATGGCACCTCCACTTCCTCTGATGGTGTTGTCTCTCCTCTGCAACTCTGGCCTTGCTCTTGCTCTTGGTCTTGCTTTCCCTTTTGCTCTGGACATATGCATGCACCAGACATACTAGAGAGTCCTCCAGTGGGACACCTACTAAACTGACAATGCCTGTAGGACTCAGCTCTGCAGCTACTGCCTACAAGGGAGCTGCTTGTAATCAATCGTTCATTACTAGTGAGTAGGGGTGTGGCAGATGGTATCGGCAAGCTGTTTCTGTTGCATGCAACTTCCTGCATTTCTGCCAGTCTTCACACAGATAAGAGCCATATCTGAGTGCTTTGCTTTGCTTTCTTTCTCCCCACTTCCCTTCCCCTCCATGGTGCCACACAGCTGCCTAGCTCCAAGAGCTGCTGCATCAAACTCACATGCAGTCTAGTCATCTTCAAATAGATCTTCCCTTATTTTACTCAGCTGAGCCTGGCTCTTCTTGGATCTGCTGATAAGGGAGCTGAGTCCCGTTGACTGCTGATTCTTGTTCCTTTTGCACAGCTCCAAAAGGCTGTTGAGTTACTGTATCTTTGGGAACTGACCTGTTTTCAGACTAGAGAGCCCAAAGGCAGTGATGAAGATCTAAAGCGGCACCTCTTTCTGCAGAGAAGAGGATATCAAGGGTTTGGTGTCTGGTGGTGGGTAGAGATGGCCAGGATTAGCTCCATGGTCTCACTTGTACACTGGCCAGCTTCAGCCTCACATTGGTCTGAATCAGTGCAAACAAGATCAGAGTCATCCTTGTGTGTTTAATTTACATCTCCCTTTTGTCCTTCAGATGGTGGGTTGTTTGTATCTGCACTTTGCTTTGAGCCCAGTCAGAACTTCAGATCATCACTCTTGCACAAGCAACAACGTTCACTGTAGGTGGAGGATGGACATAGTCTATTTGATCACCAGTATCTACTCTGCTTGTTCTGAACCTGGACATTAGCTATGGTCTGATCCTTACTGCCACCACCTGTGTTGCCATTGTACTTCTACATCTATCAGCAAAAAGAAAAAATAGGCACATGAGCAACTGGCTGTATTTTATCTGGGACAGGTGGTGGAACAGGTCGACAGGGTGCGGGACACTTGTATTCTAGAAACTGCTTCTTGGACAGGAGACCGAGAACAGTGACTGAAAGCCCCTCTCCAGCCATAGTGGCTGTAACGTCCTTACTGCTTTCCCTAGGGCTGTATTGTCTAGCATCACTTGCTGACAGAGAGCACAGCTGTATAGTCGCAGCTTCAGTCTGCAGAGCTAGAGAGCACTGGCTAGGTGTCCCACTGGCTCAATTAGCTGTTGAAGTTTCTTGCTGCAGAACTACCCTACTTGAGAGAATGAAATGGGGGCAAAAGGGAGTTCTTCATCAAAGAAAGGGAGTATTACCTAAGGTTTAGAGCATGGGATGGCTTGTTTAGATTTCATAGACATTAGGGCTGGAAGGGACCTCGGAAGATCATCGAGTCCAGCCCCCAGGACTCGATGGTTATCCTTAGGGCTTCTGGTTACCCATAAAGAGACAATACTGCTAAGAGGGCAGGCTGAACATTTATGCAGTTCTATGTGATATTTGCAGTGTTTCATAAAGACCTGGTAATACACATTCTGTATTTCTACATGCCCCATTAAATAACTCTGAAAGGATAGAGCATGGAAAATATTCCACATATAGGGGACAGATGCAGAAAAGACCACAAAAAGTCACAGGTATACAAGTAAGAGCAATTCTTCTCTATCATTTGAATGTACTTTATGCTCTTTTCCCCAGTGTCTCTGTACTGGTATAAAATTAATAATATCCCTTTGAAGTGCTGCTATGTTAGGCTGCTGGCACTTCAAAGAGAGCAGCACAAGTTCTGCCTGATGTTCCAGGTGCATGAGGCAGTATCAGTTAGCTGCAGCTGACTTGAGATGTGTCTTCCAGGGCAAATACAAAATTTTTAAACTAGTTCATGGGGAAACCTAGATATTTTGAACTTTCTAAAACTAATTTTGGCTCAGCTGTTCTAGGGATCAGCAAATCCAGCTGCTTCTACATTTTAGACTTTTGCAGCTTACATGCAATGAAAAAATAATCAACTGCAGCAATAATTAGCCATTTGTTTTCACTTTGAATACGAGTCAGACTTCACGTAGCCCTAGATGTTCTATATGTAGGCTCATTTTTGTAATTAGGTCTTCTTTGTGTTACTTCAGTTTTGCGTTTTGCTGTTTACACATACACACATCAGTCCTATGGGGAGCAATGCTCCTCAACATTTGGGCAGGAATGCTGATGCTCAGACAGGTGTGGCAAGTGGTCTGCAGTCACCCCCAAGGGAAGGGGCAAAGCAGCAATTAAAACCCAGGTTTCCCTAGGTTCTAGTTCAGTGCTCCATCCTGCTGCAGGGACCAGCCCACTGGGTGAGTTGACACCTCATTTGTCAAATGTTAGGGTAAGTCTGCGCTGTAGTGATAGCATGTCCCCACTGTGCCATTCCTGCTCTCACACCCACAATCCAGTTTATAAAGTGTATTACCTGTTGGACTAAATGAAAGGACCTTTGCGGTCCTTTCCAGTGCTGATTCAGTGGAAGAATCCTGGCATTTCTGGACAAGGGTTTCCAAGTTCTGATCTCCCTGATACTGGCATAAACCAGTAGCAAGTCCATTGAAGTTGATGGGGTTAGCCTGATGTAAACTCAGCAGGAGACTACAGGCACACCTTCTGTGCCTTGCACGTGTGGGCGTTGTTTATACCTGTGCTCACTGGCTGCAAAATACTGCTGTTGGTGTCAGGGAGTGGAGAATTTGGGTCCTGGTAAAACTTTACACCCAGGGTGCAGGGTGCAAGGCATGGGAGAATTGAAAGTTAGGTCTTTGAAATGGCCGCGGTTTGGTCATCCCAGATCATAGCCAATATCTCTCCTAGAAATATGCAGTCTGATATCTTTGTATTTTAATGGGCTTCTGTGGCACTGCAAAAGGCCAAGGTATTACAGTAAGTATCCACTCTCCATATACCGTTGTCTTCCCCTGCACAGGTTGAAGGAAAGGCGGTGCTAATAACGGGCTGCGACAAGGGGTTTGGACATGCCTTGGCAAAGCAGCTTCATGCAAAGGGATTCACTGTTTTTGCTGGATGTTTGCAGACGGTAAGTACTATGCTAAGAAAGATCTCTTGGTGATTGAGGGGGCACGTTTTAAAGTGATAGTGATGTGTCATATCAACACAGCTAGAGATGGGAAAGCCCTAGAAGTTCCTGTCATTCAGGACTGCCCATCTGCTCTGTTACCAATAGAATTATTTTTGCCAGAGCCCCCCCGCAAGGATTGATATGGCAACTCATCTGATGTGGTATCAAGTGAACTTTAGTAGTAACCCCTAGGCAATATTACAGGTTTCCTCCCCATAATACGACCTGGCAAGTGGCTTCTTGGACGTTACAGTGCTGACCATCAGGGGTACCAGGCCTCACGTCCTCCACTGGGCATGTGAGATCTTGGTTTCTGGTTCCCAGCTGTTCAAGCAGGGACCCAGCAGCTGTGTCTGTCTTCCCAGGGTCACTGCATGATATACACGTTCCTTTATTTATCCATCACTTTTATAATTTTTTCTCATCCCAAATTATCCAATCCCCTGGCACTGTGCCAAGCACGTTCTTTATATGGGGACCGTTGTGCTTTGCTCCGCTAGTGCCCAGTCACAGCACTCCTGTCTCCCAGGGCCACAGAAGGCACTCTGTTCAGTTTTGTCACTTAGTTCCAGGAAGGCCTAGACTAGGACTAAAAAGCCTGAGCGTATCCCAGTTTGCCTGCTACATGCTCAACTCTTGAAGGAAGGGTTGGGCTTGCTGACAGCACAGACACAAGGCAACTCTGCCCTTTACAAAAATCAAGGACACAAGTAGGTGCTATAAAAGATGGAGCAAGCCACCCATCGGGGAGCACCAAGACCAGAGTAATACCCATCCCTAGCAGCAGCACCGTATATCTAGCCACCCACAACCACCAGCTTTCTTTCTTCCTCAACCCTGGGGGCAGGGGTGAGGGGAAGGGAGGGGGAAGGATAAACTTCACCAAGTACTCTGTTTCTTCTGCTTGCTGCATCCTGTAGTGCAGACTGGGAGGTTTTTGGGGCAGACACAGTCTCATTACTGCAAGCCTGTGTGGCACCCCTGAGGCCTGTAGGCAACACTGGAACATGCACAATGGGGTGGACTGATCCCAGGATGGCATGTCACCTCTTTCTGTCTCTTCCTCAGGTGTCACCATGCTGCCACTTTTCTTTGGGATGCTGTCTCAAACTGATTTCCAGGCATCATCTCATGCTTCACTCAGATCCCATGTGAAACTCTGCTTTTCCTTTTCATACATGGATCAAGGTGCGTCTTAACTGTAGTTTGGCTCCTTGCCCTGCTTCAACTGAAAGGCTGACCAGCCCCTTACTGCCCTCATGGTTAGAAAACTTCTTTCAGCTTCCAGTTTCAAGTTTCTGTCTGACAGTTGATCATGCCCATTTTTTCTCATGCCAGTGTTGTCCTTTCATTTAAATAGCTCTTTTCCCTCTCTATTATTGCTCCTCCAGTGTATTCTAGACCATTATATCTCATCTCAGCCTTTGTTTTGCTAGGTTGTACAAGCCTCGTAAGAAACTCTCTATCCCCCGGTCACCCATACATGGCATTTCTGATGAGATCGTACTGGTTTCTCACCAGTGTATCAGTACTTCTGTCTCTGTGCTACAAGTCTCTCTCCTGAAGTGTATCACAGGTTGGTATTTACCTTCTCCACAGCTGCCTAACACTGGTGGTGCAGTCTCCTAGTACTTTTCATTCAGCTTTCCAATGGAGGAATCCTAGGGAATAAGAAGCTTGTGATTAGTGCCCAATGCATGACTTGCTCTCTGTGCTATTGAATTTGATCCTGTTTCTGTTACTCCTAAAGCGCATCCATTTTTTCTGTATGATACTCACATCTGCCTCTGCATTGACAATACCTGCTTGGCTGTTTGGATTTGCCAATAGCAGATAACACAATCCCTTCTTTTGTGCCAGCCATTAATGAAAGTGTTAAATAAGTTTAGTGCTATGGCCATTTCTTGAGGAGCTTAGCCACTGACCTCCCTCCAGCCTGATAACTTCCCTGTTTAAACACTGCCTGTGGCTGTTTGCTTGATAGCCAGTTGCTTATCAGTCTTACAGTTCTTCTACTAAGCTCCATTTTTAACTCTTAGCTATAACTTTCTTAACTAGTTATTATCTAGGTCAGTGGTTCTCAACTTTTTTGGATTTGAGGCTCCCCTCACTGGTCTCAAGGCACCTGTCCAGCACTCTTTTGAATGGAGTGACACCCAATTTCAAAATGACTTTATATGTAACAGTGCTTACCTCCTTGCAGAGGGACTAGGCCAGAAGGTTGGGAGATGGGTCAGGCAGGGACAAGCTTGAGCCTGCACTTGTCTGCTTAGCTAATCTATCACTTCACACCTCACTTTTGTTGAAAGCCTCTTAAGCTTTCTGATACTCTCAAGATCAGGTAAATCTCTAGCTGCCCAGATCTACCCTGTACCTGCTTGAGTCAGAAGTGAGGACAGAAAAGGTAGTGCATAAATACTGCATATGCATTACCTTTTCTGTCCTCACCTCTGACTCGAGTCTCTCTCTAAAATATTTGCTACAGGACCTGAGTTCCCACATGCCAGTCTTTTTTAGCTCTCATCAGAACTTAGGTGGAGTATTCAGCTAGTTCTTGGGCTGTTTCTGGACCATTCATGCCCTAATTCGGCCGTGCTGCGAAAAACAATAAGGAAAGCAGTGAGCCTGTATTTATACAGCTGAAGAACCTTTTGCCATTTGTTTGGATATCTCTTGCAAATGTTTAGCCTTTGGTCATTTTGATTTGATCCCATCAGGATCTGTATCCCTGCAGTTCTTGGCCTCAGAGATGTGGCTTGCTTTGCTGACGGACCCTTTTTAGCTCAATTGGGTGCCCTTTCCTACATGTCCTCCACTCTCTTTGATTGGTATACAGATCCTGATCTAGTTTTTAGCACCTTTGACTTAAAGAAATTCCAGGCCTCATCCATATTCAAATGCTTTCCCTTCTCAGTCCAGCTAACTTCACTGAATCTTTCTCTCATGTTATTAGGTTGCCCTTTTGGAATAGGCAACCTGAGTTACAGCTCTGCTTTGGTTTATCTTTCCATTTAAATATAAACTGAACTAGCTTGTGGCCATTCAAGCAAAGGACTTTAGTGTCTTAAGTAGCCAGCTCTTTGACAGTATCTTCATTACTGTTCAAACCAAGCCTGAAATAGTATCCTTGTCTTGTTTGTTCAGTGACTGTGTGGTTAATAAATATCTGAGCTCTGTCACTACTAGTAGCATTTGCTCTTCACTTTATCTGTAAGAAGTTAGTGTTTCTGGTATTATTTCCTCTCTCTAACAACTTCACAGAGATCTCCAACCACATGCAGATCTGACCTTGTGTCTTGGCAGCACGTTTCCAGTACAGCTTTTTTATTTATTTTTTTAAACTATCTGGCTCCAGGGTGATTTTGACCAAAACTGACTGTGTTTAATCCATGCTCTCCCTTATTTCTCTGTATGTTACTCAGGTGATAGACTTCCATACTACCATGCCCCCTTGTCTTATATTTCCGTTGTTCTTGAACAGTGCGTGCCCTTCAGTACTTCAGTTCCCCTCAGACCTGTTGTTTTCTGTATCCCTCTTGCATCCTGCTTTGTGTTCTGCGCCAGTAATTCAAGTTCCTCCAGTTTGTTGCTCAGTCTCCTGATATTAGAGTACAAACATCACAGTTGTCAGGTACTGACCACACCTCCATTTCCTAAGTGTGTTAGGCACTGCTCTGGTCACCAGTATTAGCACACTCCCCCTGTGCTGTCCACCCATGGACAAGCCTTTATTCATGCTGTGTCCTTCTTTACCTGATTTTCCTCTTCCCGTGGAGATTGGAACAGCCTCCCCAACTCTAGTTTCTGCCTGGTGTCTGGGGAAGAGAGGTCATCAAGCATATTGGCGGTATTTGAATAAGGCAGGGACCTCTGATGCATAAGGGAGAATGTGTGTTGGGGCATCTCTATTGTAAACTTCCTTACCAGTTGCACCTGCAGTGGCATCATATAGGCAGAAATTAGTCTCTTAGGACTTGGCAGCTCTTCTTGGGAGCTAAGAAGCAAAAAATACACAGCATCCAGCACTGGTATGGCATGCTTTCTGCTCTGCCTCTGCTTCCAGACAGCCCTAGGTGGTGGCTGTAATAGAGGAGGACAGAGGAATGAAAATTACCTACTGGTTTTCCTGGACCAAGAGGAATGTGAATAAAGAGCAACCAAGAGGAATATGTAAACTCAGTTTGGATGCAAACCTGAAAGTTCTCTTAATAAAGAAGGTAAAAATGAAATTAGCACTGTTTAGTATGCTTGAAGTACAGTAGAAGACACCATTATTTAAAGCTGAGTATGAAGTGTTGGAAGGGGTTGTTTTAATCCAGGCGTTTGGTTTGCTCCCAGGACCACTTGGTACAGAAAAATAAGTACAGAACGTGCTGGTAGGTAACTGTTCCTGGCTGCCCGATGTTAGCAAAGGTCATGTTCTCTTCCTACTGCTGAAAGGAAAAAAATGAGCTAGTCCAGAAATGTCAGCTGGCACTTTTCATAATAAGGCAGAGGCCAGAGATTCCTGCTGGATAGTTGCCACCTTTTGGAAGTTTCCATGCAGTCTGTTAGTGCTCGTGTCATGTGCTGGCCTCACCATAGCAGCTCAGATGCTCACTTTGCAAAGCAGCAGGTGTAAGGGATGGAGTGAGGATGGGACACAATGTTTACGAGGACAGCTATTTCAGGAGACTGGCACAGCAGCTCTGGGCACAGAGGGCAGATGCCACAGGAGGCCAAATGAGTGAACTGAGTTCACCCCACAGCTAGCCTGACTCAGCTGTTCTCCAGGATTACTCTGCTCATTTTAACAAGCAAGAAATTGATTGTGTCTTGGTCACAAGTGAGATGTGTTCCAGGGTGGTAGTGGCCTGGCAGCTGTTGGCAGGGGCAGAGTCAGGTTCAGCATTTCTCAACATTTCTAGTTTGATAATTCCTTATCCAAAGTAAGAAAGTGCAGTGAACCCCACTTACATTTTCTTCACTTTAATAGTAGGTGTAACAGCAGCTGTGCTAAGCCTACACAACTGAGCTGTAGTTGTGCTTCACGAGGCCAACAAAGAAGTCTGAACCTTGGGGGCAGAGTAGAGTGGGATTTTCTTTGCTTTTCATTGAGTAGCTAGCTTTGAGATAAACACCTTGTGACCCTCAGTTGTCATTCACCAGCTGAGAACCAGTGGCCTGGTGCTTAGATCAGAGGGCTTGAAATCAAGAAACCTTGGGCAAACATGCAGGGATTGCGCTGACACGCATCATGACCGAGCAAACTGCACTACTTCTCTATGGTTCAGTATTCCTCTGAGTGGACGATGCTTCAGAAACAGCCAGAGCAAAGGGTCGGGAGGTACAGGAGGTTTTAATTATCCACATACCTACCTGTTGGTAGCAAGAAGATGCAACCCAGGCAGTTCACTGATGTAGGATGTGCTAGGAAATCTTTGTTTCCATAGGTAGAGGAAACGAAGAGCAGCTAAAAGAGGAGAAACTGAAAGGTAAATTCAGGGACAGTGATCCTACGACTCAGCTCACTAGTCTAAGGAAAGGAAGGTACAAGCATAGCTGAATAAGGAAGGGCGGACTTCAAAAAAAGAGTAGACTTCAGCAGACTTGGGGAAGTGGTAGGTAAGGTCTCTTAGGAAGAGAAACTAAGGAGTTTATCTAAGGAGTACAGGACAGTCTCCTTCAGCAACTGCCAGCTGTCTTAAATGCAAAACAGCACACTATCCCAATGAAAAGGAAAGACTAAAATCATAGAAAGAGGCTATTATGGTTGCATCAAGAGCTCTTTAATGGTCTGGAAAGAAAAAAGGCCAGAACAAGGAGAGAAGATGAAACAGATGCATTCAAGTCAGGAAGACCTGGCAAGATTCACCCTAAAGTATTTATCTAATTAGCTGAAGTAGTTTCTGAACCAGCAGTGTTAAAAAAAAAAAAGTGGGGAGAAGGAGACAAGGGCATTCTAAACTAGTCAGCCTAACCAATTACCATAATGAGGGGAGAGCACATGAAAACCATCAATTTGTAGCTACTTAGCAGATAAGGTGGTTAAAAACACTGATGGGTTTGTCAAGAACAGATGCTATAAAATCAAAATCTCATTTCTTTCTTTGGTAGGATAATTGGCCCAGTGAATAAGGAGGAAGTGGTAGATGAGATGTATCCTAATTTTAGAAAGAGTTTGACACTATCTTGCATGACAGTCTTGTAAGCAAGCTCTGGAAGTAGGGTCTAGATCTCATTGCCATGAAATGGGTATAAATCTAGTCTTGCAACTGGGGTCACCCACCTGTCTTCCCTGGGCCTGGGCCTGTTCATAATTTACACTGATGACTTGGAAGATGAAAGAGAGTAGGCTTATAAACTCTGCAGATTACACCAAGATAGGAGGGTAATAAAATAGCCAGGAGGACAGGAAGCATTTAGGAGACAGGACCACAATTCACAATAATAGATTGGAGAGATGGTCCAAAAAAGAAGCAACAAGATAAAACCCATTAAAGACGAGTTCTATACTTAGGAAGCAGAAATCATATGGAAAAATATAATATGGTGAATAACTGGCTAAGGAGAACAACAACAAAAGAATCTGATCATTTGTAGCAGACTACAAACTAAGAGTGCCAACCATGAGACACTGGCATATCTAACGAAAGCTGCATTTAAAACATGGGAGGTAATTATTCTGCCCTTCTCAGCCCTGTGAACACCTCAGCTGGACTGTCAGGTCCTATTCTGGATGTCTCACTTTAAGAACCACACAGACAAAAATGGAAAAAGCGCGGAGGAAAGTAACAAGAAAAGCAGGTTTTGAAACCTGATCCACAATGGAAGTGTGATGAAACTGGGTTTGTTAAATCTTTAGAAACAATATATGGAGACGGTGGGATGTGAATGAGAATCTGCCAATGTAGAAGTTGTCATAAAGGGAACAGTGGTCAGTTGTTTTCCATAGCTACTAAGGAAAGGACAGGGAGAAAGCTGAGCTTCCAACCAGGAAAATCTGTTTTGCAAAAACTTTCTAACTGTCAGGGAGTGAAACACAGGTACAGGTTACAGGTTTGTCATAAACTCCCCTTCACGAGGTTTTGAGCATAGTAGACAAACATCTGCCAGGGGTGACATGGTTATAGTTTATCCCACCTCGGTGCAGGGCTTCGGATTAGACAGTCTTTTGGGGTCCCTCCCGCCCCTAGATGTCTGATTTTAATGTGTGTGAATTGGGATACAGCACAGCTCTAATGCTATGGGCTATCTGTGTAAGGATCTTTGGTAACTGAAGTCAAACTAAGGGGCTAACTGAACTAAGTAATGGCTGATGATCTGACTCTAATATGAATGGAAAAATCTTGGGCAAGACATTAGGCTGGAGGCGTGTAGGCATGTAGGGCCAGATCCAGCAAAAAGCATGTAGGCACCTAGAAGTCAGGTACTGCCACACCTAACTCTGAGGCATCTCCCACTTTGGCAATGTCCAGACCCAAGAGCTCCTTCTACAGTGTGGGGAGAGCTGGCTTCTAGGGATGCGGTCCGAAGCATCCAGCACGCTCAGCACAGAGCCTCTAACAAATGCCAAACACTAAACGGGGAGGAAGGTGAGAAAGAGATGTCAAATTTCTCCTTTCTCTGTGGCAGAGGTGCCACAGGGATGCCAGGCACTGACTGTGCACAGGGGAACCTACCTGTGCTTATGACTTTTCTGTTGAGGAACTAGACCGATCTCATTAAACACAGACACACGCGCGCAGATGGAGATGGTGCTGCCACTTCCATTACGTAGCGCACTCCCCCAGGCAGCAGGAGACCCCAGCCCGAGTGGGGCCTCCAACTCACATCTTCCATGAGCAGGCCCAAAACACCAAGCTATGTTCCCCTGTTACACCTGAGCACAGACTGTGGGTGGGGACTCTCCAGCTCTCCCATTTGCTGTGCACTGGTGTGGCTTTAAGAAATCAAAGGTTAATTGGGACAGAGAGTATGTAAGAGCAGGTATGACTTGGCAGCCCAGCAGCTGGGGAGGAGGTGGTGGGAAATCCTGGGCTCTGGTCCAGCATTTCTTCTGCATGTTTCCCAATAACTGTATAATGAAAAAAACAGAAAAGCAAATAGGCCATGGGGTTGGAACCAGCCCCCAGGACTCCCCAGGCAAGGGCCCAAACCACTCAAGTACAGAGTGAGGCTCTCTGCACTCTGTCTTTGGCCCAATGCATTTTGAATTTGTGGCTGTGCAGTAGCATGGCTTCAACTTGAGCATTGCCAGAGTTACCAGCCGCAGTCGATGAGAGGTGTAGCATGGCAGCTGTAGGCTTTAACCTGTCAGGCAGAGGAGGGAAGTGGACCTGCGTCTCCTACTTCTGAAGCCTAGTGATTACAGCACTTGCTGCTCTAAAATGGGGGGGGGGGGGGGGGGTGCAAGGAGTGGCTTCTCCCCTTCCAAAGAAAATGGCAGCTGCATTTGAAGGGCCTGATCCTGTTGGGGTGCTAGGCCTGTTCTGAGTGCATCGTCCAGTTCAAGACGCTCGGGGAGAGAGGAAATGCCCATCTGTTCTGGGCATGTACCAGCAGCTCCAGCTGCCTGGGAAGCTATGAAGTTGAGTCCTGCGGTATTGATGGGGGATGCAGGAGCAGCTGAGGAGGGTTCTTGGGTTCCTGTCTTGGAAGTTAGGAGCCTTGATTCCTCCAAGTCCGTCTTATTTTCTGTGGTGGAAGAGATAACAGATGGGTTTTGGAGACAGCTGCACCTCTGCTTTGAGAGCAGGAGGTATGGCTCAGAAGGGGGAGTAAGGGGGTGAAGAGCCTCCGCTGCATGCTAGGGAATACAGACGAGGAGGGAGTGCAGTTTTCTTTTATGCAGGTATTGACTGGGACTGGGATGGGTTTGGGTGGCATGGGATGGGATGGGATGGGAGGGAAATGCTTTCCTTGGGCATAGGCAGGGGAGTGGGAGAGGCGTATTGACTGCCTTCAAATGTTTTTCTTCTCCAAGTATGGCGTGCTGGTTGTTCTTATGTTAATGTTTTATTCTGTTTCTGTTGTTCTTTGCCCCTCATATTGTTAGCCACTCTGGCCTTTTTGAGACAGGTAGCATATAAACCTAGCAAATAAAGAAATGGCTGCAAAGGGAGTCTGAGCAGCTAGGGCAGAGAGGGGCTGTGAGGGCAGGATTATCCCATCCCAGATGGGAAGCAACTAGGCAAGCAGGCAGGGACAAGTGAATTGTAGTGAAAGGAGTCCCTGGAGTGCAGCTATGCTGCAGGTTCAGGCTGGGCAGATGCACTGAGGCAGCCTAGCACTAATGGACGTGAGGAGCATGTGTGAATTCTTTGGGGTGGGGGGCTGGAGAAGTGACCCAAAGGGTCGAGAAGTGTAGCAGTAAGTAAAACATGAATAAAACACAAGGTGAATTCAAAGGAGAGAAGGTAATCCACAAGCCGGTGGTGTGGATTTTGCCTGGATCCCTGCACAGAGCCTGGTCCCTGCTCATAAAGCAGTGTGGCCGCACAGATTAGGTGCTGTGACAGGTCCTGATGCAGCAAGAGACTGTTGATAAGAGCCTCAAATCTACAGGACACTTCCTCTGGTGCACAAAACAAGGCAGATGTACCCTGATAACATCGGGTCAGCCTTACTACGCCTGTGCACAAAACAAGGAGGGAAGCGTGCAGTGTACATTCCACTGGAAACCTTTCAGTGACCTGCCCCTCAAACCCGAGCAGATGTGGTGGTGCAAACTGAGTAGCAATGAGGGGCAAAGGAACTAAAGAGCTGACAAAAGCCCATTGGGGCACGAAGCGGAGAGCAGACCCCTGGGAGTGCAGGGTTGCGGTGAGACACCCCAGCTTCCCTGCAGACCATGGCAAGCCCTTGCCTCACTAGTATTCACATCAATGAAAGAGCGAAGGAGAAGGGGCCATTGTCCCGCCCTACCCTCCTGCACTGTCCAGATATGAACAGGATACAGGAAATGTCCCTGGACCTTGTGTGTAGTAGAAAGTTTCACACCTTCACTGTAGGGCTCCAGGTCTGTGAGCCACTCCGTTTCAACTTGTGGTTGAGGCCAGCTTGTGCCGTGCTACGCTGGAGTAGCTGTGACAGTGACAACCATGGAAGCATCCCAGTTTGCACTGGGAGGACTGCGATGGGAACACAAGCCGTCTGCCTTCATCGCGGTACATCAGCTGCGGTGCACAGGGCACCACGTGTGCATGCCTGACATACGTTTACCAGAACGACCGCTCTGCTCCCGACTCAGCCAAGGACAAAGGACACGCAGGGGCCAGAGGAAATGCATCAAGGACACCCTCAAGGTGAACATAAAGAAGTGGGGCACTGACACCACAAATTGGGAAAAACCAGCCTGGGACAGGGCTACATGGTGACATCTTGTGAGAGAAGACACATCTTACTTTGAGGAAAACAGTCTCTCCCTGGAGGCAGAAAAATGACAGAAACAGAAGGAAAGGAAACAAGACCGAGAAATCTGCAGTTCAATCCTCCCTTTAGCCACCACTTGTGGCATCTGCCGGAGAGTCTGCGGCTCTAGGATCGCCCGCCTTAGCCATCCACGGACTCATCTACAACCCTTTACTTGACCCATGGGAGTGATCACCCTCGACCATGAGGGATTGCCGCCCCCAACGACTTTTGCTCAGCTGAGAATTGCATCAGAGGAAGGAATTTTTAAGAGGTCCCTGTTTGAAACCACCAGTCATTTTGACATGAGGAATTATGCAATATTAATGTCAGCCTTCCTGCAAAAGTTGAGCAGATACATGTGGGCTGAGACGTGATCTGCCCAGCCACTGTGACTGATATGGGATTATGCTTGTTCTGGTTCCACTACTTGGAAGCTGGTTTTCAGTGCAGAAGAAACAATGGCAACCAGGAGCGATGACTCATCTCTGCTCCAAACACAGGATCATCTTTCCCAAGAGAGCAGATGGCTTAGTGAGCTGTGTTCCAGCTGTGTCCTGGCTGGTGCATGCTGAATTGAGTGCAATACTGTTGGTTGCATCAGTGATTTCTCCTGCTCCCCCGAAGGCCAGGTACCACATTCTGTCTCTTGAGTGTGGGGTTCTTCAGGTACAGCTTGGAAGCTGACCTCAAATTTTGGTTAAAAACACCCCCCAAACCACCCGCTTACAAAACAGCCATGAACACCCAAAACTGAAAGCTTAAGGCACCAGGGATCCTATTTCAAAATTTTCATCCAGCAGTGGATTTTCCCCTCATTCTTTACTTCAGAATTTGAAACCTAAATATAACAGCTCTGACATAGGCTGCAATTCCCTGAAAGTGGGGAGGAGAGGGCCCGGGGGATCATGGAGAAGAGTAGAGCCAGTCTCATAATGAGGGGTGGGCGAGTGGTGCACTGGCTCTGGGCTCTGATGTAAGGGGCACCCGAATGGCAGCCCCTGGTAAGAGTCTGTCCTGAGGCAGCACCAGCCCTGTGCCACCGCAGAGGCATCAGTTGGATGTGGGGACGTTGCAGCAGCTGGGGCCTGGCACAGCATGGCCAGGACAGGCAGGACTGACGCATGCTGCACGCCTCCCTCCAGTGGTTTTGCCCAGGGTGTAAAACTTGCTCGGTATTCCTGAGTGGGGCTATCTGCTCTCCTCATTCAAGAGGGAGTATGGCTTTAGCTTTATATTTCATAGAATCAGGCAGTGAGGGCTGGAAGGGAGCTCAGGAGGTCGCATCTAGTCCAACCCCCTGCTCCAAGCAGGACCAGTCCCAGCTACATCGTCCCAGCCAGGGCTTAGTCAAGCTGGGCCTTAAAAACCTTACTGTCCTGTCCTATTTCTTACTATCCTTCCATGCGAGCCGGGTGTCTGCAAGCTGTTCCCCCTACCCACCACTGTATCTCCAGTATCCCCATTCCTTTAAGTGCAGATGGCTGTTATCATATGCAGTCATTTGACAGTTTTACATTGCTGCCCTCAGGTAGCATTGGACCAGTGGTCCTCAGCCTCCAGCCCATGGGCTGAATTTGGCCCATGGGGCCGTGTCATCCAGCAGTTAATGTTGCTGCTGCTCCCCTGCTGCCAAATTTCTGGACCAGTGGGGAGCCCCATGGACTGAATGACATGGCCCCATGTACTGGATCAGTCCAGCGCATGGGGTTGCTCTGTGGCTGGATCACACCCAGGGACACACCTTGTTCACCAACCCCATGCTAGATCAGGCCTGTGGGCCAACCCCGCCCGCGGGATCTGCCCTGAAGACCAACCCCATGCCACTCATCCTGGCCTCAGGACCAAGAGGTTGAGCATCACTAGACTGTTTGCTCACAGAAGCAGCCAATCAGAACTTGCCTTGTGGCACAGTCGTCTCCATTGCTTTTGAAAAAGATACAAGGATATTCTAAGTATAATTGCTAGGAAGATTCAGAATGACACTGTAAGGTGTACTGTGGGAATAATTAACCATTTACTAATTATTCCAGACCATCTGGCTCTGACCCTCTTGAACACACATCCAGACAGTACAGGTACCAGAGCAATTGAGGATCACCATGTATGCAAGCAATGATAATGCTAGCACTCATACTGCTCTTTACACCTTCCAAAAGTAGGGCAAACAAATGATGGACCCCTCAGTCCCTCTCAGAGGTGGCTAGTGTCATGACATCGTGACTAAGCCAAAGAGATGGTGGTTAAAATTCCCAAAGGCTGAATTCCTGTTATGCTTTTGCCAGTGCCCATCTGTACCAGGGGCCCTCCTGGCACACACATTTCCAAGTGCACCTCCTTTACCTGAGGCTGGCTCACCCCAGTCCTATCTGAGCAGGGCTGTCTTCCCTTTGTCTGCTGGGCAGGGTGAGAACGGCGCCAGAGAGCTGGAAAGCATGCAGTCGGATCGCATGAAGGTGCTGCAGCTGAATGTGGGCAGTGACCGGGAGGTGGCTCAAGCCGTTGAGTTTGTGAAGAAGAAACTGAAGGAGCCTGAGAAAGGTAATGAGGAGAGGGCTACAGATGGGGGACCTCTGTGCTTTAGGCTACTTCGGTTTTTAACTCACTACCAAAATTCTTTACTAAGGAGGAGTGAAGAGCAGTGCTGTACAGCAGGCGGTCTCAACTTTGCATCTCCTACAGCACAACTCAAAGCCAAAAATAGGAAATACATTTCATGCAACACACAGAAGACCTTTGCTCTGCCCCTGTCCGGTGCCAGCCTTCAGAGACATGGTGCTTGCACTTTAACGCTACGTAGTAGTTAAGTGCCACTAAGCACCAAAGGCCTCGCTCCTTGGATATGTTGTATGGCAGCTCTGGGGTCTGGACAATGGAGAATACCTGCCTGCAGTGTGAGGTGCCTGGCCAGACAGGATGAGTCCAGGGGTGGATCCAGTGGGGTGTAGTGGTGCAGCTGCACACCCCTTTGATTCCTGCTCCATCCAGACTTTAAAACCAACTCCCTGGGAGGGAGAGAGGCATTTCTATTCTCTCAGAAGTGCTGAGACAGTCAGTGGACTTCATTGCTCACTATAATTACACAATTCCTTCTAAGTTCTTCATTCCACAGGTGTTAGTGACCCTCTCTCCTTTTTAATGGTCTTGATAGTCTACCAATCAAGCTAACCTTTCTTCTGCAATTCTGTTGTCTGTGAACTGCTCCTGGTAATGGAGCTCCTATTTCACAGTCCTTCAGATTGTTTTTAACTCTAGCCAAAAACTGTAGCTCAGGTGTAGAAATAACTTTCTGTGAAGCATTGCATTCACTGTCATGATGCTCAAGAAGGCTAGATGTTGTTTTATGAACCTGAAAAAGAGGTGTCCATTTAATTCTAATGACTGCAGGACTAATGAAACTACATTTTCTGGTCATTTTTCTTAGTTTGTTGTGTTTTTTATGCATAATATATGACATAGCACATGAATGCACATGCCAATGCATGTATATTTGTTTTTGCTTTCATCATAAACTAAGTAGTGTAGTCCTAGGCCACTAGCTTATTAGGAAAGCTTCTAGTTTCTTTTAAACTTGATAAACCTGTGTGTTGTGCTATATATGATGATGTATCACACCATCTGCACTCCCCTTCTCAAAATCCTATATCTGCCCTTAGTCCTAGACTAAGGACTTCACTAGAAGCAGCACCCATGCACTGATGCTGCCTCTGGTACTGCAAGAGAGGGAGTGAGTGTGAAAGTCTGGAGGAACAAGCCCCTCACTTCTCTCTTCCACATAGCTCCATGACAGAGACATTTAGCTGGAGCCTCTCTGGCATCTTGCAAGCAGCTAATTGTGCTCAGGCATGGGGAGTCTGATCCCACCTAATTCATGTTTTAGTAAGAGCCCTCAGTTGCAAGCATATATAATGGTATGTGGCTGACTAGCAACAAAATCTGATTAGGGATTAACTCGTTTTTCATGTTCTTCAGCCTGCTAAACGTATTATACAAAGGCTGGTTACTGGGAGACCTGGGAACCAGGTACACCTCAGCCAGAGTTCGCTGTGGTCTGGGGTAGGTCAATCATTGTCAAATGCACTCAGTGCAACTCTCAGCACAATTCATTCTCTTCGGTGAAGATTAATTCAAGATTACCTGATTTGATCTGTTTCATTTCCCACTATTACTTATTACTTATTACCTGGCTATGGTGGTAGGCCCTTAGGATCCTACCTCTTTGTGTTTCAGCACCTCTTTGTGCTGGATGTTTCACAAACACACATTTAAACACTATCTTGGCCCCACAGAATAGTCTGGTTTCGGATAGCAATTAACAGGTGTCTGTGTAATTCAAGGACCAGGTGTGGAAACAGCCTGGGTGGCAGAAATAGAGACATGGGATGGTCTGGATGTACAGGTTTCAGTTTTGGTGGGTGCGGGGTGGGGGGGGTGTTATATAAATACTGGACTAAATGGGCACATGGTTTCAGTGGCTGAGCCAGCAGGCTGTCTGCCAAGCCATTGTCCTCATGTAGCTTCTGGGGCCATCACAGCAAAGCTGGAATTTCAAAGGCCATTGACATGAAGGAAGACAGAGCAGTGGCCACGTGAACGGGACCAGGGAGAGCTGTCCCAGCAAAGAAGTACCTTCCACACTGCGTCAGGAGGTCAGTCGGCAGGAGCCTGCCACGGCTGACCTGTGATGAAACAACACACCCAGGTCTGAGCCATCGAGGTAATGAAGCTGTGTAGAAGGCAATGCAGCCATAGGAAGGATGAGAAGAGGTGTTTCCAGTAGGGCTAGGAAGAGTTGTACCCCGGCGGTTGTATGAGGCACTAGTGAGGCCTTATCTGCATTACTGTAAACCGTGCTGGGCACTCGGGTTTTAAAATGGATTTAAATACGAGCAGCCAGGAGCTAGTAGTACAATACAAGTATGAGCAGACAGAATAGCCCTAAACCCTACAGTGCTGCATCCTTGTCTTCCTTATTTGTTCAGAAAATTTTGAATTGGAAAATTTTCCAATGCCCTAAATACAGCGTGATCTGATTTAGCATGTTTATTAGACTTACATTTAGTGAACAAAACTAAAAAAGTGCCCCCATGTAAATTTGATGTCCTAATAGCCACAAGTATTTGAACTGAAATATTTGATTAGGAATAAAATTAAATACAGCACACTTAATGCAGTTTAAATGTTATATTCAAACAAATTCAAAGCTTTATGTGGAAAGAAATTATTTTTATTGGAATACTTGTAAAAATGTAAAGACAATATGATAGCATGTACTTCCTTTATGTTGTTCATTTAAATTTAAGAAAAAAACCAAGGGCACTGAAAGCTGTTGCCACGCTGGTTGTAGCACACCCAAGGATCGGGATCTGTGGGTGATCTGCCATGCTTTGGTTTGGATTTGACATGCGCAGCCAGTTCGGTGAATTCATAACTCGTGTTTTGGTTTGGGCTCTAATGTGCGTGTATTCACCCTCCTGTTTACAACACAGAAGTGTGCTCTCGCACGCTTCCTGGGGAGAATCACCTGAAAAACATTTATTCCAACTTTGAAGCTGCCACGCTTGCCTCATGTTGTATTGGCATCCATTCATTGTTACTAATGAATTTTATGAAACAATGACTCTTTAGAAATGCAAAATTTCATACAGAAACATAAAGCACTGGGAAATGTCCAGCCCCACATCTCTGCTTCCGGTCCAAGGGTCCCGTCCAGGAAAGAGGGTGTGAGCCCCTCCAGGCAGCACCCGCCATGGTGCCCACTTGCCTCTGTCATTTCTGGTGTTGCCCCCAGCTGCGCCCCCTGCAGCCCTGGGTATCCCCGCCACCTTGCGGGAGTCCTGTGGCCCCTCGCAGCCCACCCTGGCGCTGGCACTGGCGCTGCCGCCATCTTGTCTTGCCAAGCCCTGAGGAAGTGCTTGGCAGCCATCTTTAGTAAGGGCAGCCTGGCCTCGTGCAGACAGCTGTGGCCAGAGGCGACGAGTTTTATTTTTTGGGGGGAGGGGCATTAAGATGACCACCATGCGGAAAGTTTTACACATTTGAGGTGACGGCCCTCTTCTCGAGCAGGGCTGGGCCCTTAGGCCCCCACGTACTCAGTACCTGTGCGTGGGGAGATGGTGGCCATCTTGTTGGCTTCAGCCCCATGGACAGCAAGGGGAGATGGCCGTTTTGAGTGAGGGAAGATTGGAGGGTGGATGCCCCTTGTCATGTGCCAGAACAACACGCATTGCAATAAAAACACGGAGGGGGATGTTGTAGGCACCAGCACGAGTGGGCAAGCAGGGGCGCCCAGGGCCAGACGCTGTCTCCGTGGCTGACACCCGGTGTCACGATGGTGCCCGGGGCTGACGGGCAGGAGCATCACAGACTTGTTCTTCGTTGGCAGGCCTCTGGAGCGTGGTGAACAATGCAGGCGTGACGACCTTCGGGGACGTGGAGTTCACCCGCCTTGACAAGTACAGAGAGGTGGTGGACATCAACCTCTGGGGCACGGTCAGGGTGACCCAGGCTTTTCTGCCGCTCGTCCGCAGAGCCCGAGGTATGGGCGGCCCGGAGCATGGCAGAGGCAGGGTCGGGGCGCTGCGGGGCAGCAGGCAGGATGGCGCGTGTGGCACGGGCTCTGCTGCAGTGGTGCTGGGGCCACCCCAGCAAAACCACTGCAGGGCCGCGCGCCGCACTCCCTCCACGCGCCGTGGGAGAAGTCTGGAGACACAGCCCCTGGCAGGGCTCCCAGCAGAAGTAGTTAACAAGCGGTCCATCGCGGCACCTAGACAAAGGACCCCCTGGATCGCTGGGCACTGAGACAGGCTGCCTAGCCCGGCTGTCGGGTCTCTGTCCTTGGATGTTTTCAAGAGCGGGTCGGACAGACGTTAGGTGGACGGGGTAGTCCGAGATGATCCTGCCCGGAGCCGGGGCTGGCCAAGATGACCGCGCGAGGTCCCTTCAGGCCCTGCGTCCCCGTGGTCCTAGACAAGGAGGGTGGGAAGGGACCTCGCAGAGACGGCATAGCGCTCTTAGCTACACAACGCATGCAGGTGTCGGGAGGGAGGGCTCGAGGGCGGCCGTTGCAGGAGTACAGAAAAGAAAGTGTGTGGCTCTGTTGCAAGATTTCAAGCCCTGGCATCTTGGCTTACTCTGTAGCCATATACAACTCCTTATTACTGAAACAGGCGCCAAGATTTCAGTGCCTGTTTAGAGAAGGCAGTCGAGCCCATAGCAGCAGGCACCCCACCAGGGAAGGGGGCAGATGCCTGTTCCTGGCCCATTTTGTGATGAAAAAAGTAGCCACAGGTTCAGGATGCCTCCCTTTTATTGCAGCTGAGCAGGGACATATTATAGCCTTTTCCCCCGGTTTGACAGGAGACTTCCAGCCTGCCTGTGTACTTGCACAGTCCTCGGCGTGCTTGTGGACAGAGCCAGGCAGGACCTTCCCCTCCCCGGTACCGTGTAGGGAGGGCAAGAAGGCTCACAACAGAGATCGTACCTAGATGTGCTTAATGCACCTGAACCAGCCTGGCCTGAGCCGTTGGGAAAAGCAAAGGGGATCTCTTCTACACTTTTCTTTAGCTTTTTATATAGTACTTTTAAAGTTTATTTTAGTGGACTCTTCTTGGTAACCCTGAGGTCAATATGAGCCATTGCCCAGAAAGGAGAACTGGAGGCACGTTGAGGCCTCTGGAGCAGACTGGCCTCCCCGTTCCTAAGAAATCCCCAGCGGTTTGCCCACAACAAACACAGCTGAGTCTGCTTCTGAACCCCTCTGTCCATTTGTGCCTGATGCCCAGGTATGAAACACGGTACAGCTAAACGAGGAACTGGGGAGGTGGAAAAGGCTGTCTCCGAGGTGCAGGACAGAAATTTGGGGAAGATTAAGATAAGGGGCAGGGTTCCCAATGCCTGTTGTGGGCATAGGCATGGGAAGCACAGAGGACTGAATTCCCACGGGCAGTCGCAGTCCAGGACAGGGCGGACAGCATGTCTCTTGACATGAGGATCAGTGTTATCCTGTCTCTAGAGCGGCTCAAAGCTCAGTACGTCTGCTCTGGGAGACGTTTCTGAAAAGTTTTATTTCTGGCTCAGAATGAAAATGAGAGTTTTTTAGTTTTTCCATGGAAATGAAATTCTGAACATTACTAATGAAACAAAAACCACATGCTGTTCGTTTGGTCCATTCTCCAAAGAGCACCTGGCTGCTTGGAGCCTGGGGTCTCCTTGGGGAGCTGTCAGGGACTCGGGCAGTCGCCAGAGTCCAGGCAGTCGGGGCATCTCCAGGAGTCGCACACAAGGAAGAGCCTCGTAGCCTGAGCGCGAGCCCCCTCTCAAGCTGGGACTTGCGTGGCTTCTGGGCTCCCTGCTACAGACTGCCCCCTGCTAAAGCCGGGGATTCCCACCCTGGGAGCCCAAGACGCCGGGCAGCCTGGCATTCCCAGAGTACCGGGCAGTCAGCGTGGGGAAACGGCCCTGGGACTGGGGACCCTGCAAGTCTCAGGGCCCAGCAGCTTGCCCTCAGAGCTGGCAAGCAGCTAGGCAGGCCAGGTACCTCCAGCACGGTGCCTGTGTTTTGCCAGACCTCCTTGACAGCAAACAGTTCCTCTGAAGCGTTTCCGCTTTGCCAAACCGGCCCTTTCTGACACATGCAAATAACGGGGAGTTCTGGGCAGCCGTGCCTGCTGCTGGGCCGTCTGCGTGTCCTTCCCACCTGGCTGCAGGACATCTCCTTTCTCTTCCTCTACCCGCCGCAGGCCGTGTGGTGAATGTGTCAAGCATGTACGGGCGGATCAGTAGCCCGTCTCGCTCCTGCTACTGCATTTCCAAGTTTGGGGTGTCTGCCTTCTCCGACTGCCTCCGGCAAGAGATGTACCGCTGGGGAGTCCGAGTCATCCTCATCGAGCCTGGGAACTTTGTGGCTGCTACTGGCATCCTGACCTGGGACGGCGTGGAAGCCCGAGGAGAGGAGCTGTGGTGTGGGGCCAGCAAGACCGTTCAGGAGGACTATGGGAGGGCCTACATCACTCACCAGATAACCCAGATGAAGTCCTTTGTGGGCAGTGGCCTGAAGGACATGTCTCTTGTCCTAAATGCCATCACGGATGCTCTCGTTTCAAAGCGCCCTTACAACTGTTACAATCCCATGTCGGCCTATTGGTGGGTAAAGCTACACATCATGGCACACCTTCCCACTGCCATTGCTGACTGGCTGTACATCCACTGACCCGCGCTCGCAGCAGGCCTGAAAGCATCTCCTCGTTGTGTTTATTCAGATCCCAGAGCTGAGCAGCGATAGCTAGAGACAGGCCCCTGAAACAAGGGTCCAGCCCCTTCCCACTCTCCAGCGCTGCTGCAGAGCCTGAGCCAGTACCCATATCCGGGGGCGGGAGGCTGACAAAAGCCTGGCTCTGGATCCCCCTGCTCCTTGCCCTGTCTTGCTCCCTGCTGCCCCGAGCAGCATTCAAAGGTATTTGCCTTTTGGCTGTGGAGGAGATAGGGGAAGGCTGACGCAATGGGCCAAGCCTCTCCCTGGTGTAATTAGGTTGTGAAGCTCTGCCAGGGATGAATTTGGCTCCTGATGGGATCTTGTCTTTCCCTTTCCCGGGAGAGCTGGTGGCGGCAGAGCCATGCTGTTGCCAGGAGATATTCAAAAAGAGCAGCTAAAACGGGAAACAAAGGCAGCATTTTTTGAGATCCCAGAAATGGGTCAGTGCCGGTTCCCAGCCTTCCCGCGTGCTCACAGCTCTGCAGCCGCCCGCTCTCCTGGTGGATGCAGCAGCACTAACCCACCCAGGGCCAAGCCCAGGAGGAGGTGGCTGGCCCTGCAGGCGCAGACCAAGTGCACAGCAGCTCTGCTTTCCTCTCAGCGGCCAGGGCTGACTCAGAGGGACCCACCGATGTCTTTTCCTGCCTCGCTCTTAATGGCTGTTGGACCTTGCAGCCCATCTCCTGCAGCCCGAATGGTGCTCTTTACCAGGCAGACTTGAACAAGCTGAAGACAAACAGCTGCTTGGCTCCTGTGCCCACTACAACAGCGCTGGCACACCATGCTGGTGCTGTGCTCAGGCACAGGTGCAGTCCAGCCTGTTCCCTGCCCATGACCTCCAGGGACAACAGTCATCCAACCGGGAATCCTCCCCCAAAACCATTGCCCAGGGCACAGGCAGGGAGCTTGTCATATCCGGGCTCTTGAGATGTGGAGCGCGGCTGTGCCGGGCCAGGCTGCTGTGCAGCGTTTGGTTGCTACCAGGAGGTTCAGAGGCCATCCATACAGCCTGGCCCAGCTGGGTAGAGCTGCCTTAGGGCTCACTGAATGGGCTGGGCTGCTGCGCTGAGACGGTGAAGGGGCTGCTGTTCAGGGGTCAAGGCAGGGAGATCACATGGCACAAAAACTGCCTTAAATTTGTGCATTGCTGCCCTGGAGATTAGGTTGGCTGGGGATGCCTCAGGGCCTGCAGTTGCAGGGTTTAAATGACATGAAGGGCTGTAGCCAGAGCTTCTCCGCTGGTTCTTTTGGATTCACAAGGGTGCTGGACAGAAGCCAGGGGCCTCTTGCTGTTACTGCTTGATCCGGGCCTCCAGTGAGCATCTCTGGCCACACGTGCTAAGGCCCTGCTGCTGTCATGGACTGAGCCCAGCCTGGCAGAGAGGGGAGGTGCTGGTGGGTCTCAGTCCAGGTCCTGCTCAGTGTCCCAACACAAATAGCCATGCATTCCTGGCATAAACTGGCCCTCTTGTTGGACAGGGAGCCACATTCGTCCTTCCTGAACTAGGCTTTCTGCTGGGCATACCCACCTGTATGTCCTGAGGACTATTGCTGTGTAACACTGCCCCTGCTTGCAGAGTCTGAATACAAAGCTCTGGGTGGATGCTTTCAGTGATGCTCTTTGTTTGTTCTTATATTAGTATTTCACAACGAAATTAGAAATTAATATGACACCCTCCCCTCAGAAACCTTCTTAATAATGCTGTGCAGTTGATGGGAGTACACAATGTGTACTTGGGTCTCCTGTCCAAATCAGACAGGTTTACTTTTTAACTAGTAATGGACTTCACAGTATCTCACCACACGTGCCTTTTTCCAAGGAGAGCTGCCAAGAAGACAGTGGGGAGGGTCCTGGCACTGCTGGTCAGGCCGGGTTGATAGTCCGCTGGCAGCACAGGTGGGCACGTCTCCCCTTCTGGGCTAAACTTCGTTCCATGCCAGGCCAAGGTGAGAAAAAAGTTAACTGCAAGCCAGTCTGCCCCTTGCACCTGCCTGTGCCCTTGTGTGCCAGGAGCAGCTGGGAAACCTGGTCAGTATTTTGTACGCCTTGGCTCTACCTGCGGGTGGGCTCTGGATGGAGCTGGCCTGCTGTCTGACGTCGGGTAATGCTTCCAGCAGAAAAGGAGTCTTCACATGGAGATTACGTGATGATGACGTGTCATAGCAGGCCAGGAAGTGCTGGGCTGTGCAGCTGTTTTCCCGCTGCTCAGCACAAGTGCAGGACGCCTGTTATTGTGAAAGACGAGAGTCCTTGTATTAAACAGCAGCACCCCTGGGCCACCCTGTGACACCATCCTGAGTATGATTCTTGTCACCTGCACTTGGAAAGTCTGGGAATACGAAGCACCTCCTGATCTACACAGAAGAGCAAATAAACACTGAGATTTGCAGAAAGCCTGTCTGTGGTTCCAGTGCTTGACTCTCAAATGATTTCTTTTTCTTTCTGGGCCCGATCCTGATCATTAGACTGAAGGGGCTTGGGAGGGAAGGGTGCTGAGAAGGGCTCAGGCTGTGGGAATTCACACCCTGGGACCTGCAGCACAAACCCGCCCGGGAAGCACGACTCGGCGATGCCACTGTTGTGGGCTAGAAATGCCCACGCACCGAGTGAGGCTGCTTTCCTGCCTGTGTGGTTGAGGCTCCTCACAGGCCTCCTGGCCCAAGGAGGAGGGTGAATGCAGACCAGGTCCAGGGCTGAATCCGTCTAGCTGACGGCAGCATCGGTGGGCAGTGTACGCTCCCCAGAGAGTGTGGCAGAGCTGGGTCACCTCCTGGGGCTCTGATCACCAGTCCCCCCCACTCACAGTGCAAACAGGCAGCTGGAGGCAGCGCTGAGTTTGGGGAGCTCTGCTCCGTGGTCCCCATTGGTGCTAATGGATGGAGCAGGTTGAAGGAATAGGGAACAAAACCAGTGCCCAGACCAGTGTTCCATCTCCAGACTCGGCTCAGCAGTCATTTGTTGCCTCCTTGTCCCATCCCAGTGATTTAAGCAGACGTCTTGCTGGGTTGTGCTTCTCTGCTCAGGCCCCTGCGGTGATGGATTTGTGAATGCTTGGTATGAGTGCATGTGTGCGCATGTACATATGTGCATGTGCAAGTCCCATGCATTGATGCATGTGTGCTGCATGCGCCCCTCTGCTGCAGAAACTCAGGCTCTCAGTGCTGGAGGTCCTAGTTGCGCTGATGTGCTGACTGAGGGCTGCAGCTGTGCGTGCGCAGAAGTTGACTGTTTCAAATAGCACCTTATCACACTTCAGGCTTCACACAGAGCCATGCAGTGAAGACAGATGGATGACATTTAAATCAGCTGGTCTGGACAATCTCCACCCCCAAGTACTG
>NW_017728910.1:28276977-28284354 GCF_001723895.1 Crocodylus porosus | reverse complement strand
ACCAACAAGTGCAAGGTGCTGCACCTGGGGAGGAAGAACCAGCACCATACCTACAGGCTGGGGGACTCCCTTCTCGTCAGGGCAGAGACAGAAAAGGATCTTGGAGTCATCATTGATGCCAAGATGAATGTGGGCCAGCAGCAGCGTGTGATGGCTCTGTCTGCGCCTGGGCGGAGGCTGTAAGTAGTGTGTGCAGTCGCAGAGGCGATAGAGAAGTTACCAGGTACCATCAACTGCACATGGAAACGAGCTGCTAAAGATAAAGAAGGAATTAAAAAGGCTGGTTGCAGTACAAGGAAAGACTGTCTACTTTCGGCCTCTCCAGAGCTAGCCCGCAAGAGCAGCGCTGGGACTCAGTGAGGGGGTGAACCCCCTGACCTGTGGGTCTCCTAACTTCTTCCGTACACTGACACTCAGCTGTGTGCGTCCAGACTGGACCCTTCAGTGCAGCCCCTGGCGAGATGGAGGCGGGGGGTCACTAGGCCCTTGCATGTGCTAACTGGATGTGCTAGGCTGTGGAAACCTGGCTCCCTGCTTTAACTCTTTAGCACACTGTCACTAGCTCTCCATGGGGACCGGCTGGGCGCAGAGACCACAGCAGCTCCCTGGGCCCCATGCTGCACATCTCTGCTAGATCTTTTGAAATCTGCCCATCATGTTTCTGATAGTACCTGAGCAGCAGGGGTTGGTGTGGGTTTGATCAGGGTGTCTTGGGCTACTTCTCTGGAACTAAACAGGCCTTGGCAATTTACACTGATCGTTTCATGATAGAAAGGGCAATATGAGCAAAAGGATCCGTTCGGGAGACCTGGGCAGATGGACTGATAATAGTGCCATGCAGGGCTGTAACAGGAGTAGCAGAAGGGGGCCACAGTCAGAGGAGCAGAGCCAGATGCAAACACAGCAGATGTGACCTGTGAGCTACGGTCTGGTGCTCAGTGAAAATGCAGCTATGGCAGGAGTTAGCACCTTGCTTCAGTCCGGTTAATAAATGCAAATGCAACGAGAAAGAGAACGCGTGCACGACGGGCCTGAAGCACTGCAGCTATAAATGGAACTGGAGCTCATCAGGCACTTCTACATGCAGCTTTTGCACCAGCTAAGAAAACATTAACTAAAACAGAATAATAAGTGCCAGGCAGGTGGGAGACGCCTGAGCAAACAAGCCTTTTGTTTGTACCCCTATGCGTGGGCCACCCTCCTCTGGAAATTGGTCATCTTCCTGGTAGTTTGTCATGATTCCTAATCCAGCTGGATGCATCAGAGGCCTTTTGAGAGCTGTTTATACAGCTGAGATTTAGCTAGATCCCTTTCCCAATGTCTCAGCAATGTGGTTGCAAAGGAACTAGCTTCATCAGCAGCTCCATGCAAATGGAGAAGCCAGGTTTGTGTGGATCAGGCCGACACATGACCGCTGGTGGTACCTGGAGATCCCACAATGCTTCCTGGAAACAGATGTGAGCTGCCCCTCTGTCCTGACCAAAATTCAGCTGGGGAAGTTTCGGCTATTTAGGCTTCACCTGCCTCCTCCTCTGCTGTGGATTCATCATTTTGTTAGGGAGTTTATGGATGCTGTAGACAGCACTGCTTCTGCATGTGGAAAAGGGGCTTCACTGTCGGGTGCGGGGAACTGAATGATGAGAATTAATTTGTGCAATCACAGTTGTGTGTTTGCATTGAACACTGGGATATTTTTGATCATGCTTGATTATTAGCAGGGAGGCATTTTTCTGCTTTGAGTAGCTTTTGTAGCCCAGCTGAGAGAGTGGCTAGAGCCTTTCCGCTC
Organism: Crocodylus porosus; assembly: GCF_001723895.1. Classification (NCBI taxonomy): domain Eukaryota; kingdom Metazoa; phylum Chordata; order Crocodylia; family Crocodylidae; genus Crocodylus; species Crocodylus porosus. Next base: position 28,282,568 of record NW_017728910.1, on the reverse strand, counting down.
TAGCTCTGTCAGCTCTCCTGGCCTTTCTGTGTTGGTCAGGATGAATGCTTTTAAAAATACATAACTGATCATCATTGTAGGATGGGTCAGTTCAGCAAAGCAGGACATGGCAAAGTGTCGCTGCACTCCTGCAGCAGCTCTGCGCATGGCCCCGCTGGTAAACTGAACGTTCGAGGCAGCCCACGCGGGCTTGAGACTGACTGTGCACGGGTGCCGCTTCACACGTGCTGTGCGGCATGGCGGACAGACAAAGCCACTGACTGCAGCTGCTGCAGCACCTCCCTTTGGGGCTCTGCACCGTGGCAGAGCAGCGTGAGTGCTGTCTTGACATAGCTCGCGGGGGCAGCAACAGCTATGGGGGAGCCCATGGGGGTTGCAAGGGCCCCAGTGTGGACTGGGAAAGGGCCCTGTGCATATGGGGGGTGGGAGAGGGCCAAGCTCCTGGCCCTGGCAGGTGCCGGCAACCGTGTGGAGCCCTGCAGGGCGATGGGGAGCAGCAGGGCAGGGACCCTCTCCTTGCCATGCACAGGTCCTGTAGATCCCGGCTGGCTCTGGAGAGCAGGGCAGAGGAAGCTGGCAGTCCTGGCCCCAGCCCCGACACCTCCCCCAGAACTGAATGAGGCAGGCTGCCCAAACTCCTCTCTGGCGCCGGGGTCAGGGACCTCGAGGGACTCTTCAGGCTGTTCCCTGCAGATCCGGGAAGGATGGCTACTGCGGGTCCCTTGGACACATCCTCTCCCCGCTCGCAGCCTGGCTCCTGCCTCCCCGGGTGGCCAGGAGGGATTTATGGGCATGTCCGTCACATCCAGGCTGCATGGAGGGGCAGCTCAGCATGGGACATGCCTCTGCCTTCTGCCGCAGCACCATCGACGGGGGCAGGCACATCTGCCTGGGAGAGGATGGTGCATCTTTGCAGCCTGGCATCCCGCCGCCTTAGCCTCTGTGATCCCAGATGTAACCCTGTGCCAGCCACCCCGGGGGGGGGGAACGCAGACCCCCACAGAGAGAAGAGGGGGTTTCAAACGCAGGGGAAGCGCAAACTGTGAGAGATGCTGAGACACAGGGAGGCCGTTTAGTGTTGACACCGACAGAGGAAGTGGCTGTGGCAGGCGGCGCCGCGGTTGCAGGGAGCTGGGGGTGGCAGAGAGGGGCTCCTGCGGTACGTCCTGCCGCTCAGTCTCACGGGGGAAGTTTCTGCACACAACGGGCAGCAGGACGGAGCCCGCTTTGTCTCATGGTGCAGGGTGCGCGTGGGAGCCGGAGCAGCCCGCTGGGTGTTGTCTGGATGCCGCTGTGTGCATGGGGCGGCCAGCAGCTGCGTGGCAGTCAGCATAAACCACGTGGTGCTCGGGAGTTTGCAGAAGCTCTGCTGCAGGCTTCTGCGTGACCGTCCCGAGGGACCAGGGCAGGCGCTCCTCAGGTCTGGGCCTTGGTTCCTCACCCCCGAGAGGGGACCAGCACCTGCCCCAGTGGCTCTGGGCATGTTGTGAGGCTTGTGCAGGCTGCAGGGTCCCGTGCTGCATTCCTGGGGGTGGGAACCGTGGGCCTGGAGCAGCAAAGGCCTTTACGCTGCTCCGTGACTGTCCCACATTAGACAGCTGAAGGGAGCTTGCTCGGGGCTGTGCATGGCGACGGGCTCCCCGCACGTGCTCCCGTGAGCGTGAGAGAAAACAAACCCTTTCTCCGGCTGCTGATGCTAAGCCAAGGTCAGGTGGACTCTCGACTGACCCTTCGCAGCTGGGGCACGGTGGACGGGGCGGTGTGGCCTGCAACGGTTCCCCGGGCACGGGTGGCGGCCGCTGTTGCCTGGTCTGGGGCCCGTAATACCAGCCTGGACAGCGCACACGGGAACGTGGGCTGTCCAGGGAGCATCTTCGGTGACGGGGTGGACAAGGGCCCAACCTGCACCAGGCTCACTGTGCCAGCCCAGGTCCAGCTGTTTGCAGCAGCTCGTGAGGATTTCTGAGCCCACGCACGGCCCCCCTCGAGGCAGGCTCTGAGCTCCTTGCACAAATGGTCCTGGGGGGTGTGGGCACCGCCCCAACACCTCCTGGGCCAGAGCGACGTGCGTGTCGTGGACGCGGCAGGGCTGGTGATGGTGGGGCCTGACTCGGCTCCAGGCCGGAGAGGCTCTCGGACCCCGGGGCAGCGGGAGCGCCGCTTCAGGCGCCAGCCCGGGTGCTGTGTCCGGAGCAGCCGGGGCTGTCGATCGGGCCAGGCAGCAAGCAGGGAGACGGCGGCGGGGCGGCACAGGTGCAGAGCGGGTGCTGCAGCAGCGCAGGGAGGGCACGCGGGGCCCGGGACCTGCTCTTTGCTCCAGACGCCTGGCAGCACGGCGTAGACAGTGATGCTGTCCGTCTGGCCCAGAACTCCACACGCAAACTTTCAGCTCCTTGCCGCTGCTCCGAGGGCCACGGACGTGCCTTAAGCCAGGGCAAGCTGAGCGTCTCCCCTCCCCAGGGATGTGCCCCAGCGCTGGGGCTCCGTGAACTGCCGCAGAGCGGGAGTGGGTCGCGCTGGCTTTGCCCCGGCACAGTGACTCGCTCCGGCTGGTAGCAGCTCCCACGGACCCTCCTGGCTTGTGCCTTCTGCAGCAACGGGCCGGCCTCGCCTTCAGCCCCGCACGATAACGACGGCTCTTCCCCAGGGAGCCGTGTGCCCAGGTGAGCGTAGCCACTGCTCGCCGGGGCGTCGTGCCCTGTCCAGTGGGCACGCTCGGGAGGTTTAGGCACTGCTAGCTGGCATGTCACCCTGCTTGGCCAGCTGGGCACGCCCCTGGAGCCAGGCCCAGCCCTGCAGCGATGCCTGCGACGCTACCCAGTGGCCGAGCACTGGCGCTGGCGCTGCTGCTTGTGGCAGGCACTGGTTTCCTCGCGTCCCTTTTTCCTCGTGCTCCCTCCCTGCCGTCTCAACCCCCGGCCAGCCTGCCCGGTGCCCAGCCCAACAGGGCTGATCCCTGGTGCTGCTGGGCTGTAACCAATGCATGCAACAGTGACATCATAATACGCCAAGTGACATCGCTTCTGGAGCAGTGATGTCACACTGTGGAAGCAACGGCTGTTTCTCAGGATTCCAGGCCGGAGACTGGTCCTCAGCCGGGTGCTGCTCCAGGCGTGAGTAACGAGCCCCTCGGTGGCGGGTCTGAGCCGGGGGCCGGGAAGCAGCGTGTCTCCGGGAGCCGCACATGCTCTGGAATGCGAAGACAAGCCCCGCGGGGGGGACCGGTGACAGGCCCGGGGGCGGGGGGGCCTGGGTAGCGTTAGCTGTGGCTGGCGTGATGAAACATGCTGGTCTTTGCGGTTTGGATGAAGCCCCCTCCTCCTCTTCCTGCCAGGGTTGCTGCGTGTCGCCCCCGGAGAGGATGCTGCGTCTGGTCGGGACCAGGCTTGCTCGCAAGTGGTGGAGGCAGCTTTGGGCGCAGTCCCTGGCCAAGCCCGCCCGCAGGTACTGGTGCCACGTCCGTGCTCTGGCCCTGTCTTGGGCGCTGGGCCTGGGCGCGGGCGGCGCGGTGTACCGGCGCCTCCTCCCGCGCTGGTTCTGTGATGGCGTCCCTGCGCCCTTGCCCTGAGCCCGGCGATTGGGGCCGTGTTTCGGTCTGAGCTCCTGTGCCACAGTCTGCTTCTCGCTGAGGAGATCTGGGTGGACCTGGCATCAGATCTGCCTGTCTCCAGCGTGCCCACACCACGGCGTGCAGGCTGCTGCTGGGCGCACTGGGCTCTGAGTTAGCAACATCCACTGCCCTATCCATCTCCCCTGCCCTGCCCAGCCCTGAGATCCTCCTGTGTACTGGCGTCCCCCGAATGGACGGGCTTTCCCGAGGGCCCCTGGCTGAGCGAGGCTGTGCAGTGGCCCCCGCGTCCTCCCCTTGCACGGGCAGGTGCTGAGGACTGGCTCTGGCTGCATGGGAACAGGTGCTGTGCCATGCCCTCACCACATCGCAGCACCGCGGTTTGTGTCCCCAGGCTGCCGTACTACAGAGCACTCCCGAGAGCCAAGTACTCGAGTCAAGCAGACCCGGTAAGAGAGACCCAGACCCAGACCCAGGCATGGGCAAACTGGGCAGCTGCCAGAAAATGGTTAGAAAGGGGGCCTAAAAATGGTAATTTTGTTCCATTGTCCTATTATTATTATCATCATTATCTCTGGCAAAGGGGGGCCTGATACGAAAAGTTCACCTGGGGCTGCCAGGAGTCTAGGTGCACGCTGGTGAGCCCCCTGCCACCCTGAGCCTGTCTGCGGCACTGGCTCGAGCCTGGTTTCTAGGCTCTGTAGCAGGGCTGTCTCCACAGTCCCCGGGGCCCGGGTCTCGCAGGTGCTGAGCTGCTCACACAGCTGCGACCTGTGGGCATCAGCAAATGGTGTCAGCCCCCATGATGCAGCCCATGAGGAAGGAGAGGAGGCCAGAGGCCTCTCCATCGCCACGGGCCCCTTGCGTGCCCTGTGGGCAGGTGGACCTAGCCTGCACCATGGTCGGGGGCTGCGAGGATGGCCCGGATAAGCAAGCCGGCTGGAGAGCCGATGGGCCGTGCCCTGAGGAGCGGGCTCCAGGACCAGCTGCTGTGTGGGAGGCAGGCTCCAGCCCCGCGACCCCAGAGAGGACAGCCGCCCCCTCGACCGGCCACGTGCTCCCGGAGCCGGGCCCTGCGGAGCCCGTCCCTGCCGAGAGCCACGAGCCGTCCAGCTGTGCGAGCGCGTGGTCACCGCTGTCGTCTCCTCCAGGAAGTCGGGTCCTTTGTCCGGAGCACGTTCAACGGGCAGCTCGTCCCCGACCAGGTCTTCCCCTTCCCCTCAGGTAGGAGGGCTTGGGGTGCTGGCACGTGACACTGGGCGCGAAGTGGCACGGTCCCACCCGGCGCCTTCCGGGGGGGTGGCACTGGAGGGGGCTGTCCGAGCCTTGGGCCTCCCCAAGGCTGCCCTGGAGGGGCCAGGCAGGCGGTGGGTCGCTGCTGTGGGCTGAGACTAGGGGGCGGCCGGCCGGTGGGGCAGGACTGGTCCTGTAGCCTGGAGAGGAGGGTGCCAGCCAGCAGCCCCAGCCTTCACAGAGCCACCCGGGGGGAAAAGGCAGCTCACACATGGCATCAGCACCCTCCTGCCATGAAACCTAGTCGTTGCACTGGAGAACGAGGCTGGGGGTGACCCGCTGCGCCCGCGGGACCCCCGCCCACCCCGCCGTGCCACCTCCTCCCCAGCTCTCACGGCGGAGCAGACCCAGTTCCTGCAGGCCCTGGTGGATCCCTGCACCCGCTTCTTCCAGGTCAGTGCGGCCGGCGGGACTTGGCTGAGGCTGGGCGACCCCCCGGACCCACTGCCCCGGGAGCCCCTCTCCTCCCTCTCCACATGCGCCTGCTCATCACCACTGCTGTCGCGGGGGGCCGCGGTGCCTGTGCTGGCCAGGGCCTGGGGGGCTGCCGTGTCCTCGGGGGTCCTGTCCTGGGCCGGGAGGCCTGGGGGTGCCTGGGAGGACTCGTGGGGCCAGCGTTGTGCCGCGCCTCTCGGCCCAGCCCGCCAGGGGCAGAGGGGAGGAGAGGAGGGAGTGGGGCCAAGGGGAAAGGGAGGCAGGGCATTTACACCCCCACTCCCTGCGCTGCCCC
>NW_017728910.1:28274063-28276877 GCF_001723895.1 Crocodylus porosus | reverse complement strand
GCCCCCTCCCAGCTCCCGCCCCAGCCGGTGCCGGGGGGGCGTAGCGGCCCGCAGCCCCCGTCCCCTGGGCGGCCCAGGGTAGCAGGGCCGGCACTGCCTCTCCCCCTGCTTTGCCGTGTGAAGGAGGTGAACGATCCGACCAAGAACGAGAAGCTGGAGAGCATCGAGGAGGCCACCCTGGCGGGGCTGAAGGCGATGGGAGCCTTCGGGCTGCAGGTGCCCGAGGAGCTGGGGGGCGTCGGGCTGACCAACACCCAGGTGAGAGGGGTCGGGCGCCAGCCTGAGCTACGGGGCTGGGGTCTGACCTCGCCCAGCTCCGCCGAAGGGCACGAGTCCCCGGCTCAGCCACCTGGTGATGGGATGTGGCCCAGCCGTCTCCCGGGACTGATCCTGCCACATGTGGCCTTGCCTGACCTGCAGGTGCTGGGCCGGCACATACTGACTGTGCTAGCTCGGCCCCGGGCCCCTGCTCCCAGACCCCCCGGGGCAGGGGGGTTCCCTGGGCTCCCGGGGGGACGGGGTTCAGAGGACAGCGCAGCCACGGCGTGGCAGCTACCTCCCTGCTCAGCCAGGCCCCGCGTGCTGCCGGGCTGCGACCTGACACGTGGCCTCGTGCTCTGCAGTACGCGCGCATGGTGGAGGTGGTGGGTGTGCATGATCTCGGCGTGGGCATCAGCCTGGGGGCCCATCAGTCCATCGGCTTCAAGGGGATCCTGCTGTTCGGCACCAAGAGTCAGAAGGAGAAGTACTTGCCCAAGCTGGCATCCGGTAGGCATGGGCCTGCACGCCGCGATGCTGGGGGGAGCCCTGCGGCCTGCCCGGGGCCGGGTGCTGGCTGGCAGCCCGTGGCCTGGGCCAGCTTGGCTGTGCGTGGGGGCGGCAGGGAGTGAGGGTGGCGTGGGCATGGGCTGCACGAGCACGTGCAGCGCTGCGCACGCCGTCCTAGCCCCCCAAGCCTGGCCACGTGCTGAGGCTGCCCTGGGTGGTGCAAACTGGCTGCTGTCGGCACCTGTCCACGAGCGGCTCACTGCCATAGCCCCAGGCTGCGGGTGGATGCACCAGCTAGAGACATGCCTGGGGCCTTGCCGCCACGTGTCACTCGCTGGCGGCGCTAGCAGGGCGGCCACGTGGCGCTGGCACGGGCCAGTGCCTGGGGCGTCTCTGACTGCTGAATGGCCTGAGGCTCGTGAGTGGGAAACCTCTATCCCGTGGCTCCCTCTTTACATGGAGCCTGATGGCGCGAGCCGGGCCCAGGCAGGGGTGGGTGAGGACTGAGTCACTGCTCTTTGGTGCCTGTTCCCTCCTGCCCGCTGTGGCACGTGGCTGTAGCTCTTCTCGGGTCTCTGTTGCATGCCTGGCCCTGTAGTCGGGATCCCGGTGCCTGCAGCAGGCCTGTGACTTGGTGCCCCCACGCACGTGGGCTCGAGCCCGCGGTGATGGCTCCGCTCCCCTGGCAGGCGAGACCGTTGCCGCCTTTTGCTTGACGGAGCCCTCGAGCGGCTCCGACGCGGCCTCCATCCAGACCATGGCGGAGCCCAGCGCCTGCGGGAACTTCTACACGCTCAACGGGGGCAAGATCTGGATCAGGTGAGAGGTGGTGGCGCTGCCTGCACCATGGGTCGGCAGGCCCAGCAGTGCCGTGGGAGCAGGACGGGCTAGGATGGAGCGTGGGGCCTGTGGCTCGGGAGCACAACGGAGCTGGTGGCGCTCAGGCCAGACGCACAGCTCCTGCCCAGCACAAGGCACCCATGGGTGTGGGGCCAGCCCAGCCGGGTGAACCAGGCAGCACGGGGGTCAGAGGTGGTTTGAAAAGCTGCCAAGGGGGATCTTTGCACTGGGGGTGCCACGTAGTCATGTTGCATCTTGCCTCTCAACTTCTGGCTTCCTGCCTTCTGCCTGGGGAAGGAGGGGCACACATGCACACACGTGTGCACACGCACACATGCACGCACCCCACCTGCAGCAGGCACTGCCCCCCTGACTTGCTGCGGTGCTGCCCCATGGGGCTAGTTACAGCCCCTTCGCCCCCCCCCGTGCTAACCACGGCTCCTGGGTCCTGCCCACCCCCTAGCACTGGCCGTGGCCTCCCCCTAGGCCGGCCGGCTGTGCGGGCACTGCCGCAATGCGGGGAGTGGCTCGGGGAGCTCAGAAGAAGGGCTGTGGGCTGGGCTGTGTGAGCACAGCCCTGGAGCCCGAAGCAGGGCTGGCGCCGAGGGTGGTGCATACTGTGGGCTGTTCTTCCCACCACTCTGTGCGCACGTCCTCCTCCGGGCTGGAGTGAGGTCCCTGCTTGCTGGCGGTGGTCCCACTCTGCGGGCCACGTTTGTGCAGGAAGGTGCGATGTGGTGGTCGCTGCAGAGTAAGGATGTGGCTTCACCTTACGCCTCTCTGGTTTCTCTTCTTTGCCCTCACCCCCGGGCCTGGGCTTTGCTCAGGTCTTGACCCAGTCCCACTTTGCCTGTTGGGGGTGGGACTTCTTGCCCTTTAAGGTGGGCACAGGCAGACGGGTGTAGAAGTGCCCTGTGTCAGGAGACCCGACTCCCCGCCTTGCAGTTGTTACCAGATTTGCCCATCACTTTGGGGTGCACTCATTTATTACGGGTACGTCTCTGGGGTCTTTATAATTCTATCAACGTGCTGCTTGTGTGACTTGGGTTTCTATATGGAGCTGTATCCCTTCTGCAAGTCCTCACCCCCAAGGGAGCTATCTTGCAGGACTCAGATCAGTGAGGCTGGGTTCCTTCAGCCACCACATCAGTCAAACACACACACACACACACACACACACACACACACACACACACACACACACAC
>NW_017728910.1:28261837-28273363 GCF_001723895.1 Crocodylus porosus | reverse complement strand
TGTTTTACCTGTCGTGAATAAGCTTCAGCTCAGCATGACTTTCAGATCTTACCGTAGTCTTTTAACAGACTTAAGGGGATTGATTACTTCATAAACGTTGTGGGGAGGACTTCCACCAGTCATCCCGGGAAAGTATGACAGCACTTGTGGTCAGGGCTCCCAGGGGCTGGACGCTGTGATGAACCCTGAACCGTTGTTCAAATGCCGCCCGTACCCGCTGTGCCTCGGTCTCTTGCCGCAGCGGTCCCCAACCCGGCAACCGAGTTAGTCCTCCCAGACTGGGACTGGGGACTGTATGGCCCGAGATGCCTAGTAAACTTTTCTTCTGCTTAGTTCTGGATAGATGAGGTTAAATGTGTGTGTGGGTTGGGGGGGGCACGAGGGGAGATAGAAAGTCCAGCAAGCTGGGTGCCAGGGCTCCCTTGGGAACAGCGAGCTGACCGGTAACACAGGGTGCACACTTGCGGTCACTGCCTTAGCCGTGCTGCTACAGCCGAGGGCTGTGTTGGGTGCAGGTAGGACGCTCATGCTCGGCTACCTAGCTCACACCTCCACTGCCCCCAAACTGTCCCTGGGTCATATGTGGTAGTTACCTCTCGCCAGCAGTCGGGGAGATACGTGGTGCTTCTCTGGCAGCATAATGTGCTGTATCAGCGCTCCCAGTGCCCCCAGGTGAGGGCTGTAGTCAAGGGCAGTCAGAAAGACGGGCACGAGTACCAGCATGAACGGGCAGTGCCCAGTCCAGGGCAGGGAGAGACCAGGCTAGTGACGGATGGGCCTGGGGGCCTTGCTCTCATCCCTGCCTGCTTTGTGCCGCAGTAATGGAGGGACAGCGGAGATCTTCACCGTGTTTGCCAAGACACCAGTGAAGGAGAGGACAGGGGAGGTGACGGAGAAGATCTCTGCCTTCATCGTAGAGAGGGCATTTGGGGGAGTGACCAGGTCAGTGCTGCTTGCAGCGTACGGGACTGGGGCTGTACACCAGGGGCCCTGCCAGCCCTCAGCCTGCCCGCAGCCTCAGCCTGCCTTTGTCACCCAACTGGTGAAGGACACACGTGAAAGCACCAGCAATCCAGCCTGGGAGCCACCGGCTTGAAGCCTTGGCAGGCAGCTGAGACACAGGCACTCTGATCCAGCATTGACACTAGTTCGGGCAGGTTACGCGCTCCTGGCTGCCCTGCTGCTGCACGGGGGGAGTGCGGACCTGGGCTGTGCTCTGCCACGGGGTGCAGCCTGGCAGCACCAGCACATTTAGGAACAGGCAGTTGTTCTTTGCCATATTTAAACCCGTCTTGGCTGTTGTGGAAAACATGGTGTTAACTTTCCCTTTGGACACACAAGTTTTGCATGTCACTGTGCGCCTCTCTTTGCTTGAGCACACATACATGCCGGCCTCAGGCCATGCTGGCCCAGTGCCGTGGACCCCACGGGCAGGTAGTTGTGCAGGAATGGTGCAAAGGCCGTGGCCGGGCAGAGGCTAGCTAAGGTTATGTTTTGCTTTATCTTGGCAGTGGCCCCCCGGAGAAGAAGATGGGGATCAAATGCTCCAACACAGCGGAGGTACACTTCGACAATGTGAAAGTGCCTGCGGAAAACCTGCTCGGGGAGCTCGGGAAAGGCTTCAATGTGGCCATGAACATCCTGAACAACGGACGCTTCGGGATGGCGTCTGCCCTGGCCGGCACCATGCGGGGTGTGATCGTCAAGGCGGTGCGTGCTGCTGTTTCAGTCAGATTAGATTAGATAATGCTGGCAGCTGGGGCTGTTCGTAGGGTGGCGAAACTGCGTGCCCAGCACAGAGGTCAGCTGTTTTAGTCCAGGTGGGATGGGTTTGGCTTTGGCAACTAGCTAGTATTTACCTGGAGGGAGTCCGAGGCAGGAACCGCCAAGGAATCCGCGTACTCAGCGAGTCTGTTCACAGCACGTGTGCGCGCACGTGGGTGCAGCTGGTAGTGCTGTTGGGTGAAGCGCTGGCCAAAGTCCCATCAGCACCGTGCTGAGCTCAGGAGCCCTGACCTCTCACGCTGCAGGAGTCAGACTCCTTGCGAACGGCATCTTCACGTCTCCTCAGAGCAAAGCCATCCACGAACCAGAGCCCGTGCATCCGCCAGCGATTCCACGGAGCTTGCTGGCGTGACAGGGCCTGTGCCCTCGCTTAGGCCCCAGGCAGCAGGTGCCTGCTCCTGTGCCGCGCTTTGCGCAGACGTGCAGCGTCGGGGTGCTCACGGCTGGGGAGCACCTGGCAGTCTGCGGGGCCTTGGCGCAGTTGCTTGCGCTGCTTAGCTCCTTCCCGTTCGCCCCGAGTTGCGATGCCTAGAGGCCGGGCTGTGGCCTGAGCTTGCGAGGCCCCAAGGGCCTTCTCCGCCACGGTGTCTCGTAACTTCTGAGCGGCACCACCGGCCTGTGCCAATGCTGCGGGGAGTGCCCGCGGCATCGTTCGGCAGAGCCTGCGTAATCGGAAAGCCAGGAGCTGCCTCCTGGCCCGCCCCTCCGCGCAGCCCGATACGCGTTCCCGCAAGAGCTGCGGGGCCCTGACGGGAACCCTCCAGCCCCAGCCTCTGCACCCTGCTCTTTCTCTGCCGTGCGTGCCGGGGCCCAGCGCGGGCGGGGAGGTGAGCGTGCGACGGGTCCCGGGAGGGAGGAGCAGAGCCTGGCTCGGAGCCAGTCTGCTACTGCTCCTCCCTTGTCTCCCTTGTTGCTGTGCCTGCTGGTGCAAAAGCAGTCCTCGTGGCTGATCCTAAATAGCAGCGTAGGCAGGTCCTGGCACATGGGCGTCTGGGGGGATCACAGAGGGGGTGTTTGGGGCCCCTACATGGGGAGAGTGAGCAGCCCCTCGGGGTATGGGAGATGCACAGATCCTGACGCGAGGGTGCGATGGAGTTGGCAGCGGTAGAGGTGGCCCGATGGGAGACGGAGGAAGCTGCAGGCGACCGCGGGGGGCTGACAGGAGCCCCTCCTGCGCAGTCGGCGTGGCCTGCGGCAGTGGTGCGGCACAGCACGTGGCCCTTTGGTGTCTGTGCTGGGGTGTGAGGCTGAGTCCTGCAGCCTGGACGCAGACAGGCTTTCTCTCTCTGCGGCCAGGGTCCTGGGGCATTGCACCGGCCCGTCACGGGGCTCACACGCTCTCTCCCGTACCGCTAGGCCGAGCACGCTGCTGCACGCACGCAGTTCGGGAACAAGATCAGCCGCTACGGCGCCATTCAGGAGAAGATCGCCCGCATGGCCATGCTGCACTACGTCACTGAGGTGGGCAGTGCACCTGAGCCCAGATTGGTGGCCGGGGCAGCCCCACGTGGCCCGGTGGGGCTTGGACCCTGTGGGACTTGCTGCCGCCATGGCAGCGAATCCTGGTGGGCAAAAGCCCCGGGGGTCATCGGGGCCTGTTGTGCCCCGAAATGGAGATGCACTTGGGTCAGCAGGGCCCTGGCCCAGGAGCGACCGTTCAGTGCGACCGGAGAGGGACCACTGAGCGTAACGGCCAACCCGGAGCGGGGCAGGGAGGGCAGGGGCATGCTGGCTGGGGCAGGGCTGCCTCTTCTTGGTGGCCGGGCAGTCCCCCCCAGTGATGCCCCACAGGGTGTGGGCATGGCCAGCCCCTCTGCCTGGCCCGCGTGGGCTGCCCGGCCTCTTGCAGGAGTGCCACCCAGCCGGGCCTGGAGGGTGTGTGGCCTTGGTGTTGGCCCAGCGTGTGCTGCATGGAGATGCGGGGGCCTGGTGGGGCACACCAGACCGGGAAGGGGCCAAGGGCAGGGAGGTTGGGGCACACCCAGCTGTGCGCTGCAGAGGCGTGGCGTTGTGTGGCGTGGCATGCCCAGTGTAACTCACGGTCTCCCCACAGTCCATGGCCTACATGCTGAGCGCCAACATGGACATGCGGGTGCCCGACTACAAACTGGAGGCTGCCATCAGCAAGATCTTTGCGTCGGTAAGGGCTTCACTGTTGCCTTGTCTGATCCCTCCGCTCTAATCCCCTTGGGAGCAGACTTTGGGCCTTGGGGCACACTGGCTGCCCGTTGCAGGGACACGCGTGTGCCCTGCCCTGCCCTGTCCTGGGTGGCAGCGAGTGGCACTTGCAATCCCTGCAGCAGGGACCTGAGCCGTGACTAGGATGTTCCTGCTGGAGCCGGCTTCCCCGCAGCCCCTCGCTCACCCCAAGTGCTGGTGGGGTCAGCCCCAAGCCTGGCAACCCCATGGCTTGTGAGTGGTGACCCTCTGCCATGGCAGCACAACCGTAGCCCTTGGCCCCACTGGGGTGGCTCAGCGCCAGTGCAGCGCACGCGCTAGGGGCTGCTGGGTTGGGGCACCCGAGCGAGCCCGCCCAGGTCGGGCGCCATCCCTCTGCAGTTTGTGGTGCTCCCTTTCCTAGGAAGCCGCCTGGCACGTCACAGACGAGTGCATCCAGGTCCTTGGAGGAATGGGCTACATGCAGGTGAGCAGCAGAGGGGCCGTCGGGGCCCTGACCCAGCTGGGACCCTGGGCTCATCAAGGGTCTCTGTGCGCGCAGGAGACCGGGGTCGAGAAGGTCATGAGGGACCTGAGGATCTTCCGGATTTTCGAGGGCACCAACGACATCCTGCGGCTGTTTGTGGCACTGGTGGGCATCGAGGTAATGACTTGCGGGCTGTGTCCCACACTACCTTCTCCGGGGAGGGGAGGGGAGGGCATGCAGGGGCCAGGAGCAAGTGCCCTGTCTTGGGTGGGGTTGGGGTGGGGGGCGAGCTGTCTGCCTGAGCCTCGGCCCTCCAAGCTGAGCAGGGGGTGGCACTGGCCAACTCTGCATCCCCTGCCCCAGCACAGCTTTTCCCTGTGAGCATTGAACATCCCCTCTCGAATCTGCTGCCAGGATGAAACCATTGCCTTAGAGACAGGCTGGCCCCAAACACGCGCAGAGCCAAGGGGCCTTGGTGGTTGCAATCTAGATCCCAACCCGCGGCCCGCGCCGTACACCGTGTGCTGCACCTGAGCCCTCGACCTGTGCCCTGGCCGCAGCAGGGGGGCCTGAGACCTGGCTGGAGGTCTGTGGCCAGTCTGTACGGCCCACTCCTGACCGGGTCCCGGTATGCCGGTCCAGGGTCATGATGGGGGCTGGGGCAGTGGTGAGGAGTGGGCAGACCCAGGCCCTTGCCACCACTGCCTCGCTGTGTGGCCTGGGCCAGAGCTGCCCCCATCATGGCGACGCAGGCCACAGCAGCGGTTCTCCCTCCTACTGCGCCCTGCCCCCATGCATGAGCGCTGCGTGAGAGCCCCCGGATCCTGCACCAGAGCTGCATGTTGTTCTTGGTTCCCGAGCCCCCTTGCGAGTTAGCGTGTGCAGCACCAGGCCCCGGGAGCGCGTTACCAAACGAGGGGCCACACCGGAGCAGAGCGCATGTTGGGCGGGCAGGCGGGCGCCAATTGCCAGCACATCCTTTGCCTGGAGCGGCAGGTGCAGAGGCCGCCCGGCGCGGTGGGCTGTGTGGGCTCTGCAGTCCACGAGCCCCCGCTCTGGGAGCCCCAGATCATATCTGAGAGTGAAGAACCAGCCGTGGGCCATGGGCCATGGGCAGACCTAGCCCTTTGCTTTCCTTGATGGGGCTGACAACGGTTAAGCCTCCCCCCGAGTCTGGAGGAGGGGGAGTGCTCTTGTGTTCCTGGAGCGCTTGTGCTCAGCACGGCGGACGTGCCAGGCAGGAGGGACGTGGGGGACCCCAGCTCACAGACGTGCTTTGAGGGCTCTGAGCAGACCGTGCCCTGCACTGGGGTGCTGTGTGGCTCAGCTGCAGGTTCCCGGGCTGCACAGCTATTGGGTGCACCCAGGGGATCCTGGGTCCAAAGGAGCCCGTCGCTCGTGTCTCCTCCTGGAGATGAGAACAACCCTCTGCAGACCAGCCCTAACTTGCGTGTGGTGCACTTCTGACCTCCAACAACGCTTTTCAGTATGCCGGGGACCAGTTAAAGCGCCTGCAAAAAAACCTCCTGAAGCCGGCAGGGAAAGTTGGTGCCATCCTGCAGGAGATCGGGCTGAGAGTGAAGCGGTGAGCAGCAGCGCAGCCTGGTTGCTGCTCCCATGCCTGCCTGGGGGCGGGGGATAAAAAGCCCCTCGGCCGTTCCACCTCCCTATCAACTCTTGCCAGCCTGGAGCCGAAGGTCAGACGGTTCCCCGGCGTGGCGCAGGGGGGCACTGTGCCGCTGGAGCGAGCTTTTCACAAGAGCATTCAAACACCAGAGCTGCCACCGACTGGGTCAGACCTAGATCCGTCTTGCCCAGAGGGACTGGGCCTGACCTGGGTTTTCCCTGCTCCTCTCCCTTGCAGCCTCCAGCATTTAAGGTCTAGGTGGAAGTCCTGATTCGGAGGCCGTGCCCCTCACTCCTGCGCTCCTTAGCGACCGATGCCCCTTTCCTCCAAGCACATGTCTAACCCCTCTGTGAATCTGGCTACTGTCAGCTTCCTCTGCAACTGGTGGCTGCAACCCCACACTTTAATGCCACATTGGGTGAAAAGGTCTTCCTTTTGTTAAACTTCCTGCCTGCTTGTTTCATTTTCCTGGGCGTTTCCAAGCGTTGATGCCTGCCCAGGTGACCTGGCCATACATGTCCCTCGACACAGTCCTGTTATGCCCATCCTCCTGGCAGCATTGCTATTGCTCTCAGGAGGGTTGACCAAGAGTCCAGCCCCAGAGCAACATGCCTGGTGCATTGCTTGGTGCATTGCTTGCATCAAACCAGGATGGAGCAAGCTACAGGGAAATGGGGCAGCTGCTCCTGTTGACTCCGTAGAAGGAAAGTCTGACCTCACGCAGGTGTCATGGAGACCATGCAATCCAGGGCTAGTTGCACCCTTTCCCTCTCTGCCTTTCACTGCGTGCGTGAGCTGCAGGGGAGCCGTTGGTATGGTACTGGGGTGGACTGCCCGGTGGGGCTCCAGCGCCAGCGCCTGCAGGGCAGCTGTGCATGCAGGAACACGGCCCAGGTCCCTTCCAGCCCTTTCGTCCTTGCCTTTCTTTTGCTCTACTTTTTTTCTAATTCCCTGCAGCAAAGTCGGGATTTCCACTGGTTCCTCGCTGCAGGGCATTGTTCACCCAGACCTGGACGGCAGCGTGGACCTGGTAGGAGCGCCCATAAAGAGCCTGGCTCCTCCGCCACAGGAGCCAGGGGTAAAACTGCCCCATGCCTGTGGGGTGGGCTGCTCAGACGGCCTCGTGCTCCAGCAGCATCGCTGGTAGCGCGGCCCTAGGAGCTCACTCCTGCTGAGGCAGCCTCCAGGCTGCTCTAGGTTACCCTTGGGCCCATGGGGAGGTGCTGGCAGTGGGTGCTGCCAGGGCACCGCTTGCCTGCAGGGGTGATAGCGGCTCTCTGCTGCCCTGAAGGTGACGAAGGCAGTGGACCTGCTGGGGGAAGCCGTGGAAAGCCTCCTGCTGAAGTATGGCACCAAGGTGGTAGGTGAGTGCTCCCGGGGGTGCTCTAATCCTGCTTCTCACCAGCCCCAAGTAGAGCTCAGCCGGGGACCGTGGCCAGCTGCAAATGCCTTGGCAGCGCTGGTACAGGGGCAGCATGTCCCTCCGCTCCTGGCCCTGCTCTCCCTTGCGTGTCCTCCCCTCTGGACTCGCCCTGCAGTATCAGGCTGCCCTTGCTCTTCTCTGCCGCTCCCCTGCATGCTGTCTGCAGCAACACCCCTGGGTTCATGTGTGGCCCCAGGCGCTGAGCGGTGCTCCCAGTCACAGCAGGCCTGGCAGGGAGCCACCTCATCCAGCTGTAGCCGGGCCAGGCGCTGCAGGAGCGGCCTGTCCGAGGGGCCCTGCGCCGCAGCGGGAGGTCTTGGAGGTGTCGCAAGCCCAGCACTGTTCAGTGCCTGGCTCGGCTGGCTTTGGGCTGTGGCTCCCACATGCCCCAGTCTTAACAGCGTGAGCATTGTGGCCTCAGCCTGCATGTGGCATCTCACCAGTACTGTGGGGGTGAGCGCACAGAGCAGGGCGCAGCACAGCCTGGGGCGGATGGCGAGTGCCGCAATCCCCTTGTTTAGCACTTTGGGGGCTGTGGACGCAGAGCTGTGGAGTGAGGGGCTGGCCCGCAGGCAGGGGCGGATGCTCGCAGGTGAAGCTGCAAGTGTGCCGGAGCCCCCGGGCTGGGCCCACAGCACTGGACCCCTTGCAGCTCCGGCACAGCCCTGCCAGCGATGGTTGCTTGCAGCAGAGCTCTGCTGTGCCATGGTCTGCTCTGCCTGCAACGCTCTTGCCAACAAACTTGTCCCGCCTGGCTGGGTCCTGCCTGTGGTGTACCCACGCAGCTCTGCCGGGGCATGGAGCCACACACGCAACTGGCCCCGTCCTGCCCAGGCTGGGGGTCACGCGTGTGGCTGCCTCACTGCGGTCTCTCCCCTCAGACAAGCAGTTCCACCTGAAGCGCATAGCCGACGCCGCCATCGACATCTATGCCATGGCCGTGGTGCTCTCCAGGTGTGTGGCAAGCAGCGTGGAGGGAGGGAGCGTGTATGTGGGGGGATGCCCTTCTCGACTGCTACTGCCCGGTTCTGGGCTGGCACTGTGGAGAGGAGCTGGTGGGTGCCTGCGGCTGCTGTGGGCTCTGCCAGCTGTGCAGGGCAGTGCTGGGGGCTGCCGGGCAATGCTGGTAGCACGTGTGCCCACGGCGCATGTTGGCTGCAGCACATGTCTTGGAGGGGGTGGGGGGGTGAGGGTGACCCCCTCGTCCCTTCCCAGCAGTGCTTGCCTGTGCTAGCTCAGGGAAGCTGCCTGGCTGCATGGGCCCAGTCCTCTGCACCAGCCTCAGCTTGTGGCCCAAAGGCCCCTGCCTGTGCAGAGGCTCCTTGTCCCCACAGGGCTCCGACCCTGTGTGGCTTGTGCCCCACGGCTTGGGCTTCAGCCCCTGGGGGGTCTCTTGCTCACCGTGTGCCCCCTGACCCCTCCCTCACTGCCTCTGCCCATCCTGCAGGGCCACGCGTTCCCTGTCGCTGGGGCAGCCGACCGCGGAGCACGAAAAGCTCCTCTGCCAGACGTGGTGCCACGAGGTAGGACCCAGGCCTGGACCCTCATGGGAGTGGGTTTGTGTAGCTAAGCAGGTGCGGCTGGAGGGATTGCGGGCAGAGCCGATCCCCTCCAGCACGCGGCACATGCCCCCTTCCCTTCCCTGCTGGGCCGAGCCGTCTCCCTGGAGCCCCCTCCACACGGTGCCTGCAGGCGCTGGGCGGCTCCAGCCGTGCATGAATGCCTCGCTCCATCCTGTTCCTGCTTGGCCTCTGCTCCACCCGCCCCTGCTCCTGGGCACCAGGTGCTCGCCAGGTGGGGTTGGGATGGGACCTGGTCCCCCTTCCCAGCAGTCAGGGGCAATTAGAGGAGCTCGGCCTGTCCTGGCCCCAGGCAGAGCCCAGCTGGCTGCGCGGCAGCCCCGGCCCGCCCCAGCCTGCCAGGACGGGTTCCCGCAGCTGGGCTGTCAGCTCTGGTCATTTGCACACGAGTGCACGGCCCCCCCTCGCCGCGCCGGCCCCCCCCAGGACGTCCCCGGCAGCCGAGGCTGCGTTGGGAACGGTCGGGGCTGGTGGAGGTGCAAACCCCTCTGTCCCGTGCAGGCGTTCGAGCGTGTGAGGGGGAACCTCCGGGCAGCGAAGTCCCCGCCGTGGACCCAGAGCTTCACCAACATGGAGCTCATCTCGGACGCTGTGGTGCAGAACGGTGGCGTCGTGGCCTCGCACCCGCTGAGCTTCTGAGGGGGGGCGCGGGCTGGCCTCACGTGGAGAGGGTGACAGATCCGATGGGGAGAAGGAAAGCATTAAATTTATTTAGTTCTCTCCTCTCCTAGCTGTGGTCTGTACGGTCGGCTGCACTGGGCCTTGGCCACGGCGCACCTCTCCTGGGCCCTGGTTTGGGAGAGCCCTGATCCTCAGGGGCCTGTCCTGTGGCACAGCCCCTGTGCCTGCCTGCTCCAGGAGCCCGACACGGGCCCAGGGGCTGCGCTCAGTCACCTCCACCCTCCTCGCTTGACTTGGTCCCCCCCCAGTCTCTCCCTGCCCTAGCCACAGAGCTGAGGTGGCCCCTGCACAGGGCATGGTCGCCTTCCCGTGGCTGAGCCCAGGGTCTCCGATCTGATGGGCTCTGCACCGGGCTTGCTCTTGGCACCAAGGCCCTGATCCCAGCCAGGTGCCTGCCTGACCCTGTCAGGGCCCTGACTCCGTCGGCTGTGCCTGCCTGTGCCTGGGGCAGCGCCGCCTGCCGCGGCTCACCTAGATCCTCTCGTGGGCTGGATGGAGGGAGCCAAGGGGGCTGGGGTGGCAGGACAATCCACGTGTGAGCAGCAGCCTCCTGGGCAGCACCGGCAGGGAGAAGGTCAACCTGCTTGTGCATGATGGGGTGGACCCAGGACATGGGAAGCCACAGCACTGGTGTCCTGCTGCCACGTGCTGTGGAGGCAGCTGGGTGCTGCACTGCCTCAAACCTCAGCACGGTGACCCTGGGGGGCTGCGTTGCTCTGAGCAGATGGTCTGGGTGGCTGTGCCAGCTGGCTCGGCCGCACCAGGGACCAGCCTGGGGGGATGGCAGTGGGGGTCATGCCTGTGGGGCGCAGCAGCTTGGCGAGGGGGTGCTGGGAACGACCAGGTTGGATCCTGCTGCAGTGGTGGGAGAGCCTGGCTGCACCCCGGGTGTCTCCGCAGGGTCTCCTGGTTCTTCAGGTGCCCCCATGGCACAAGCGCCTGGGGCAGGCTTGAGGATGCTGCTTGCTGTCATTGTGGACAGGTCGGTAAAGCACCAGCTTGGCGCTCAGCAGCCATCAACAAGGCCAACAGTGTGCTCGGGATGATGAAGGGAATTGTGAGCCAGACAGAAAGTATTGGGATGCCACTTTATACATCCATGGTGCGGCTGCACCTTGAACACGGTGCCCAGCTCTGGTCTCTGCACCTCCAAGGAGAGAAGGGCCGGAGACGGGCATAAGCATGCTCTGGCCTGGAGGGGCATCCCTCTAGCAGAGACTAAAGAGGCCCAGTTGGTCTAGAAAAGAGATGTGAGGGGGGACGTGATAAGGGTTTCCAAAATACTAAATGGTGAAGAGAAAGTCACTGGGGCAGGGCTCGGCGATGGTTTTGGGCAGAGTGCCAAAGATACCCACAGTCTCGACTTGTAGGATGTTGGTGTGCTGGGGCGGATGGCGGCGGGGCCGTGAGGGACCCGACTCTTGTTGTGGCAGCACAGCCCTGGCCTCTTCCCCGCCACTCGCCCCGAGGCTTGCGTGCCAAGCAAAATGCCTTCGCTTGCCATGTTCTGGCACCTGTGCTGTGTTGCCAGCCCCTGCACTGGGCGTTGTTACTGACTATCTCACAGTACAAGGATTAGGGGTCACGCAGTGAGGCCAGGAGGTAGTGAGCTGAACGCGAGCACCAAGCAGTCCTTTCTCACCCAGTGGGTTGCTGAAGTGCAGACGTCGTGGCCCTCGGATGCAGTAGATGCTGACAGTGCAGCCAGATTCACCAAGGGCCTGGACACCTGCTTGCAGGGAAGGGGCATCAGCAGCTGTACAGCAGGAAAGGTGGGGGGAGGGGG
>NW_017728910.1:28251401-28261826 GCF_001723895.1 Crocodylus porosus | reverse complement strand
TCCCAGAGGGGGGGTGCTCTCCCCTTCCCTGGGGATCTTCAAGAGGAGACTGGACAGGCACCTGGCTGGGGTCTTATGACCCCTGCCACCCCCAGTGCGCCTTCCTGCCCACGGCGGGGGTCGGACTCGATGATCTGTCTGGGTCCCTCCCGACTCAGTGACTCTGTGACTCCCTGACTGTCTGCCCTGCAGCTCCCCGCACCCAGGCAGCGCTGGTGACAAAATGTGGTGGAAAACGAGCCCCTCCTGCCCCGCCCAAGGGAAGGGCTCCCCTTGTCCCCCTCTTCGTCCCTTGTCTCCGTCTCTCTGCTGGCTCTGCATCTTACCGGGGCGCTGGAGCTGCCATGGTCCGGCTGAGCGGCACCCCCGGCCCTTGGCCTCAGGGCTGCGGGTGCTGGCGCCCCCACCCCAGGCGGGTGAGCAACGACCCTGACGGCCATGTGGGCAGCGGGGAAGCACCCAAGCGCTGCGTGCCCTGGCTCCTGGCGTCACCCCGTCCTCCTCCCGCCTCCCAGCAGAGCCATCCCGGGGCTCTTGGCATCAGGCGCGGGCAGGCTGCTGCAGCCCCCCACGCCAGGAGCTGCTCCGGGCCGCGGGCTGCTGTCACGTGTGCGGGTCCCAGCCACAGCCCCTGCTCTAGGTGCTGCAGAGAGGCCCGGTGCGAGCAGGGCGCTGGCTGCCTCGTTTCCTTCTGTACCTGTGGCAGGTTCGGGTGCTAGGTCTGTGCGGTGTCATCTCGTGCAGATGGTTTAGATGGTGGCTTTGTCTGGGCTGGTTTGCACAGGGCTGACCCTGCCTCGGGGCTGGACTAGACGTGGCCTCTGCAGGTCGCCTCCGGCCCCGTTGCTGAGGGTCTGAGACTAAGCCAGCTGGCGGGGAGCAGGGCTGGGCTGAGGAGCGGTGCTGGGCCCCGGGGAGGAGGCAGTGATGGGAGAGCAGCCCGCTGGGGCCTCCCGGGCAGGCCTGGGGCAGGGAGCAGACACGGGGCCCTGTCCCTGCAGCACAGGAGCCCTGGCTCGCTCCCTCCTTTCCCCCCTCTCTGCCCAAGGGGATCTCGTGCTTGCCTCTTGGCTACCCCAGCCTAACTGACATCAGCGCTGCCAGCTTCTCAGTGCCCGGGTGGGTACTCTGGCGGGCCCCGGTCGCAAGCCCCCACGCCTGGGCAGCGATTCTGCCGATGGCGCAGGAAGCCCTGACAGCCACACGCCTCTGCCGTGCCGTGCCGTGCTGTGCCTTGCTGCACACACGCCCCATTGTCTGCCCGGGAGCCGGTCCGCGCCATGCCCCAGAGGCGGGCCAGGCCCGGGGCCGGTCGCCCCCTGGGAAGAGCAGGGGCGTGGCGGGGAGGAGGGTGCAGCGTGCATGGGCACTGCGTGATGCTGCCCCGCGTGCCCTATAAAGCAGGGCTGCTTCTCCCCCAGCCCGGAGAGCACCGCTCAGGGACGTTCTCACTGACCTCTGGGCGCAGGCAAGGAGCCGGGAGCTGCCGTCGGTCCTGGTGGGTCTCTGGCCCCTTGGTGCTGGGGAGGGACCCCGTTTGTCTGACAGACGTGGGGAGATGCTTGTCCTGCTCTGGGAGCCCCTGGCTGGGGGAGTCGGGGGTCCTGCAGGGTCTTGCTCTGTGCATCGGCCCAGACTTCAGGGAGCTGCCGCCCTCGAGGGGCTTTCTGAAGGGGTCTGGGTAGGCAGAGGGCTCCCTGCTCTGTGCGGTGCAGGGTGCTGCCTGACACGAACGTGCAGCTGGGCTCCTGCAGCTGCCTGCCCGGAGGCACCGGCTGAGTCACCGAGCTGGGAACCGGCGTTCGGAGGCTGAGAGCCGGAGTGAGGCGGAGGAGGAGGAGAAGAAGGGCCTGCATGCCCGCTCGTGCTTTGCCTTAGCTGCTTTGCAGGGACTCGAGCAGGTGGAACAGACCCACGCTGGGGCCTCGCTCCCCTCCCAGCCCCATGGGCAGGACAGGACGTGGCCCTCGGTGTCCGTGCGGCTAGCACCGTCTGGCAGAGGCCGCGGTGGGGAGAGCCAAACCTTGCGCTGCGCAGAACACCCCAGCTCTGCGCCGCGACTCCGCTCCGGGGATGCTCGGGGCTGGCTGTTAGGAGCAGGGGGATGGGGAATTGCTCCCAACAGACACTAGGCACGGCCCAGGCCTCAGCCCTCCCTTTCCTCATCTCCGTGTTGTGTTTGCACGTCTCGCTGTCAGGGTGAAGATCTCCGTTTCTGGCCCCCTGCTCTCGTGTGCGGATCCCTCCAGCACCCCGGGTGCTCGGTGCTCTCGTCCAGGTTGGGCTCTGACCAGCTCGCACTGCCATGCAGGTCATGCTGGTGCTACTTGCGGCCCTGCTCGGGCTCCTCGGCCTCGCGGAGGGGCAGACGTTTCACATGGGGCAGTGTCCCAACCCGCCGGTCCAGGAGGACTTCAACCCGATCAAGGTGCGGGGCGGCTTGCCCAGTCCTGTGGTCTCGTAGCCGGCCAGGCAGAGACAGCTTGCGGGAGACAGCCGGTCGGGGACAGGGAGATCCCAAGGGCCTGTGTGGATGTCAGTGCTCGCTCGGTGCCTGCTCTGCATCCCAGGCTGTGCCTTTGCACGGCGGAGGTGAGCCTGGCACGGCCGGAGCCCGGCCTGCGAGCTCATGCTGTGGGGTCAGGAGCAGTTGTCTCTAGGCAGGAGGGTGGCTGGGCCCTGGAAGGGGTTGGGATCTCTAAGAGCAGGCTGGATGGACCCTGGGCTGGGAGGGTTCAGAGAGGGCTGGTCCCGCCTGGAGCAGGGTTGGATTAGACATGACCTCCTGAGCCCCTGCCAGCCAGACTCCCCTAGCACTGGCTCCGCACGGGGTCCCTGATCCCAGACACGGTCTGTGCCCGGCGCAGACGAAGGAGCGAGGCTGTCGTGGGGCCGCAGCACTGTGGTCGGCCTGGCTCATGCAGTGTGTTCTGCCTTCTCTTCCCTCAGTATCTCGGGAAATGGTACGAGATCGAGAAGCTGCCCTCCGGCTTCGAGCAGGAGCGGTGCGTCCAGGCGAATTACTCCCTGAAGGACAACGGGAAGATCAAAGTGCTGACCAAAATGGTGCAGTGAGTGTCGGGGCTGGGCTTGGGGCAGGTCTCAGGGCTGGGGCAGGGCCCCAGGGGGTTGTGGAGCTGGTGGAGAAAACGGTGCAGGCCCAGCTGGGCCAATACCCCCTTTCTCCCCATCTGCTGCCAGTGGACACGCACCATGGCTTCGGTAACACTCAGAGACCCCTCACCACGGCGTACCCAGTGCCCAGCAGCTCTTTCTTCCTCCCTTTGTGCCACAGCCTGGCACTGGTTTCGAGGAGCCCTATGCACCTCGCCGCGGTGCCAGTTAGACAGACCACGTGCACCCGGCTGGAGGCTGCTCCCGGTCAGCTGCCGTCTAAGCCTGATGTGACCAGATGGGGTTGAGGAAGCAGACCCATGCTGGCCTGGCCTGCGGCGCTGCGATCCGGGGCTGGGTCACCCACGCAGTGGCACACAAGGCCCTGGTACCACCCGGCACCCGGAGGTGCCTGGGCCTGGGCTGGCCATTGGTGTAGGGGTGGGCGTCACCACAGCAGTCAGCAGGGGCTGCCTGTGCCAAGTCCTTTGGCCATTACTGGTGGAGCCAATATTTGCGAGTCTCTTAGAGCCTTGCTACGCCTTAATCTGGAGCTCTGACCACCTGGATGTCCCCATGTGCACACCTTCAAGTGGCTCGTTAGGTGGCTCACGGTGAGGCCACTCCAGGGCTGGGCGGTCTCTGACCCGCACAGCCTGGCTCCTGCTCCATTCAGGTGCGGCCTCTCCCCACAGATGTGTGGCCCCAGTTGAAGGCGTGACTGCCAGGCAGTGCTAAGCCAGTCCATGCGTGCGTGGCTCACTGTGTAACGCGTAACCCGGCCCTTCCTCCGTGGCTGTCATGGGGTCAGAGGTCTCTGCCCGCGTGAACCATCAACTGATGGCGTGAAACACGGTGACTGATGGCTGGCTGGCTGCAGCATCCCGGCGGTGCGCGACCCCAGAGCCCCCCGCATGCTGGCAGGGATGGGGCGGGCGTCTGTGGCCTCCACTCCCGCAGGACCTTGTTGACGGAGCGAATGAAGGAAGCGCTGTTCTCGGCTCCCCAGCCTGACATGGCCACTTTGTTCTGCTGCACAATGGCAGCTTTGCGCATGTCTTTTGTGCCTGGCGGAGGAGCCGTGCGCCCGCTCTTCCAAACCAGCGCAGCACGGTCCCTGCGGCCCCTGGGCCAGGGTGGCTTGGCAAACAGCTGGCAGCCCGTTGGATCGGTGCTGGGACTCGGGGAAGGGAGGAGCCGGCGTGTGGGGCACGGTTTCTCCAGTCCGGGATGCAGCAGGGGAAAGTGCTGGCCTCCTGTGCACAGCCTGAGCCTGGGTCGGTGTGTTCCTCCTGGCTCACACCCAGGGGACTGAGAGCAGGGCCAGGGCCCGGGGCTGGTACCCACCACCCATTCAAAATGCTCCTGAGGCATGACCGGATCTGGTGCTGCCCTCGTCAGCAGCTAAGTGCACGTCCCAGCCGTGCCCCAGAGGATTTCTGCCTCTATGCTTGCTTTCTTCTGTGCCTACACTGTGCCCTGTGCTGGCCTCTGCAAAACACTCCTCCAAGCCTGTGCAGGCTGGCTCTGTTTGGGAAGGCACTGGGCAGCAGCTGGTTGTGCTGTGCTCTCCGGTCCCCTCTGTGCCCGTGTTCCCCCCCAGTTCGACCAGAGGGTGTTGGGAGGCTGCTGGCAGGGGGAGCATGCGGCACAGGCATTGCTATGGGCCCTAGCCATCTCCAAGGAGGTGGCCACAGAGACTTGATCAGCACATCTGTGCGAGTGGGGCTGCACACCCATGCAGCTGACACCCACACCTGCTCTTCTCCCCTAGATCCGACGGCACGATCAAACACATGGAGGCAGAGGCTGTCCCTGTCAACAAAGACGAGCCGGCCAAGCTGAGCGTCAGCTACAGTTGGTGTAAGTGTGCAGAGCCCCCTGCCTCCCTCAGCCAAATGCCGCCCCGCATGCCGTCTTGCTGTCGACTCTGATGGCAGCGTGGACTGAGTATGGCTTGGGGGCTGGTGCCAGCATGATGGCTGGCAAGTCCCATAGGTGTGCGAGTAGCGCAGGTGACAGGAGAGTCTGGGCCACTGTCCTCGGGGTCCAGGCCACAGATGTCCCTGGCTTTCCTAAGCCTCTCTGGGTGGGAGAGGAATTTGCTTAATAACAATGTCCTGCCTTGCTCGGGCCCCCTGGCAAGTCAGTAGCAGCTCGGGGCGATCTGACCCCCAGTCCCTGCTGGAGCATCTTGGCCTGCACCTCCGACAGTCGCGTGCAGGCTAGTCGCACTGCCCAGCACCTCACCTGCCTGCAGCACTGAATGATGCCCTTCTTGTCTCCTCCCTAGTCATGCCAGCTAGCCCGTACTGGGTAGTTGCCACCGACTATGAGAACTACGCGCTGGTGTACTCCTGCACCTCGTTCTTCTGGCTCTTCCATGTCGATTATGCCTGGATCAGGTCCAGAACTCCCCAGCTGCACCCAGAAACTGTGGAGCACCTGAAGAGTGTTCTCCGTTCCTACCGGATTCAAACAGGGATGATGCTTCCCACAGATCAGATGAACTGCCCTTCTGACATGTAGAGCAAGGCTGGGCCCACCCCCAGCTGCGCTGCTTGTCCTGGTCCTTGCTGACCGTGAATAACAAACCCTTTGCTCCCGGTCGCCTGCACACCACGTGCAGCAGGAGCTGAGCATTGCTGTTCTCCCATGCTCTCTCCAGCCCCATTTCCACGCCCCTTCCCCTCAAGTTAAATGCATTTTGGCTCACAGCTAGCATCTTGGTGACAAAGAGGAAACTGGGAGCACAGATCCTGTCACCCTGCTGTTGCAGAGAGCTCTCCAGCACTGATGCAGGAGGGTGGGCATCAGATCTTACTCCCTGGGGACAACTTTTCTCATGGCACCCGCCAGGTTGGTTTTTCTGTCTCCATGTCTGCTCGGCCTGTTCTGAATACACTGCTTGATTAGCTCGTCTGCAGCATCCTGTCTGACTGCATCGTGCTGGCGTCCGTGGGAGGCTGGAGTGTGGACTGTGCTCTGGCAGGCGCGTTTGGGCAGGTGGCACAGCAGCCTTGCCAGTGAAGGGGTGACCCCAGGAGAAGCCAATGGGTACCTGCAGTGATTCCCTGGGGTTTGGAGCAGGCTGTGCGCGTTCAGACCTCCGGCTGGTGTCTCCCCTCGGAAAGCCTGCAGCCGAGCCCCGCGCCCTGCGTGCAAGAACGGGCCCACCAGCTCCAGGGGGAGGGTGTAGGGCTTGCCCTGTGCCCTGTTATGGTTAGTGCTCAGCTGCGAGACCTACAGGAAGAGGCAGGGAGGGGAGAACCCATTCCCTCGGCTGCAAGCAGCTGGGGCCTGCGTACAGCGCGTACCTGCCACAGCTGAATGCCAGCTAATGGGGGCTCTGCCTCCCACCCCGCCTGCTGCATCTGTGCGTGTTTGAGTATCACCAGGATGTTGCTTTTCCCTCACAAATATTCATGAGGCACAGGCATGGCCCTGTACAAACAGCGATCATATAGCTGCTTGGGAATGAACTCCAAGAACCAGCTTTTGAGCCCCGAAATGCTGCTGACAGCTCAGCTTGTGAGCAGCTCCTTCCCGGCAGAGAGGCTCGGTCCATCCCCGGGGTGCACATCCCTCCCCCAGGAGGCTGTGCCATGGGGCTGCTCTGTGCCCGTCTATTGCACCCCGCCTGCAGTTCTGCTGCCGTGTCCCTTCTGAGCAAGATGCCAGTGCCCTCCTGGGCCTTGCTGACTCCTTGCTGCTTGGTCGTAGGCATTACTGCAGAACCTGCACCGCTGCCCAGCAGAAGGGCTAGGCTGCAGGGCGATGTCTCCTCTCCAGTGAATTCCAGTCTCCCGCTGCCCCCTGGCCTGTGCCAATGTACGTGGTTCATTCTGCAAGCGCTGCCTCCGCAGCACCTGCTGGGGCAGTATATGCAGGGCTTCACAGAGGGTGTGTAATTACATGCATGGGTAGCTCAGGTGAGGAGACATGCCCAAGGCCACATACTGCATTAGTGGTTCAAGTCTTTGGTGCTCATCCAGGCACAGGCTGCTTGATGCAGCCCCCTGCGTCCCACCTTGAGCTGTTAGCAGCTGAGATGGGTCACAAGCTGTTATACAGGAACGTGGTCACTGTCCACTTGCACCACTAGATGCCCCAGGATGCCGGCTTCGTGAACGAGATTCTTCCCAGCAGGGCGAGCAAGAGGACAGATGCTGAGAGCAGCCTGGGGGTTGTGACAGGGAGGAAGGGCCTGAGGGCTCGACGCTGGCTTCTCCTTGCATGGATTCTTCCCTGCTTCAGTTCAGCTTTCCGCCTTGCACGCCCCTCCTGCTGCCACCACGTCCCTATGGATTTCCTTTGCAGTTAGGTCTTTCTCCCGGGGGTGCCTGGGCTCTGCTCCGACTTCCTCCTGCTGTTTTCCAACATTTCAGGGACTGACTCCTGCCGGCACAGCCTTGCCCAGCTGCTGCATATAGAGCACTCCCGCTGCTAACATGGAGCCCAGCACAGGACTGGAGTGCGGGTGGGCCAGCGTCGCAGGGCCTGGTCCTCGGCCACGTGGGCCGCATGCTGCCTGAGCACTGTGAGAAGGGGCAAAGCTGCCTCTGAATGTGTCCCTCGTGGATGTAGCTGCTTTCCAGGCCCAGCCCACTCCAGGGCTGGGCCATAGGTAGCATGTCCTTGCGTCCCACCTGGCCCCCTCCCCACACATCTTGGGCATGGCTGACCCCTCTTGCGTTCATCTCCTGTGCCTCGGCCTAGAGCAGCTTCCCAGCATGGTGTGCCAGGTGCTTGGCAGCCCTGGGAAGTGCCCTAGACTGCCACGCTGCAAGGCTATGGTCCCAGGCTGAAGGAGAAAACCCTGCATGGGGTCAGCTGATGGAGCAGAGCTGGGTCAGCTCCAGGCTGTTGTTCTGAGGGTGTCCTGCCTGCTGCCACTCTCATGTCCAGGCTGCTCCGGTCGGGCATCTCGGAGGCCATCGCCTGCAGCCAGTGCTCTGGAGCTTGCCGTGGTGCAGAAAGAACCGCACAAAGTTGTGATCAGTGGCAAAAGCTCAGAGGGGTTTGTTGTCTCATAGGACAGTAGTGCTCGGGCGTGTAGAGGAATTGGCCCGGCAGTGAAACTGCCCAGACCGTGATAAACGGCACGTTGCATGTGCTGATTCCCTGTAAGTCGCTACAAAGGGATGAGTCTCGCAGCCACGCCATGCCAGCTCGTCTCTGCCTGTCGAGATGTCCCCTTTTTACCTGGCTCCTTGCCAGGCCCAGATACGTGCAGCTCATTCCTTGCTGACTTGCTCACCTGACCTTGGCTGGGAGGAGCTCATCTAGTGCTTTCTCCCTGCTGGTTTGGGGTATCTCCAGCATTTTTGCTCACTGCACCTTTATGAGGTCATGCAGCAGCTAATGAAGCCTGCTTACTCCCAAGGGCCTTTGCGGTGCCTTAGCTTAACTATTGCCT
Source organism: Crocodylus porosus (assembly GCF_001723895.1). Lineage (NCBI taxonomy): Eukaryota > Metazoa > Chordata > Crocodylia > Crocodylidae > Crocodylus > Crocodylus porosus. Next base: position 28,253,293 of record NW_017728910.1, on the reverse strand, counting down.
GGTGTAGCCATAGTCTAGCATGACCAAAGCTCCAGCACGGGGATAATGAGCACATGGGCCTGCGTGTTTGCTTCCTGGCCAGGGTCCTAACTTTCCAAGCACTGGATCCAACCCCAGCTCTATAAGGAACTGGTTTTGACCACAAATCCCCATGCCAGCACTGTGGTAACAGCCTCTCACCATCACTGGGCTACCCCTGGGTGCAATGGTGCAGAGCCGGCAGTAGAGACAGCCTTTCCCCCGGTGGTGACACGCACCATGGACAGATTCCTGGCTGGGGTATCATGATCCCAGCACTCATTCCTGCCCAGGGCAGGGGGTCGGATTGACAATCTGTCCAGGTCCCTTCTGACCCTATAAACTATGAAACATCTTGTGCGCCCTGACGGCTCCCAACTGCTCCAGCGCCTTCTGTCCAAACAAAACAACCTCCTCCTGCCCCAACCCAGGCTGCTGGGACGTTGTTACGTGGCTGGCTTCCTGGGGAAGGTGCCCAGATGATACCGTGGCGGCTGGCAGCGCAAGACCCTGCACTGGACGGACAGAAATGAGGCCAGAGGTAGAGGGAGCTTCACATGGCTGCGTGGATTTGAGCTGTTCTCGTCCAAACGAAGGTAAGTTTGCTCTGCTGTTCTGACCCTGCCCGAGCCGCATGCAGGGCGCTGCAGCCTCCCCGCTACGCCCGATGTTACGGAGCTACCACCGGCTCTGCTCCAGTTCTTGCTCCTCTGCTCTGCTTTTTCACCGAACATGCTCCATTATCATGGCAATGCCTCCCTCTACTGTGTCACAGCAATACTGCAAGCTCTCTTTCTCCTTGAAATCACCCCCACATGGAGCTGTTGTCCTCGGCACAGTCTCGAGCCATGGTTCGCACTCTTTTTGGATGCCAGGCACCTGACGGAAAACGTGAGGTCTGAGCGTTCACCCATGTTTTTGCCTATAGAAGAGTACAGGGGCAATTCTTCTGTTGCCAAGATCCCGATAAGCCCTCGGTCAGCACACGTGTGAATTCCTATTTGAAAGCTGGTTGTGGCTGTGTTGGTCTAAGGACACAAGCAGACAAGGTTCTTTGGGTAAATGTGATATTGTTTATTAGGGTGACTAAACAGTTGGAAAAATTGGCTCTTGGCAGACTCTTCTTACGCCTAAAGGTGCTTGCGCCCAAAAGTGAGAACAATTGTCCTGACTATTTGAAATCTCTGGGTTTATCTTGCGGTTGTGCACAGGTGTTTGCAGATCCGGCAGTGCTGGGGCTGCAGGGAACGTGGCGGCACCCTCGAACGGATCTCGCGGCACCCCGGGGTCCACCGCGCTGGCCGGATCCTGCCGCCCGCGTTGGCAGCGGGCAAAGCTCCCGCGCGCAGGTCAGCTCGGGGCCGGCCCGCTTTGGGACCGCTCTCCTGCGGGGCAGGGCAGCTCTTGGAGAGGCGCGGACGCAGGGCCAGGGCCCCACGAGCGTCCGCCGGAGCAGGCGGCTTTTTCCCACGTGCCCGGCACGGGGCCGCGCTGACAGCGACCCCGGCGGCCCCAGGCGAACCGGCCCGCGCCGCACCGGACCAGGCCGCGGCCGGGCAGGGAGAAGAGACCGCGCGCGCGCTCCGGCAGCTCTGCAGATCTCTGCGTGCGCGTGCGTGTACACGCGAGCGGGCTTGCCTTGGCGGGCGGGCGTGCGCACGCTGCTCCCCGTGCGCATGCGCGGGGCGGGTCCTCCGGGCGGCAGGAGGCGCTGCTGCCGCTTCCGCCCCGCCCCCGCTTGTGACGGTGTCGGTCGGTCTGTGGGGCGCAGGCGCGGGCTCGGGGCGTGGCGTGACGGACCGGCCCGGGCTGAGGCGAGGCAAGGCCGAGGCGCGCAGCGGCCATGGAGGCCCCGAGGGCGCCGGCGCCGTCCA
>NW_017728910.1:28224323-28251301 GCF_001723895.1 Crocodylus porosus | reverse complement strand
CGGGTGAGCCGAGCCGCGCCGCGCCCCACCGCGGGTTGCCGGGGCGGGGCGGGACGCACGAGGCCCCAGTGCTGTGCGCGGCGCGAGGGCGGCGGGGTCGGCCTAGGTCGCAGCTGTGGGAAGCTCTGTGCAGAGAGCGTCTGCAGGGCACTGTCCCCATCTTGGGCGCAGCTCTGCGTGCCGCCAGGTCAGGAGGAGCTGGAGGCCTGGCCGGGCGCGTGGTCCCTGCTGCGCCCAGGCGAGGTGTGGCGCCCCGGGTGCACGTGTGGGGTGGGTCTCATAAAGGTGCCCCAAGCTCCCGTGCATGGAAATGGGCGCTAGATACACGTCCAGACCAGTGCCTAGCTCTGAAATCCTGACATGGGCATCGTGCTGCGAGGAGTCTCTGCTCTGTTGAGCTCTGGAGTGGCGAGAGTCCTGCCCCCTATCTCTCATGGCCGTCTGTTTCGTGTCTCCTGCTCTGGTAGGGATGGCAGGACAGGGATAGCTGGCTAGGCCAGGCCAGGCTGTGCTGAGGGAGGGCGGTAGCCATACAGGCGAACTTGTTCAGAGGTGTGAGGTTTTGCAGGTCACGGCTTCCTTCATTGGGTCTTGCCTCCCCCAGAATAGGCTGTAGCAACATGCCAGTCTGAAGGGGTTTGTCTGTAAGGCGTCACGCTGATTTGCTGTCTGTCTTGCCCCTTGGTAGGAAGAGGGTCCAACATACTTAACAGGTCTAGATATAGCGTTACTATTTGATGGGTAAGTTAGAAATGCCAGAGTTTGGCTGTGACATCCTCCTCCTGGAGACACAGCTCTTGGCAGCCTTCTCTGGATGGTTGCCTGCATGGCAACGGAGATAAGAAGAGAGTACACGTGAGGATGCCTGTTGTCTCTTAATGCTGGTGTTCTTCCTCCTCCTGGCCCCAGTTAAGCCAGGGCTTCATTTGTCAGGACTGGAGACTCTAAAACATGCATGAAAGTAGTTTTTGCCTGGCAGGCAGCTGTCTGAAAGGTTTCCTTTGACTTGTGGTATTGTCATTGTGATATGTCACTTCTTTTCAGTGAGAAATGGTGCCATGGGAGAGGAAAAACTCTATGCTGTTTTTAATGAGATGATGGTGAACTAATTGGGTGGGAAGAAAATCTTGTCGTGACTCTTCATTCCTATTCTATTTTTACGTGATGCAGCAGCAAATACTGCCCCTATTATACAACGTAATAAAAAACCTAGCTATAATGCAACAGTCCATAACAACCATCCTTTCTTTACCCTTTGAAATTGTCATACCAGCTGAAATGATAGCTGCATTTTATGCAAATGACTGCGCCTAGTAGAGCAGACTTCAGTACAGTGTGAATCGGTTCAGTAGACTGGGGTCCACAAGCCTTGGCTTGCAGGCAGCCTGCTGCAGTGAGGTGCTCTGAAGTTGCTCACAGTCCCAGAGGTGTTGGCTGTATCTGTGTTGGTCTAAGGACACAGGCAGACAAGGTTCTTTGGGTAAATACGGTATCTTTTGTTAGTCAGCCACAGGGAATTCAAGTGTTGAAATGCCTATTGACAAAGAAAGAAAAATATGTTATTCACAGTGCAGTACTACTGAGTATCACTGAGGAGGGGGTGGGGACCATTGCAGTAGATAGTAATTTATTTCCTTTGCATGATGTTGCTGTTAATAAGCAAGATGAACCACTTTTCCTAGTCAGCAAAATGTTACAGTAAAATTCATGGCATTATTGCTGAATCATTGCTAACATAAGTGTCCAGAAAGTAAATAGAGATATTCTATGAGAGAGGGTCCTTTAGGGTCCTTTCAAGACCAATAAGGGGAAAAAAAGCTGCCAGGTCTGAAACATCAGTATACAGTTTTGCAAAAGCGCTAATTTTGCTTACTAGCAGGTCACAGCTGTGCTGATCCTGGATGAGTTTCTTTTAAGTGCCAGAAATGAGCTTGAATTCTTTCTAATCACAGAAGTGAGAGAGATGGGCTGAACAGTTTCAGTAAACAGGATTTTTGGCTTGACTCGCATCAAAAATTAAGTTGCTGTATCTTTTAGCATGAGAGAACTGCTAACTAGGGCTTAAAATAATGGCACATGAAGGAGCCTGGTCTTCATTAGTGCTCCCATGTGCTTAAATTACTGTGGTTGTATTGGGATTAGTACAGGTAGGAAATCTTTAGAAAATTTCCCTAATGAGGGTATCAGGTGACTGAAGAGCTAATGAAATTGAGACATCACCAGAAACAGAGAGCAGCTGAGAGAGGGAGAAGACTTTAGTTCGGTGGCTTAAAGAAAAGGGATCTTTGTTGGATTATTTAGGTGGGCGGGTAGGGGGATAGAGAGCCTTGTCTGTTCTGATAAAGTGTGAGAGGGCAGAGTAAGTATTTTTCAAACTTTCCTCTCCTGGGCTTAGTTCAGACTCTGTAATATGGAGCTAAAAAACAAGGCAATTCTCCTTCTCTAACAGAAACCCTTCTACATCATAGAGAAGCAGATAAAGGGGCCCCAGTTTACCTTTCCAGAATCCTTCTCAAGTCACACTTCACAAAGCTGAAAGCTGGCAGCTAAGTCACTACAAAGGAGCCTTGTTCTCTTCTAGACCTGTTTGGGCTCCAGAATCAGTGCAACTAAAACAGGGATTTGCATGCTAGATCTGCTGGTTGTAGAAAGCATGTCACTTGAAATGATTGCAAGGAGTGAAGTAACCACCTGTTCTCCCCTGTCCAATCTTGAACTGTGTGTATATGCACACCTTGCTGCTCTAGGAGTGTGATCCCTGTGGTGCAGAGGACTTCTGTGTTCAGAAAGGTGGCATTGAGCATTGATTTCTGACATTTGAGTGGTGAACAGTTTGAGCTTTCCAGTTCTTCGGCTCGGACGATATCTGATCAGTGTCACATAATGCAAATATACTTTTTATTTGTTTGAAGGAAATCCTTCTAACAGATTCTCTCTGATGGATTAAGTTGCTGTTTAGTGTTATGTGTATTCCTGCCCACCTCTAAATCCCTTTGGCCTTGGGCAAGTTGAGTAAAGTATTTAAAGCGTGGCTTATTTTTGCCTTTGTTTTGTGTTTCATGATGTACTACTGTATTCCAAAAAGGTCTTTTTTTCATGAGTCTTTTCTGCAGGGTGGATTTGATTTGAATCAGATCGGTTTTAAACCATGATTTAAATCACTGGTCAGGAAGCCTTGATTTAATCTTTGTTTTCTACAAGAAGTGCATTCTTGTTGTTTAATATAACCTTTGTTCAGGGCTGTGGAAATAGGGTTCAGTTTAGCCAGCATACCTTCTGCATTTCTCTTTAGCCAAATGTTGAGTACTTTGGCTATGACAATTCCATCTATTTTGTCAGACAAGGTTCTTTGGGTAAATCTGATATCTCTTTTTGTCACAGTTTTGTTCACAAATTGTCATTGGAGTAGGCCAGTTCTCAATATATGGCTCAGAACAGCCCACTACTGAGTTCCATAGCCTGTCTTGTGGGAGAGTTACTTTTGTTCCTCCTGCTTTCTTCAGAGCAGCTACTGCAAAGTGGTTGTTACGGAAGTATTTTGCAATTTCAACAACATTCTGCTTAAAATGCTTCTCTTCTGTTTCTACTGCCCCTCCCTCCTTGTGTTTACCTCCAGACTCCTCCTCCTTGCCCAGATTTACTCCACCCCAACAATCCTCTGTTCATTTAACTTCTTGAAACTCTGCATTTTTAGAGAGAGGCAAGAGCTTGACTGTGTACATAAACTTGCAGAGAGACAACAGGGCTGAGGGTAGATAATTAGATCTCTTCTCTCTCATTTCCATATATTGCTGTTAACAGGGATGTTATCTCCAGAGACACAAATCCCCTGTTTGAGAACTGAAACTAAAGCTTGATGGGATTCTAGACTGAGCACTGAGTCCCATTGGGTAGAGTGGTTGTCTTTGATTTTTACTATATAGAGGAGCCTCTGCAAACCACATAATACTGAGCCCCTATATAGTCCATGGCCTGTTGTGACCTATTTATAAAACATTTCTAAAAAGGGTACATGAATATGTTATCTTAAATAGTATATAATTAGAAGTTATAATCCCTATTCTATGATGATATATTTGAGTTCTAACACATTTTAAAACTGTATGTAGGTTTATTTATTTATTTTTATCCACCTTGCTTTTCTGCTGCCTTTGCAATATCAGACCAGCTTTCCAAGTTGCATCTTTGGTCTTTCAGGGAAGCTTCTCAGAAAGTTTTACTGTAACTTCTTGCATTCTTAACAGTGGGAGGTCTAAATCCTTCACAAAGGAGTTCTATCTCAAAACATGAAAGTTTTTAAAACAACAAATTTTTAACAGCTGGCTAGATACCTAACTTCCTGTGTTTAGGGGCTGATCATTCTGTACTGTTGTAACCTGGAGAAGGAATGGTTGCCTTTGTTACTTCTCAGCCTGGGGCTGGGTGAGCTGTGGCTCTGTTGGGTGGACCTTTGCAGGCTTGCACACTGGGCTGGGCAGGGGGCGTTGTATAACGCACAGTTTCTCCTAGGTGATGGCATTTTGCAGACACTACCAACTGGTGTTGTGAACAAGCTCCCTGCCTTTGGGGTTGTGCAGCTGGGCACTGGATCTGTTCTGGGGTGAGGAATTAGAACGGGTGTAGTATGGGTGCCTCGAGCAGGGCGGTAGCAGTCCAAGTTGGGGACACTTCCAGCACTGTAACTTCTTGCATTCTTAACAGTGGGAGGTCTAAATCCTTCACAAAGGAGTTCTATCTCAAAACATGAAAGTTTTTAAAACAACAAAATAAGAACATCATTTTTAACAGCTGGCTAGATACCTAACTTCCTGTGTTTAGGGGCTGATCATTCTGTACTCTTGTAACCTGGAGAAGGAATGGTTGCCTTCCAAGTGCTGGAAGGGACCTCTTGGGCCATTGTGCCTGTTGTTCTGTGTCTGTAGGCAACTGTTATAGCGACAGAAGTCACCATGGCATTGGGTCTGGTTCCTTGTTCACACCAGAGCAGGCTATTAGAAACTTATGTGGTGTGATAGGGGAGCAGAGCAGGAAGGGTGGGGGCAGCACCTGGACCTTGGCTGATGCAGTGGCTGAGAATTTCTCCAGCTCAGATAATCCTCAAGGTGCAAAGGAAAGTGAAAAATCTCCTGTGGTCCTTGGTGCACTGACCTGGGGGATATGCCGTTGTATGCTGGCTGTCTTCTCAGTGGTCATGTTGGGGTGGTGTTACAGCTGTCGTGGTCTGGGAAATAGCTGAGGGGCAAGGATTTTTATGGATGATTTCTTATATTGGACCAACTGCATAGTTAGGAGAAGTTTCAGGCAAGCCTTTGGGCACAAGATACTTTTCCTTCCAGACTTCAGGAAGGGTACCTTGTGTCCATAGCTTGTCTAAAACTTCTCCCAACTGTGCAGTTGGTCCAGTAAGAAATAGCGCTCCAAAAATCCTTGCCTCTGTTTTACTTTGTAGCATTTAACTTATTTTAGGTGTGCATCATAAATATGCCTGTAGTGTGCAGAGATGGATGACAAACTAAAGCACAGCTAGTGGTACTTTGTAGCCATTGAGGAAAATGCTAACTTCTGAAAGCCAGGAAATTAAGTTAATTTGTGTACATTAACTCTTCATTTCCTGGCCTTCAGAAGTTTGCGTCTCTGTGTGACTTTATCTTGGGGGAGTCAGCTTGAAGAAATGCCATTTCTTTGAGGGCATCCATCCTTGGGGATCCTAGGCATAGGTGACCAAAGCTTGGGCTCACTAGTCCTACCCTGCACCTCTACAGAGCACACTAAAATCCAGGCCATCCAGGGAATCTGCTTGCAAACAGGGAGGCATTCCCAGGGGGTATGATGAATGAGATGCTCATCCTGAAATAACTGAGTAAGTGCAAACTGCTCCATTCAGCTTGGTAGGAGGAGGGGCCCCTCCTCCTTCCCTGGTCCCAGTACTTGAGATCCTGTAACCTGCATTGTGTGATCAGCTGCCTCCCACTTCCAGCATTTTAGTCTGTCTGTCCTCAGCTTCCCATCCTATGGGAAAGATGCCATTTCATTTATGGAGAGAGGGAGGGGGATTTGGGTACTCTCAGAAGGGCAGGGACCAACCTCCAGAATAGGTAGAGCAGAGACTGTCTTCTGCCCTAGAAGGGACAAGGAGAAAGGCTTTGTCACTCCAAGACAGAGGAAGGTCTTTCAGATTGTGGTTCCCTGGTGATAGAGGAGGGTGCAGCCTCATACTGATCCACCCTCCTAGGGCCTCTGCCTGTCCTCACGACCTGAGCACCTTGTGCATTTGGGGCTGTGCTCTGTAAGGTTATAACTCCTTTCCCCTCCTTTCTAGTCTCTGCAGAGGGTATCCTTTGAAAGGGGCTGCCTAGGTGAAACTCAGGTACAGGGATCACTGCATGTTCTCTTCAGCTACCACACTGTATGATAATGGGCAGGCTGGAAGGCTCTTGGCTACTCATTCCTGTGTACAGAATATAGATTACTTTGTGTCTGAGCCTTAGACTTATGCCAAGTTAGCTGCTATCCTGTCTACTTTGGTTCCCCAGAGGAGGGGGTTGTACCTCTGTTACCCTGGGTAAATGTGGAGCCAACCCTTTTGGGGCCATACTGTATTCATGGTTTGATTCCTACCAGATGTACATGAAGTTGTTAGATCATCAACTTAAGACATACTATTGGGCAGGGGAGGAAGGCTGTCCCTTGAGAGGCCCCAGTGCCAATGACCCCAGGTCTGGATTGCTGTCTGTTTTGTACCCATCTATAGCACAGCACATTTCAAAGAAATCCAAATTGGTATTTGGCTTTTAGAGCATTTGGAAATGTCAGCCTCTTAACAGAATGGGGTTCTCAACCTTGTGAGCTTCAGAACGTGTTGCTCTGCCAAGTTCTTCAGCAAGGCTTGAGGGTATGGATTGGTGATCCAGTCTTCATCTGAGACATGCAAAAATGCCTTAATATAGGCTAGCAAAAGTAAAATACAACACTGTTTGCTCCTTGGGAGTCCTGCTAAGTTACTGGCTTTGGATGGTCTCCTTTGAAGCCCTGGCTGCACTAGGAGAATTTTCAGAAGTTTCTTGTTCTTAATCTTACTATCAGTAATGCAGTCAATGCTCTTACATAACAATGCCAGGTGCAGGATATTCAGATTCAGTGTTGTAAAGGCTGTTGGCAGTCCGAAGGCTGTTCTGCAGTAGACTTTCCATTGCTCTGACTGTATGTAGGCTCATCCCCATAGTTGGGATCTATGGGGAAAGTATTGATACTGTCTTCAGAAATGGTCCATGTGTAGACAGTGCCCAGAACACACGTGGTTCCAGGAGACTTAAAGACTCGATCAGCATTGTATGTTGGCTTTTGGAAGTGTTAGGAGCAGTGTTGGGTAAGCTGTCCACGCGCAGTCCCCCAGAATCTAGTACCAAGGAGGTAACTGGAGCTGTTGGTGTTGGGCTACAGCTCGTGCAGTGAACTGCGGTACAGTCTTCCGTCTGGTTTGCTGCCTGTCAGTTGTCTCCTTATTACAGACTGCTGTCCGGATGACTTTGCTAGGAGCATAGAAAGCATTTTTCCAACTTAAATGCTTTTCTGCTTGTGCTTGTATAACATATTTGGGTCCCTTTTCTGTGTTCCATTTTTGCTGGTGTTTACACCTCTCCAAGATGTGCAAATTTGTATTTGGTTCTCCTCCGCCCATTTCTGGATCAGTAGCTATCTGAAATGAGGCTGGACAAAGCACTGTTCTTAATATGTAGCATATTGTTGGCACGTACATATCAGTAGCTTTGTAATTTGTGGTGGGTGATAGGATGCTTCCCTCTTAGTTCAAAAACTATAACACATAAACTTATTTCAGTAAAACTCACAGCAAGGTGTTTTTTAAATAAATGCATGGATTTAAACTTGTTTAGATCAAAGAATTTTTTTAGAAAATACTTCTTTATATCTACAAATTAGAACAGCTTCCTATGCTAAGACTTTATTCCTCATATTACTACTTCAGTGGAATTTTGACTGCTTTTTTAATGCTTAACTCATTATTTTCAGCTGATATTAAACATGAACAGTGTGTAAGTGATTAGTTAGTGTGTTACTGAACTAGGAAAGGTAAGCGTGTGAACACTGAGCAGAGCTTTCTGAAAGAGCCTCCCATAATAATGAGTCCTGTTCATGAATATGATGTTTGGGTTGCCTCCACTCTGTTGCTATTTTCAGGGCACTCTAGAATGCCATTAAACTGGATGTTTATTGCAGGGGTGCATGTCCTACAGCTGCCTTTTCCCCAGTCTAGGTTGTCCTTGCAGAGCCTTCTAGCTCAGGCCAGCCTTTCCCATCGTGGACATCAGGGGTATGCAACTTTTTGGGCTGTGGGGTGATGAGTGGCACAGGGCTGGTCCATAGGCTTAATCAGGACTCTGTGCTGCCAGATCCAGACCCCACACTCCCAGTGGAGGGCCCTGTGCTGCCTTACAGGGTTCAGTGCCACCTCCACTTAGCCTTGTGTCAGGATTGGGCCCTGCACTGCTTCAGCTGGCCCCTCTGTGTCTGAATCAGGCCCTGTGCCAGCTCTGTGTGCTGTTTTTTGGGTTTTTTTAGTGTGCTATGTGGTTCCTGGGGCTTCCCATAGGACTGGAAATTTGACAGCAGGGAGTGGCAGTTACTACCATTGCTCCCCTGCTGCCAGATTTTTGGACCCATGGGGACATCTGGGGGCAAGCTGGCATGGCTGTGCAGGCTGGGGATTGGACCCCCCTGCTCTAGGTCAGGGATTCACAACCCCCAGGTGTCTTGAGATCCTTTCAAGAGAACTGTGGGATGCCACGCAGTGCTAGTGCTGTTAGGTGTGCAAACATGATTCACAAGATAAACTCATGTCCAGAGTGTCACAAACATGCTGACCTGTTGTGGCCTTTCTGACTTCCTTGCAACAGAAAAATCGCTCTATTATTTTTCTGCACTCAGAACTGAGTGAGAAGTAAAAGTTAGCATTTCCCAAGGGGGTCCTTGTCTGAAAAGGTTGAGAACCACTAACACAGGAACCAGCCTGCTTTCTGCCACCCTCTCCCCTTGTATCTCCTGACTCTTCTCAGTCTTTATGGGAATGTGTTGGTCATTCAGCCTGATGGTGCTTGGGCTTGGTAGAGAGCACTTACTGTCCCCCAGGCTGTCCTCCCAGCCAGGGTTAGCCTGCTCCAGGCCCTTACAAGGCAGATCATCCTGTTATACCTCTCTAAGTCAGTTCCAGAAAAGGGAGTGGCAAACGCTTCCTGTTCTAGTGATTGCTTTTCAGTGTATCATGCCAACTTTTGGCTTTACCAGAAGCTCTAGCGACTCCTTAATAAAGTAATTAATCTTGTACAGATAGGATTGTTTAATCTTTTTTTGCATTTTTTTTCCTCAGGTTGCATTTTTGGTTCTTACCCTGGGTTCCACCAAATTTCACAAGAGTTATGGAGGGGTATCTTGAGTCTAAAGTGATTGAGGACCACTACTTTGTTGTATGTTGAACACAGTGGGTCCATAGCTTCCATCTAAGTGTGAGGGTTTGCCTTGGTCAGACTAGATTAAAGGTGGTCAGTTCTTTTATTTGTAAGCATTTGTAGACTACAGCCTTGCAGTTTGTGAGACTGAGTATAACAGTGTTTTAAATAAGAGTCCTATTGTAGTCTATAAATTGAGATTGTCCGAAAGAATCCATGTGCACCGTGTGGCACCAAAAATGCATATAAAACTCTTGCCCTACAGGAGCCTTGATATTTGTGTTCGATATTTCCATCTGTGTTCAGTCAGGTTTTTGCCACTGCAAGTGCTTGAGCAGGGCACTGTTCTGCATTACTAAGCCTTCGGTACTTTTGCAAAATTAAACCAATAGCCGATTAAAAAAATACTAAGGCTGTGTGAAATTTCACCTCGTGTTTCATTTCGAAGCTGTTTCGATGTGTTTCAAGCTTGAAACAGCAAAATCGAAATGAAACAAAAGCCTTCCAAAAGTTTCAAAATGTTTTGAAGCCAGGCTTACTTGGCTTCAGCGCAGGTCCCAAGCGGCAGCAGCAGCCTCCTGTCATCCTGCAGGCAGATCGGGGCCTGCCGGTACCCCCGGGAGGGCTGTGGGATTGTACTAAAGGCTTGTGGAGGTGCAGCGGCCCCAGTCTGCCTGCCGGATGACAGGAGGCTGGTGCTGCTGGCTGGGTGCAGTCCATGCTAGGAAGATAGGTGCTGCTGCTGGCCCCAGCCGGCAGCACCAGCCTCCTGTCATCCAGCAAACAGATCGGGGGGCTTGCCGGCAGTCCTGGGAGGGCTGTGGGGGGTGTGCCAGACTCCTTCTGGGGGGGCGGGCCCCAATCTGCCTGCTGGATGACAGGAGGCTGGTGCTGCTGGTGGGGGCCAGTGGCAGCACCAATCTTCCCGATGCTGGGTGGGCGAAATGTTGAAACAGCAAAATGGTTTTGACGAAACTAAACAGAACAGTGCTTCTGAAACAAAACAAAACTTGAAATGAAACACTGTTCCGTTGAAATGGAAGTTGAAGCAGAACAATGCTGCTTTGCACAGCTCTAAAAAATACTGAGCTATCAATTCACCTGAACTTGACTGCGAAGTGCATGTGTTTCAATCCTTTGTTTCTATTGCCTTGCTGATTCGGAGTATTTCTCAGGCATTGGTTTAATTTGGCATGGCTGTGCTGTATGCTTCTACATTCAGAAAACCACCCTGTAGAATGAAATTAACTTGTTATGCTACCTAAAATCAGCTAGTAGAACTTTCTTTAAAATTATCCCAAATCATTTGAATTTTTGGACCAGTCTAAAATAAAGTGTCTGATGTCCTTGTATGTGGAGCCTGTACTGATCTTCATGGAAGAAGTGTGAATGTTGGAAATTCAGTTGGTAAACTTTCCCTAGCAGATAAGCGATTGGATGGCTTGGGGGATTGCCAGAAAGTGTGTGCAGACACTGCTAGGGTTGTGGCAGTTGGCTTTGTTTTGGCCCACCAGCATGGCATCACTACTTCATGCTCTGCCTTCCAAGTGCCTGCATAGCTGTAAATGTATGCAGGGGCATTTATTTTTTAACAAACTATGAAAATCCTAGAGAGTGGGTTGAAGGCTGGCTGTTCACTGAAGATGTCAATCTGTCTTGCATATTTTTCCTAATGACACGAATCCTTGAGCAGCCTTACCTAGGACAGCCATCAGTTAGGGATGTTAGTGGGTCAGTGGGATGCTGGCTATATCAGGCTTTTTGCTGACTGATTTGCTGCTTGTCCAATATTGTTAATCCTAGGGTTTGATAGCAGCTGATTGAGCAGGTGAGAAGTGAAAATCAATTAGCCTTGCTCACAGGGTTGTTACTGTATTTTGCTTGAGCAAACAGGAGCAATAAATAGTCTGTTAGCAACTGTGTCACATGGATAGATAGGTAGTGGTCCAGTACTTGAATTGGAAGGGTGAGCTCCTGAATCTGCAGGCTGGGTTCATTGGCAGCTCACTTGGCCATTTAGGTGAGCCTGGGGCAGGGGTTGGACAGGTGCACTGCAGACAGTTGTGGGACTTGGCTAATGTGTTGTTGAACCTAGAATTTTCTGTATAATGTACTCTTGCTTCCTGGTTAAGCTCCTGTTCCAGGTGTGTGTTTGGGGTGGGGGGGGCTACACTTTTCTGTCTTAAATTTTTTTTTCTTCTTCCTTTTGTGCATGGCAGGACATTGAAGCTAAGGGGGACCTTGGATGTTGTACTTCCTTTTTCAAGGCAGGAGGAAGCCTTTTCACACCTGGGAGAGCTAACTTTCTCTTCTCTTTTCAGTAAAAAGTCCCAGAAGTGGGATGAAATGAACATTCTAGCTACATACCACCCAGCAGGCAAGGATTATGGCTTAATGAAAATAGATGAGCCAAGCACTCCTTATCACAGGTAAATTTTCTTAAACAGCCATTCTTTTAAATAGATATGGAAATACTTGAGTTATAATGATAGGCTATGCCTAAGTGATTTAGCAGCAAACCAAAGCTCATGTGGTGGTGGTGGTACTGGAGCTGCCTGCAGGCTTGTAGTCTGTTTGAATTCTCAGGCTTTAGATGATACACCAATAAGACAGGAAATACTGCAAGGTATCTTACACATTTAAAACTCTTAAGTAAGGGATAACACTAAATATTTGGTAGCACTCTTGTAGATGTAAATTGTTATTCAGAAGCTTTGACTACTTTAAGAGTATGGGTCACTTGTAAAATTCAGTTGGGACTTGAACTAACTAGCTTCTAGTGAACAAAGTTAATACTTAGGTAAAAGGAAATAAAGCCATTCTTTGCATTGGAATAATTAAAGTAGGGGAGGGTGGGGAGGGAAGAAAACAGTAATTGAGTATTAAACAAATAGTTTAATTAGAGCAGGCCTAAAGCTTTACTCCTTTTAACAAACGATATTTTTGGGCAGCAAATGCTAAAGATATTTTGCTTTCTTTTTTTTTTCTAGTATGGTGGGAGAGGATGACGAAGATGCAGTGAGTGATTCAGAATCAAATGAACCCTTAACAGCAGATTTGCTGGCCGAGAAGTAAGCATTAGTGGCTGTAGAATATGAGCTAAGTTTGGAGATATTCTCCTCCACTGCCTCATGGCCTAAGCCCAGAACCAAGGCTGTTTCGTCCTAGACCAGGGGTACTCTATGGCACTCAAAGACATCTTGCTTAGCACATGCGCCTTGGGGTGGACAGTGGAGAAGGGGCTGGGGCTGCACTGCCACTATAAGGATCAGGCCCCTCATGGCTCCTCCACCATCTTTCCTTGGCATGCCAACATCTTACAAGTCAAGGCTGTGGATGTTTTTGGCACTCTGCCCAAAAACGTTGCTGACCCCTGTCCTAGACACTGAGGTGTATGTATGTACAGAAATTAAGTACTTTAATTGTTGGGAGTTGCTACGCCTGCTTTAGCTTGTTTTAATACAGTTTTTTGCATAGGTTGGCAGCTGCAGCTGAAGGTAAGGGCCCAAAGATTCTAGCTAAGCAAGAAGAAAGCAGTGAGGAGGAAGAAGAGGAGGAGGAAGACTTAACACCTGAAGAACGAGGTTGGTATTAGTTGGAACTATATGGTCAATAGACTTGCACTGAGGATGTTGGAGGGGGTGGATGTACCACCTAGCAGGAAGATTTGGAAACGGTGAGCCATAGCTATTACAGAAGTAACTTGAACTCCTAATGGACTTGGATGCTTCTGGGGTTAGATTAAGGTGTAGCTATTTATTAAATTGGTTGGGAGCAGGTACATATAGCTAAAGTGTGTTTATCTTGGAGGAGCCCTTGCAGGATGAGGTTTGGAGAGTTTTTATTTCTGAAATCCAGCAGACGGAACCAAAGGCTGTTTTCTCCTGAGAAGTGTGGGAAGGTTTTTTTCTTAACCTGGGTGCCTGTCAGATGGCCGTAATCTTTCATGACTGGCTTTCTTACTGTCAGTACGACATTTTTAGTGGAAAGAAAAAAGTCATGCTTTCCAGGCAGTGTGAAGTCATGATTCAGCTGGCAGAGGGAGCTAAAAGTCAATTTGTAGTGATTTCTAATCTAATTCTTTTGTCAAAGTAGATCCTGCTTTGCATTCATTTGGACTACACTGTTTTACCAAAGGCTGAAGCTGTGTTTGGGGCTGCCAGGAAGCAACAGTTAATATGGCTGTGATGAATTATTACCAGGCCCTGAACTGGCATCTGTATTAAAGAACTTGTTCAGAGCTTGGATCTGCAGGGAACAGGGTGGATGGTGCCTTCTGTATGGTAAATTTGCCTTTGGCATCCACACAGCAGACAAATCAAGCCAGCCTGGGTGGTTGAGTTGCTGACCTTCCAGTGACTTGTCACAGTTGTTTATGGGCCTCAGAAGGAGCTAGTCTTGCATTATTTAGAGCAGGGTGGGCAGTTATTTGGGCCCGAGGGCCACATATGGTGTGAGCTGTCACAGGCTGGGTCAGCACCCATCCCTGCTCCCCCAACTCGCCAAAACTCCCTATGTGGGATGGGGCCCTGGGCAGCAGTGTTTAGAGGTGGGTGAGGCTGGGATCACAGGGTGGGGTCCTGGGGTGGTGACAGCGTGGGGCCGGGGCTGGGTCAGGGCCTGCATGGCCTTACAACGGGTGCAGGTTCCACAGGCAGGGATGTGCAGGCAGTGGTCCACAGCTCTGCCCCACCCCAGCCCTGCTGTCACCAACCCTGTCCCTGGGCCCAGATGCAGTTTCCCACCTGCCCACGTGCTCTGCCTGAGTGGGTCCCTGGAGCTGTCCTGGAGGCTGGGATCTTGGGATGATGATAGCACGGGGCTAGGGTAGAGGTGGAAGCTGCTGCTGGGCCTCTCTGGGGGGATGCAGCACTCCTGACGGGGAGAGAAGAGCTGCAAGCCCCACAGAGGGGGCTTTGGAGGAAGCCTTCCTCCCCCCTCCCTTGTCTGTCCCCTCCTGCTTCCCAGGGCATGCAGCCCACAAGTGGGGGAAGGAGGGGGTGGACCTGGTGGTGACTCCACATCTTGCCATTTGCTGGGTCCAGGACTGGGCTGGTGCTATGGCAACCCTGTCCCATGCCAGCCTGCGCCCCAGCATGCCTGTGCAGCAGTGGCAGCCCAGCTCTGCGGGCCCAGTGCAGGGCGGAGCCGCATGGGGACAGCTGCAGTGGTGGGAGCCTCGGTGAGGGCGCTGTGTTCTTGGCTGGTCTCGGTCTCCATGGAGACTGGCCCCCTGTGCTGGATATAGTTCACCCCCCCGCTGCGTGCAGTTCCATGGAGACGGATCTGCCAGCACACACACCCTCACCAGGACTTGCACCCCTACTGCTGTCCCCACACTGAGCCAGCAGGGTTGGGGGCTGCATGAGCATCCTGGGGCAATCTGCAGGTTGACACAGGATGGGGCTGCCCTGGCACTGCCCGTTGGGGCTGAGAGATGCGCTGTGGGCCAGGTAAAATTGCTTTGTAGGCCAGATCCAGCCTGTGCACCATATTTTGCCCACCCCTGACTTGGAGGACCAGGTATCCCTGTGCACCTCTCCTCAGTTGCAGTGGATAAGCAGTAGTCACTCTTCCAAAAGCTCCTCCACCCCTCAATAAGAGTCCTTTGGGAAGGAGCTGTCCCAGGTATCTCAGGGATTTTTCTTTTTGTTGTTACCTCCCTCAAACAACTCAAACAGTTTACCAGTAACTGGTAAATGGCGATAAATCTAAGTCCAACGTTCTTTCTTCTCATGTTTCCTGTGCTCTCTAAATCTTTTGCCAAATAGAGACATTTCCCCCACAAGTAAAGGAGCAAGATGTAAGTTGTCTTCTGCTGGGCTAATGCTCTATTGAGAGGGCTTATTTTCATGGCCATCAGATTAATTTTAGTGACCGTCACTACTAGTCAAACTAACCCATATGGTTAGGGGTCTGCCAAACTTGGAGGCAGCTGGCTGATTTTGCAGGGATATCATGGGACTGGTTGCTGCTTTCTCCAGCTGATTGCAGTGAGGGACTCCCCTTCCTCTGTCCATGGGGCTCCAGTGGGCCCTGCTCCTTGTTGCTGATTGGCTGCATGGGCTGTCCATTGTGAAGCCCCACCCCTCACCACCAGTTGGCTTCCAGGACTGTCCATGATGTATGGAAGCCAGCATTTTATTTTCAGTAAGCTTTTTCTGTGGACATTGCCTGATTTCATGGGCAATGTCAGATTTTGCAGTTTCTGTGAAATTGTGATTTGGTAGGTCCCTACATGTGGTTTGCTAACATAGACTCTGTTTGTAGAATACTGAATTACTCAAAGTGATAAATTCAGACCCATGCTGTACTGGGTCAAGGTTTCGTGGCCTCAAGGAGGAAGTACAACTTACCTAGAATGTTTTCAAGGAACCTAATACAATAATTGTGTATACTGAACACCCTCTCCACCCCCTCTCCTTTCTACAGAAAAAAGAAAGCAGTTTGAAATGAAGAGAAAAATGCATTATAACGAAGGACGAAATATCAAACTGGCTAGGCAGCTAATTGCAAAAGAACTACACGGTGAAGAGGATGAAGATGATGAAGATCAGGATGAGGAGATGCACGATGCTGCTGATGTAGAAAACATGAGTACAGAAACACCTGAACCCGGTGAGCAGCTAGATTTCTAAAAATGTTTTTAGGCATGGTGGTTCTTTTAACTACCGGAAGTCCTGGAAGACAGAAGTTTATGCTTCTCTTCCACCCTTCCCAGCCCTTGTGATTTTTTTTTTTTTAATGGAATTTCCCTTTCCCTATGCAAGAGGTAAGAGGTTGTGGTAGCATCTTGTATTGGACCACCTGAATGGCTGGGACAGGTTTAGACAAGCTTTTGGGTATCACAGTACTTGAGGAAGAATACCATGATACCCAAAAGTTTGTCTGAGCCTATCCCAACCATGCAGTTGGTCCAGTAGAAGATATCACTCACAAACTCTTGTCTTGCATGTTTCCTGAGCTGCGATGCCTACAATGTCACTTCAGGACGTGCCCGTGTCATTCATGAAGCACTTGTTACTCTGTTCAGAACCACCTTGGTGCTTTGTTTTTGGTGGCACAGTGGGAAAGTAAGTATATACTTAAAATGCTTTAATAATCGTCAGCAGCAAGCTCTGCTTTCACCGACCAGCCTGACCCTTATTGATGCAGCTACTAATGCTCTTGTTAAAGTGGGAACATGTCTTGTGCTTAGCCTTAGAGGGAGCATGTTAGAGTGTGTAGGGGAAGCCTTTGTTGGCACTTGCCTACCATTCTGCCCCATCCCACCTTTTCACTAGGTAGCAGACATCGGAGTGCATGCTACTGCAGTGTTAAGAGTAGAGGAAGTCTCTACCCATTCTAGTTAAGAATTTCTTGCACATGATACTGCACCTTGCATCTGTTCAGGTAAGACTGTGGTATGCAGTTTTCAGTGTTATGAAGAGAATGTACATGCTGTATCTGCAATGAGAAAATCAGCCTCTCGGTCAGCCCCTTGTGGTAAGGGGCTGGGATGCTGAGGTGGGTGCTGTTTCTGGAAGCTCCATCAGGGCTTCATGTTTTGTTTTGACCACTACCTGGCCGATTGCCACTTCTAGCTTTTGGAGAGCTCCTTGGGTGGAAAGAATAGAGCAAAGTAACGCACACTGTTTTTGTGGCAGCCTTCCCATGAATTAACTATAGTAATATGCTGCCTACCTCTGCTGCTGTTCCAGGCTCTTTGAAATAGTTGTTGGCATTATGAAATTTGAGACAACTTGTTCTTGCGACGCTTACAAGACTGTAGTAACAATGAGTCTGAAGTCTTGTTAACTTTACTTAGCTGCTGCTTGGGAAAGCTAAGAGAAGCACTAGAGCTGTCTGCAGACTTGGGAAGATGCTGCATTGGCTTACACCTGGTTCATATTTGTAAGGCTATATTCACAGTCATATGGACTAAAAAAATAGCTTCTCTAAAATGAGATTAAATGCTGCAGAATAGTTTATACCCTCACCCCACTCCAGATGAAGAAGATTTAGCAAGTGGATTTTTCAGTACTTGACTGTCCGTCGAAAAATTCTGGCACCAGTATCAATTACAAGATGCTGAAGCCCATGATAATTGCTTCAAAGGAGTCGTACAGTATCTGTCCTGGACTCTAAGTGATTAGACTTGTGCTGTAATACATAATACTGGGCCTCCTTATAATAGCTATTTACTAGAGCTTCACTCTCCAGGGGAAAGAAGGGCTCCAGTAGGCATCTTTATGACCTTTCTCCATGGCTTGAAGCTGCCTTCTTTCTGCACCCTGCTATAAAGCAGGGAGGCAACTCCGCTCCCCAGCTGCGTTCTTCACTGAAAAGAAGGGCACACCTTTGCAGCATTTTTCCATCTCTGCTGTTGAAGTCATTCCGTCCTACTTCATAATCCGACTTCTGAGCTACACTGGTAACTATCAATTTTTGACTGACTGCTCGTGCCCAGTTGACAAGACTAATATGGCTAACACCTTATTTACCAGCTTACCAGTCAATTAACTCCTCTAACTGGTTTGTCTTGAATTTCCCAGAATAATGGATTATTTTTCCATTAACTTTCTGCAGTTCTCAATTTATTCTTTATTTTGTCACTTTGCCTAATAAATTGAATATTTCCTCATTTTTATCTCTCTACAATAAACTAACCTGATTCACTTTTGGTCCATCTGTCTAAATATTTTTTTTAATTAAATCCTTTTCTCTCTTTGGTTGCTGGTGGATTGAAAATGTTCTTAAGTTACTGATTCAGTGTTTGACTCTGGGAAGTATGAGTGGCAAAAGCGCAATGGACTCCAGTCAAAACTGTTAAACATTTTGTTCTGGCCTTTAAATTCCACCAGCCTTTGTAATGTTGTCTACAATGAGGCCAATGAGAGACCTGATAGTCTTGGATTAGATTCAACAAGTCCCTGAGCAGGCAACAAGTCCTTGTTCAGAAGCACAAGCAGAAGAGCTTAAACTGATTGAGTTTGAAGTTCATATTACTTGAGTGAGCCTTCTGGTGATGGCATCCCTTCAAGTTGTCCTCTGTCACCCTAGATGCTCTCTGGATAAGAAAATACCTTGCATCATAACCCTTAATATGGGATGGGATGGTTCTTGAACAACTGGAAAATTAGGTGGAGTTCTACAAACTCCTTTCTTGGATTCCTTCATAGATTCATAGATTGTAAGGGGCCAAAGGGACCTTGGAAGATCAGTGGGTCTAGTCCCGTCCCTCTGCACCAGGCAGGAAAGAGAGCTGGGGTCAGGTGACCCTAGCAAGGTGACTGTCCAGTCTCCTCTTGAAAATATCCAGGGTAGGCGATTGCACCGGGGGGAGCTTATTCCAAAGTCAACCTTTTAACAATCTCTTTGTAGGCATGCTGTTCACCTGGATACCTGGTCAACATTTTTATTTGATCCAGTGCCAGACAGAAAGAGTCTTAGTGCTGTTGATCCTCATGTTCCCAGAGCTGCCTCTTTGGCCCCTAACTGTTGAATTTCTTAAATCAATCTGAAGCTGTTTGGAAGGAGTGTGTGTTTATTGTTGTTGTTACCAATTTTCCAGGGAAGCACTTGTTTGGACTCCCATGTCTTATCCAGTCTCTTGGAGCACCCCCTGAAACCAGCTTAGGCGTGGTTCTTAGGGAGGGTGAGCCTCTGGCTTCTCGGACTCCAAGACTTGGCCTTTTGGTCCATGGTCCCCCTGGTTATCTATGGGCCCTGCCCAGAGAGATACCGTCTGGCTTAGCTTGTAGAGAGGACTTCACTGTTTCAGGGGACTCTAATTGCTGTCTTGTCATTTTCTCGAGATGGTCTCTGCTTTCAAATGTCGTCTTGGCACTGGAAACAGTAGGCAGTCTCTTCAGATGCTGAGGGTGGAGTCTACTAGGTGCTATGATAAGGCTTCATATGTAGACTGCCTCATTGCTCCCTTGATGGCTTATTTTCCCACTAATAGAGAACTTGGGTTCTTATATGCCTGCTTCAGTTTTGAGTAGTAAGAAACTGATGTGTCCTGTATGTTGGCCTTGAGTGGGATAATGTAGTCGGGGCTGGTCCTGCTTTGAGCAAGGGGTTGGACTAGATGTGACCTCCTGAGGTCCCTTCTAGCCCACTTTGTCTATGATTCTATATAGCCCAGTTCCTGATGACCTTTTGAATTTGACTGACTTCTCATGATACTTGTGCAACAAGTGGTTGAGGTTTCATAGATTTCATAGACATTAGGGCTGGAAGGGACTTTGCAAGTTCATTGGGTCTAGCCTGGTGCCCAAGGGGCAGGAAGTCAGCTGGGGTCAAATGATCCTAGCAAGACAGGTGTCCAAGTGTTTCTTGAAAGTGTCTAGAGTAGGTGCTTCCACCATCTCTGGGGGGAGTTTATTCCAGGCCCTGGGGACTTGGATGGTAAAGAAGTTTTTCCTTCTGTCCAGTCTAAAACAGCCTTCCAGGAGTTTTGTGGCCACTGGACCTCGTCTTCCCACAGGTTCCCCTTTACCTGTTAGACCAACAAAGTTCCATGAAGTTGTATGATAATGAACTAGGTCAGGAAGTGTGGTTGGTTAGGACAGTGATTCATTTGTATGTGTTCATTGATGGTTTTGCAAAAAGGATGAGGTAAAGAGGTTCAAAAGGAGTTGCTGACTTTAGGGCTCCAGCTGGTGATAGGTTTCTCTGGATGCTGATTGTGTTGCTTATCAGTTGGTGTTCCTTTATGACTGCCATTTCACTTGTTTAGTGCTGCTCCAGCTCTGTGCTTTTGTTTACTTTTTGGTGGGTCTTTTTTCTTTTTTAAGCTTTTTAAAGCTGGGAATAATCTCTCAAGTCCTGTCACTAGCCTCCTGCTTTACACTGTCATGCATTGAGGAGCGGAAAACAAGCCAGGCAGAAGAGCGTGGCTCTGGCTTCCCATCCACCCACCTGTGTACTGGCTGGCACAAGGGCTGCTGGGGTGCAGCCATGGGTACCCCTTGTCCGTGGGACTCTGTGAAGGAGTGATCAGTGCAGTTACTTCCTTATTCAGGGCTGGACCTCGGTTCTCGGTACTCTTGTCTCTTCTGAATGGCACTATGTGTTCTTGAATTCCACTTCCTGCTGTGGTGTCCTTGGGCAGAGTGAGATTCCCCTTTGTGCTAGTAAATGTGTACTTGCCTCCTGAGACATTCCCTTTCTGTGGGACCTTCCTCTGGAATTATCTGCATGTGGGGTTTTCTGCCTCATGGAAAGTTTACTCAGCTGTTTGATAGGTGGCAACTTTAATGCTTTCCTATTTACACCTACAAAATGATAAAGGGTTATTTCCAAAAGGCAAGGTGGGATAGGACTCTAATTGTTCCCTTGCTTTCAGCAAGGAATGATCAGCTGTACTTGGCTTGCCATATTCTAATTAGTCATTACATTTTGCCTGCTACCTTTTATGCTTAACTTTGACTAACCTGACTTCATACAAGTGGTCATCACTCCTTGCAAGGAACAGTATGGTGTCTGCTTTGACTGTTTTATGGGTCTAAAATTTGCAGGTAACTGTTATAATTCTGTTATGTAAAATGTGGGGCTGAATTTAGTGACTTCAAGCTTTGCACTGTAGCAGTGTTTAGTTTAGATATGACTGATGGTAGCTGTTCTGTGGCAAGGGAGTTGACATAAGGTTATTTTGCTCTCCTGCACAATAGAGTAAGAGATTTGTATCATGCAGTGTTATGGGCATTTGAAGACCTAACACTTTCCCAATATCACTTAAATTGGCTGCAGATCTGAATGAACACCACAGTAAAATACAGTGTTCTTCCATCTCAAACCTCTGTATTTTGTCCACCTCAGATTACAGATAAAGCTAAAAAGTATGTAGTTGGCCTGTATTTCGGGCACTTTCTGTCTTGGCAACTCAAAACATCAAGTTCTTGCGTGGTGCTGGAGTGACTTCTGTGATGCTCTTTCTATGCTGAGAGGTACTGCTTTCTTCAGCAGTTTTGGAAAAAAATGAAAACTGAACTCTCTCTGGAGTGGTTGAACTTGCAGAATATAAAAAGGGGTGGGAAAGTACCCTAATGCATACCAAAATTTGCTGATGTTACTTTTGTTTTTTGTGGGAGGACCTCAGAAGTACGTGTGCTGTTTGACAACACGGGGTTCAGATCCTCAACCTTTTTGGACTTAAGGTTTTCCTTCAGACGTTTTGTAAATTGAGTGGCACCCAGTTTCAAAAGCTAGTTCATGTATTTACTGCTGGTCAGTTGGGGGTGGGGATCCACCATGTAGGGAGGGACAAGCCTCAACTTGCGATTATCTGCATATCTCAACACACCCTGGTTTTGAGAATAGCTGGTTTAGACTATGAATACTTAAATCCCTTTAATCTCTCTCTTTTTTTTCTTCCACAGCACATGCTACTAGTGACCAGCTGGGGAATAGAGCACACAATGTAGAAGAAATCTGTCCAGAACTGTAACTGCTTGTGAAAGACACAAACTTAAACACACTGCTTCATGGTTTTTGCAATTATGGCTCTTAAATGCTGAAAAGCATATCAGTTACACTATTGTATTGCCAAGAATGTCAATAACTCTAGACTCATATTAGGCAGAAAAACTGCCTAACTGGTTTATTCTTGTGCCTAGTATCTCATGGAGAATACTGCGTCAGCATCTATCAACCCAGAATGGCATTGCTATATATGACACTGAGTAACTTGTGTAACATACTGTCACTCGTCATGCTTTAAAATACACAAAGCGGTATCTTTGGTTTTGTTCGCTATTTATTTGACAGTACTCTAGATGTAATATCTTGTGGAAGAGTTTGGAGTTTGAGCCAAAGCGTATAGCAAATACCAGGTTGACATTGTATTAATTTACTTATATGATAAATTTAGCATTGAAAAGGGATTATTTTAGTATTGTAACTCTTTTTCTGTAGATTTTTTGACCTATTCATATAGATTTGAGTTATGCCATGACTCCTGTTTTTCCCAATCTTTGTAACAGAAGAGCTGAATTATTTTTGTGGTTTCAAAATGCTGCGTTTGAAATCCATTATAAGTTTCTGATTGAGACTGCAGTGATTTCTGGTGGGGTATTTTTCCACTACAGATGTGCTAACTTGAATGCTATACCTGGTGGTTATCCCTCTCTTCCAGGACGGCTAGATTTGGTTTTGGAGCTTTCCGTATTTACCTGTCTTGTCAGAACTTGAGTGTTTACAGCTCTTCAGACCATGCTATGAAACATTACTCTCCAATGATTCCCTTAAGATGGGGCTCAAAACCCTCTCTGCCTTCCCTGTTGCTATGATGTGTACTTGTGCTGTTACCATCTGAGAAGAAGTAGCTGTCTGAGTAAATCCACATCAGGGCAGTGGAGATGGGGAATGATGCATGCTTGTGTGGCATCAGCTCTTCATGACACCCAGGTGACTGACTACTGGTGACCTCATCCCTCTTGGGGTTCGTAACCCGGGCTGTGAAAACCACTGGCTTGTGTCTCCTGATTCAATGCAACTTGCAGTAGTTGATTCTGTAAAATGAAGGCTCTTGGGAGGAATAGCTGGGAGGCTGCCATGTAACTTGACATACTGTTCACAGGGTGGTTGATAGCCCTGATGGGGAAACATCATTGAACCTTCAGGTTACTGTAAACAAAATCCCACTCGAAGGATTTTGACTGTGGTGAATGTTCTAGTATTCAAGGTAGTACTTGGTTTTATTATACAGATGAAGTATACTTAAAGCTGTGGCTTAGTTTTGGAATACTTTGTATTCTGTTATGTCTGTTTCTCTTAGTTTTGATCTAAACTTGAGATGTTGCAAAAGTTCATATAATTATATGGACTTATTTTAATGACTTTCTGTCTACTGTACATGTGAGGTTTAAATAAAAGAATGAAAGTTATTTTACAGTTACTTGGATTCTCGTGTGTGAGCTTTTCTGAAACTTAGGGTATGCAGAATGAATGAAGGGCAGGCAGGCACACTTGTCACTGGGAAGCTGTGGTACTTCTGTGGGATATTGCAGTAGACAAAGATCTGTATGTGAGCAGTGCCAAATGGTGTTTTCTAGCATCCCTAATTGATGCTTTTCTAAGCTAAGTGTTGTTGGATCTTGTGACATTTCTGGTGGTATTTTCTTTAAAGTCCAACTCCTGGGTGAATAGTTTCAGGGAAGGGAGAAGTGAGAATCTGTTTTCCTCTAGATCTCATGGTTGCAGAGGATGTATTGGACAGTATGGACCATAAGGTTTCAAATCAGAAGGCAAGCAGAACCTCATGGCTATGAGATGAGGGATAACAAAAGAGGCTGACTTGATTTATGAGGGCTTGGGATCAGCAGAGAGCTTCTCAGATCTGTTTTGGTTGCTTGTGCAAGACCCCAATTGAAAGGTCTCTTCTATTTTAATAATATAATAATAAAAAAATACAGCTTGATAAACGTTGGTTTGAGTCAGATCCTGAGATGCTGAGGCTCCTGCTGGACGTGAGATGATAGATTTGTTGCTTACAGAATTTGTCACATATTCCGTGGTATTAGGTCCTTTCCAATTTCTTGACACATGAGCGTTCCTAGTGCGTGTGTATGTGTGGGGATGATGACAATGCGTGCTGGATTTTTTTTTTATGCTGTGTGTGGTTTCTTCCTTTCATTCTGCAGTTCTTTTTGGATGCCTTTTACCTCATGCACTGCCATGACCCAAGTAAGAGCCAGTGTGTATTCTTCCTAAAATGTCACTAAGTGGTAGAGCTGGCTTGTTAGATTTAGAGACTTGTGATGGACAGATCCGGGTGCCATTACTTGTTTGACTTTGCATAGTTCATCTTTCAGTGTTGACTATATTCAGCATTGTAAACCCATTCTTTCCAATACTGTGTGTGCCATCTGTCAGCTGGGGACAAACATAGCAAACACTGTGTAGTAGAGACGGCAGTTTAATACTTTTAGGTTGTGAACCTACATATATCAATTGTCCAGGGTCTCATTTTCCTCTAAGGTCCTATGGAGAAGCTGCTGTTTGTATCCTTGGGGACTTAAAATAACCCCAAAACAAAAACATAAAAAAGGCTTCTCTCCCCTCTGTGGCAAGTCCATGGACCTTTGGATGAGATGGACATGTGCTTTTGGGTAGGATGTGGTCTTGAGTGTCATGTGCATGCTCCAGCTTTTAACCGTGAGCAGCTGGTCTGGGTTGTACAAGTCCTGTGATTTGGACGAAGACCTGTTGTGGAGCTCTTCCTGCTATCTCTGCTGGAGGTAGTATTGTAGTTCAGCTATACTAATATTAGTTTGAAGCATGGGTTTTTGCTAGACTATCATCTTAATGTCCAAATCATCTTAATGTTGTTATAGAAAAAATATTCTGTATGGCATTTTGTGGGTTGTGAGGTTTGCAGTCTGTTTTTTGTAGTCGCTTCATCATTTCACTCATTTTGGGGATGACTTGATGTCCTTTTTTAAAATGTGTTTTTTAAATTGCTTCAATCTGGAGAGTGGGGTTATGTGGCTTGAGCCACGCTTCCCTTTTTATTTTTTTAAAAGTTTAGAGGTAAGTGTTTCTGAACTTGTGCTTATTACAGGAGGGAGTGTGGCTGGAAGGAAGGCTATTGAAGACCTCTGCCCTCCTTTTATAACTACTCGTTTTCAAAGCAGCCTTCCTTTTCTGGCGTGGGAGAAAAAGAAATCTTCCCGCAGGAAGAAAACAAGATTCCCCATGTGTTTTTTAACATCACGGTGTTTGGGCAGGAGCCCAGGTAATACAGCAACATGTGGTATAAAAACAGACACTGTCACCGCCTCTTACTAATTTGAAAATTGAGTTCTGTTACTTGTCAGAAAAAAAAAAAAAGTTTTTGCATGGAAATATTTTTCTAAACCTTAAGTCCTTTGTAAAAAAACAAAAGAGAATGTTGTCAGTTGCTTGAAAATAGCTTCTGTACATTTTATATTGGACAGCGTCATTTGCAAATAGTGTTAAAACGTTTCCTTAAAGACCATTCTTTTGACTTCAACAACCTGCCGATTTGAGTTGCACCACATGTACTAGCTAGAAGCCATCAACATTTTTTTTTCACAGCCCGATATCTTTGTGAAAGCATTTGGTCTTTGTGCGAGTTTTCTTTCTCTGATTCATAGTAGATATTTTACCATGTGTTGAATAATTTTATGAACAAATTGCTTTCCCTCATTTTGAAACCAGTCCTAATCTAAAAGTGTGATGCAAAGCAAATAAAGTTGTGCTGTTCCCTGCTCCTGTACACAATGGTGTTAAACGTCTGTTCTCTGTGGGAATATTGTGACCTCCACCTTCAAGAGGAGTACATCTGTCTCGGTTGGATTCGGGGGGTGGTGATCGGCTGAAAATTGAGGCCTCCCTCGGTCCTGCAAGAAAGAGGAATGCAGAGTCTCCTCCTGGCACTAGTTTTTAAGTTACATTTTCAAATGAGAAGGATGCCATTGTCTGACTGGGTGGCATTATACACGATGCAGCTGCCCTGGTGCAGCCCTAGCTCTCCCCACCCCAGCGGGGCCCAGAGACTGCAGCTTGGTGCAGGGAGCATGGATTTCTCTGGTTTAAAGTGGGGATTTTTTTTTTTTTTACTTAATTGCCCCAAAATGTGGTTTTCGATTAGTTTTAAGATAAAACACTACTGTAGGGAAAGATTAGTGGTGTTTCATCAATTAGGGATGTTATTTTCTCTGGGCCGTACCCGGTAGTGGGGAGGGAAAGCAGGAGCCCGCAGGCCAGGCCCAGATCGTCCGCCTCGGGCGCCGCTGCGTGAGGCCGCCCGCGCGGGAGTTGCAGCAGAGCCAGCGGCGAGCGGAGTGCTCCCCGAAGGCCCGGAACTGAACGGCTTGTGGGCGGGCGGCCCCGCGCGGGGAGGGGCAAGGCCGGCGCGCCCACAGCTTCGCTTTTCTGCCATTGGTCGTCTAGCTATCGCTCCAAGAGCCCCCGCTTGCTGGTTGGGTGCAATTCCACCTTCTGTATCCACATTGGGTCGTTTTGTGGTCATTCAGGCTAGGGGGGTGGGACCAGGAAGGGCCCCGCCCCCCCGTCCCGGCCCCCTCACCCCGCACTCTCTTGCTGCCTCACCTCTTCCTGCGTCTCGGCGCCGGGCGGTGCCGGCAGGAGTCCCCCATCTCCGCCTGGTAATTGGCTGGGCCTCGTCCGCTGCGTTCTTGATTGGATAGTCTGCCTGCCACTCCCAGCCACGGGCCGAGCCTGCAGGTGGCTCCGCCCCTGCCGAGATGCAATTGGTCACGCCTGCCGAACTTCTTCTCGGATTGGCCAGGCGGCCCGCCACTCAGTGGGCGGGGCCTCGGCGAGCGTGGCCGCAACGGGAGCGCCCAGGAGCGCCGTGAGCCCCGCCCGCTGCTGAGGAGGAGGAGAAGAAGAAGGATGAAGATGACCGTGGACTTCGAGGAGTGTCTGAAGGACTCGCCGCGCTTCAGGTGCGGCCGGGGGGTGCCCCGGGACCCCCGCCCTCGGCGCTTATCAGCTGGGCTGCGCCCTTCTCTCCGGGGAGGCCCAGCCGCCACCCGCGCCCGC
>NW_017728910.1:28216977-28224208 GCF_001723895.1 Crocodylus porosus | reverse complement strand
GGGCGTGGAAGGGTCCCCTCCCCCCTCACATTTCAACGCCAGCAGGACCCTACGTCACTATCCCCCCTTTTTGCCCAGGCACTGCCCATTTGGGTGGGTGCGTGCTGGTGTCCCTGTGCTGTCTCTGTCGCACTTCAACTAGACCCCCGAGGAAAGAGGTGGAGCTGACGAGCAGCACATCCAAGCTCAGAGCCAGATCGTGGTGGTCAGTGGGCTGCTGCAGGGCGATCGCGTGGCTCACGTGTGTGGAGCTTGCTTAGGGAGAACAGGCGTAGCCGAGTAGCAGTGGCTCCTCTCCGGCTTCCCTGTAGTGGGTGATCCCTGCAGCATAGTGCAGTGCAGCGCAGCTGAGGTGTGGGGCCTGGACGTGTCAACCTCGGCTGTTGTCTTGCCCCCCTGGTGGGGAGGAGTTCAGGGATGTGGTGACTCACAGTCCCTGAGTCACCATCTCCCTGCCCCGTTTCTCCAGGTGTAGCTCAACACTGATGTTGTGGTGCCTGTTTGCATAGTTGTATAGGCTGTTTTCTTGAGTAATGAGCTCTGCAAATCTTAACTTAGCAGGCATCATTTGCAGAAGCATCCCTCTCTGACAAAAGTTATTGTTGTCAAAGGAGTGCATGTGCGTTAGTGCACTAGAAAGCACAGTGTTTGGAAGTAGAGCAGTGGAAAAAACCTTTTGTCAAACCCTACTCACTCCTTTTCAGCATCCACTCTCTGCCCCATGTGACAGGAGACATGGCAAGATGGACTAGGGTCTGACCCAGTCAGTGGCAGTTCTTATGTTCTCTGCGTTCGGAATAGAAAGATTTGAGGAATTGCAGATAAAGTAGTGGCACGCGGAAGTCTTGGAGAGGGAGTTGCTGTGGACCTGCAAAGTATCATGTGGAGGGAGAGCTCCACTGTCAGCCTGTTTTACTGAGTGTGAACCACTTCTGCAAAAACCACATGCTGCTAGGAGACAGGAAGCACTTGGGGCTCAGTGAGACACGAAGCATTTTCCTTCCTGATCCCCTTTTAAAATGCTGACAAATTGAAGGGCAGACAGATGCAAGGCACAGTTCTAGCTTGTGTGTACAGCTTACCGCAAATGAAGATGTTGCTTCAAGGAGGGGTTCCGGAGCTTGGGGAGAGCTGGCTTCGGACAGAGCTCTGTGCAGCAGGGACTTTTGGCAGAAAAGTGCTAGATAAAGAATTAAGATCATGCTTGCGTATGCTGAAAATAAGGGAAGAACCCAACCCAACTTTTAAACTGTCAGGGATTGGTTAAGCACTTAAAAAAAAAAAGTCTTTTTGTAACTATGGGATGATTTCCTTTGTAATATGTGAAACAAATGTAGCGTAACAGAGCAGAGAGGCCTTTTGCATTTAAAAAGGAGAAGCAAATAGAGAGGTATTTCCACATCACCTACAAGTGAAATCTTAAGTGTCAGGTCTTGCTAAAAAAAATAAAAAGGATTCTGCTGCTTTTGTAACATTTAACTGTACCAGCCCATTAGAAAATGTGAATAGAATATTTCAATCTGAAAAATACAGTGGGAAGAAGTTATGGGTGCTTAGGGTCATTTTTATTTTGTTCGCTTCTGTCGCTGCTAATGAGAA
The DNA here is from genome assembly GCF_001723895.1 of Crocodylus porosus. NCBI lineage: Eukaryota > Metazoa > Chordata > Crocodylia > Crocodylidae > Crocodylus > Crocodylus porosus. Next base: position 28,222,609 of record NW_017728910.1, on the reverse strand, counting down.
TTGTAGATTCTTGCTGTTTTGAAGGGAATGTTTGTTTCCTGAACTCTGAACTGCAGGACATATGGTGAGAGAATGAGGGAGAGAAAAAATACAGGAAAAATGTGTTGCCAATTAGTACCTAAAAGTGAAATAATTTCTTGTTTCTGACTAGTTTGTAGGTATTTCTTTTCCAGAATGACTAGTCAGGATTCTATGTTCATCTAAGATTAGCTAATGCGGTCTGGCAAGTCTAGTGTATGTAAATTGGTGACTTGTGTGTTACAGGTTGATTTTATTTTTAATTTTTTTACATTAGTCTTAACCTGGCATTAAATCTGGCCTACTTTATAAGTACAACTCAGAGACACGTCTTTTACTGGAGGAATGCAGGCCCCACACTGTTGCAGGATACCTCTGTTTAGCTTCTGAACAGATTTCAGTGAATGTTGTGGCAACTGTAAGCCTCTGGGAAGGGTACTCTAGGATCACAGGAAAGTAGTGCTGGAATGGACCTCACAAAGTCATCTACTCCAGGCACCTGCCCAAGACTATAAGCCGTCTCAGCTAAGTGTACATCTAACTTGCTCTTGAAAATGTCCAAGGATGGAGAATCCAGATTTCTCTAGGTACCCATTCTAATATTTGACCATCCTCATAGTCAAAAGTTCCTCCTCATATCCTGCCTCAGTTTCCCCTGCTGAATCTTCAGGTGATTGCTCCTAGTCTTCTTCCCTTTGGTCACAGAGAAAAGCTCATCTTCATCCTCTCTATAATTGTGTTTCAGGTATTTGAAGACTGTTATCAAATTCTTCTTCACTCTTCTCTTCTCCGGACCAAGTAATCCTGGTTCTTCTAGCCTTTCCTCATAAGTTTTGCCTCCGTGGCCCCTAATCATCTTTGTTGCCCTTTCCAATATGTTCACATCTTTCTAGAAGTGTGGGGCCCAAAAGTGGATACCATGCTGAAGCGGGCAGTTCGCCTGCCTTGCTCCCACCCAGCAGCAATGGTACCTGCTTGGCTGCCTGCCTGGTGCACATGCTGCTCTGCTTCCCCCCTGGACTCTGCTCTGGTGTTTTAGACCAACTGGCCAGCCCAGACTGCAGAAGCCAGGAATGTTCAGATTTGCCCAGGATGGATGGTCGCTCTGGGTATGATCCAGTGTAACCCCCAGGGTGTTCTCTGTAGTAGTGTAGTCGAGCCATTCATTCCTGAGTCTCTGTTTGTACGTGCAATTATTTTGTCCCAAGTGCAAGCCTTTACTTCTCCTTGTTGAATCTCATCTGGTTCACTGTGGACCGTTTTTCCAGTCTATTCAGGTCCTTTTGGATTCTACCCCTGCCTCCAGAGTGTCTGCAACTTTACACCTAACTTGGTGTCATCATCATATTCGCTAAGCGTGCATTCAGTCCCATTGTCCAAATCATTAATGAAGATATTGAATAGTACTGGACTGAGGACAGACCCCTGGGAACCCACCTTTGCTACCTCCTCTCAGCTAGACCTTGAGCCATTGATGGTTGCTTGTTGCGTGGGATGATCCAACTGTTTATGTATCCACCTTACGGTTCTTTCATCTAGTCTGTATTTCCTTAGCTTGTTGATGAGAATGTTATGAGAGACAGTGTCAAAAGCCTTGCTAAAGTCAAGGTGTACCACATCCATTGGTATCTCTCCATCCAGAGTCTGTCACCTTATTGTAGAAAGAATCATGTTGGTCAGGCGTGACTTACTCTTGGTAGATCCAGGTGGCTGTTCCTGATCACAAATTCATGCTGCTGCTTTTTGCCCTGGTGCACGCCTCTGCTCATGGGGTTAGCATAGGGAAAAATGCTGTGGATGGGGTAGGAGAGGCTGGGGCCAGCTTCTGGGCTGGTCTCAGCAGCCTTACCTGGGGACCTGCCAGAGCTCCAGCAGTAGTGACCCGGGTGTGTGGAGCCTGACCAGCAGCTGGGGTGTGGCCCGGGCTGACCATGCTCTGGTTTCTGGCAGTGCGCGCTGCTGTCACGTGTGCCAGCTCACTTTTTTTTTTGGCGTGGATGTTTTTGATACTGGGGTCTCCTGGTATCACCCCCCCTGCCCCGCTGTGGTGCTAATTAGCAATGTGGCGAATGTGTATTGTATGTGGCTTGTGGTACTGCAGACGGGTTTGCGGCGCCACAGACTGCATGTGCGTGCTCATCTGGACGCGTCCAGTATGTTCTGTTCTTTATAAAAAATATGGAAGTTCTCTTTCTGTCATTTGTTGGGATCTGATGTATTTTTACTAGTTTTTAGGGCAAATTGACTCATTTTCCGTATACACAGAAGAATATGAATGAAGTATCTTTATGACTATGTTTACCACATCACAGAAGATTAAAGCAAAGTGAAGCAGTATTCTTTATTCCATTACAGATCAAAGAGAGTAATTAGTCTTAATTTCATGGGCTTCAGATAAGACATAATGCAGCATAAGGATACTAAATCCTTGTGCTCGAGTCTGTTGGGAATTCTCAATGAGTTCTCAGTCTCTTTGCTGAAAAAATGAAAATTCTTTTTATAGCTTTTGGTTGAAACCTACTATTTTATAACTCATGTTTTTGTGACTTTTGCCATTATATTTAGAGAATTTAGTGGTTCTTTTATACATTGTCCTTTGAAAAATATGAATTGATGTCCAGATTATTTTCCCCCTGCCCTCTAACTATAGTTTGAAATAATTTCTGCCCTAATTGGAGCATCATCCACCCTTTTGTCACTGGAAGGCTGAATTAAATCTTTCCCTTTTCATTAGGTTTGTCTGAAAAGACCTTCGCTGCATCGGATACTCTTGCCTTTTCCTCCATTGCTTTTGGGGCAAATCTTTTTCTTCTCATTGTGGAATTGAAGCTTAGTTGATAGGATCCACTGACCCGTGGAACAGTCATTTGTCAAGCTAAAATCTAGGTTATTTAAGAAAGCGAGCCGCTTACTTACAGTATCTTATATCGGGGTACTGAATGTCCAGCGCACAGGTCAGATCTGACCTGCAGCCCTGTGTCATCTGGCCTATAGGGCTTCTCATGGGTCCACCACTCACCTACTGAAATTTGCCAGTGGGTGCGTGGTAGCACCGCTCACCTGCTGCCAAATCTCTGAACACATTGGGAATCTCAGGCCTTGCATGTTGGATCTAGCACCTTATCCCAGCACGCAGGGTGTTTTCCTGCTGTGGGAGGCAGTGACACTGGTCCCCAATCCTGGCATGTGGGCAGGCAGAAGGGGATGGTGCCAGGCCCTGGGACCCAGTCCCAGCATGCATGGGGCATAAGAGGGCAGTGTAGGGCACTTGGGTCCCAGTCTCTACACAAGGGGGAGGAGGGGATGGTGCCAGGGCCCCTGGGACTCCATCCATGTGTGCAGGGCAGGGGAGGGGCGGTGTGGGCCCCAGGGCTCATTCTGGCTTGCAGACTGATTCCACTTCACTCATCTGACCTGCAGGGCCACTGACCTGCAACATCACTGCCCTATATCATGTGTTTCAGTGGGGTCTCTGTGGTGTATACACTGCTTTGTGACCTACTACATTGGGATGCCCTGCACAATACATGGTTCAATCCCTTGCATGTGCCCTAGGTATGCAAAAACACCCTCAGATTGGCACATAGTGTGACTTGGTATGAAGGACAAAATTGAGACATAGGCAGAAAAACAATGAACTAGTATTAATCAAATTCAGTGGATTTACCACTATTATTTGAATAGGCTGCTTTGATAGTAAACACAGGATCAGTATTGTAAGAGGAAAGTGATGTGTTTACCTCCCAGTGCTCAGTTCTGGTCCTTAAGGGAACAGAAATCCAGGAAAGCTTGTCCTTGGCATCTTTTTGATATAGTGCTATGGCAGTGTGCTGTCAATGTATATGTTACAGTATCTAGTATTCTGTCATTGTAATGCTGCAGATATTTACAGTACAGTATGGCTAATATTGTGCACATGTAATCCTCTTAAATTTGTGAGGTTGTTAATGGGCTTAAAGTTAATCATTTGTATGTGATATTAGGATTATGGTCTAAAATAATTTACGTGTATATATACATGAAGTATCTGAATTAAGTTGGAATGGTGATGGTTATACTCTATGTTGCGTGGATGCTGACACTTTGAACTTTCACTCATTGAAAAATTGTAGGTGTTCAGCTTTTGTACACTCAGGCTCAGAGAGATTTTACTCATGATATGATAACTTAGAACCTTTTTTAATTTAATCCAGTTCTTTCAAAATGTCTTTTCATTACAGACAATGAGAATTGGAAGTGACCTCAGGAGGTCACATCTAGTCTAACCCGCTGCTCAAAGTAGCACCAGCCCCAACTACATCATCCCAGCCACGGCTTTCTCTACCCAGGTCTTAAACACCTCCAAGGATGGAGACTCCCCACCACCTCTCTGGGTAGCTTGGATCAGTGCTTCACCACCCTCCTCATGAAAACCTTTTTCCTAATATCCAACCTAAACTTTGCTTGCTGTAACTGGAGTCCATTGCTCCTTATTCTGCCATCTGCCCCCACTGAGACCAGTCCAGCTCCATCCTCTTTGCAGCCCCCCTGCAGGGAGATGAAGGCTCCTATTAAATCCCCCCTCAGTCTTCTCTTCTCCAGTTTTAATCAGCCCAGTTCCCTCAGCCTCTCCTCACAAGTCATGTCCCCGAGCCTTCAACCATTTTCATTGCCCTCTGCTGGACTCTCTTGAATGTGTCCACATCCTTTCTGTAGCAGGGGGCCCAAAACTGGACACAGGATTCCAGATTGCTCCCCAGTGCTGAACAGAGGGGAAGAATCACTACCTTTAATCTACTGGCAACACTTTTGCTCCTACCAGTGCAGCTCAGGATGCCGTTAGCCTTCTTGGCAACAGGGGCACACTGCTGGCTTCTATTTAGCTTCTTGCCCCCTGTCCCCCCAGGTCCTTTTTTGCAGAGCTGCTGCCTAGCCCATGGCCCCCAACCTGCACTGGTGCAGGGGATTGCTCCGTCCTAAGTGCAGGACTTTGTACTTGTCCTTGTTGAACCTCCTGAGATTCCTTTTGGCCCAATCCTCCAATTTGTCCAGGTCACTCTGAATCCTAGCGTTGCCCTCCAGTATATCTACCACTCCCCCCAGCTTGGTGTCATCTGCAGGCTTGCTGAGGGTGCATCCATCCCGTCTTCCAGGTGATTGATGAAAACATTGAATAAAACCGGCCCCAGGACCGATGCCTGGAACACTCCACTTGATACCGGCTGCTTACTAGTCATCGAGCCATTGACTACTACTCCCTGAGGCCGATGCTCCAGCAAGTCTTCTGTCTACCTTATAGTCCATTCATGCCGCCTGTATTTCCTTAGCTCGCCTGGAAGAGCATTGTGGGAGACCGTATCTAAAGCCTTGCTAAAGTCAAAGTCCATCACATCCCCCGGTCTCCCCTCATCCACAGAGCCAGTCGCCTCATCATGAAGGCAGTCAGGTTGGTCAGGCATGACTTCCCCTGGTGAATCTGTGCTGACTGTTCCTGATTGCTTCTCCTCCAAGTGTTTAGAAATGGATTCTTTGAGGATCTGCTCCATGATTTTTCCAGGGGCTGAGGTTTGTCTGACTGGTCTGTAGTTCCCTGGATCCTCCTCCTTCCCTTTCTTGCAGATGGGCACGATATTTG
>NW_017728910.1:28213585-28214927 GCF_001723895.1 Crocodylus porosus | reverse complement strand
GACCTTTTTTAAAAAAGAGAAATGATAATTTTCATGTTACTCTTTGTCATTGAAAGGAGGGTAGCAGAGTCTTAAAATCATATTGCTGGTAATAGCATAAATGGATTAAAACAGTTTTTTTGGATACACTGTTTATATATTTGTGTAAAATTCAGCAAGTGTTTTTTTTAAATTCAACTTGCTTCTACCTGATGTATACGTTTAGAAACTGCTTTCCCCCTCTGTAAGAGGAAGCTGATGTACTCAGCTTGCTAAACAACTGGGTGGCATGGCATACATAATGAGTACATAAATATTGGTTTCAGCCTTCCACTGACAAATATAAATGAGTTATGTGGATAATCTGAAATCTGGATAATTTAACTCTAAATTTTCCTGTTTTTTTCTGAATGCTTGGTTTTAGGATAATTACAGTATTTCTAAAATTATTTTATCCTACATTATTGACTTAACTCCAACTCTGTGTGTGTGGGGGGGGGGTTGTCTTGGAAGTTTATAAAAAATAATTGAAAAGTGAGTTTACAATGAAAATATTAAAACATATAGGATCACTGCATAACTGTCATACGATTAAAACAATGGCAGCAGGTGAAGTGCTGAGGATTTGATTTTAGCTAAAAATTTAACCTGATGCAACCAATTTTTCTTGCTGAGAGTTTGCAAATACTTGGTAAAAGGAAGATTGATATTTCGGGGCAATAGAACTATGCTTAAAATTCAGGTTAGCAAATGCATGATCCATATTTGTAAATAGGTTTTCAATATCTTGAGATCAGCATAGTATTTCATATCAGTAAAATTATTTACAAAGTTTAAATGATTTGTTTATTAGGATTTCAAAGAAGGCATCTCTTGTGTGGTTCTTTGGCACTGCACAGTCTGGTCTGTGTTGAAGCATTCAGAGCGACTGAAGTGTGCTGGGAGTCCTGGAAGCTGTTACTTGCATGTTTCCAAAGTCTAAAGCTGACTTGGTAAAATTCCTTTTGATGTTCTGAAGAAAATTTCTGCTTCCAAGAAACTTTGGAAAGTGGCAGGTGAAAACATATTTTTTAGAAAAGACTTTTTCTTGCGATATTCAAGAAAAAGCTGGCAGCAAATTGAGGAGACTCAGTTGCACAGTTTGACCGACTGTCAAACAGCGTGTAATCCTGAAAGTGTTAGTCATGAGGAATGCCACTATAGGAAGGACAGCAGCTGACTCTGATTATGGATGCCTTGTTTTCCCTGGCCTTTTGTGGTCTAATTGTATAAATAAGGTGGTAGAAAAGCAAAGAGGAATATACCTCTTCTGCTCGTGCTTGTAGGGAGGCAGTTAGACAGGCCAAAGCTACCATGGAGCTGA
>NW_017728910.1:28208890-28213574 GCF_001723895.1 Crocodylus porosus | reverse complement strand
GTCCCTTCCGACCCTAGCATCTATGAATCTATGAATCTTAAGGTTAGCTGTTGCTATGGTGGACAGGCCTTCTCCAGATTGCACTTGTACTGCAGTGGGAGTTGGGTGCAAATTGTCATTCTCAGAGGAGCATTCTGGGCTTGTTGCGCAACACAGCGGGAGGAAAAGCATTATGTTCCAGCCTTGGCAAAGTGTTTGAGAGGAGTATCATTTCTTGCTGAAACGGGTGGATGAAAAGACCTATGTGGTGAATTCCGTGCTTATAAAGACGTTTAGCTGTTTAATGTACAAATCCAAATATTTGAGTAGTAGGTTGTTGATAATGCTGAAGGATAAGATAATTGTTTTGTAACCAATATTTTGATGTAATAGTTTGCTTTGAGCATCTAATTAAATTTATAAATATTTTGATTTGATTTTTGTCAGCAGATTGTTTTCAGTATGTTTTTGTCAGTATATTGTTTTTCTCTGCTGTGATTTCAGATCATTTTACTTCAAGTATTTGCTGTCAAACTGCCAACTTGATTACTATTTACTGTTCTCTGTGAAACTTGGTTACATTAGTAGCCTGAACATTAAAATACAGTGTTCTAAGAAAGTACTCCTGGAATTTAATTATTGGCTTAATAGAGGGGTAGCAAATGCCAGATAGATGTGCTGAACATCATTCCTGTTTTGGATAACTTATTTTTCTTGCATGTTTGTAGTGGATTTTTAATGGTAATTTAGCTTTATTTGTCTTAAAAACAAAAATACTCATCTGCTTTGGATAGAACATGAAATATTGTGAAGAAAGTTGCATCTGAATGTGTTGTTTAAGCCCCAGCCCCCCAACCCAGACAGCTGAGTACATGTTCAAGGATTTGAGTGATATGGGATATTTTGGTCTTGGAACAATTGCCAGTGAAGTATAACATTTTTCACACTTGTGTACTGAATAAAACATAAGAATATTAAAGTACAGTCTTGGGGTTATGGGAAAAATAGAAGGGGTGCGTGTGTATGTGTTAGGGAAGGACGACCATGATTTTTTTTAACTGCATTTTATCTGACTTTATTATTCAGAAGTATTGACATAAATCCATATTAAAACGTTTGAAATGTTAGGGTTTAATTTCAATACATAAATGAAAACGATAACTATTTAAAAAGCTAAAACTAAAGGTATAAGAGAAAAAAGCACAAAAGAAAAAAGGTATAAAGCTTAGTAGATGTCTAGAGTATAAGGGGGATAGAGGTGTACTGGGAGATGCGCACTGGGTCACCTTGGACTATGATGTATCCATCGGTATGTTTGCTTCCCTAGGCACTGAATGCTCTGTGAACTTTTCGAGCATAGTTTGAAACATAAGTTTATAATAAAAGGAAGCATTCTGTAATTTAAACTTTTTGATTAGGTGTATTGAATACTTTAAGTGTATAAAAACAAATGAACAAAACCCCCAGGAATAAGAGTATAATGTGCCAGTAATGTGTCAACAAACTATAGTCAAACGAATCGGAAATCTTGTTGTATTCAGCACAGACTCCACCTGTGCTACCCGTAGTCTGTAGTGAAGGAAAGAGACTGCCCCACGTTGTACAAGTAAACACATGCAGGACCTAGCAAATAACGGATAAGATCCAGTTCTCATTGATCCTAGCAGAAACTTTTCTGTTGATATGACTGACCAGGCTCTGGATATACAGAGCCCAGTTGCCCCTCTCTGAGCTCTTGACGTGAGCCTCATATTATTTAGCTCAGCCTCTTGAGACCTTCCCGATGGAAAGATACTAAAAGCGAATGGGAGAGAGGCAGTCTCACAAAAAAAACTAGAAGCTAAACCATCTTGGGGCCCATACACACTGAGTTTTAGGCATGTGTAACTTTTTTAAAGCCACATTTTATTTTTAGAGTTGCACAAGTTAATGTATATGTTCACTGCGAGTATATTGACACAAACCATTGCGAACTGGTGGTGGATCTTTACGCTTACACTTGGATATTGCACAGAGAAGGCATGCGAAGAAATGAAAGTCAAATTCTTCTCTTATAGTTGGGCATGCAAGTGAACAAATAACTTAAAATGATTTGAAAAATTGTAATTCAGAGTAGTACTAACAGTTGGTCTCCATTATTTTGTTATATGTAGGTGACAGTTTAGATCTACTCGTGATGCAGTTAGTAATGTTTTAGAACCAAGTCATTTGTCTCTTCCTTCCTCAACTGCTGTCTTAAAAACCAAACTGGAAATGTTGAGGATATTTTGTTTGCATGTGAGACTGAGCTTTGCATTATTTAACAAGAGGCATTACTAAGCAGAGAAGATTTGAAATCTGTGGTAGCTTAATTGCTGCTATTTTCTGTATGAAGTTGGACCAGAGTTCGAAAACTGAAGTATGATGCTGTTGCTGTGCAGCAAATGTTATAGATCTCAGGTTGCAAAGAAATACATCGATTCCAAGGAAAGGAAAGCCTTGTTAACTGGAATATTTCTGTTGTTTGTAGTGTTCCTGCCTGCTTTATTGCAGGAGGTGGATTGTGTCAAGAATGAGGCAAGGGTTATAACTGTTCTTCTGGCTAGGTTGGGTCATGGATTTTGCGTCTGATGCACAGCAGATTGCTTAAACCGAGTTTTTGCACATGGCCCTTAGCTATGTGTTCCTCGTTTCCCAGGAGTCCCATATGAGATTGCTCCCCTACTTCTGCAGCTCTTGCAGTGGATAGGTAGTAGTCAAAGATCCTCAGCACCTCTGAAATCTGGAGCCTATTTAGTCACTCAGGTTGGGTATGCAAAATTAGTGGACTTATTTATCAGCTTTGGATGTAATCTTTCTTTACTTTAATTCTTTCCCTATAAATGAGAATAAGAATTCCTATGTCCCTCTGGAAGAGGGGAATCGATGCATTAATGTTTGTGGGTGGCTGCATGATAAACACCATAGAAAAGCTAGTGGGGAAAATGAGTGGCTTTCTTTCTTGTTGTAGAATTTGGTTAGTGCAGTAAATATAGCATGGGGTTACACATTCTTTGAGAATAGAGAGAAATGTGCAACAGCTGCCTTCTTCCTTGAACACTTTGTTTTGCACTGAAGGAAGCAGAAATCCTCTGGGAATGGAATACGTGATCATGTGATAGTTTTCTTTTTTTATATAGTGCATAAACACATGAAGGCAAAATTAAACTTTTACAGCCTGCCTTAATTCTGGTGTTTCCTAAACACTCATTCCCTTGGCGTCCTCACTCTGCCCCTGTGGGCTGCAGCCTCGGGACAGTGATGCTGAGCCGAGGCTCACCCCAGACTACAAATGGCTCCTTTTCTATTGCAGCTTCCGGTATTCATAAGCCTAGGAAGTCCTAACTGCAGGCTGCACCCCTGAAGCATGGTATTTCACTTGAGTTGATCTACACAAAAGTGTTCTTAGTTTGCCTTTTAGCACAGGTATTGTAAGTGAACACTACTAATTCTTTAGGACAGTCACGAGGAAAATAGCATCAGTAGATCAGGGTATAGGGCGGCTATTAACTAGGGTGTTGGGAAGACAGTGAGCAGAGAACTCTGGCTAATGCCCACTGCCTCTCATATGTATCTAAGGCAGTGGTTCTCTATCTTTTTAGACCCTAGGCATCCCTCAGAAAATGCAAACTCTTATATTTCTGTAGTCAAAATGAGTGAAAACTATGGGAATAATCCCATTGCAAAGAACCCCAACTGCAAGAGAAGGCTGAGAGGCGACCTTGTGGCTGCCTATAAATTCATCATGGGGGTGCAGAAGGGAATTGGTGAGGCTCTACTCACCAAGGCACCCCTGAGGGTTACGAGAAATAATGGCCATAAGCTAGCAGAGAGCAGATTTATACTGGACATTAGGAAGAACTTCTTCACAGAGTGGCCAAAATCTGGAATGGGCTCCCAAGGGAGGTGGTGCTCTCCCCTGCCCTGGGGGTCTTCAAGAGGAGGATAGGCATCTGGCCAGGGTCATCTGAACCCAGCACACTTTCCTGCATACGCAGGGGGTCGGACTTGGCGATCTATTGAGGTCCCTTCTGACCCTAACGTCTATGAATCTATGAACACAATGGGTCAGAATGTTTTTAACCCTATAGATTCCTATTTGAAATCTTTGGTTTGTCTTCCAAGTCGTGTTTGCACACCTAACATGTTAACATTGTGGCACCCTGGTTGAGAATTGCTGATCTAAGGAGTCAGTGGATGATGTCCAGTGAAACTCTGGAGGTGTGCATAGATAAGACAAATGATGACAGTCCTACAGTTTCCTGGGTTCCCTCTGGCCATGTCTCCTTCCTCATCTGGTAGATGGACAGCTTGTCCGGGTCCAGGAGGAGACTTACCTGAAGATCCCAGGTCTTTGTGAAACTATAGGCCCATCAGTCTAACCTCAATCATAGGGAAACTCTTTGAGAAGATCCTCAAGGAGCACATCTGTGATGGGCCGGCTTCAGGGTTGATGCTCAAGGGCAACCAGCACAGTTTCATTAGGGGCAGGTTATGTCAGACCAATCTGATTGCTTTTTATGACCAGGTCACAAAGGCAACGGATGCAGGTGTCCCCGTGGACGTAGTCTTTCTAGACTTCAGCAAGGCCTTTGACACTGTCTCCCACCCCATCCTCATTAAAAAACTAGGCAACTGTGGCATTGATGCCTACACAGTCAGATGGATTGCAGATTGGCTCAAGGGT
>NW_017728910.1:28202054-28208762 GCF_001723895.1 Crocodylus porosus | reverse complement strand
GCTGATGATACCAAAATTTGGGGTGAGGTGAGCATGCTAGTAGGGAGGGAAAGATTGCAGCAAGATCTGGATAGGTTACAGGAGTGGGCTAACATAAATGGGATGCGTTTCAATATTGACAAGTGCAGGGTGCTGCACATGGGCAGTAGGAACCAGCAGCACACTTATAGAATGGGAAACTCCCTTCTTGAGAGCATGGAGGCAGAAAGGGATCTTGGAGTCATTATTGATTCCAAGATGAACGTGGGCTGACAATGCGAGGTCACGGCTGGCAGGGCTAACGGCACCTTGTCGTGCATCCACAGGTGCATCTCAAGCAGGTCCAGAGAGGTGATCCTCCCCCTCTATGAGATGCTGGTCAGGCCACAGCTGGAGTACTGCGTCCAGTTCTGGGCGCCGCACTTCAGGAGGGATGCAGACAACATTGAAAGGGTCCAGAGGAGGGCCACCCACATGATCTGGGGACAACAGGGCAGATCCTACAACAAAAGACTGAGGGACCTAAACCTGTTCAGCTTTCACAAGAGAAGGCTGAGGGGGGACCTGATGACTATCTATAAACTCACTAGGGAGGACCAGAAGGGTTTGGGGGAGACACTGTTTCCCCTAGTGCCCCCTGCATAACAAGGAATAATGGACACACATTATTGGAGAGTAGGTTTAGATTAGACATCCGCAAGAACTACTTCACAGTTAGGACGGCTAGGATCTGGAACCAACTTCCAAGGGAAGTGGTGCTGGCTCCTACCTTGGGGGTCTTTAAGAAGAGGCTTGATGCCTACCTGGCTGGACTCATTTGAGTCCAGTCTTTTCTCCCGCCCAGGCAGGGGGTCGGATTTGAAGATTTACAAGGTCCCTTCCGACCCTACTTCTATGATTTGTAGGGCTATGGATGGGTTACTGGGCTAGATGGACCAGTGGTCTGACCCATTATGGCATCTCTTACATTATTCTGCTTTTTTTTGGATGCTTTCAGCAGCGTTGGTGGAATGAAAGCCTGTGCTCAGAGTTCTCTCTATTGTTTGAAGTACGAAATAGATTGTGATCAGGCTGCCTGATTTGATCTATAAATCATTAACCCTTTAAATACATTGTTATGTTCTGAAATGGATATAATGTTCAGAGAAATGTGTGGACATATGTAGAGAAATGTGTTCCATCTGTCCAGCTTCAGCAATGACATTGTCTGTAGGAAACTGATTTCCATCTTTGTCTGAGTCAAATGCTAGTTCAAGCCCAAAACTGATGCACATCAGTAGGAAATGGCCATTATAATGTAGCCTGAAATTTTGTGCCAAAATGAAATTCTGTGATTTAGTGATACAGTAATTGTGAAAAATGTACCCAGCACCATAGGCACTTGAAGATCAAGATCTTGTGCCGTGATGTTTGGAAAAATGTACCCAGTACCTTAAGCCCTTCAAGAAAGAAATATTATATTAATTATGTTAAATGAGAGGACAGTAAGAGAACTGTAGAAATGAGTGATGGAAAGTCTGATCGGGTCTTCTAGTTTGCCCTGTTAAGTACAAGATTATTTTGCAGTAATTTAGAGTGAAATCATGGCAAAACTTTTTAATGAATTTTTATTTGAAATATATTTATATTTGCGGGTAGATTGGGTAAAGCAGGAGTCAGTATTTTAGAATCAGTTTTACTAAGGTAGGGGAGCCTTTTTTGGTTTTACATTGTTTCCTAAAGGGGTTCAGGCTCTGAATTTGTTCAGTCTCCTCTGAAAATTTATTCTATTTATATCTGTTAAAATCTTGCTGGGTTTATCCAATTTGCTTTTAAATATCCAGAAATATGGGAGCTTCTCGCATTCTGTCTGGAGAAATTTTATGTGGAAGGAGACTTCTCACTGAATTGATTTTGCTCATATTGTTGGTAGTTGCCAGCAGTCCCTTGATTTGAGGATAAGATGTACCACGGCTCATTGATGGGTCTTGAGGTGATGTAAGAGTCCAATTCTTGAGCCACAGATCTGTCCACAGAAGTTGTATGTCTTTTCTCAGGGGAAAGTAGGCTGTACACTGGGATTTCTGCCCTTTTCCATCCTTTGTTCTCTCTTTGCTTCAAGGGCAAGGTGCTTTACCTTGAAGTGGACTGTCTCTTGGTTGAGGTTGCAGCACCGTTGCAGTCAGTTAGCAGCCAGCTCCCAGCTCTTGATGTCCACGTCTGTTTTCTTGAGGTTTGGGAGCAGAGCACTTTTTTTTTGGGAGTTGAGAGTCAGGCATATGCACTGATGCATCCTTGCTTGACTCCAGTTCAGCTGACACATGGAGCTGTCTCTGATCAAAGAACGATCGCAGTCATCTGATCACGGAGAAGCCTCTGGTCCTTGATGTACTTTTCAGGGTATCCAGATCTGGGCAGTACTTTACAAAGTTTTGTGACTGACAGAGTCTGAGGCCTTTAGGAGGTCAGTGAACTGTATATGGTTCCTGATGATGTACCTGCCACTTTTATTGGACCTGGTGGGCCACAAAGAGTGTGTCGGTTGCCCCACAGGATGATCTAAACCACACTGAGAGTCTGGCTCGACTTTCTCAACAAGAGGTAGAAGACAGCTCAGGAGGATGCGGGTGAGGATTTTCCCTGCTGTGGAAAAGAAGGCAGTTATCTCAGTAGTTCCCACACACAGACTTACTGCCTTTCTTGAAGATGGTCATAATGTAGGAGACTGAAGTGTTAAAACTGTGTGAAACAAAATCATTTCTACTTATAATGGTGGACTTCTAGAGAAAAGGTGGTCTATGTAAAATTAAACTGCTAAGTAGAGGGAACAAATTACAGAGCAATTAGTCATGTGTGAAGGTGCCCCTAAATATTTCCCTATTTATCCTCATACCTCCCAACTAGTGGCATAAAGGGCAGGGCAGACCAGCCCACCATAGCTGAGAGAACACCTTCTTGGAGGAGTTTGAACGTAGAATCTAGGTTCTGCATTGTATAGGATGGTTTGCATAGGCTTTTTTTTTTTCTTGAGCTGCGCTCTAGCTAAGGAGAGTTGATGCATATATTTGTAAAACATATTTTTCTTGTATGAGAACCTACATTCAGTTTTTGATGGTTGACTTAACATGCTGTTTCAGTATATTCTGAGTACCTGGCTGGGGTCATTTGAGCCCAGTTTTCTTTTGTGCCCAGGGCAGGGGTTTGGACTAGAAGATCTACAAGGTTCCTTCTGACCCTACATCTGTGAAATCTATGAAATTTCTGGCATGTATTCTGAGGGGCATACATAAGAGCAGATACTGGAAGGCTTGCTCCCCTTCCCTACTGTGACAGAGTTTTGTACCACCTGATTCTGTATTGGTGAAATAAGTGAAGGTCTGTTGTCCTGCTCCTTTAGTCAAAATATTCTTCTGAATACAGTAGGTATATTCATCTCAAGGGTGGCATACTTATGGACAGTATGTCCTTAGGTCACTGTAAGGCAAGAAGTTCTTGCTGTCTGGGTTGATGGCTCAGCAGGGAGGCTAAGTAGTCTGAACTCATTTTATTTACTAGCTTGATACTCATTTATTGATATGTATCTATCATTATGGTTTCAGTTCTTGGAAAGATATAAAGATCCTGTCTTACAGAGTAGAGCTGTACAGTGAAATGCCACTTATATTTGCAAATAGGAAATCAACACAGATGTTAGACAGCATGGCATGTAGCTGGGAGTTTGTGCTGAAGATATTTCCCCAGCGTGAATCACTGCAGACTGTAAATTGCTTTGACAAGTGGCAGCTCTTGCTTTGCGTGTGTACAGTACCTAGCACAGTGGTGCCCTTGTCCGACACTGCCTCCATATAAACAGCGATCGTGTATTCAGGGGAGTGGAGGAGGTCTGGGATGGCTTTGCCTAGTGCTGCGCGTTACACGCCGTTTCAGTGGAACGGAGTACAGTCATGGGAAGTGGCTGTAACACGTTGATGATTCAGACTCTGTTTCAATGAAGGAGATGATCATCATTGCCTGTCTGGATTTCTAGCATTACTCCAAAATATGTTAGTAGCAGTCAATTTCACCTATTTTAAGAACATAGTCATTGACTCGCTATACAGCAGTTACATGATGTTGTAAAATCCCAATGCGAAATGACAGGTGCCTGGTTCAGTAGTAAGTACTAAAGCAGCTGTGTTCTTCTTGTGCTAAGAACTGATGATTTTTTAAAGTTCTTTTCTTAGTCTTGCTGGTGAATCCTCTCTCTATGAGACCACCTGAAAAACAGAACATGTTCACTGGCCTGTGTTTAGATTTTGTTTTGGTTTATTTGGCTACACTTGAAAGAGCTGGTGGGAGAACAGTAGTCCACACAGTGAATTTCCCTTGATCTGTAATAACTTGCAGACCCCAGGATGCTCATGTGCTGCTGTGTAACTAGGGTGCAGGGAATGGGGCACCAGCCCCAGGTGCTGACTGTGAGAGGGTGCCAGAATTGCCCCTGCAGTCTTTGCTGTGGCAGGGGCAGCCCCATGCTGCCCCCCTCCCCAGCCATGGGAGCTGGGTGGTGCAGCACTGTACCAGGTGTATATTTGAGGGGTAGGGGGCAAATGGAGTGAGTGGAATGATGCTTCCTTCCCCACCCTTGTGAGCCCTTGCCAGATCAGGCACAGCTCTGTTCCCCGGGGGGGGGGGTGTGAACGGGGTCCCGGGGGTAGCTCCCAGGGAGTCTGGGTATGGGGATGCTGCTACTGAGTGCAAATAATATGTGGCAGCAGCAGCCCGGGACACTAAGCCTTCCCTTCCCCCTGCTGCCTGGCCCCCACCGTGATCAGTGTACCCCCAAGCCACTCTTTGCTGTAGAAACAGTATTGCAGTCACTTTGGGCTGGTTGGTTGTTTTTTAACCAATAGTAGTGCATGATGCAGTCTTCAGCCTGTTTGCCATTAGCTCCTTTGCAGTTAGTAACTGAAAGTCAGCCGCAGTGTTTTAGTTGTGGTATCAGTGACTGAGGAAACTAGAAATATTCAGAATTAAAATCCTTTGGTAGCTGGCCTTTTCTTCTAAAATCAGTCATTTAAAAATACCTAACCAGAATTAGTTGTCCTGGAAGGTCAGACAGAACTGGTTATATGCTTTCTTTTATCTAAGCATACGTGGTTGCTCATGCTTTTATTCTACATATTCTGTCAGTGTGAGAAGAAACACTTTCTGTGACATTTTAACTTACAGCTAACATTCATTGAGATTTTATTCCCTTATTTGTTAGGGCCCTGGTTATGCTGTCTTGTTAGTTTTTTTTCTCCCCACTAAATCTGTTTAATTTTTTCAAAATTTTGAATGTTTTCCTCCACTGAACTGACCCATGATCACCCAGTTCTGTATCAGGACTTGTGTTTTGCCAGCAAACTTGATTATTTTGCAAATTTCTTCTTACTGGTCATATGAATAAAAGTCAGTCACATTAGAGCAAACACAGATCCTCCTGGATGTGTTTTTTCAGGCCCAAGTAGCTCTATTAATTTTTCACTCTCTTTGAACCTGTTTTTCTCCATTCAAATGCCCTCCACATACATTTTGACCTTGGAAATGCACAGTATCAACAGTTTTTCTGAAAACAACCATCTTTTTCTCTTGCTCTCAAGACTTGTCAGCTGTGTTGTCAAATCCCTTAATAGCTTTGATGTCCCATTTCTGCCCCTTTCCCCAGGAGTTGGAAAACCTCGATGAGGAACTGATTCTGGAATAGCACTGGTGCTGGGCACTGTGGCTGAGGCATCGTTTTGCTAAAACTTTTCCAGACTAGGAACTCTAACTAAAGCCACGATCCTGCAGAGAGGTCCATAGGATTATGATTCCTGCACATTCATGGAACCTTTACTGGCTTAGGCAGGATCTGTCCATGAAGAGCTTGTAACAGGGGTGGGGTCTGCATTTTGGATGGTTTTTAAAAAACATCTGGTTTAGTTCATGATGGCCAACGTGACCTGCTTGTAGATGCTGCTTTTTGAAAACAGCTTTGCCCCCAGGGACAGTCATACTAGTCCTGTGGCGAGGGTTTCTGTGTCCTTTCCCCTCCCCACTCCTAGCCTGACCTGTTCCTCAGCGATCACTGCTGTAGTGGCACTGTTCAGGTTATAGGTCTATTTGCCTAGGTTTTTTTTCCCTTAAAACTTGGTAGTAATTTCATATAACTTAACTGAGAACACTTCCTCTGTTTCTAGAGTGATTTTTTTAAATACTGTTAATGCCAACATTTCTTCATATTGTCACAATTCTGGCTGGGTTTTCTCTTACCCAACATTTTTGTCAGTCTTTGCTTCCTGTTCTTTCCTGATTTCCTTTCCATATGTAATCCTGATTTTTCTTTACTTATTTTTCCCTTGGAATTTGTATGGCTACTAAAAGCTTCTGTTTTCACACAGAAATATAGCTAACAGTTTTATCTAATAAATTGATGCTTGCTATCTCCTGAAAACTAAATGAGCTCTCAAGGCTGCCACTGTTTATATCATGTTGTTTCTTTCCTTTTTTTAAACAACCCAAGGACATTAGATTCTTTGGAATGACCTTTATTTCTTTCAGTATTTTAAGCAATATTTCACAAGTATTTTTCTTAGGCCCAGGGAGTGAGAGAATATTATCAGTTTGTGTTATATTTCCTCTCCTAAACCAATTCTGTTATTTTAAAAACTTTTTATCTCTACTAACGGAATTCCTCTGTGTGCCTCTTCCTTTCTGCTTGCTATTTAAACTCATCCCCAGCATCTC
>NW_017728910.1:28194780-28200574 GCF_001723895.1 Crocodylus porosus | reverse complement strand
GTTGTCCTGGAAGGTCAGACAGAACTGGTTATATGCTTTCTTTTATCTAAGCATACGTGGTTGCTCATGCTTTTATTCTACATATTCTGTCAGTGTGAGAAGAAACACTTTCTGTGACATTTTAACTTACAGCTAACATTCATTGAGATTTTATTCCCTTATTTGTTAGGGCCCTGGTTATGCTGTCTTGTTAGTTTTTTTTCTCCCCACTAAATCTGTTTAATTTTTTCAAAATTTTGAATGTTTTCCTCCACTGAACTGACCCATGATCACCCAGTTCTGTATCAGGACTTGTGTTTTGCCAGCAAACTTGATTATTTTGCAAATTTCTTCTTACTGGTCATATGAATAAAAGTCAGTCACATTAGAGCAAACACAGATCCTCCTGGATGTGTTTTTTCAGGCCCAAGTAGCTCTATTAATTTTTCACTCTCTTTGAACCTGTTTTTCTCCATTCAAATGCCCTCCACATACATTTTGACCTTGGAAATGCACAGTATCAACAGTTTTTCTGAAAACAACCATCTTTTTCTCTTGCTCTCAAGACTTGTCAGCTGTGTTGTCAAATCCCTTAATAGCTTTGATGTCCCATTTCTGCCCCTTTCCCCAGGAGTTGGAAAACCTCGATGAGGAACTGATTCTGGAATAGCACTGGTGCTGGGCACTGTGGCTGAGGCATCGTTTTGCTAAAACTTTTCCAGACTAGGAACTCTAACTAAAGCCACGATCCTGCAGAGAGGTCCATAGGATTATGATTCCTGCACATTCATGGAACCTTTACTGGCTTAGGCAGGATCTGTCCATGAAGAGCTTGTAACAGGGGTGGGGTCTGCATTTTGGATGGTTTTTAAAAAACATCTGGTTTAGTTCATGATGGCCAACGTGACCTGCTTGTAGATGCTGCTTTTTGAAAACAGCTTTGCCCCCAGGGACAGTCATACTAGTCCTGTGGCGAGGGTTTCTGTGTCCTTTCCCCTCCCCACTCCTAGCCTGACCTGTTCCTCAGCGATCACTGCTGTAGTGGCACTGTTCAGGTTATAGGTCTATTTGCCTAGGTTTTTTTTCCCTTAAAACTTGGTAGTAATTTCATATAACTTAACTGAGAACACTTCCTCTGTTTCTAGAGTGATTTTTTTAAATACTGTTAATGCCAACATTTCTTCATATTGTCACAATTCTGGCTGGGTTTTCTCTTACCCAACATTTTTGTCAGTCTTTGCTTCCTGTTCTTTCCTGATTTCCTTTCCATATGTAATCCTGATTTTTCTTTACTTATTTTTCCCTTGGAATTTGTATGGCTACTAAAAGCTTCTGTTTTCACACAGAAATATAGCTAACAGTTTTATCTAATAAATTGATGCTTGCTATCTCCTGAAAACTAAATGAGCTCTCAAGGCTGCCACTGTTTATATCATGTTGTTTCTTTCCTTTTTTTAAACAACCCAAGGACATTAGATTCTTTGGAATGACCTTTATTTCTTTCAGTATTTTAAGCAATATTTCACAAGTATTTTTCTTAGGCCCAGGGAGTGAGAGAATATTATCAGTTTGTGTTATATTTCCTCTCCTAAACCAATTCTGTTATTTTAAAAACTTTTTATCTCTATTAACGGAATTCCTCTGTGTGCCTCTTCCTTTCTGCTTGCTATTTAAACTCATCCCCAGCATCTCTGTGTACTTTCAGCCAGAATATTAGATCTTTTTGTCTGTGTGTAATCCACGGCTCTTCTGTCTGCCCCATTGTTCTCAAGAGATCCCATGCATCACATTCACATATTGTTTACATAGGTCGTAGGTATGGATGATATTTTAGCTTAGTGGTGCTCAACCTTTTTCCCTGGCAGACTGCATGGGCAGTGTCTGATCCCTCTGCAGGCTGGATCCAGCTGGTGTTCCTGATCTGGGGCAGGTGTAGTGCACGGAGGAGGGAAGGGGGCAGCCCAGCCCTGTTTTAGATGAATAGGACAGAGCCTTGGCTGAAAAAACTTACTGTCTAAACAGCCCAAGTGTAAGCAGATGAAAGTAGCCCATGTGAGAAGTGGAGAGAAATGCCACAGAGAATGAGGTAGCAGAGGTAGAAACCTAAAGACAATAGATTTTAAGTTGCATTTTTAGTACACTTCATACACCTGGGAGCAGACATGGCCGAAGCATGATTTTGAGCTAACCCCTGTTGTTTTAGTTTAGTGTTAGTTTAGTGATAAATTCCTGACACCTGGTTTGCATTACTTAATTTTATCTGTTCGTTACTGGTTGGAATATGGCCCAGAGCTGCTGTATTTCTTCCAGTCTCAGCCTGGATCTATTCCACTTGTCTTGCAGAACTGCCTGTGCTATCGCAGATCACAAGAGTTGTGCTCTTGGGCAGTTAGGTTCCTCTGTTTGCTGACCACAAATGAGTCACTGAGTTTCCCTGTGCTTAATTCCCTGTTTGTAAAACTGAGATGATGCTTGTTCTGCCTCAGGAACATAGGGCTATAGTGGAGCTTCTGTGTCATGAAAGTTCAGTTCCCAGGTATACCAGGCAAGCAAGTCATATCGGTCCTCTCATTAACCGATCCAGCTTCATCTTAAAGCTAGTTGGGGTTTTTTTTTTTCTGTTTCTTCCTGCTACTTGTATTGGGAGGCTGTTACAGAACTTGGGAGCTTTGGTGCTTGTTGCATCCTCATGGTCCTGTAGCTTAAATAGCTTTTCTGCATCCCTGTGTTTTGTTCTTTCTCTACAATCTTATGTATAACAGTATTAATACTCCTTCTCAGATTTTGTTTTGCAAGGCTAAATAAGCTAAACTTTTTTAGTAGTTCATTCCCCAATTGTCCTAGCTACTCTCTGAACCCATTGCAATTTGAATTAATCACTTTTGAATATGGATCACCAACATTCTAGACAGTATTCTTGATGTCTCCCCAGTGCCTTGTATGGGAGCATTAATATTTCTCTATTGCTACTGGAAATGCCTTTCATGCAACCTACAACCACATCTGCCTGTTTTGTGGCCACCTCACTTTGCCTCACTGTCCTGTGATTAACTAATACACCCAGGTCTTCCTTATTCTCTGTCATATCAGCCTGGGCAATGATCAGGTGATATTAGGAATGTGTGGTAACCCTCAAATGCGTAATCTTGTGATTTGTGCTACTGAGCCACCTCGCTGCAATCTATTGAAAGTCAGCCCTTGACACAGATTTTACCCCAGCACTCTTCTACCCAGGAGTAGGGGGTCGGACTTGATTATCTTCCAAGGTCCCTTCCGCCCCTAAAAATCTCTGAATCTGTTAATCTTATCCCTTTATTCTAGTTCTCCAGGATCATCCAGTTCTTCCTGTATGATACCTGGATCCTGTTTTAATGATGCCTCCCAAATTTTTGTCATCATAGATTTCATAAGCCCACTCATTTTTTGTTACGCATGAAGTCATTAAAAAAAGTTTGTTCCTTTTAATGACTTCCCGAGACTGATCCTGACTGCTCTCCAGCCTGCTAGTTCTTTATTCAGCCCCCAGTACATTGTTGTCAGCCCTTTAATCAAATTTCTTGCATGTTGCAGTTCTTGTACTAATCCCTATTTGGTGCCTCTTAATATTTTTCTTTGTGGCATTTATTGGAAAATAATAGTGTTACTGGGCTAGAAGGGACTTGTTTAAGTTTCACTTAAACTTCCAGCACTGGAGTGACCATGATCTCCCAAGATGAACCAGTTCCAGTGCTTTCCTGCATTTCAGGCAGATGAGACTTAATTTTTTACTACTTTTACCTAGATCAGTACCTCTCAGCCAACCTTTCTGATCCTATGGCTTGCCTCTTCCTTACAGCCCACTCTGCCTTCTCTCCCTAGCCCCCAATCATATCACACCTGGTTTTGCACCCAGTCTTGCCCACATGTCATGCACAGCTCACAGGCCTCTTGCCAGGCAGGCTTCAGGGACACTGAGCATGCTGCGTACTCCAGCTCTGGAACAAAAGCAGTGTGCACTTGTGCAGCCCCAGGTTTGGACCAGTTAACACCGTCTCATAGAGGAAATTAGCCCTCCCACAGCGTCGCTGGTTCCTGTTTGAGCAGTGCCTGTATGGGAAAGCCTGGTGTCTCATTGATGTTGCAGGACTGTTCAGGGAAGTCAGCTGATGTGCCCCCACCCCAGTCCTCTCTATCCATTTGTGGCCACCAGTTGAGAACTCCTGGTTTAGAAAATTTGTTATTTTATCAGAGCCAGATACCACGTTTCTCTGGCATGATTTCTTTAGCCAACCTATACTGATTTTTAGCCGTTTACTCCTGTGTCTTCATTCCTTCCTTCATAATGTGTTTTAAAGACTGGCATACTAGTGAGATCACGTTACTGGGCCTGTAGTTGCCTGGGTCCCTTTGTTTCCCCCCTTCTTTAGACATAGGTACCTTGTCTCCTGTTCTCCAGTTCTGTGGTACCACCCATGACCAAAGAGATTTGTTAGAAATCCATGCTGTCCAGCCTGAAATACCGTGTGCCAATTCTTTCAAAACTAGGAGAATACCCGTGTCTGCTGATTTGAGCAGACGGAGCTCTTAGTGTTCTGCTGTTTCTTTGGGTATGGTAATTTCTATTTCCTCATCATTCCTCTTATCTAATTTGTCTTTGCCCTTGTGTTCAGTCTCATTTTATTGAAAAGTTAAGACAAAGTAGTCATTTAGTCTAGGGCCACACCTGCATTATCTTTAGTCACTTCTCTTCCCTTGTTCTCTCTGTATGACTGAAAAACCTTTTGCTATCTGTTTTATTTTCCTTTACATATCTAACATCCCTCCCTCTCTCCTTCCTGTCCTTTGAAACTTTATCAGTTTTTTCTTGCATTTCTAGTAGGCTTTCTCCCTGTTTCTGATATTCTTGTCAAGGTGGCTGTTTGTGGAGTTCAGGTTTGGAACTCCTTCCTGTATGTTTGGGGTGTAAGTTTCAGCTGGTTAATGCACCTGTCTCTTAAAACAAAGAAAACTGAAGCCCTTGAGGTCTTCGGACCGGGTGACTTCACTAACTACTTCCCTTATGTTTTTTAAATGTTGCCCCCCTGAAATGGAACACCGTAGTTTCAGACCTTTTTGTTTATTCTTCCATCAGCTTGACCTGTGCTATAAAGCTAAATTGATATTTGTGTGGTCTTCCTTCCTGTAGCTTTGATTATGGGGTTCATGTAAGTACATATATTGGCACCTACAAATGGTGAGATGATTAAAACAAATCGTCTTAAGGTGCTTTTGTGGCTGCAGTTTTAAAGTGGCTACATTGAATGCATTAAGTGTTGGATAGTATAGCAAGAAAGGTGTGCAGGAGGCATCTTTGGTATCAAGTGCTTGGAATGATCGCTTCACTGCAATTCTGTAAAGTATTTTAGAGGCCTGATAGAAAACCAGGAACATAACCTTATATTTAAGATCCTGAAATCAAATCCCAAATAGCAAGATCCTTCAAACGCTATAGAGCAAATTTGTGATATTAGCACTTTCAGTTCATCTTTTACCTGATCCTAACTTGCAAAGATACCAGTGGTTTTCTCAAGTTTTGAAATGGAATATATATGAGAAAATGCTTTAAAAATCCCAAAACTTCTTTGATACTTTCTGCATTCTCAGACATTGTATTTGTTTTGTACCCTTCAAATGTGGGTTCCTTTACACTGGTTGCAAATTAGGCATGTATGACACTAGGGTTGACTTGCCACTAAAATACCTATGGAAGATTTTATTCTAGAGTTGTTGCTTAGTATGGATTAAGTACATGTTCCATTTGACTAAATAAGTTTATAGTTTCATAGTTTCTAGGGTC
>NW_017728910.1:28189188-28194095 GCF_001723895.1 Crocodylus porosus | reverse complement strand
TGGATGAGGTCAGGTTAGAGGGGAGAGGCTATGCTACACTACACTTATCCTCAAGCTTGGTTGCTTTAGTCACTGTTGTTTTATGTAGGAAGTAGATTATACTAGTGTGCTGCTGGTTTCTGATGGACTGGATCCTACCTGGTCTAGGAAATATGCTGTCAGATGTATTATTTGACTGAAGATTCAACAGGTATGACAATGTAAATGGATTTATGGGCTGCATGTAAAGGTCTAGTCCAGTGGTTATCCATCTGTTTAAACTCAAGGCACCCCTTGTAAAATGCAACCTCTTGTTTTTAACCACAGAAAAATAATACAGCTTTCTTTTTCTGTTTAGAGCTCAGAAAAAACTCAGTAGTCAGAATATTTTTAATGCTATAGATTTCGGGGGTGCTTTGATCTTTTCAAGCGTGCTGCAGGGTGCCTTGCAGTGTTCGCACTGTTACTTGTGCAAACATAATTCACAAGGTAAAACCAGAGGTTTCCAGTATGTTCAAATCATTCTGGCCTGCTGTGGTCTTTCTGAGTTTTTTACAACAGAAGAATTGCTTTGTTTTCTTACTGCACAATTATAACAGGAAAACAAAGAGCTGGTGTTTTCAGGGAGGTGCCTCCAGTTTACCAAGGGGTGCGTTGAGTCTAAAAAGGCTGAGGGCCATTGCCTTAGATACATTTTGAGAGGCAGTGGGCACTAGGCTGAGTTCTCTGCTTGGTGTCCTCCCATCTAAAAAGTTCAAGAACCACAGGACATGGGTCACCTCAGTTTTTATTCTTTAAAAAAGATTTAGTCCTGGCCTGGATTCTTCTCCCATCCTTTCTTCTGCTCCTCCAGCTGAGGCAGTGCAGAGAGGATTACTGTAGCACACTGAGCCCCATGGGTTGAGGGGAGGGGAAATGCCTTTTGGAGAGTTCACGTTGTAGTATGAAGGGGTTACCTGTTTGCACAAACCATTCCCCTTGCAGCAGCTGTTCTGGTTTTGGGCCTTCCTGTCTGGAGTTTGAATAGCTGAGGAGGCCACAGATGTTTTGCTCTGCATCAGCACTGAGTTGAACCAGAAGATTTGCTCCTGTAGTCCTAATTTCAGAGCTGTTTGGCTGAGACTGCTGGCCCAAGCCCCAGTCCCAGCTTCCACTTCTCTCTGGACGTTAATTCATGAAGGACAGACATTCCTGGTACTTGTCACAATTGACGTCCAGTCCTTGCTGTTGCTCCATGACTGTTTCCTGCATTTATAACAGATTTTTGTTTTGGCTCAGAGCAGGGACTTGGTCTGAATTACGAGAATGTTATGTGAACTGTAAATAATCCCTGTCCCAGATGTTTTCAGTAGAGAAAATAGGCCTATTTTATATTCTTTTGCTTTGCTTGGAACAGCTAAAATGAGAAGAAACGAGTAAACTCTGAAGAAGCAAGTGCATATCCTAGTAAAACATACTTCAGTCAGCTGTCCAGAGCGTGTGCTCCGACCTTGCACTCATTCTCTCCAGATAGCTTGGAAAGTGTCATTGATGTATTAATATGGCTATGCTCAGTGCAGGAGGTCAGGGAACATGCTTATTTATTTTCTATCTTTTTCCTAATAATTTATCCTTGTTTTGATCCTGTCAAGTACACTTACCCATAAGAGTTTCTGGATGGTAGGATGAGCTGTAGAAGCAGCCAGAGCAAGGGAACTTTAGGCCCAGTTATGAAGGGTTAAATGGGGTCTAAGTCAGGCCACCATTTCTTCCTTGATAGCTCCAGGGCCCAGAGCTTGCCCAGGGCTGTGGGCAGCACTTCTCTCACTATGTAGCCTTGCGAGGAAAGTTGCAGAGGTGAATGAGCTAGTGAGGAAATGGCCCATTTAGAGAACTTTCTATCCTGACTTGGACTTGGCAGAATGAGGAGAAAGAAACTTGTTCTTTGCTTTAAACCTTCTCTTCAGTGTCTTCATCTTGGCTTCACTGAACACCTGCATGTCAGCTCTTCTCTATTGACCTGCCTACCTGTCTGTGTCCTGGAACACAATGGGGATAGGAAGGGACCTCAGGAGGTCATGTCTAGTCCAACCCCCTGCTCAAAGCAGGACCATCCTCTAGTATCTGCCCTTCCTGCCCTTTTGTTTCCATTTAGTCAGTTCCTTCCTAACTCCTTCCTCTTCCTTCTCCTCCAAAAAAGAAAAAGACTGAAGTGAACGTGTTTCTGCTACCATTGGACTGTTTGGCATGTTCCACCTCTGCTTGCAACCTGTGCTTGTCTGGCCTGTTCAGATCTCCACTTTTTTGCAGCAGGGACTGGCTGCTGCTCCCTGTTTTTTTGCCAAGAGTCTGATGCAGTGAAAACCCATTACTGATTGGTCCTCAGCTCTGTCGGTGAACATAATTAAGTCTTTTTTTTTTTAATCTGGCAGACCCACTGAGGAATGAAGTCATCGTGGCTTGTGCTCTGGGTGTCTAAACCTTTTGATACTTGTTCCTTTCTTTCTCCTCTTGTACAGTTTGAATTCCACATGTTCTTTGAAAACATATCTATTGTAGAAACTAGATGGAAGCAAGCTGTTTGCAGACAAGGAGCAACAAAGAGTTCTTGACTGTGCGGCATGATTGTTGGCCTGCACATTTTGACTCTGGAAGATATTCTTAGTTGCACTAGAATATAGCTGTGCTGTGTATGAGCTAGTTGCTGCAGTTATAGCGAGCATGTCCCATAGAAACCATTAAGCGCCAAAGGTCTGATCCAAAAGCTTTAGCTCTGTATTTCCTGGCTTGAATTAATGTACATAGCAGCGAGTTTTCAGAATTTTCAGTGGGAATGGACTGTTCCAGTGTGCTAACACAGAGGAAGAGCTGAGCAAAATCGCAGAACATTGTGCAACTTCGGATATGAAGGGCCTGTGTCATGTTCAGAGATGGTGGTGTAGCCAGAGAGCCATCTTGTCGCAAGCCCAGCATTGATGCTTGACTCTCTGGCTTGGATCAGTGGTCCTCAACCTTTATAGATTCAGGGAACCACTCCACAAGTCTTGACTTTGGCAGCACCCTTGTTGAGAACCAGCTGTGCTGTCTTGGCTTACCTCAGTGGTTCTCAGCTGGGGTGCTGCATTGCTGTGGCCAGGTAAAAATGCCTTGCATGCTTCATGTACAGCTGCACTGGGAAGAGCAATGGCTCCAGCAGACACTTCTCCTGCATTAGGGCTTTCTGATGAGCTTAAAGTAGGCTGGAGTGTGCACTTATGCTGCAGCCCTTCCAGGTCCAACCCTGCACCTAGTCTCCCAGCAACTGGTGCAGGGGCAGGTGGAACTGTCCTGTGCACCTCTTTCCAGGAGGAGCGTGGGATGGCCAAACTGGGAAGGGCTGTGGCACCAGCAGGCTCTCCTGTCTGCTTGAGGCTTATTGGAGCGTGTGCCTGTACCGAATCCCCTCCTGGTCGGGCTACACACGAGGCTCACAGGCACTCTCACCTGGCCGTGGGGGCAATGCCTGTGCCACCGCACCCTGGTTGAGAGCCGGTGGTTGAGACAAGTAGGTGACTGAAAGTATTTTACTTTACTGTGTCAGGGTTTGCTGCAGGTAGTGGTTCAGTGCGACTCTTCTCAGCTCTGATTTGGAGGAATGTGTTTGGGTTTCTATCAGAGAGCAGTGACTAGAATTTTGTGGTGCAACTTTTGGATGCATTTAGAGTGGCAAGGCATTGACCTGAGCACATCTTGCACCATCATAAACTCTGTAAAACTTCTTTTCTGTAAGACAAGGTTCTTTGGGTGAATCTGATATCTGTTATTAGACCAACTAAATAGCTGGAGAACAATTTTTAAGCAAGCTTTCAGGTTCAAAAACCCATCATCAGGCTAAGGAAGTTTCAGCAGTTGATGTGTACTCTTCCTGGATGGAATGAAAAGTAAAAAAGCCGGAGGCTGGGCTGGTATGCATACAAGATAGGCAGTCAGTGAAAATGTAGATAGAAGAGTCAGTGGGTCTCTTCTGTAAGGCATTTGTCTGTGCTTCAAGTAGCAGCAGCAGCAGTAATATACTTTGCACCTAATGCAGTACGGTTGTTCCAATGCTCAAGCTGTTTTAGTCATGAGTTTTGTGTGTGAGAAATGCAAGCAGCTTCTACTGGCCTATGAAAATATGAAAGAGAAACTGAATCTGACTGAATTCATGATGGAAAAAGCCAGGCACCTGCATCATCTAGCATTGTCTTGCAGAGGCACTCGTTTTTTTTTAAATGTTTCGTTTCTCTGATATTGAGTCTAAACTTTCTTTCCAAACCTTATCCCTGGGTTTTGTAACACTATCACATTGTGCTTCCTGCTGCCCAAGAGAGACAATATGTTTGGCCCCTACCTCGTCTATCCCAGTGCTGATGGCTCTTCCCTTCCTACTGTGTTAATATCTCCAAATGTTAGTAAGCCCATCATGCTTTTATGTAGCCATTAGCCAAGCTAATGGTTTCCTCCTGTTATTCCCTCCACCCCTTCTTCAAAAGACTTCTCAGTCAATATTTTTCTGATAATGACATGAACTGAACATGTAGTCACAAAGTATATTTTGTGTAATGCCTTAGTATGCAACATATTATTTTAATCTTGCAGGGCTGCTTTAGAAGAAGTGGAAGGAGATGTGACAGAATTAGAACTGAAACTGGATAAGGTAAGATGCTTAATGTGACTATGGGTATGTTGTAAACTTAAAAAAATGATATTGCTTAGTAGGATTAAATGAATCTTCAGTTTCTGCTTTTCCATGGTGAGTGCCACTTGTATTGTCTTGTGCTTAGTGGTATCTTAACATGTAGCTGGTACATTTGGCAGTGCAGTAGCACATTTTGCATGACACATTTGTGCAGTGCTAAATCAGACTTAGTTTCATAGTTTCTAGGGTTGGAAGGGACCTGAGCAGATTTCATAGATTTCATAGACATTAG
>NW_017728910.1:28176284-28183279 GCF_001723895.1 Crocodylus porosus | reverse complement strand
TTTGAGCCCAGTTTTTTTTTTTCTCCTGCTCTGGCAGGGGGTCGGACTTGACGATCTATATGGTCCCTTCCGACCCCTACTTCTATGAACTCTCACATTTTATAAAGTGATGCAATAGCCATAAAATTTAAAAGTAAAAGAACTGTAGAGATTGTGGCCTTATTTCTTTAATAGACAACAAAAGAGGGGAAATCACTGGAAATAAGTTTTCCAGATGGCCATGCTCTGTTGTATTTCTGCTGTAATCCAGAAGTGCAAATTCACCTTCTCAATTCCAACACTTGTCTTTAATGAACTTTTTGTGGTTACAAGTATTTTAAAAATAAATTGACTCCTATTGGCCATTACATCACCTTTAACTAATTCTGCTTGGATTGTGACTTTTAGTGCTGTATCAAACTGGACTTTGTATATAGTACCTTTTTTCTTACTCTGTTTACTTGAATTGAATGCTTGTATAACATTGCTTCCTTCTGAAGCAAGCTTGTTTGCATGTGTTTTTAGGTGGGAACAAACTTGTTCTAATAAGCATACAGCAAAAGTTTTCCTGCTTGCTTGCTTTTTTAAATCTCATTTGAAGCACACACCCCTGTCCCAGCTGCAGTCAGGCTAGAACCAAAGTGAGGATTTGGAAGCAGACAGCTGGACATGAATTGGGGCACCTGTAGTTTGATGCTTTTTGTAAGGGAAAAAAAAATTTGAAATCCCTCTTTCCAACTAGCTAGGCTCATTTGAACACTTTTAGGATCCTGAACTCTAGGATTAGGAGCAATGACCTCAAACTGCAGCAGAGGAAGCTTATGTTAGACAGTAGGAAGAACTTTCTAACTATGGGGGTGTTGAAACAGGCTGTCCAGAGAAGCTGTACAACCTTCATCCTTGGGAGTTTTCAAGAGCAGGTTGGACAGTCACTTGACTGGGATGGTTTAATCAGGGATAATCCTGCCCTGAGCCTGAAGCTGGATGAGATGACCTTGTGAGATCCTTTCCAGCCTGCCTTTCCTGTCATCCTAAAAACCTATATCATAAAAACCCTGGAGTACTGAGTCCGGTTTTGGGCTCCACAATTCAAAAAGGATGTTGAGAAGCTTGAAAGAGTCCAGAGGAGAGCCACGCGCATGATCAGAGGTTAGGAAAACAGATCTTACGATGATAGGCTGAGAGACATGGGACTCTTTAGCCTGGAAAAGCGTAGGCTCAGGGGTGATCTGATGGCCACCTATAAGTTTATCAGAGGTGACCACCAGGATCTGGGGGAACGTTTGTTCACCAGAGCGCCCCAAGGGATGACGAGGTCGAAAGGTCACAAACTCCTGCAAGACCGCTTCAGGCTGGTCATAAGGAAGAATTTCTTTACTGTCCCAGTCCCCAAGGTCTGGAACAGTCTGCCAGCGGAGGTGGTTCAAGCACCTACATTGAACACCTTCAGGAGTAAATTGGATGCTTATCTTGCTGGGATCCTATGACCCCAGCTGACTTCCTGCCCTTTGGGCAGGGGGCTGGACTCGATGATCTCCCCAGGTCCCTTCCAGCCCTGATGTCTATGAAATCTATGAAAATCTATACCAGAAACTGGTGCTGGATGGAAAACTAAGTTTTCAAATGAATTTTTGACTAGTTCTAGTTTAACCTGCTTTTAAACCTTCCCCTTAAATTTGTGTGAAAGCTGTTTGTGAAAAGCTTTGTCGGAGGGCATGTCAGCTGAGATTGAAATATTTTTAGCAATAATCTAAATCAGTGGTCTCCAAACTTGTTTGATCGTGCACCCCTATCAGTAAAAAAATTGTAAGCATGCACCCCCAATATATGTATATTTATATAATTAGAAGTTCTCGTATTTTCTTTCTGCATCCCAATGGATTGTCTTGCACAGCCCCTGGGGTGTGTGCACCCCACTTTGGAGACCACTGATCTAAATAAACATTTATTGGGTAAAGAAAACTGACAAGAATGAGATCATGTTTGAAGAACAAAATATTGTTGTCAAATCAGAATGGTTGAGAAAAATAGCACTGAAGGATTGCCTATTTAAAAATATAACAGCCTCAGTATTGCATATTCCTAACACATGCAAATGCAGTAACACCTATTAACTATGATACAGAACTTTCGGGGGGTAATACTTTAAGTAATGATTTTGCTTAAGGAGAGTTCAGTTGATTACTGGCCAGTTGACCACATGGCACCATGCTGAAATTCCTATTTGGTCAAGTGATTGATTGATTGATTGATTTTTTTAAAATAATTTATAAGACTATTCAGATGACTCTGGACTTCATTAGAATAGCACCAATAATTCGGCATGTTGGCAGAAAGGAAGAGTTTTGAGGAAATATGCGGCATGAATTTCTTACCAAGTTTTGCACTGGATTGTCAGTCCAAAGTGGGAGGGAGGCTTTATGGGGGAGGTGTGACTAAGAGAAGTTTTAGGTAGTTCTTGGGGTCTCGGAGAACCAGCTCAAACCAGTTTGTTAGTGGTCCTTAGAAAGGGTCAGTTAGGCAAAAATGAGTGCTGAGAAGATGTACAAAGGGGTCTTCCTTATCTCTGGTCTCCCCTGTAGCTGGAATTTAACTGAGTTGGATGATGTCCATGGGCCCATTAAATTGGCTTCTTCCTTGCAAAAGACACTTAACACACTAGACAAGAAGTCCTCAGAATTTATTAGCATGCCTGTTTGGTGAGTGTTCATTGCAGAAAACAACGGAGGCTTTTTAGGGGAAGGGAACAGGTCTGGGTTTCTGCATAACCCTGTGCTTACCATATTTTATGAGCAAAGAGCTGCTGCCTAGTAGTACATCAACTACATGAGGTTATAGGATTCATTATCTGTATGATTAAAACTAAGAAACTTAGTTAAAAACTACATATTTTAATCCTAAAACAGCAGTGTGTATCCCTTTTATTTTCTATAACTTGTGTCAACACTCTGCCAACAAGGGAGTAAAGTGAGGGGGAGACAAAATGCTGGTTCTCCCTAAAAAACAGCTGTTGAGTCATTTTTGCTTTAAACTCTGGCATGGAAATGGGAATAGGAACTCCTACAGAATGTGTTAGCCATGATATATGAACACATCTGGAAGTTCCTTTTCTTGAAAGTTTTATGATAGGTCTTTTAATACCTCTGCTTTTTGCAGTGAGAAATGAGAGGATATTCGTGTTTGTTCAATGTGAATAATACAGTTAATTTTGTTGTCTGGGGGTCTCTTTTCGTGCTTAAGGGACAGTATGTCTGTATGCATTTACAAAGTAATGAGTACAATTCTGATAGTTCACAAATTATATACTATAGCTGCCCTATTGACTTACAGAGTTTTTTTTAATGGCTAAATTCGCAGAGCATGCCACAAAACAAGGGGTGGTGGTGACAGTTGGATTAGGGAGTATCATTACTTCCTTATGGTTAGGACAGTTGTCCAGGACTGGGAGACCTGGGTTCATGTCTTCCTCTGCCCAGTGTAGTTTGAACCCACATCTCCAGTTCCCAGGAGAATGACTTCAGTGCCAGGATATGGGGCATTATAGGGCAGGGTGCACTTAATCTCTGCCTTGCAGCTCTTCTGCTTTGGAAATGCTTGCGCTTGCTGGAGCAAAGTGGTATTTCTTGCCTGCCAGGTGAGACCCTCCCCACCAGTCTACAAAGTCACTTCTTCCATCTTGCTCTTTGACCCAGTGTTATATCTGCTCTCTGCCTGATTTGGAGCTGGGGGGGAGCCAAGTTCTCCCACTTCTCAGGAGAGCATCCTACCCACCAGGCTAGTCACTCTTTCACTCTGGCTCAGTGTGTATTTGAGCATTTCATTCAGATGTAGGAGAGCTTTGGAGCACGCTGTGTCAAAGTACCCCATTGTGAGCTGGTTCACATACTCCAGGGCAGGGTTGAAATCCCTGTGGGTAGAGAAGGGACTTGAACCTGCATTTCATACAGTCCTGGCAAGGGCCAGTTACTGGAAAAGGTAGTGGCATGAATTAGTGCCACTGCTGTTTCCTGGTCTGTAAATTCAGCTCTCTGCTTCCTTTGCTTTTCTTTTGATACCTCAAAATGAAACAGTTCTTTTTTCCTTTTTGCAGAAAAGCCCAAAACATGTTTAATGCGGCTGTATCTCAGGGGCGGGCAATTATTTCGGGCAGAGGGCCGCTTACCAGTTTTGGCAAGCTGTCGAGGGCTGCATGGGTAGTCCTGCCCCTTGACAGGTGCCCCACCCCCGGTCACCATTTTGGGACCAATGTTCCAGGGCCAGCACTGGTGGAGCCCAAAGCGGGGCGCAGGCTGAAAAGGGGTCTGGGAAGCCAGGCTGGGCTGCACCAGCAGGGAAAGGGGGGAGCTGGCCTAGCTCCATAGAGTCCTTGCCAGCCAGGACCCTGTACCCCTGCTGCCCTGCTCTGGGCCCCGCTGGCGCTAGTGCCGGGACACACCAGTGCGGGCCCTGTGCTCCCGCTGGCTTCCCAGCCACTCACTCCCAGTGCCCCTCAGCCCCGTGGTACAAGTGGGGGGGCAGCACACAGCCCTGACCCCCAGCTCACCAGCAGGGAAGGAGCTGGTGCAGAGCACAGGGAAAAGTGGCACCTCACCCACCCCATGGCCAGCGCTCCCTGCTGCAGCTGCTTGCAGCTTGCGTGGGACTGTCCTGAGCAGGCACAGGCGGGTTGCGAGCAGCTGTAGCGCGGGGTGCCGGCCATGGGGAGGGCTCCTTTTCCCTGGGCTTCTTTCCTGCTTGGGGTTCTCCCCTGCCTCCCACCCCCACCCCATGGTTAAATGTACAAGGAATCAAGCTGTGTTAAGTGACTATTTTTGAAGAACCTGAATCAAATCACTAGTTTCTTTAAAGCTTAATGTTAGTTCAGGTTATCCAGTGCATCTTGCCTTCTGTTGTAATAATTTCGCTTATTAGTTGAGTAAAATTACACTTATTACTGCCCCTATTAGTGTAGTTCTTTCTGGTGCACAGAGATAAAGCTTTTCTAAGCATTTTTCTTTTACAGGCAATTCATTGACAGAGTGTGGGGAACAAAGGAATATACAACTCTTTGACTGCAATTATTGTTTTTTCTTTCAGTTAGTGAAGCTCTGTATTGCAATGATTGATACTGGCAAAGCTTTCTGTGCTGCCAACAATCAGTTCATGAATGGGATTCGAGACCTTGCACAGTATTCCAGTAAGGATGTACTAGTTGAGGTAAGCACTTGAGAGAGACACGTTTTAGAGCGAAAATGCGGAAAAAATTCTACTCAAGTGGGAGCAGGTGTAGAAGTAATCTCATTCATTTACATTATAGCTTTTTTTTTTTTTTGCTATTTCTCCTTTAATGTGTTTACCAGCCATTGACACATGCCACTTTATCAGGAGGTTTTCTTTTCTCTGGGCTGTGGCATAACTCCTGCAGAAATCCTTTATAAAAAGGGGCTCTTATCTTGGGTGGTTGGAAAGCAGGATAAACAGTTGCCATGAATCTTCCTGTGTTACTAAATGTGGGCAAAAGAGGGGGCTGATTTATTGAACAGCCTCAGACCTATTGCTCTTGGGTTTGACAACAATAACACCAAAAAATAGTGTAAGTTTGAATCATGTCTCTTGGGTAAAACATTTTTTTTGTAGCTAAAAATGCTTTTCTGGCCTAATTCTCAGCACACAGGCTCCATTGCAGCAGTGGCATAGTCTCATATTAACATGCTTTTTAGTAAATGTGTACAAGTTGTACCTAATATATGGTTTTTGTTTTGAAATCTATATGAAAATTTTTCTTTATATTTCTCACACCCACCAAATTTTGCTTTATTTGCTATTTCACATGTATACTTTTTCATGTACATATTTATTTATTTATTAAAGTAAACCCTGTGTATGTTATGCACAAACCATTTATATTTTCACACACACACTTGCTTCTATTTAGAAAGATTTATTTGCTATTTCAGCTAACTCATGAAGTTACAATTTCTTTCTTTATGTTTACAGGATGAAGTTTGAAAAATGGCTGAATTTTTCTTTGGAGATTGGCTAAAAATGCTTATATTAGCTCATTTCCAATGAAAATCCAGTGTAATTTTATTCACTAGAAATATGAAAAGGTTTGGTTCCTGGTAGCATTTTGTTAAGATTCTTTGCTAATCTCTTTAGACAGTTGCTCAAAAAGGGTTGGGTTTGCTGCTTTATTAAAGGCTTCCCATGAAGACATTGTAGAGATTCATGCAAGACATTTTTGAAGTTATGAAGGAAATAGAAGAAAGTGGAACATGATTTTGTTCTTAAATGGTGATAATTGCTGCTATTTACTGTTCATGAAAAATGCAGTGATATCACTGAGTACAGTTTTCAGGCCAGATTCTCTGATGCTGTAAATTGCTATATCCCAATCAAATGAACTTGTATTGGTCAGCTGGGGAACTTGTCCTTTTATGTTTAAAGCAGCAATAATTTCTTCTATTGTTTTGTAATTTTAGGTGAAGACATTGTTGTTAGAAATGTATATTATCATCAAAGAAAGTACACATCTTTCTCTTGGTATACTGAATATAGTTTCATGATCCATCTCTAGGAATATAACTTTAGGCTGTCTCATAAAAATAGACTATTTTCCTTGGTATAAGAGAGAAACTATAGCTTTTTGAAGGTTTATATTTTGATCCGTATCTCACGGGATTTGGCTTTACCCACTTGTTTTCCTTCTTTTACAGAACAGTCTGATGAAGTTTTCTGAGACCCTACAGGAAATGGCCAATTATCACACAGTAAGTGTTGGAAACTGAAGTGTGACTGACCAGTTTTTTTCAGCAAACAAATTGTTAGAATAATATGTTAAAAAAACACAACTCTTTCATAATATTTTAAGGGATGGACATTGTTTTTACAGATGGGTTCATTTATACTTGTAAAATGCTTTTATGAGTGTAGAAGTAGAATCTTCCTGGACTTCCGGAAGGCTTTTGACACTGTCTCTCACCCTGTTCTCATTAAGAAACTGGGGGGCTGTGGTGTAGACACCCGCACAGTCAAAT
>NW_017728910.1:28151305-28175589 GCF_001723895.1 Crocodylus porosus | reverse complement strand
GACCCCAGTATTCTTTCCTGCCATGGCAGGGGGTCGGACTAGATGATCTGCTCAGGTCCCTTCCGACCCTAGAAACTATGAAACTATGTCCTTTCCTTCAGGTGTTATGTTCCCTCTTGGAAAACATTTCCCCCACTTCTGTGTGGAAATATATGGCTCTGTGCATATGCTGCTGGAACTGAACACAGACTTAGAAGCTTGAGGCTGGTCGTCCTTTCTTACCAGCCTGACGGGCAACAGAGATGAGCCATTTGCCAGACTAGAGTTTTGCTTCTCCTCTGTTTTTCATTCCATTTTTTGCCTCTCCATAGACAAGTTGCTGCAGTTTTTTCCTTCGCTCTTTGTGTAACTTATTCCTTCCCTGGACCTGTGACAGATTTAGTCGAGTAGAGAAAAAGGACAAAATGCCAAGTTTGCAGCACTGTGGCAGATTTCATCTTTCCCCATACAAAATTATGAGCTTCCAGAAGTTACTTCATTCCTGCTTGCAGGGAGCAAGGAGTATTGTATTGAGTTCTCCCTACAGGCTTCTTTCTCATTTCTTCACTGATGAGTTGAAAAGCTACTAAAACTCCTTCCCTATCATTTTAAGTGCTAGAGGTGTGCAGGGCCCTCTTACACACCTGGGATCCTTGGCTTCTGTCTTAAAGAGTTTAAAAATCTAGTCAGACTCCGAGGATAGTCCACAGGTTCCATTTGAAATGAACTGTCTATGGGGGACATTAAATAAAGACCGTTTGCCATTAAGCCTTTTCTAAGGAGTGAGGTTTTAGAAAGTTTGAACAAAGGGAGGTTGCTTAGGAACAAAGGTTGGGAAGGCATTTCAGGTATAAAGTGTGCAAAGATGAGGGGAAAAACTGATATGGGGGTGAGGGGGAGGAAATAAAGAAAGAGGGCAGTATTGAGAGAGGTCATAGCAGAAAGCAAAGGAGGGATTAGGCTCCACTGTAAAGACCACCAAACATAAGTGCAGCTAGTATGAATTGGATGTGGAAGGTCAGGAGTAGACACGACATCTTGTGAGTTTTGGTGTGGGGGGAAAATCTCAGCGTGGCGCTCAGCTGGCACATTAGCTTGAATGGTCTTAGTATCTCCCACATTTGCTTCTCTCTCTTCTTACCATTCTGGCTGCGTTCATCCTTACAATTTGGTGTGACCGTTGTGGCACCTGTGTCCAGTTCTCATGAGTCATAAGACAGGTTGATGAATACCTGTATGCAGAGGGGCTGCGTTCTGCGAGTATCTTCACTAGAGACTTTTTACTGCAGCTTGATGGAAAAGTAGCAGAAAGCAGACAGACAAGTCTTCAGGAAAACTGCTCCTCTGCTAGATGAAAGTAAGGAGACAGATGCTATGGTTCTGGTGTGTGGAAGGGTCAGGAGAATTAATTTGGTGATGGTTGGGTTCACAGCTCTATCCATCTCTCCTGGCACCTTTTCCACTCCTCAGATGAGCATGTGTTGGAATAGAGCACCACTCAAAGCCTGGAGGCGTGAGAGCAGCTCTGAGCATGTCTGGCAAACACCACCTCTCCCACAGGATTGTTGTGAATTGCTGGGTGTCTCAATAGCAGAGATTCACAGATTCATAGATTGTAGAGTTGGAAGGGACCGCAAAGGATCATTGTGTCCGACCCCCTGCCCCTGAAAGCTTGGCACTGACACGTATAAGCAGAGCTGTAAATCTGGCCAGCTCTCCTTGTGGGCAGTTTCTCTCTTTTCACAAAAAAACCCAAATGTAGTTTTCTTTGCATTTTTCTTGCTAAACATTTTTACTCTACATTACTGTAGGGTACTGTAGTAAAATTGTAGGTTGCCCAGCAGTGTGCTTCATGTGTCCCTTCATCTGTTAAGTCTGCATCCGGTTATCCTTTTGTGCTAGCTTCTCATTTGCACGATCTTGCCTTTTGTCAGACATTGGCAGGCTTAAATGTCAGTGGCAGGAGTGTCTGTAACCTGGTTGCCAGTTTGTGCAGTAGATATTATCTACCATTTAGTTACACAGCTCTTTGATTCCACAGAGTGAGAATTAAAATACGCAAGTTTTCTGAGATGCTCCCATTAAATTTGGTACCCTTGTTAAGGGGAGCACTCATCCACATGTTTCTCTTCATTATTAGGGGCAGGAAGGAGTGATAAGCTCTTAAGGGTTTTACCTAGGGAATATTGTCAATACTTGGTACTTGCATAGCTTTATCCCTTCATAGTTACTTGACTGACTAACGGGGCAAACAGTGAAATTGCAGGGAGCAGGCATTTGTTGCATGGGACCTGTCCATCTGTCTGCTCTTACTGCGTGGCAAGTAAAAGCGACACTAGGGCAAGTAGCCATCAGTGGAACAGGGTTAAACTGCTTTAGTTTAGGTTCTTCTTACTGTGGGGTGAGACCAGGTGGATGAACAGGTACCAAGAAACCACTTTTCAACTCTCTATGTTTTGTGTGTACCCTACTTCTCAGAACACACTATGTGATTGGTAAGTGTTATTAACCCTGCTTTCTGAATGAGGGGAGTAGTGAGGCAAAGAAACAGAGTAACTTTTCGAAAGGGAGGTTGTGTTCGAGCTGGGTGTAAAGCTTGGCCATTTCTGGTGCGCTTGAGAACTGGTTAATACTGCTGAAGTCTTCTTAGTGTGTTTGAAGAGATCGTGTTGCACTTAACCTACTACTTCCTACTTTTTGTCCTCTGTACTACTACTTTACTTCCCTCTCTTCTTGTGTGCATCATACTGGATGTGTAAGAGGTAAGGAGGCTCGGAGCGGAGACATTATCTGCTTTCTAAACATGAATTGATTAAAACTGGAAAGGGAAGGAGGGTTTTGTCCTACATTCATTAAACTTTTTCATGTTCCTTTTGAGATTTGAGTACAAACAGGGGTGGATTGGGGGTGGCAGCTGCACCCCCCCCCCTTTAATTTTTTTTCCACCCAAAATTTAAAACCAACTGCTTGGGAGGGGCAGTGACATTTCTATCCAGGCATCTATGAGGGAGTCAGTTGAATTCATGTCTCATTAAAATCCATATGATTCCTTCTAAACTCTTCATTCCATAGGTGTTAATGACCCTGTCTCCTTTTTAATGGTCTTGCTGTTTCACTAACCAAGCTAACTTTTCTTCTGCAACTCTGCTGTTTGTTAGCTGTTCCTGTTAATATAGCTCCTATTTCACAGTTTTATTGCCTCTTTTTAACTCATTCCAATAAAGTTTTTTCATCAATCTTAAACTGAAAAATATAGCTGTAGGTCCGTAACTCCATTAGTAAAGCTTCTAGTTTATTTTTACCTGTAAAAAAATGTGTTGTGTTATATGTGATGATACACCTCACCATGTGCACCCACCTAAATCCACATATGGGTACAACGGTATGGAAAATGTTCCATTTAATTTGCAAACTACAATTTCTGGGAATATGAAATACCCTGGAAATTAGTGTATAACTTTCAAATATGGATTGGCTGTGGAAACTCTGAATTGGAAAAGCTTACAATTCACAGCATTCTCAAGTTGTCGAATGT
Source organism: Crocodylus porosus (assembly GCF_001723895.1). Lineage (NCBI taxonomy): Eukaryota > Metazoa > Chordata > Crocodylia > Crocodylidae > Crocodylus > Crocodylus porosus. Next base: position 28,172,075 of record NW_017728910.1, on the reverse strand, counting down.
CAATTTTTTCCAGGTCTCATAAATACAATAGTAAAAGTGGCTTATAGCAGGAAAAATGTCTCAGAATTCTGTGACTGACACTGTTCTGAAGCAGCAATGCTTGAGTAACAATTTGGCATATGTAGCTATGGGAGGGAACATTTCCCTTACAAATAGGATATAGAAGGGTGACTGAATTCTTCATGCTTGTATTTTGGCAGTAGTAATCTCATAGAAAATGAGGGCTGGAAGGGACCTCAGGAGGTCATATTTAGTCCAGCCCCCTGCTCCAAGCAGGACCAGCCCCAACTACATCATCCCAGCCAAGGCTTTGTCTAGCCAGGTCTTAACCTCCAAAGATGGAGACTCCACCACCTCTCTGGGGATCCCCTTCCAGTGCTTCATCACCCTCCCTGTAAGAGAGATTTTCCTCGGATCTAACCTAAACTTCCCTTGCTGCAACTTGAGCTCATTGCTCCTTGTCCTATCATCTGCCCCGCACTGAGACCATTCCAGCTCCATCCTCTTTGAAAGCCCCATTCAGGTAATGTCCTAAAGCATTTTGTGGGAAATCCCAAAAGCTCATTTTCCTTCATCTTTGGCAGTTGCCGCCTGTTTTAAAATCTCACGTTACCCCAACAATTTTTCATAGTCCTTGGAAATTTCAGAGTCGCTTGGAAAGTGTAACTGCTTGCTTTTCTTAAAACTTTAGTTTGTTTTAACAATTGGATTGTAAAGGATGGTAATGATCTTATCCTACATGGGTAGGAATGCCTTTATATTACCAAGAAGACAAGAAAATTACATATAAAGAAACCCTTCTTCTCACTTGTAGCATCTAAGATGAAATATTCCTTCCAGAGTACTCCTTCCCCAGTCCTTTCTCAGCTGCTAGGGGTCTGTTTGTAGTCGGAAAAGGCAGGGCTCTTCCTTGCCCTCATCAGGTGCTAGCTGTCATTTAACTTTTCTTTCCCAGTATCAGCAGGCCCCTCTGCTGTGAAAATGTGTGCATGACTTCCCTTCTGTCACCTGTTTTAGTTAATTTGCCACTGCTCTGAATACCAGCTCCTTGCAGAGAAGTTTGGGGTGAACTTGTTCTTTGCCCATGTAACCACTTGCTACAATGCACAGGGTCCTATATTGTCTTACAGCTCTGCCAAGTCAGGTAATAACTACCATTTAAGCATTTTTTCAATAAATCTTTTATATGCATTGCATTGCCTGTAGTTTCTGGATGTGCATGAGTCTACATAGTCCACTCATCCAGCCTTGTATATGGCTATATGACATGCACTAGCCTAGGGGTGGGCAGCTATTGGGGCCTGTGGGCCCTGCAGGGTCTCTTGTTAAAGTGTTGCAGGCTGTCATCACTGCCCCGCCCCCAACCCACCCCTGCAGCAACTTCTAAAACTGCCTATATGGGATGGGGCCACAGGAGCCCTGGGAGCTGTGTTCATAAGTGTGTGTGTGGGGGGGGAGACGAGGCCAGGGTCATGGGGTGGTGACGGCGCAGCGCTAGGGCCCAGGGCAGAACCCCAATCTGCTGCCCGTGGCCTTGCGTTGGGTGTGGGTTCCACAGCAGGGGCATGCACGGGACAGATAATGGCACTGCCCTTGCCCAGCCCTGCGTTGTCGCTGCCCCAAGATCCCAGGGGGTCCATGGAGACTGGCTGGGAGCCATGTGGACAGGGCGCTCTGATCACATCTGTGCAGCGGAGAACCCTGGCTTCAGCTCCTGGCCAGTCTGCATGGAGACCCTTGGATTTTGGTCCAGCGGATGAGGTTATGCTTAGGGGCAACCAACAAGGGTTCATTTGAGGCAGGTCCTGTCAGACCAACCTGGTGGCCTTCTATGACCAGGTCACCAAATCCTTGGATGCAGGTGTCGTGGTGGACTTAGTCTTTCTGGACTTTCAGAAGGCCTTCAACACTGTCTCTCACCCCGTTCTTATTAAGAAATTAGGTGACTGTGGTGTCAATGCCTACACAGTCAGATGAGTCGCAAATTGGCTGGAGGGCCGCACCCAGAGAGTGGTGGTGGACGGGTCATTTGGAGAGATGTGGGCAGTGGGGTTCCCCAGGGCTTGGCCCTTGGGCCCGCACTGTTCAACATCTTCATCAGCGACTTGGACGAGGGGGTGTAAAGCACCTAGTTCAAATTTGCAAATGACACTAAGACGTGGGGGGAAGTGTGCACGCTAAAAGGGAGGGACAGGCTGCAATTGGAGCTGAACAGGTTACAGGGGTGGGCAGATGAGAACTGGATGGGATTCAACACAGACAAGTGCAAGGTGCTGCACCTGGGCAGGAAGAACCGGCACCATACCTACAGGCTGGGGAACTCCCTTCTTGTCAGTGCAGAGGCAGAAAAGGATCTTGCAGTCATTATTGACTCCAAGATGAACATGGGCCGCCAGTATGGGGACGCGGTCAGGAAGGCCAACTGCACCTTGTATGCATCCACAGATGCATCTCAAGCAGCTCCAGGGAGGTGATCCTTCCCCCTCTATGTGGCACTGGTCAGGCTGCAGCTAGAGTGTTGTGTCCAGTTCTGGGCGCCGCACTTCAGGAGGGATGTGGACAACATGGAGAGGGTCCGGAGGAGGCCACTCACATGTAGGGTCTGCCTTGCTGCCCCCGATCAAGGAGGGGGATCTGGACCTCTTCAGCCTCCACAAGAAAGGCTGAGGGGGATCTAGTGGCCGTTGGGTAGATTCAGATTAGACATCAGGAGGTGTGACTTCACTGTCAGGGCAGCTAGGATCTGGAACCAACTTCCGGGAGAAGTGGTGCTGGCTCCTATCTTGAGGGTCTTCAGGAGGAGGTTGGATAGACATGTAGCTGGGGTCGTTTGACCCCAGCATCCTTTCCTGCCCATGGCAGGGGGTCGGACTTGGTGATCTGCTCAGGTCCCTTCCGACCCTACCAGTTATGAAACTATGAAGGTTAAAGGGTTAGGTTGAGTCCTAGATAATATTTCATAAAAATAATGCAGAAATTTCCCATGTTCTCTGGTTTTCCTCCTTTTGTCTTTGTTACCACTTAGGCTATTGACAGGTATTGGTAAGGCTTTCCGTACCATTTTGTTTACAATGCACTTAGTTGACTTAAAATTACCAAGCTCTCCAGTGTCTGGGTCAGTATTGGCAGGTGCGCCATTCAGGTCAGTAAGACGTGTTCAACATAGAAAAGAAGCTAGCAGAGAAGTTTTACAGGACTAGAGAAGCTGGGAACAAAAAACTCCCTAAAAGAGCACTATCAAAGAAGCATATATGTATTTTTAAGAACTCGTGTTTAATGCTTATTTTTAGATATACAACTGGTTTCAGATAATATTTCAACTGCTTTCCCTATTTCAGTTCAAGCCGGTATATCTCATTACTGTAGGGAGATGAAGTAACCTGCTGCTTGGTTTTCTAATACTTATCAGAATTTATTAAAAACCCTGTAAGTCAAAGACTTATTTGGTTAGTGATTTAGGTCTGTTCTCTTAAACACCTTGATGATTATAGTGTGTTTCTTGCAAATGCTAGGGCTTAGCTGGTTTGACACCGTTTCCATGTCTCCAGAAAAAGACATAGCTGTTTTTGTTTGTAAAATGTCTCCATTATGTGCTAGCTATGTAATTGCCATCTCCTTCATCAAGCAGTTTTTTCCATGTGTGTTCTCTTCTGGCTGCACATGTGCCATATGCAATCAAGTTTTGGACTCTTGGTCAGCCAAGTCTGGGGCCTCTCCTCTGCCCCGGGTGCCTTTTGTGCTGTGCCAAGGACACGGAGGGTGGGGCAACCACAAACGTTCTTCAGTTCCTCCTTGATGCCTGTGGCCTTGTCAATCCTGTAGCATCAATGCCTCCAACTCCCTATCCAAATAATGTGTTCTCTTTTTCTTTTTATATTTATTTGCAGAGTGTTTAGGCAGGCAGTTATTAAATCAGTTCTTTCCCTAAATAAATAGTTGTTTTATTTTCCTTGTGAGATTTTTTCCTGGTACCAAGTCCTGCTGTTATGGCAGATCAAAGTGCTCCTGGGTTTGAAACTCCTTGTCTTATGGCATAGTGATGCCCTTAAGGATGCGTCTCTTATGCCTTGATCTAGGGCACGTTCCTGAGCAACGCATCACTTACTGTTCATTCCCTATGAAGGCTGAAGGTGGAGGAGATGCTTCTCAAACTCAGCTGTGCCTGTGTGATTGCTTGCTCCTCCAAAGTGCATTCGGAGCAAAAGGAGTCCTACAGTGGTGTTGGCCCATTACTAGATGTGAAGGGCTAAAATTGTCAATAGTAACATGGAACTGTTTGGGAAACGCTCTCTCGTGTGTGTGTGTGTGTGTGTGTGTGTGTATATCACATCGTGGTGATTGAAGCCTCTTTGAGTCCAGCAGTAACTCAGGAGGTTGTTAAACAGTGCTTAATAAAATTTAACACTGACCTGAGTGAGTGGGCCATGCTGTTGCATCTGAGAGTCTTGTAAGAGTTAGCTGAGGAGCCCTCTCGATGTTTAATGTTGATTCACAACATGGGTGGACCTCAGATCTCAGCGAGGGGGTTGTGGGGGCACAACCTCTTCAGTGGTGTGGTGTGCTCATGGTGAGGGGAGTGAGAAGAGCTTGTCATGCGCGCATCACACAGCTAAAGTGGGTGTGATTGTGCGCACCCCCCCCCAGGATCTGGGATGCTAGTGATCGCTGCACTCACCAGCATGTCATCAGAGCTCCTGCTCAGAGCTTTGTGTGTTGCAAGTCTGTGAGCTCACTGGCTGGTCAGTGTGAGCTCTGCCCAGAGTCTCTGCTTTCAAGCAGCTCTGGAGCCCAGGGGGTGAGTGCTGCAGTTGTACACCCTCCTCCTCCCTCTCTCGGCACCCCTGCATCCTCCATGCCCCCAGATCTCCTGCTGAATTGAGCGGGAGGGGAAAAGAGGAGAGGGGCGATTTGCAGTAGGAGCTGGTCTACCCAGGACCCAATCCCAGTGTGTGGCAATGGCCTGTTCGCGGTTTGATCCAATTCCATGGGGCTTGGACATTTGGTGGCACTGCTCCTCTCCTGCCACCTTTCTGGAGCTTTGGGGAGTTTTGCAGCCTAAGAGTTGAACGCCCCTGAGCTAAATTGATAGTGTCCTTTTATCAACTAATCTCAGTCTCAAAAAAGCACCTTTTTTGAGACTGAGATTAGTTGATAAAAGCATTTGGTTGGAACTGCATGACATTTTTGATTAGGAAACTAGAGCAGTGCAAAGCCTATGTGGCACATGGTAAATGGATTAAAACCTGACAAAGGGACAGGTTTCAAGCTATAACTTCAAGTAGGAAATCATGACCATGTAAGTGAATTTCTAGTGAGGCCTCACAGGCATCAGTTCTCAAGCATGTGATATTTAACATCGTTATCAGTGACCTGAAAGAAAACAAAGACATGCATGCTGGTCTGTTTTAGCTGCTTTCAAAGGAAGCAGACACTAACTCTTGTGCTGCAGTGAAACAAGTGACCTAAATTCCACTAAATTTAGCAGGGCTACAGCTGGAGTGTCTCTGTTACGCTTCCAGGCTACAGAAGGATGCAGGTGTAACAGATGCATCATGAAGGGTGTGTGCTGGTCTCCAGGATACAGTTATTACATCTGTCAGTGTCCAAAATCAAAGGCTGGAAGAGTGGTAAGCAGTCAAGGTGACAGATCAGTGAGATGGAGTGATCTGTTGCTGGGCACAAGCAATATGTATTTTAACGTGCAGTTTCTGGGAGGATGGAATTGAACCCATGAGTCTACCTTGTAGGACTGAGTGAACAATATTAATTCAGAGAATGGACCTGTCTGTTGTTGTGGGCTGGCCAAGGAAGAGCTCTGCACAGTGTGCAGCAATGACGAAAGAAAACAAGATGAAAGGATGTTGACTAATGAGGAAAACACTGCCACCGTACAAGTTTGTGTCTTATCTTTGTCTGGATGTGGTGTGCAGCTGTGGTCACTTCATGTCAGAAGGGCTGTTGCAGATGTAGAGGGTTTCCAGAGAGGGTGATGAGAAGGATTGGAGGCATGGAGTGGAGAAATGGGATTGACTCTTCAGGAAGGAGACAGATACTTTTACCACGTCCTTTCTTTCTAAAAGGAAGGTTTTTCTGGGTTAGGATGTTAATGCATTCAGGATTGGTTTGCAAGATGTGCCATCCAGTTCAGTCTGCTGTGTGGTAGCTTTCAAATTCCAATTTCTAAAGCTACCTCTTCTGAGATATCATCACATATGACCGGTGCTGAGCTGTGGGTCTAGGTGACTGTGTTTAGACCACTACTTGGCAATGGGAATTCACTCCATTGTTTGCTTTCTACCTGTGTCTTTTCACCCAAATAATTCCAAGAGCCCAGGATGAGATTTTGAAAACCGACCAGAGAATTTAATTGCACAGTTTCATAGTTTTGTAGTTTCTAGGGTCGGAAGGGACCTGAGCAGATCATCAAGTCTGACCCTCTGCCATGGCAGGAAACAGTACTGGGGTCAAACGACCCCAGCAAGGTGTTCATCTAACCTCCACTTAAACACCCCCAGGGTAGGAGCCAGCACCACTTCTCTTGGAAGCTGGTTCCAGACCCTAGCCACCCTGACTGTGAAGTAGCGCCTCCTGATATCTAACCTAAACCTACCCTCTGCCAGCTTGTGACCGTTATTCCTGGTCACTCCTGGCAGTGCTCGGGGGAACAGTGACTCCCCCAATGCCTGTTGATCCCCCCTGACTAGTGTGTAACAGGCCGCTAGACCCCCCTCAGCCTTCTCTTGTGGAGGCTGAACAGGTTCAGGTCCCGTCGCCTCTCCTCACAGGGCCTGCCCTGTTGCCCCGTGACCATGCGAGTGGTCTCCTCTGGACCCTCTCCATGTTGTCCACGTCCCTCTTGTAGTGCGGCGCCCAGAACTGGACACAGGACTCCAGCTGCAGCCTGACCAGTGCCGAATAGAGGGGGAGGATCACCTCCTTGGATCTGCTTGAGATGCATGTGTGGATGCATGACAAGGTGCAGTTGGCCTTCCTGACCCCCACCGTTAAGTCTCTTTTCCCTGGACTGCCTTGTATTCTAACCCGGAGCACTTCAGAGTGCCTCTCCCCTGACTCCGTGCTAATTGACGAGGATGGGTATTCCTCCTTAATGTAGAGTGCCACGCCCCCACCTCTCCTTCCTATCCTGTCCCTCCTGTACAGCCTATAGCCCTTGATATTCCCCCACCAGTCATGCGATGAGTCCCACCACGTTTCAGTGATCCCCACAATGTCTGGGTTGGTGTCAGCTAGCAGGAGGGTGAGTTCCTCCTGCTTGTTTCCCATGCTACGAGCGTTTGTGTAGAGGCATTTGAGGCCTCCTGTGGATGTGTGTACTGACCCCCTAATCACAGCATTGCCCTGGCCCCTGTCGCTTACCTGTGTATACGTTTCGCTCGTTGGTCTAGGCTGGGCTGTACTTGTGGGTGTTGCTTGGTCAGGCAGTCCGATGAGTCTTCCACCCTCATCTTCGTCTTCCCCTTCCCCCGACGAGCCTAGTTTAAAGCCTACTGGAGGAGGTCCGGGAATTGTGTTTAGATCTAGTCACAGGTTCACATGTTCTTTTTAAATTTGCTGAGTTTTGACACAATTCGGGCATGTTCTTTTGCTTTTGGCCTCTCTACATTCTTGGGGTACAGGCCTTCCATCTAGACCCCTTCCTGAGTGATCAAAAACCATCCTTCCCTGCCCCCATTGGGCTGTGATCAAACCCAGTAATGCTGTTCCCCAAGTCTGTACACCTTTTTTGCTCGCTTGGGCCCAATCCATGTATGTAAAATGTGATGTTCACAGGATTGGGCACAAACATCTTATTGTCAGGTGGTGAGCATGCTTCAACTTGGACCAGAACTCATCCAAGTTCCAGTCTAAATCAGAGAGAGAGAGAATTGGGGTCGTTGAAGGGAGGAGGGCCAGAAGGGACCTCCAGAGGTCGCATCTCATCCAACCCCTTGCCTGAGGCAGGACTGGCCCTGTCCCGATCATCCCATACAAACCGTAATCTCAACTCTACATGAGACAACCATCAGCCCTGACGCAACACAGACCTAGCACCCCAACCTGCCACAGGCAAAGCAAGGGAGCCCCTGCAGCCAGTGCTCTGCTTCTCTGAAATGTTGTCAATATACACTGCAGGGATCCCAGGTAGAGGCCATGCCCCTGCTACAAAAGGTAAAACCACTTCAGTCTGTACCAGTCTGACCATGGGGTGTAATTTCTTCTTGGCCCCACAAAAATGGTGCTGGTCTGATGCTGAGTGACAGGGGAAGGCCCTCTAGGCAGGAACCTGCAGCTTTAAATCCCAGCAAGAGCATTGGCACAGCCCAGTCCCCATCCCCAGCTACGGCTGTAGCCAGCACCCTAGTGCCCCTGGGAAGGCTTTGAAGCATCCTGATGTACAGAAAATGGAGGGTGGGACTGGGGGCAACCAGCAAAGTCCAGAAGCCTGGGAAATGCCTGTAGCAGAACATGGGCATCACCCCATGTAGCTCATCCCCCACCAGGGGCTGTTCAATCTCCTCTTGAACACCTCCAGTGATGCCAAGTCCACAGCTTCCTTAGACAGTCTGTGCCACTGCCACACTGTTCTCACAGGGAAGTGTTTCTGGATATCCAGTCTACACTTACTTTGCTGCAACTTCAAGCCATTGGTCTGCACCGTTGCCTGCAGCAAGAAGGAAAAGGTGCTTTCCCTCTTCTTTGTGGCAGCTCTTCAAGTATTTGCAGACTGCTATCATGTCCCCTCTTAAGTGCGTTTTCTGCAGGTTGAATATGCCCAGCTCCTTCAGCCTCTTCTTATGTGACTTTCCTGCCAAGCCCTTGATCATCTTTGTCGCTTACTCCTTGACCCTCTCTAACCTTTCCCTGTCCTTTTTAAATTGTGGGGCCCAGAACTGCATACAGTATCCAGATAAGGCCTGAGCAGGAGGCAGTACCACCTCTGTGTCTTTTACCTAATGTTGCTGCTGATGCAGCACAAAACTACGTTTACCTTTTGTGCGGCTTCATCACACTGCAGGCCCCTGTTGAGTCTGATCTACCGAAACTCTCAAGTCTCTTTCCATAGAGCTGCCATCGAGCCTGGTGTCACCCATTTTATATTTCTGGTTTTGTTTATTTCTCCTGAGGGGAGAACCTTGCATTTGTCCACACTGGCCTTCATCCTGTCTGCTCCAGCCCAACTTTCCAATCTGAGATCCTTCTGAATTGCACTGCCATCATCTAGTGTGTCCACAATCCTTCCCAGTTCTGTGTAGTTTGCAAACTTGCTCAAGCTTTGTGCCAGCATCTAAATCGTTAATAAACACGGTGAACAGCACCAGGCTCAGAACAGACCCCTGTGGGACTGCACTCAAAACCTTCTGCCATTTTCACATGGACCCACTAAGAACTCCCCTTTCCCTGCGGCTCTTGAGCCAGTTGTCTACCCATCTGTATAGTAGTCTTGTCCAGCCCATGTTTGTCCTTGCTGAAGTCCAGATACATAATACCCACGTCATTCCCTTCATCTACCCAAGTAGCTACTTTGACAAAGAAGGAGATCAAATTTGGCACAATTTGTTTTTCATGAATCTATGCTGGCTGCTTGCAATCAGCTTTTCTTCCTCCTGATGCTGGCAAATGGCCTTCCTTAGGAAAAGTTCCAGTAACTTCCCAAGTATTGAGGGGAATAATGGATTCAGAGCCCTTTCTCAGGTTACTCCTTCCTTGGTTGCGTTGGAGGTCCACATGACTAGCATCCAGCTGTAGTTCTGGGGGGCTTCCCCAAGTGGTAACCATCCAGATTGGTGATTCTGATTTGCTCTCTGCTGGTAGCTCTCAGCTTGGTATGGGGGTTTCTCCTCATGTTTTGTGGGTGCTTCAGCTCAAAGTGGAAGCTGACAATGAAAGTGAGGGCACAGTACTATTTGCAGCAATGCTGGTGCTCACTAAAGAGAATGTTTTGCAGATGGATGCAGGGTGCTAATCTGTCACAGATTTTTTCCTGCTGTTGCATTGAGTGGAAGAAGAGTGTAGCTGTGCTGTAGGTGTTAATGGGATCTGGTATTCACTGGATGAATATTGTTTGTGTTGCTTGTTTGATTTACATTAGAATATATGAAATTCACAGAACTTCAGGAAAACTTCCAGTCTATTTGCCAGCGTGGCAGGGTTCCCTTTCCCAGGTAGGGAAAAGCATAACGTGGACAGAACCAGGAGAAGGAAGCTGTGTCCTGACTTGGTCATAAACTCTTACTCTGTCAGGAAGTTATATGCCTGTTGGCTTTTGCCACCTTACATTAAAAATGTATTTGTTTTGGTCCTGTATCAGGCTTTTCCCAGCCTTGTGCTTCTAAATTTATACAGGTTTCCCTCGCTTTATCCTGTACATGTGTTCCTGGAAAACAGCACATAACTCAAATTCACATAAAGGGAACCCATTTTTGATGTAACAAATAGGGATATGGCTCCAAGACCATGACTGTTCTGACCCCCAGACCCATTCCTACCACTTTTACAAGACAGTTTTGTACTCACCAACAGCAGACAGTACACACAAGCATGTGGTAGTGGTGAATGTTACCATAATGGGGATGGCAGCTAGAGAAACATGTCTCGGACAATGATCGAGGAGCACAGATCCACGCAGGAGCCTGTATTTTGGTGCATATCACTCCCACAAGGCACTGCACAAAGCAGCTGACTGCAGGCTTCCACCACACTGATCGCGTAAGAGTGAATTTACCTCGCATATAACGAATTTGTGGTATGAAAAGGGTCATCGCATAAGAGCAAATTCACACGCACAGAACTCGCATAAAGCGAGGGAAAGCTGTACACATCATTGTGATCAGCCAGTTTTCATTACTGGAGTACCTGGAACTGTCCTATTATCTTGCTGAACAGTGATGGTCTACTAAGTTTTTTTTTTTAGTTTTTTTTTCAGGTAAGGCATTTTTAATTTTGAGAGTGACTGTCATTTTAAATAACAGTTGAAGTGTGAGGAATGCAGTTTTAAAGCAGAATCTGCTGTAGTAGGCCTAAGAGCCTTCAGAGAAATGGTATATGAAGACCTATGAGAGAGAACTGTTAGGTTTTACTTCCTGTTAAACGTATTTGGTCCGACATGAAAAGACTCCTACAATCCAAAATACTTTGAGCTACCTTTTTAATGGCTTTTCTTTTTCTTTCAGATGCTGTTTGATCAAACCCAAAGGTCAATTAAAGCACAACTTCAGACATTTGTTAAAGAGTAAGTTTATTTTCACTGTTTAGCAATTCAGTTTAAACAACAGAGGGGGAAGTCCTTTGTAAGGCCAAATAAGAAATCAACTTCTGATGAGGCCGGGGAAACTATTCTTGGGAACTGTCAACTATTCTTCCTATAAACAGTTCCACCCAACATGCCTAAACAAGCTGGTATGTAGTTGGATTAGGGTGGAGACATTTTTATATTAAAACAAGGTATGTAATAAGTTTCAATTCAGGTGTTGTCTTTATTAAGACACAATGCAACTTTATGTTGTTGCTTCCTAAGAAATGTCTATGATGAGGTAAATTATAGATGCAGCTTTCTGTAAAGTGTCTGTGCTCCTCCTGTGCTCCCAGAGCTGGGGTTTGCTGCCAGGATGCAGGCATGCACAGGATGCTCAGCATCTGAGGGAGCCAGCACTTGCCTCCTCTCATGGGCTGGACGCCAGCACTTGCCTCCTCTCAGAGCAAGGAGCGTAACCTGATTCGAAATTTTACTAAACATGAGGAACTAATTAAAGAAATAAGTATGAAGTGACTGTTTTATATTTCTTACAGTTTTACATTCCAAAAGAATTGGAGATGTAGAAAAACATTTAAAATGTTTAAAATGTTAATGTGAGTGAGTTTGTTTTTTTTAAAGTCGTGACTTATCCTCCCTGGCATGGACTAGATGATGTGGGCCTCTTGGAGGCCTCGCTGTGGTGTGATTCAGTAGGTTCTGTGGAGTTACAGTGAAGACTCCTGCCAAGATACTTAACAGCCATGTGTTTCTTATTTGGTTCTCTATTAAACTGGCTGCCTTGCATTCCCAGAACCTTGGCTTTTTATATATGCTCCAGGGATTAGAAATGGCACTGGAAGTGTGTGTAAAGCACTGCTAGGGCTTTTCTCAGTCCCCAGTAAGTGAACTGTTTTCTAAATTTCACTGAGAAAAGAGTGAAAGGGAGACAGAGCATGGAGCCAGGAAGGCCTCACTTCATTGTACTTATGCTGCACATCTGATCCAAATATTTAATGAATAAAGTAAAACCAAAAAAGGCCAGATTGGATACTTGCATAGAGAGCAGTGTAGAAAGGGGTTTCCATTTACTATAATGTTTAAGCAGTCATTCCATGATGAACAAAATATGCTTTCAGGGGCATTTCAAGCCATCTTTCCTTTTCTTTAGAGATATTAAAAAATTTAAGGATGCAAAGAAGCAATTTGAAAAAGTCAGTGAAGAAAAAGAGAACGCATTAGTAAAAAATGCCCAAGTTCAGAGAAACAAGCAACATGAAGTAGAAGAGGCAACTAATATTCTGACTGCAACACGGAAGTGCTTTCGGCACATAGCTCTGGATTATGTGCTTCAGGTTAGTGTAACAATTGGTTTAAGATTACCATTAAGTGGTGTCTGGTTACTGAGCTGTGTTGCTTTTTGGAAATTCCTGCAATAATGTTCTCAATGCCTGTATGTATCGGCAGCATGTAAGTAATACATTATTTGTGTCCACAAATGATTTTTCATTTTCAGATTACCTTTTAAATAAGGATGTGTTACCCTATGTACTTCTACTGGTTGGTTTTACTATATGTTAAGCTCTTGTTACAGTGACACTGAATGTTCATTTTTATTTAAACACTTTTAAAAACAAATGAGTGTTAAGAGCTGGTTTTATACCTGTTAAAATGGGGGGATCTGTATGTTTAATTTTGCTGTAAGTTGGTGTAAATGTTTGAAAGTTAAAGTTTTGAGTAAAAATGTTGGTTACAAATTACCTGACTATTCAAATCTGGCATTTTGGTTGCCATTATGGGTCCACCTTCCCTAGATGAGTTGGTGCAACATTCTTATAAATACAAACCCAGAACCATTCTTTAAAATGCCGACTGAAATTTTAATCTGTGGATGTGATAAAAGATCAGTGGCTTGTGTTTTAGAAGGTAAATTTACTAAACAGTTGCATGTACAGTGTTATGTAAGTTTTAAATACAACTAGCAAAAAATCAAAAACTTGACAGTATTTTGTATTAATTCATGTATGCATGTGTGCAGACACTATAGTCAGCAGCACAAATTGCATGTGAAACTCTTGGCCTTAAAAGTGAAATGAGTTATTGTGTACAGCCCAAGCTCAAGAGTGGAGCAGACTTCTATGTTCTGAGAAGCTTGTGCAAGGTCCTAGTGTCCTACAGTGTAGGAACATATCATAGGATAATAGGGCTGGAAGGGACCTCGAAGCTCATTTAGTTCAGCTCCTGCTCAAAGCAGGATCATTTCTGACTAAACCATCCCAGCCAAGTGTCTATCTAACCTGCTCTTGAAAACTTCCAAGGATGGAGATCCCACAGCTTCCCTTGGTGCCTGTTCCAGTTCCTGACCACTCTTATATTCATCTCTACCATCAGTTTTCCCTGCTGCAGCATGAGGCACTTGCTTCTGTCCCCTATGGCTACAGACAAAAGCCCATCTCCATTTTCTTTATAATCAGGTGTTTGAAGACTGTTATCAGATCCTCCCTCAGTCTTCTCTTCTCCAGACTAAATAACCCTAGTTCTTCCAGCCTTTCCCATCCATCTCGACTCCTCAGCCTCTAATAATTTTTGTTGCCCCATGCTGGACTCTTTCCAAACTGTCTATACCTTTCTGGAAGTGTTGGGGACCCAAAACTGAGCATCAGACGAGGCCTCAGCAGTGCTGAGCATAGAACAGAATAACTGCTTCCTTTGGCTTGCAAGTGACACTCTTGTTCATACAGCCTAGGCTGCTGTTGGCTTTTGCAACAAGAGCAAGCTGTTGGCTCATTCAATTTATGGTCCACTGTCATGCCAGGTCCTTGCTTGCAGCACTGCCAGTCACTCCCCAGTCTGTATTTGTGCATGTGGTTATTCTGTCCCAAGTGCAGGGCTTTGCACTACTCCTAGTTGTGTCTCTGCCCTGAAGAGCTTATAGTTTAAGTCCAAGATGGAAATAGCAGATTGAGAAAACTGACAGATGCCTAACAGTGAACTGACAGATGCCTAACAGTGAGCCATTTTCACAGCACACCAGCTACCTAGGGGGATTACATGACAGTTCCTGTGATAGCAAGGAGCTGTGATTGATGACCCAGCAGGTCCTCTTCTGTCTTTATGAAACTCTGTTCCTAATCACTGCTCATTTTTCTTGGCATTAGAGTGGAGAAGAGTTTTCAAAAACAGGCACAAGTGGGGCAGAAGTTGTCGCATGTGGTATGCGGGTGAATTTTTCTCCAACCCCATAAGCTAAAAGAATAAGTAACAAGCTTCTATTCGAGACATGTAGTGCGCTGTGCACATGATTCCAGTTAGAGATAGGCTTCTTGGCATGGAGCTTTTTCTGCGGTAGGGAAATATGACTCAGTGCTGCAGTTTTGTGGCCATAGTAATGAATTTATATTTAGCATTTTTGTCTTTTTTTTAAATCCAGAAAGCTAAGGGTTTGTTCAATACAACTTTTTTTTTTTTAAAGTGCATGTTTGTTTCAGGCAGCTTTCCAAAGGGTTGAATATTTTGTTTTAGAAGTACCATCTGTTCTTGCTTACAGCTTCAGTAAAGTTATTTCATTTGCTAGCCATCTTTGAACAGATAAGCAGAGGAAATAAATTCCAAGATGATACATGTCTCATTTAACTGAGGCTTTTTTGGATCAAATCTCTGGTTTTGTAAAATAGCATTAAATTAGTGACCAGAGGGCAGAAAGAATACAGTAATGTAAATATCAGCAATTATACATGAAAGGGAAGACACGAGTAATGCTTTCTTGGACGGTCTGTAAATACTAGTCACAGGTGACTTCAGTTAAGTTAAAAGATGAAATGTATGCAAAATACCGTTAGACTAAGAAATGTAAAGTGGGTACATTTTGACTGAGCTCTT
Organism: Crocodylus porosus; assembly: GCF_001723895.1. NCBI lineage: Eukaryota > Metazoa > Chordata > Crocodylia > Crocodylidae > Crocodylus > Crocodylus porosus. Next base: position 28,156,966 of record NW_017728910.1, on the reverse strand, counting down.
GGAGGTTGGAACCCAGTTGTCTTTGCTGTCTGTACTCTCTGACCTGTGTTGGCATTATGTGACCTAGATTTTAAAAACAAAACATATGAGAGTTCTTTTAATATTTTTGTGCTAATAAAAGATGCTCAAAAATACTGTTATACTGGAATTGCAAGATTTTTCTTAAGTGTTTACATTTAGAAATCATAGAGAAGCAGGGCTGGAATGGACCTCAAGAGGTCATCTACTTCAACCCCCGCCTGAGGCAGAAAAGGTCCTGTGTCTCATATGGAGAGCAAATCTGCAACCTTGACATTATTAGCACAATGCTCTAAACAGCTGAGCTAATCAGCTGCTTTGATACAATAATGAAAGTAAGTGTAGTAGTTTGTATCTTTTCTTTTGTATTAAAATGCTCTGAGGAGTCAGATGTTAAATTCAATTCTTCCCATGTTTTAAATTTACTTGACTAACAGTAGGCAGTTACTTGGATTATTACAATTTGTTTTTGTGAGAAATTTGGGAAAGAATGAAACAAAATACTTTTTTTCCTAGATGAATGTTCTTCAATCTAAAAGAAGATCAGAGATCTTAAAATCGGTAAGGTATTTTAATATTCATATGCAAAACATGTCTAAATAAACCTGAAATATTAAAATAAAATGATTGCCCTCTGATCAGTGACAATTGTAAAATTAATTTGTCCATTCACGTGTCATGCAGCTACCAGTGCAACTGTCATCTTTGGCAGTGGTAGAAGTACAGGCCAGAATGAAGACATGGATTCCTCTGTGTAATGGTGATTCCCTTGATGGGGGATTGGGGCACATTGCTTTGCTTTTCATTGCCTGTGCTGCGCATGTTTTATGGCTAAATTTGAAAACTTTGGTTTCCATACGTTTCAGTTTTTATGAGTACTACATTCACTTACAGCAAAGATTTATCAACCACGATGCTGCAGCACCCTAGGGTGTCTTGAGATCTTTCCAGGGGTGCTTAGGGATACTGCTCAGTGTTAGCACTGATGTGTGCAAACATGATCCACAAGACAAACCCAGAGATTTCAAATAGGAATCCAGAGTGTTAAAAACATTTCTGACCTGTTGTGGTCTGTCTTAATTCTTTGCAACAGAAGAATTGTTTTAGTATTTTTATGTAGTCAAAAAAACCAAGTAAAAAAACCCAAGCGCTGGCATATTTTCTGAGGGGTGCCTTGAGCCTAAGGAGGTTGAGAACCACTGACTTTAGAAAGAGTATTTCTCCCAACTGTTTCTAAGGCTGAGCCTCTTACATCCTGAAAAGCTGTGTTTTTACTTGAATAAAACCGAGTCCGCAAATGCGGTACACTTTTTTTGCTTTATGCCTCCTCTATGTTTGCTGTGCCAGAAAATACATAACCACAAACAGTATCCTTCATTTCTTCCCTATCTTGTTTCTTTCCTCCCCATATGCCACCTGAAGTCGCTTGTTTCCTTCAGAAAACTAAAGGGCCAACTTCCAGTTTCCTTAACTGTACTTCCTTTAAACTGTGAAGGTTTTGGTCTGTATCACAACATGTTTTATTTATGCCACTTTGAATAGCTTCCCTATTCTATTTCCCCTCCTAATGATGTGTAAACAATGTGTGATTTTGTTTTGTTTTGTTTTTGTTTTTTGATGCAAGTTTTCCCTGTTTTTGGAAAGAGGTCATCTTTTGAGGCCCAAAGGAAAGAGAACATGAACTTTTTAGTTGTGGCCTAGAGTTATGTTGATGAATGCTTGACAGACACATTCTGTACTATCCATTTGTTTTAAGTGTCTGAGGGTATGTAGTTGTTATTTTAAACAACCTGAATGAAAAAGTCACTACTTCTTCCAGTCAGGTTGACTTTGATCTGTCGGATAACTTTATTAACCCATTTTTTAAAGCTTGAGGGTCCAGGCCTGACTGCTGCTTTGAATTTTGCATTATCATTTATGCCAACACATAAGAACATAAGAAGCACCATATAGAGCCAGACCAATGGTCTACCTAGACCATTACCCTATTTCCAACAGTGGGAGTAGTAGATGCTTTAAGATGGAGGGCATGTGAACATGGCATATCCAGATCCGTTCCCTGTCATCTCCTTCCTGACCTCCCTGAGTGCCAAGTGACCACGGAGTGGGTGGAAGCTACCACCCTTATACATTTGATTCAAATTCACTGTATATACATATTCACTGATACAAGTGTAAGGCTGGTCAGTTAAGCCCCATGGTTTCCCTAAGCTCTTTTGCAAGACACAGTTCAGCTCTTACATTTCTATAGTCAAAATGAGTGAAAACTATGGGAATAATCCCATTGCAAAGAACCCCAACCACAAGAGAAGGTTAAGAGGCGACCTTGTGGCTGCCTATAAATTCATCATGGGGGCGCAGAAGGAAATTGGTGAGGCTTTACTCACCAACGTGTCCCTGAGGGTTACAAGAAATAATGGCCATAAGCTAGCAGAGAGCAGATTTAGACTGGACATTAGGAAGAACTACTTCACAGTTGGACTAGCCAAAATCTGAAATGGGCTCCCAAGGGAGGTGGTGCTCTCTCCTACCCTGGGAGTCTTCAAGAGGAGGTTAGATAGGCATCTGGCTGGAGTCATCTGAACCCAGCACACTTTCCTGCCTATGCAGGGTGTCGGACTTGATGATCTATTGAGGTCCTGTCCCTTTTTAGGTTAGATATTAGGAAGAACTACTTCACTGTAAGGTTGGCCAGAGCCTGGAATAGGCTTCCCAGAGAGGTGGTGCTCTCACCTTCCCTGGAAATCTTCAAGACGAGACTGGATAGGCACCTGGCTGGGGTCTTAGGACCCCTCCCACCCCCAGTGCGTATTCCTGCCCATGGCAGGGGGTCGGACTCGATCTGTCTAGGTCCCTCCCGACTCATTGATTCTATGATTCTGTGACCCTAACATCTATGATTCTATGAATCTGTAAGTAGGAGTTACTTATGTGAAAGCTGACAGCCATCTATTTTAAGTTGCTTTTTAACATATCCTTTCTCTTTGCTTTAGATGTTATCCTTCATGTATGCCCATCTGACTTTCTTCCACCAAGGCTATGATCTCTTCAGTGAACTGGGGCCCTACATGAAAGATCTTGGAGCCCAGGTAACACAACAAAGTACAATCCTGCAGTAAAGTACGTTTGAATGTAAGTTTGGGAATAATACAAGGGAAAATAGGCAGTCGCTGTAACAGTTCTTTAATGGGGTACAAACACTTGATTCAGTATGGATGTACCAAGATGTTTGCTAGCATGTCTTTGTAAGGTAATTGGCATGTTATGAGGGGTGAAAAGCTGAGTCTGCCCCAAATAACTGGCATACTATTTTATCAGTAGAAACCACTGATGTCCAACCTTCTTGTTCCATGTGCTGGATAAGGGGTACCAGCTTAGTCTCTGGGCCAGATCCAGTGTCCTGGGTGGACGCACCTGGGCCAGATCTAGCGTAGGAGCTGGGAGTTGAGCACCCTTGGTATACACTGATTCCTTGTCATTGAAATCTGTAGGGCTGGCAAATGACTGGTGTTGTTTTGTTCAGTATAGATGACTGCTTGCTTTAGCTGTGGACCTCTGCATGGTGGACCTGTAGTAGTGGGTCAGGCATAACATTGCAGTTAGAAACATAAAAAGATGCAGATAATTTGGAACCTTTTAAATTTAAGTAAATATTGGAAAAACTAGCTTCAGGTATCAAATACCCCTGCATTTTTTTTGTAATTGGTGTCACAATTTCATTTCTTTTATTTTCCATTTTAATTTGTAAATGTTTCTGAATGACGGCCTCGTTCAGACAGGAGAATTGAACACAATTCACTCTGCAGAGGGACATGGCAAAGCGGCATATGTAAGACTTTGAAGTGCACAGGGTACACGACGTGGAGGCTCACCTGCAATGTAGTGTTTACCTAAGCCATGTGATCTGTTGGTGTAGACATGCTGTCCTGTTGCAGAAAGTGACTTGTGGCAGTGTGGTTTAACTTGGTTTGGCACCAGAGAGCTGTGTTGGTGTTTCTGCTCTATCATCACTGGTGAGGACTTGCCTGGAGTACTGTGTCCAGGTTCTAGAAAGGTATGGACAGCTTGTAAAGACTTCAAGAGAGGGCAACTGGGAGGCCGACTTATTAAGAACGGCTGAAAGAACTAGGGTTACATACCCTTGAGAAGAGACGACTGAGAAGAGTTTGAAAAGTCACTGGATACCTGAAGGGCAAATACAGAGAGGATGAAGATGGGCCTTTCCATAGGGAACAAGACTAGGATCAGTGGACTCCAGCTACAAGAGAGGAAATTTAGGTTGGAGATGAGAAGGAACTTTCTGACTGCGAGGGTGGTCAGACACTGGAAAAGGCTGCCTAGAGAAGCCACGGAATCTCCATCCCTGGACATTTTCTAGACAAGATGGTCGGATACTTGGCTGGACCAGTTTAGTTGGGGCTGATCCTGCCTGAAGCAAGGGCCTGGACTACATGGCCTTGTGAGGTCCCTTCCAGCCCTACTATCCTGTGATGCAGTGACTTATATTTTATGTCAGTTTTGGGCCTTTGATGGTTTGTAGCAGAACAACTGCACTGATGCCAAAATTAAAGTGAAAGGGAAAAAATAGAGGGATGCTATAAGATGTGAACAAGTAGAATTTTTTTGCCCGATTTCTCCTGCTTTATAGAACTACCGTAGGAGTGGCAGTTAACAATTGTGGATACAAGGTTCAGACCAGTGTGTGATCTTTTTTTCAGTTGAGGGGATCCCTTTTAAATTTTGCTTTCATGCTTTTCTATATTATTTCTGGGACCTTCATGTTGTTCTATCACAGGTTTTATTCATGTGATTTTTTTCCTGTTTCTTCACAGAAGGAGCAGTGGCAGGGGGAAGGAGCGGGAAGAAATTTGCTACCTTTTAATTGCAGTTTTAAATTGTCCTAGTTAGGTTTGAAGCTTCCAATTCAATTAGGTTAATGAGGATGGTCAAGTTGCCACTTTTGCTGCTGATATTTGGTTAATGATGCCTGCTGTAAGGCTGTTAACAAGGCAGCTTCACATCTTGTTACAGTACCATGTTACAATGTCTGCATGTTGGCAGCTGGGGGAAACAGCTATTTTACAGCTTGTCTAGTATAGATCATAGTTGCAGCAAAGACCGAGGAAAGAATGTAGAAGTGCTGCAGTTTCCCTCCATCTGTTATCTTATTCTGTTTCAAGTGTTAAAGAAAGGAATATTTTTCTTTGTAGGAATAAGCTTGTTGAGTTTCAGTGAGGTATTTAAAATAGCTATTTTGCAGTTTGCATTAGTAGAAGTCCCTTTGAAAGGTCAGAGAGAATGCAGTACATTGGCGTTCCTATTAGCTTTCTGGAAGACATCAGCAGATACCTACTAATCATGCTTATCAGTGAATTTTCAATTGCTTGCCACCAATTTGATGCAAAGTGGGTACTATTTATAGGTTGATTTTCAAGGTTAGCTAACTTCTAATTATCTGCAGGATAAAAATTTCATAGACATAAATTTCATAGACATCAGGGCTGGAAGGGACCTCGGGAGATCATGGAGTCCAGCCCCCTGCCCAAAGGGCAGGAAGTGAGCTGGGGTCATAGGATCCCAGCAAGATAAGCATCCAATTTACTCTTGAAGGTGCTCAATGTAGGTGCTTGAACCACCTCCGCT
>NW_017728910.1:28138438-28151205 GCF_001723895.1 Crocodylus porosus | reverse complement strand
TGTTCAGCCTCCACAAGAGAAGGCTGAGGGGGGATCTTGTGGCCTGTTACAAACTAGTCGGGGGGACCAGCAGGCATTGGGGGAGTCCCCGTTCCCCTGAGCACTGCCAGGAGTGACCAGGAATAATGGTCACAAGCTGGCAGAGGGGAGATTTAAACTAGACATCAGGAGGTGCGACTTCACGGTCAGGGCAGCTAGGATCTGGAACCAACTTCCAAGCAAAGCGGTGCTGGCTCCTATGCTGGGGGGCTTTAAGAAGAGGCTGGATGTACACACCTTGCTGGGGTCGTTTGACCCCAGTACTGTTTCCTGCCATGGCAGGGGGTTGGACTCTGATCTGCTCTGGTCCCCCGACCCTAGAAACTATGAGTGTGCAGTGGAGATTTACTTGTGGCCCGGAAGGGAGTGCTTGCAGGAAGTGGATTTTGGGTGGCAGGGTAAGGCAGTGTTGTCTTGACAGCAAAAATGAGAACAAACCTTGGACCTAGGTGCAGATCACATCTAGCAAAACAGCTCTAATGCAGCAGAGCCTGCTGCCTGGTTGTAGCTTCCTGGTGATATACCCCCACAAGTAAAGATGTTAAAAATTAATCAACGGCAAGAAATTTGAAAAAATCCCAAAGCGTGCTGTGCCTTTTTTACCTCAAACATTCATCCCCTTGTCACGCTCATGTTTCCTCTCTGCACTGGGCATTTCCTCAAAATACTCTTTCTGAAAAGAGGGAGGATATCATTATAGGATATTATAGATAGAGGACCAGAGTCAATGCTATGCTCATCTCCTGCTGTGTGTAGTGGAGAAGGGATGGATGCAGGCAGGGAGCCCAGGACAGCTTTCTAGAGCCACTTTTGTGCCCATCTTGGATGTTATGAATTTAAGACCTGCTGTGGGCTTATTTCAGATACTTTTAGACGGTCATCCCTGACGCATCCTGTGGAATGGAGGTTCTGTCCATCCCTCTCAAGTACATCTCTAACCTGCAGCCCCACAGTGCATGCATGCCTCTTAGTCTATAAACTATAGTTACAGCATCTCTGTGAGGTATGGGCGTGCTGTTGTCCCTGTTTTATAGGCAAGAAACTGAGGCACAGAGAAGCTAAGAAACTTGTCCAGCATGACGCAGGAAGTCTGGCCGAGCAGGGAACTGAATGCAGTTCTCCCAAGTCCTCAGGCCAGTGACTTGATCTCTGGGCCACACAGGGTGATGGAGGAGGTAGCTGTAGTGCTTCCATTCGGGCATGAGACTCTCCTGCCCTTGGGAAATCTCAAGTGGGGAGTTGTGTCCACTCTCCGCTGCCTTTGCATTTCCAGAGTGATGAAAAGTAACAGTGGGGCTGAGGTTTTCACCCATGGTAATTGGATCAAATCGGTGTGTAGGGAGGGATTCTGCCAGTCATATCATGCCTTTTACCAGGGGTGCTCAACCTCCAGCCTGTGGACCAAACATGGCCTATGGAGCCTTGTATCTGGCCCATGGGGACTCTCCAGGGGTCAGGAAATCTGGTAGCGGGGAGCTGTGGCAGTGCTGCCATCCCTCCCTGCTGCCAAAATCCCAAGCCTCCTGGAGAAGGCTGGAGCCAGGTACCTCTGCACACCCAGCTTGGGGCTGGGCAACCCTCCCTTCCCTCCACCTATTCGGGTTGGGGCCAGACCATGCCCCTTTCCCTGGACAGCTAGTTCAGGCCAGCACACCCCGCTTCTCTCTGCCCAGCCAGGTTGGGGACAAGCCATGCTCCCTCCTCTCGCATGGCTGGATCGGGACTGGGCCAAGCTCCTTCTCCCATGCGTCTGGATTGGGGCTGGGCTGCTCTTCTCCCTCTGTAGAGCCAGATGGGACCCCACAGTGCCCGTGCTGGGCTCTGGGTTGGGTCTACCAACCAGATCTGGCCCATGGAGGGTATTCAGCCTGTTGGAGCAAAAGGTTGAGCACCACTGCCCTTAACTGTCTGTGGCTTCCGCTGGAGAGCCACAGCCCTGCCTTGCATCAGGCAGCCTTGTTAGCCCTTGCTGGGGCAAGGCAAGGCCTGCATCACCAATATGGAGTAGCAGGTCAAATCACTCTGCACTGCCATATCTGAGTCCTTTGCATCTTACTGGTGGTCCAAGTGGGGAAGGCTCATAGTTCAGGTTGGGGAACAGGCCCAGATGACCATCTCCGTTTGCGTAGACTGCTGAGAGACTTCATTTTTCAACAGCATCTGGAATGTTGTCTAGCAGACTATCCTGCCTTCGGCTACTTCCTATCCTCTGACGCCCCCATCTCGCAACACTTTTTAATAAGTTGCTTTTTCACAGACATGTCTTCAAGTCATTCTGGATAAAATGCTTGTACTTATCAGTTATAGTTTTACAATATCCTTTAATCCTGCTGGTATCTTCTTATGACAGTCTGACCAAGGCAAGTTTGAAATGGTTATGCTTTTACAGACTCAGCATAAAAAAACAGCTCCTCTATGCTGTGGCACTGTCTCTGACATTCAGAGTGCTGTTACACAGTGCCTGAAAGAGCCTGAAGAGCTGTGAACCTTGTTTCAAATGCTGTCAGTGAGCCTGTGATAGCTGTCAGGATAAAAGCTTAGCTGGGCCTGCACCTTCCCTGTGGAGGAAAAATTGCCAGCATTCGCTCGTTCTGGCTTTCTTTGCTTATGCCAGTAGTGCTGCATGGGCCAGCCAGCAAGAGCAGCTAAAGCATGAGTCATTCCTTTCTTCAGAAACTGAACATGTCATTGGTGCGGTGTACCATTCGCACAGTCCTGGCACCATAATACTATTTTTTGAAATATTTTTTTTAAAGCCTAGAGGAAATGTTCACTTTTCACAGAGGTTTTGTATTAGGAAGACTTGTCTAGGCAGTGCAATGCTTTTGACAGGATATAGTTGTTAGTAGAGGTAAAGCTTTGTGATAAGGGAAGTGATTTTGCTATGTAAATAAAACAAAAATCATGCAGTGTCTAGACGCAATGTATTTTTTCTATTAGTATTACAAAGTCTAAAGAGCCACATTTCTCTTTCTTTTTACAGCTGGATCGCTTGGCTGTAGATGCTGCAAAGGAGAAGAGAGATATGGAACAAAAACACTCCACTATTCAGCAAAAGGTACCTGAAGGACTGTAAAAGAGAGGGAGAGGGGCTGCACACTAATTGATCTATCCGTTTGGTGTGCCTCTGCAGCAGAGCAGCACTGCAATACAACAGCTAGATGCAGTGTCCTTAGAGTGCAGTGACACTGAATTACAGATCACTAAGTGGAGCGTTGGTTTGCAGATGTTCAGATAGTATTACCAGACAAGTCCATAATTATATTTCACTCTTCTAGTGAATTAATGTATTTGGATGCTGAGACAGCTCATTTATTAGGCACCAGACATTTTGGAGTCATCAAGTCATAGTTATCCTCTTGCTTTCTATAACTATTGTAGTCAAATATTTATTTATAGAAAGGGTATCCTATATGGCCTTCTAAATGCATGTTTTACTTAGTTTCTGAATTTGGCCCAAATGTATAAGTACGGTATTCTGGGGTTAAGAGCTGTAGCTACCTTTGCAGATAAACAGAGAGAGCCTACTATGAAAGTGGGATTTTATTTGTTTGAAATATACAGAAATTTGAAAACTACCCAGTAACTGTGCATGGTTTCATTGGCAAATTCATCACTTTTGCTTTTTAGCATGCTAGGAAAATTACAGATGTTTCAGGGGTTTGGATAGTACTGATGCTCTTTGTCAACATTGATTATACAGTTGTAATAGAGGGTAAAGGTTTGCTAGTGGAATCTCTGGTTATGAACTAATGAATGTAGCTATGGGTAGCTATGGAAGAACTGTGATTGGACTGTGATTTAAAGATCCCAAAATACTTCTTATTCTCTCACAAATTGGCTTTTGAATAGGATTTGAGAAGGTGTCATAGATTGGAATAATCGTGAGGTAAGTGACTCAAAAAAGGGCATTTACTGACAAAAAACATGCTGGGAGTAGGATAAAAATCCTATTCTGGGATAGGTTAGTACTTGGATACTAACAGGCCATTGGAGAATAGCAAAGCATGCCCAGGATTGATACTGTCCTAAGATTACATATCTTTAATTGATCATGGAAGGCACAAGTTATGTGACCCATTACCAGGAATTATAGTAATTGCTGTAGCCTGCTGACCTGATTGCTTTGTTTTTCCTTAAATGCTGCAAAAGGCTGCATTACAGGTAAATGATTTCTAATAAAATCTGTCATTACTGAGAGAGAAATTCAGAAGTAATGGAAACCTGATCAATTGGAATAAAAAAAAAAAACACTTAATGGATAGCACTTATTGCTTTTCACATATTTTGCACAGCCATTTTAAAATTGTCCACAAATTGTGTGAAAATTAATTTTGTTCCTTAAGTCATCTAATTATTTTAACATTTATTAATAAATGTTAAAAAACTAAGACACTGACAGTAAGTAAATTCAGTGAAGGACAAAGTTGGCAGGATCATCCTTATCCAAACCATCCCATACAAATCCTTGTCTGACCTAGTACTAAAACTACTCGGCAGCTGCCAAAAAAGAAAACAACATGTTAGGGATTATTAAGAAAGGAATTGTAAAAAAAAACAGAAGTATCTTGGTGACCCTTTATAAATCTGCAGTGTGTCTGCACCTCGAGGACTATGCCCAGTTCTGGTCCCCATGCCTCCTAAAGGACATAGAAGAACTAGATGAGGTCCAGAGAAGGGCAGTAAGGATGATGAGTGGCATGGAGGGGCTTCCGTATGAGGAGACACCAAAGAGGCCAGGCCTTCAGTTTAGAAAAGGGATGCACAGGGGGAGAAATGAGAAATGTTTACAAAATACCAAATGGTGAAGAAAAAGTCTATAGGGATTTACTGTTTACTGTCTCTCACAATATAAGAACTAGGGGTCACAAAATGAAACTAGTAGGTAGTAAGTTTAAAACTAGTAAGAGGAAGTTCTTTTTCACACAGTGTCATTTCATTAAAGTGTGGAACTCCTTGCAGCCAGATGCAGTGGAAGCTGACAGCTTAGTCAGATTCAAAAAGGAGTTGGACAGATTATTGGAGGAAAGGGGCATCAGCAGCTTTTGAGCATGGGAGCTGGGGATACAGCCTCTGAATCAGAACTTCCTAGACTTTCAGTGCTGGAGGTGGCAAGGGAGAGAGAAACAGTGGAAACAGCCCTGGGGAGAGCCAGTTCACTCTTCCTCTCAGCATCCACTCTCTGCCTCTGTGTGACAGGAACCTGGGCAGCATAGACCTGTGGTCTGACCCAGTACATGACAGTTCTTATGTAGGCAGTCAACTTTGTCCCACAACCTAACTTGCCACAGGTAAAGCCGAGAGACAGTGGTGCTCAGTATCCTGCTGCTGTGAGGGTTGCTCAAGGACACCTGGCAGACCTCGCGTTGGATACTACTAGGAATATTCGGTACCACAGCAGAGAGAGGCTGAGAGAGATGAATGCAGACAGCACAACTTCTTGGGACACTTGGAAAAGAGAAAAGTCTGTCCATGGATGCACTGTGTGACGGTTACCAAACAGCTCGGTTCAGTGCTTAGACTGGCAGTTGGGAGCAAAAAGAAAACCAGGGAGACTGAGAAGAAGCCAGCTCTGGAAGTGTTGCAAGATGGTGTAGTATTAAAAGAAGAATGGACTTTTCACAGCTTTGCCATGACCACAAAAGATGGAAGGTGGTGATCAACGCACCCTGAATCAGAGATGTCAGTTGAAAGGGAAGATGAATTATTTAATTACTTAATAATGTCACCTGGCCTGCACCGATTCCTGGCTGTAACTCCAGGTGTTGGTTTTGCTCTGTTGAGCACTGTGGTTTTGTTCCTGTTTATGCAAAGGAGTGGAACCGATGGCCCCGGAGGCCCTTCTCTTTCCTGTGTTCCTATTCGGTGTCTCTTGTCCTCCTCGTTAGTTATCAGTGTCGGTGTAGATGGTCCCAGCTGAGCTTGAAGAAGGTGACCTGGTGCAAGATCCTCATTTTGAGCTTCCACTGCCAAAATCTCCCCTTTCATTTCTCATTTGGGTCACATAACTCCCTTTTTCAGATCCTCCATCTTGCTTGTATACCATGTTCCTGGGTTTGTGTGGCAAAAATAGCCTTCTGGCTTAAAGCATAAATCTTGTCTTCTGTTGCATCTCTTCACCCAGCTGTTCATTCCTCTCCTTCTCTCATGCCACCATCCTACCTTCTTCCATGCTGTCCCTGAGGCTTCTGCTCTCTCAGTCCCTCTGCCCCACACTGCCTTCTCCTGCAGGCAAGACACGTAATGTAACGGCACTCGAGTGGACCTTTCCAAGTGCCAGTCCAAAGCTTTGTCTGTTCCGATTAGTGGAAAGCTAATTTCTTCTTAAACAAAAACTAATTAGTAAATAAAGACTGTTACATTACTTTCAGTCTTTTGCCAGACTGCATATGCTTAAGATGGATAACATTCTTAATCACGTGAAGTGACTGGATTTATGAACATGTGATTCTCCTATGCAGTACTCTGGAAAGAGCTGGATGTATTTTTTCCTCAAGTTGTTGTGATTCATTAAACACTTTTCCATCTGCCTGGATAAAAATAAATTACAATAACATGACCACTTTTTCCCTCTTTGTTTTATTATGCAATGCAAGAAACACTAAAGATCATATTCTGTTTGCCAGTTGCCTTTTCTGGAACTATCTTGTTGCCTTGCCTACCCCCCTTCTAGATCCTCCACCTCCATCAATGAAGTACTACGGATAAAGCATATGGAAGCCTTTGATTTCCCACTCCCCCCCCCCCTATTTTTTTGGGTTTCCCTTAAAGGTTGAACTTTGACTCATAAGTAAATGACCTGCTGTAAAGTCTATGATGTGTTGTGAGTAGTTAGGAAAGTATTACACTTCTGCTTGCGCACACTCTTCTCTCTCAACCTGCTGTGTAAGGTTGCAAGTCAGTTCAGCTAATAAGATCAGCAACAATATTGCGCGTGCTTGAGGAAGAAATCATTACTTCAGTTGATTTGAATTGAATTAGGAGCAACGTAAGGAGAATGCTGTTAAGTCATCTACATTTGCACAACGCTTCAAAGACACCTTAAACCTAGTGGATCACATTTCACTGAACAAGATAATTGAGGTTTCTGAAACAACACTGTGAGCTCAGAGAAAACTGATGTACTTCACTCTTGGATGGGCAGAAAGTATCTCAAGAAAGTGTACTCTTTCGTCGGACAAGAAGCTGTGGTGATTAAGTACCAGAAAATGCAGCTGTTTAGCAGGTTTCATTATGTTTGGGAGCTGGTAAGTTTGAGCAAGGAAATAAAACCTGTATTTGTTTTTCCTTAAACTTCGGAAGAAAAATACTAGTTCAACAAATGTCAGAGCTGCCTGAAAGACTATAGCAGGGTAAAAAGTCCATGAAAATTCTTTGTCGAACACTTACTTGCTAAAATGTGTGTGTGTGGTCTTTTACCCTGATAGATTAGATAGATATAGTGTAAGTATTCTTTATAGTAAAATGGTATTTTTGAAATGTGCAATATTATATTAATTCTCAGCAATATTCATCTGCTGAGTTGGAGAACAGACAGCAAAATACAAAGGTTGCAGGTGCTGGGGAAGAAAGAAAAGAATGCCACATGGCTGAATTTGGGGTTTTACAAGCGTTGAGTTCTAAACCCTTTGTTCTAGGTCTGTTGATAAGCCCATATGAAACATGAATGCTAAAGTTTGGAGAAGATGTTTTTATTTTTACTGTAAGTGCTTACTGTCATATTCACAGCTATTACCCTGGATGATTATTTTAAGCATAGTATTTAACCTATTAAATTGTGAAGAGCTGAGAGAAATATTCTGTGTGCCACTTTACTGAATAGTTTACTACCCAAGTCCAAGCTTATACGGCCTTGATATTTGTATCCATTCGTAAAAGGCCTGTATGAACTGTGCTAATTGTCCTGTAGCTCTATGATTGATCCTTTGTTATATTATCTTGGGTTTCTTGAAATCATAGGGCAGAATGGCATTCCCTTTGAAGGCCTATGTTAATCAGTAGCAGCAATCATGTAGTCCAACTCCTTTTTTCTATCTTTTATCACATACATCCACACACAGTTTTTGTATTTGTTTAACTGTTTCTGTTAGGAGTTCATTATTTTAACTGTAAAACGGCTAAAGCAGTTCAGCACCCTAGCCTGGGTACAGTTATGCTGTTATAGAGATACCTCATGCTGCCATAACTTTCTCCTCTAAAATACCTGAGAATAAGGTATAGTACTCTAAGCACACTTATACTGAAGCCTGTACTTTTATACTGAAATAACTTGTGTCCAGCAGATTAGGAGTTGTTTGGTTTTACCTATACTAGATTCATCTTGGAAGACAGCAGGGCAGGATGGTGTCTTAGAGACCAACTTGTTCAGAAATTCATGGGCTTCTGTAGGCCTTCTGCCTAACTTTTAGACCAACGCAGCTACCTACTTGTCTCTGCTTGGTTTCAAACTGGTAGAATTAAAATAGTACAGAAACTATAGGTAGACAAGCTTTTGCAGATCAGAGGTTTAAAGACTAGTCTCTCTCTGTTACATGACTGTAAATGACAACTACTAAAAACTAGCATGGTCTGAATTCTTCACTTTCCATGAGAAGTATCTGTGCGAGTTTGTCACTCTTGCCTTCCTTCACTAGTGACTGACTGAACTTAAGTCATTTTGATTACAAACCCTTATTTTCAGTGCCTAACGCATTCTGCCCCAGGTAAGAAGAAAAAGATATTGCTAGTCAGCTTTTTTCCCATAGCTAATTTAAATAAAAAGAAGATCAGCAGTCTTAAGCAACTGAATGTATTGTCCCTTGAGCCCTGTGCATCTGAAATTGCACTGTGTATACATGTGAGTACCTCCCTGGTAGAAGGTAACCCATCATGCACAAGGAATATCCAGGAGCCCATAGGAAGATTTCAACTGCTTGCCAAAGAAATGGGTATACATAGCTCCTGGAAGATTAGGACCAGCAAACTACCACCTGCATGCTACTAAGTAATCATCAGTGCCTCCTTCGTGCAAGTGACCATACCAGCCTTCCTAGAAAACCCAACAGAGATGCTTTCTATTGGCCTGTCTTCATCCTCCCATTCTCAGACAAAATTACTGAGAAAAGTGACAGCCCAGCTTCAACATCATATTTGTGCCATCCTGGGTGCTTTGCAGCTGGCTTCAGATCAAGATGCAGCATGTGAACAGTACTAGGACTAGGACATTAAAGAGGCTGTCTTTTATGGTGGTGGATGGAGGCTACGCTTCACTGTGTTGATTGATTGATTGATTGATTAACTGCAGCTCTGACTTTGGACACAGCTGGTGTGTTTGATGGCAGAGATGGAGGGAGTTCAGCTCTGCATTGGCTCCAAGCATTCCTCTCACAGAATGGAAGAAAGTGGACAACTTTTCTTTCCTTCTGACTGCCGCAACACTCCTTGTGGATCTGAGAATCCCTCACTTAGTGTCTGTACAAGATATCAGGCATAGTGAAGCAGCAGGTTCCCTACCACCAGTGAAGTGGTGGCACTTGCATATTCCTCTCTCTCCAGAAGGGTAACCAGTGTCTGTGTACATCTGTCCTGTCTATAGGGAGTCGGTTCCTAAGTGAAGACCGGGTAGTTCATGGCGAGTCAGAAGGGCTGGCAGTCAAGCTTGGGTTAGGGTTAAGTTTATAACAGTTTTATAATTGTCAGTGCACAGAATCTAATTACTGGGGAGATCGCCTTACCTTGGAAGTTGTCTTGGATTTGGGTAAATATGGTGATTTATCATTCTTTCCTCAAGTGGCTGGAGTTCTGACTGGTAAAATGCCATCTCTCTGTGTTTAATTACATGATGTACCTACAGCTGTTGAATTTTGTGAAATAGAAGAGGCTTAAGTAAAGCCTTTCCTGAAAATCCATTTTCTTAATGTAATGTGTGGGCCTTATAGTCCTAAAAGAATCAGTAAATATTGCATGCAAGGTGCTGTTATGAGGTCCCTGCACACATTTGAAATGATTCTTGTCAGTGTTTGAGCTGCATTTGAAACGTGCATCTTTTTTTAACACTAGGACTTCTCCAGTGATGACACTAAACTAGAATACAATGTAGATGCAGCCAATGGCATTGTTATGGAGGGATATCTCTTTAAGCGAGCCAGCAATGCCTTCAAGACTTGGAACAGGTAATACTTCAAATGCTCTGTTAATTATGGTTTGTAACCATGCTGGTTATTGGCTTGAATGTAGCTTGGACTTCTAACTTTGCAAATTCATCCCAAAAGGCAACTGTGTGGAATCAATCAGTTGACAGAGTGGTTGGCCTGTTAAGTTGATCACCAGGGATCCTGGTTTTCTCTGCTAAAAAATTACAAATTCTCTGATTTAAAAAAAAAAAAAAAAATCACAAATGGAAAACCCAGATCCCTGTTAATCACAGAAACTGTCCTCAGTCTGAAGAAATTTCTTCTTGTTTTCTTCCCTACTTGTTCACAAGCACTTTACCTGGAGTAGTTGCCATATTGTACCCCTGGCCTTCACCATCAGACTCTGAAGCAGTGTAGCTCCTGATTTCAGCTATCTGCAGGGGGGTTGCAAAGAGGATGGAGCTGGGCTGTTCTCAGTGGGGGCAGATGACAGAACAAGGAGCAATGGGCTCAGGTTGCAGCAAGGGAACTTGAGGTTGGATATCAGGAAAAACCTTCTCACCAGGAGAGTAGTAAGGGAACAGGTTACCCAGAGGGGTTGTGGACTCTCCATTCTCAAAGGTTTTTAAGACCTGGCTAGACAAAGCCCTTGCTGGATGATGTAGTTGGGGCTGGTCCTACATTGAGCAGGGGGTTGGACTGGATGTGACATCCTGAACTCCCTTCCAATCCTAATTGTCTATGATAGTATAAAGTGCATTGTTTATAAATTTAAACACTGAGGAAATAAAGGGTTTAAAGACTTGCAACTTGTGGAAAATGTACAGTCCATGGTAGAAATATAGTGAGGGACTAAGAGTTGGAACCTTTTCTTCCTGTAAAATACACATGCAGTCCTGCTGCAAACTGAATCCCATAGACTGTCTCTTGATGCCTGTGATGATCCTGGAAGGGGTTCGAACTTGTTTGTTACTGCACAGTATGTGCATTAGTTGCCCACAGTTACAGTTCTCAGCACTTGGAACTCTTTAATTATGCTTTCAGGGGCCTGCATGTTTGGAAGGCAATGGTGGAAATACCAACACGTCCCAAACGACTGAATGCAGTAGCCCAGTTTGAAATCAGTTGTGTGACAGTTTGATGCTGCCCTTTGCTATGTCACATGCCAGTAGCTTTGCAGTAGTGTTTATATTAGCCAGTGGTTTCCATACTCCTTAGAGGGGCCGCTGTCAACCCTCAATTGCCTTTTATGATTAAACTTTTAATTGACAACACTGTCAAAGTGCCTCATCCAATCCAGGGATAAGTGGACTGCCAGTGATGTGTAGACCAGTTTTGGGGAGCGCTGTATTCAACTTGTCTGCATGCTGTCACACATTCTGTCACCAGAGGTATATCTGAGTGTGATGTGGGAACCTGTATGCTTTGGTATCATGAGCTTCAGTTATGGAATAGTGCACTTCCTAGCAGTGGAGAGTAGTTTCAGATCACTGACTAACATTTTTTAAAAATTAAAGATATGAAGACAACCAAAAAAAGGGTTGCTGGCCAGCCATTCTCAGTGAGGGCCCAGCATAAGTTATCCCAAGCCTGATGCTGAGTGTTTCTTTCCAGAGGTGATAAAGGGTGAAAAATCCCATGTTTTGGTCATTGCTTCAGTTTACTAGATGTCTGAGCCAAACTTGATTACTGTTTGGCCCATTTTATAGGGGGAGTCAGAAATCTGGGAAATGTGTTTTGGTCATTATATTGATCTAAAGCTATAAATCCATTGCGCAGTGAAGCAGATTAACTGTGTAGGGATTATGTCCCAGCACAACGGATCCGCTTCATTGGGTAAAACGGATATTATCAATTTTTCCCAATCTTGTGGGACAGCACTTGGGCATGCCTTTGCCAATGGGGGAGCACCGAGTTTGTCTGCCTGCAGAGACATGTCCCAAGTTGGACTTACCAAGTGCTTCTGCAAGCGGAGAAACCTGGACTTTCCCCATTTGCAGAGGCATGCCCTGATGTGGGGCATAGCAACACAATATGCACCCCTGAGGAATCCCCTGCCAGGGGACTTCTGGGTCATGCCTCTATAAATGGTAGAGCCTTGGGAGGTGCTCCCAGGGCTTCAGGGGCCTGAGCCTGTATGCCTTTGGAATGGGAATTCCTGGGGTGTGCAGGATTTAGTTCCCTGAAACTCCAGGAGTAGCTGCTTGGGGTGGCTGGAGACCATGGGCTGCCCACACTCTCCTGCCGCAAAGCAAGCAGAAAATCTGTTGCAAAAAAGTGGCATGGATTTATACTACCTAAGCCACATGTTTTTGGTATTTGTGGCACATCAAGGAGCATGGACCTCTGTTTCCAGCCTAAGAGTAATTGTCAGGGCTTAGTGAGTCCTCTGTTATAGGTAAGTTTTTAATACTGTTTAAGTCTAACTATGCATAACTGTCTGTTAAGTCTCTGTTGAATTAGTGCAGTTGGTCCTGCATTTATGAGAGCAGTGCTGTGACAGTAGCCCTGCCAGTGTAACACACTGGCTTTTCCTGTCTGGACTCCTCTTGCACACTGAACTGGGTCTGTCTGGCCTGATCTAGTGTTAGGGAGTAGTAAATGGCACCACCAGAC
>NW_017728910.1:28122099-28137633 GCF_001723895.1 Crocodylus porosus | reverse complement strand
GGTAGGTTTAGGTTAGATATTAGGAGGCGCTACTCCCCGGTGCTCTTTCCTGCCAAGGCAGGGGGTCGGACTAGATGATCTACCTAGGTCCCTTCCGACTCTAGCTACTATGAAACTATGAGTGGGACACGGCAGATCAGGGACGGGACAAATAACACCTGCAGATTAGGGCAGGAAGCTGAGCAGCAGAATAGGTAGAGGGGATCAGAGTCACACTCAGGGAGGATGCACGAATTTGTGACACTTGCGGAAAAGGTTGGGCCCCACTGTTCTAGTGCACGCATGGTTTTCTTCTCCAGTGGAGGCTGTGTTGAAACCGTGAAGCAAGGAGTGTTGTTTGCCTTCTGTGTTATAAGTAGAGAGCATGAGATCATTTGGATGCCTTGCTGGGTGCTTGGGACCTGACTTGAAACCTGTTTATGTTACTAGGAAGGTTTCTTGTTGACTGCGCTGCCTTGGATCAGGCCGTTGTTGAGAGGTGTTTGTAGTGGGTAATGCAGCTGCCTGGCAAATCGTGAGGCCAAAACTTTTGTTTCTTCTTTGCTTGAATCCTCTTCCTTGATTCTCATAAAGTCTTGACTCTGGGCAGGACACATAAGGCAGATGGAAGGCAGTTTATGGTGTTGTGAGAGAGATCCTCCATGCCTCTTGGTCTCAGGGCTGTGAACACCAGCTGCACATGTACTGTGTTCAGATATATAATGTATGAATATGGAAAGTGTAACTGCAGTTTGATGAAGATATTAGACTGACAGCACAAAATAGATGCAGAGAAACCACATTAATAATGTGCTTCATTGTATTTGTCTTGTTTTATTTATAACTCATAAATACTGCACAAACAGGTTACTAAATGAATCATGAAAACTGCAGGGTGACATCATTGCCTTCTAACTTTACGTTATTATTTGCCTCTCATTTATTTCTCCCTTACTTACGTTTTGTCAGGTTTTATATTTTTACATGTGTGTTTTAGACGTGTACCTCTGATCATTTTTTCAGGCTGTTCCAAGGAGCTAAAATACTGCATTTTCAGTAGAACACATGCTACATGTGAGAGTTGTGTACATGTGATGCTGATTGACTTCAACAGTAACAGGAGCTGAAATGGAATATTTTTATAATGGAAAGTGTTACTAAGAGTGCAGACAACCAACGTGATAACTATGGAGTAGCCTATTCTGGATTTGACTCTGTAACAGCATCTCTGCCTTAGTTAATGAGGGTGTTTGCATTGAGCAAATAGCTATGCTAGGATGACATTGATTAGGCAGCGGACATGTGATGGATTCTGTGTAGTCACTACCCCACGTAGTAAAGTCATTGCATGTTTTTCAAGGAGTGACTTGAACCCGGGTATGAATTATGTACTATGTAGTCAGGCCATGTGTTATGTATGCATCAGGTCTCTGTTACCCTTCTGCTGCATAACAACATCCTTTTACTATGTAGGAAATGTCATGTGTCCACACCCAGACCTTACTTACAAGATGCTCCTAAAATGGCTCAGGAAGTCAAACCATTCCTCTTGTTAGTGGGAAGCCTTACATGGAAAATTACTCTTGTTTCTGGAAATACAGATTTGTTTAAATTCCACTTCTCTTTTATTGATAATGCATGTGTGTGAATGAAATGTGTGTATGTGGAAAACAAAACTCTTGGGAAATTAATTATATATCCTGAGAATTTTTTTTTAAGTTGGGTGCTTTAAGCCTTCTTCTTTAATTCTTCTGTATTTTCATATCATGCTAATTCTTTGCTTATTTTGCAATTTCATTCCTTTTCCTCCTTTCCCTTATATTTTAATCCTACCCCATTTTTTCACATGACAGGAAAAAGCCAGATCACATCAGGTACCAACCAGCTTCTTTTATATTTTCCCAGTGTTTTTGGCACGTAAAAGCTCTCCATTAACCCTGCATTTCATTTTGTTTACTTGCAATGGATATCAAGTGTCTTAATCTGTGAGAGCAGGAGGATTCTGCATGAGATGACAGCACAGCTGGTGTTCGGTGCCTTCCTTTTAACTGCTAAAAATGATTGATGCATTCATAATCCCAGAGGAGTAAAAAAACCCCTTAAATTTAGTCTCCACTTTCAGAATTTCCTAGAGTAGATACTAAGCATGTTATCTTGTTCTCATTTAAACCCTGGTAAATCGTGCCACTGGTTTTGAATGGGATTGGGAGCAGAACATCAGATGCTGATGTCTCTTGATCACTTTGTTTTGTTCACCTCCGAAACTACATGATTCAGTTTGCATAATCAGCAAGCAAACCAGCAAACAAAATGCTTCCTTATTTTTGAAAAGCTATAAAACTAATAGACGTTTATTGAATCACGTTAAGTTTCCTTTTCTTGTTACTGTCTTTTTTTTTCTTTTTCTTTTACATCTTGGCACCTTGAAAAGACTCTTCAGTCATTTATATTCTTTTCTATTTGGCAGATACTGACTTTTTTTCCCCTGCCCCCCACTCTTTCTTCCCACTTCTTTTTTGAATAAAATGAAGTGGCATTAGCTGTATTAGAAACTCTCGATGATATAGAAGTCTTTGTCTAAAAGTCTGCTTTGTGCACCAGTACAGCATTAGTTAAGTGCTATCATAGAGCCAATAGGAGTGGCACAGTTGACTGTACTGCCCCATCAAATACAGACCTGTCTTGTCTTCTGATGATAAATGATTTATTTAAGTGCATTCCTAGTAATACTTGGCTATGACAGCAAAGTTGTCCCCAGCCCACTTATAGGGATTAATCCTAAGAACATAGCAAGTTTCATTCCAGTAATACAGGAACTAAGGAACAAAGTGCTGGGCCATCAAGGATTTATTTTAGCTCGTTCCTAGCCCACAATCTCTTCCAGGTTAATTGAAAAGCAGAGGAGTTTCCTAGTGAGATTTGATCAGTTTACAATAGGTGATGAAATCTCAGTTGTTAAAATCACATATGGCATGTCTACTAGTGGTTTTAATCCATTGCAACATTTAGGTGACAGTTTTGTTTAAGTACATATAATAGTAATACGTTCACACATGTTTGTCTTCGATTTGTAGTTAATGCAGATTAATGAGTGTGAACTGCAGGGTATACTAAATAAAGCATGATGTTTTCAGCAAATTTTACTCCTTGTTTTTTTAAAAATCTTAAATTAGTAGGTTTCTTTAAATAGATCAGCTCTTTACCAAAAGAAATCATGGAGCAATATGAAAAACCTCATTGAAAAGGTCTCAGATGTGCCATGAATTTGTTGTACGTTACATTACAGATGCTTTATGCTTGCCAGGTTGGAGTTCACTCCCTGTAGTGACTCCCTAAATATTTAATTATAACAATGGAGTGTGTTGGATTAATAGAACATCGCACCTTTTATTTAATGGTTATTACTAGAAGTTTGCTCCATTGCATGTTATCTCTTGTGGCAGGCTGCATTTTTCCTTTTGTCTTGTGGGCTGCTTTCCTGGTCTGTAACTAGAATATGTATAACAGCAAAGAATAAGCCTGGTTTTATCTTTCTTTTTCAGCCTGCTTTATAGCACAACTATTGATTTTATTTCCTAGAAATAATCTACACTATGCTTGATTAATACATTTCTTCTAGATGGTAAAGGTGATACCTTTTAAGTGCTGTGACCAAAACTAAGCTGTAGTTAATAAGTACTTGGGGAAAAAACATGATAAAGACCTTTCCATGTTGGATCCAATTTTCTGAATCCACATTTAGAATGATATTTTATTGTGTTGGAGACCCTGTTTTAGTGGCAATCCTCTTTTAAAATGAAGTATAATTCCACAACATTTGGAAATATGATTATTAAAAGGTAGAATCTCATCTGACTACCTACTAAGTACTAACTGTTTTAACTTCTACAAAACTTTCCGACATGGGCCTGAATTTTCTTTTCTTAAGTCTTGTTTTCCTCTTTGTGTGCTTCCTTTCACAAAGGGCTTGTGGTGATTGATTACATGGGATGTTTTGTTGCTAGTTCTTGTGCGTTGCAATTCAATATTAATATTATGAGTAATGTAACCTTGCTATTTTCAGGAGTCTCTTACTTAACAATGCCCTCGGGCAAACTGACAGTGCAAAATAATGATGTTCTGTATGCCCTGTGTTTGTGGTAACAGCCGTAATATGACATTATAAGCCACAGGTGTATATTAACATGCATAAGTGTTCAACAACTTTGAGTCAGAACTCCAAAAAAAAACCCAGTGTGATTGGCACTTTGGGCTTCTGTTTCCTTCCCTCCCTCACTGTTTTCCAGTCCACAATGTGCGTTCACATTTTTTTTTTTGACTGCAAATATGAGTGTTAGGAACATGTCTTAAAAGAAATGAACGTGGGGTGCTCATGTAGCCTCTTGACTTCAGCATCTGGGCCTTTAAGAAACAACAAATACTGGGAGACTTGCAGTTAAAAATTGCAAGAGGTATTGACACTGCTGTCGTTTTAGCACCCTAGTAAGTTAATTTCTAAAACCTCTCTTGAAAGTATTTGTGAATGAGGAGTCCAGGTATTACTGATAAACAAACAAAGTAGGGTTAAATAGCCATTTCAGACTTTTAGCTTGCCATGTATAAGTGGAAATAATGTTCTTTGGAATTAAGCATTTTGTAATGAATAGTTTACTAATATGGTGATAACATGAATGCATTTATTTAAGACTCAAATTATTTAAAATTTGCTGTATTTCTTCTGTTGTGTGTTTTCTCTTACATTTTCACTTTTTCAATGAAAGCAACTTACATATCCTTGTGCAAACTTGTCAAAACTTACCAAAGCATAACTTTTGTGAATCTTTTTTTTTGTAATGTATTGCCATAGATTATGTGTTAGTACACTATGATCAGTAAGCACTGTAAAATCCGTGACATATTGTTTGGATGTCTTTTTATTTAAATAGACGCTGGTTCTCAATACAAAATAATCAGCTTGTGTACCAGAAAAAATTCAAGGTAAGTACTGTACTTCCATTAATAAAAAGGGTGGTATCCATTAATAAAATTAGGATGGGCTGCTTTCTAGAGCATGGGAATGAGGACTGAGAGGTGCTGCTGCTGACCTGCTGAGTGACTGAGCAACCCACTTATTTCCCAGCCTCAGTTCCCCCATATATACTGAGGGCAAGACCTGTTTTTGCAAACTGTTTCAGATTCCTGTATGACAGGTAAATCATAAGGTTATTATTTTTTGCTGATCCTGGTAACACCTCATAGGTAGGGGCACATCTCAAATGAGCCCACAGTGGCTGGAGATTCACTTTTCCCTGAAAGCAGAGTTGCTTTGAAATTTCATACAGGATTAGGTGTTGTTCTCTTTAAATTTCCTTTGCAATTTTTTTTTTCTGAGTTCTCTGGAAAATTGTAATAATAAGTCTTTGAATTTGGAACTTAATCAAAATATACCATTTTAGAATTGTTGCCTGATACTCCTTTAAAAATATTGTCTCTTGGTAAAACTTGGCAGTGGTGTGGCTTCTGGGAAGGTCTTAATCCTGAACATGTAAGCTGTGCGCAAAAACCTGATTACTTTGGGGCTGGGATCAAGTAAGTCTGACTGGCTTGTGGTTCATAAGGGCGGGTGAGCATAACATCCTCTGTCGAGTGTTTAGACTCCTAACATTTTATCCTTTGACAGAAGGCATATGAGAGCTTGTGCTTAGCTACTGGCACGTGCACTGCTATCAGCTGATAATTAGGACTGTATGAAGCTTCGGTCCCTGATTCAGCGGAGATTTGGCCCGATTCACTGGCTGAATCTCTGAATCCGAATAGAATCAGAGGTGCCTTTAATCTCTCTGAATCAAATCTGGAAAATTTGAAGATTTGGACATAGGGGCTTGTGAATGCTGTGATGCTGGGACACGTGGAGGGCCCCCCTGCACTCCTGTGGGATGCTCTATGCGCCCCAGCATCGCAGTGATCATGAGCCGTGCCTGCTACCTCAAGGCATGTAGAAAAAACTTTTAAAGCTGTGTCTGTCCAAATTGCTGATTCTCCTAATTGGCATTGAATCTCCAGATTCGGATTCAGCCAAACTGAATCAGGAACAGTGATCCAAATCAATTAATTGAATCACTGTCCCTGATTTGGGCCGAATCCAAATCAAATAGGCCCCACTTCGCACACCCCTACTGATACTATATCCCATGCTACTCTGTGATTAGCTGCATTACACCGCAAAGGTCTGCTCTGTCCACATGTGCTGATGCCCCCTTCAGACTTAACATTGAGAAGGAACCTCAAGAGTGAATGTACAAAATCTCTGTTGTAAAGCAGTTCAGGCTGCTACATAAAACATGCCTGACAAACCCACAGGACCAAGGCCCACAGCAATACGTAGCTTATCTCTTCCATGCTCAAAAATACCACAAGTTCCTTATGCAGCAGGACAGGCACTGCAGCTTTAGCTCTGTTTCGGGCTGGGGAGACCAGCCTTCTTTCATTCCCTTTGACACCCCCTTGGCAAGCGTGCTGTTAACCAACAGCTCAGGCCCAGGACCATCGGGGATTAAATGGTAAAAGACTGTCTTGAGAAGGGCACAGTAAACCTGAGGAGTGTAGCAATTCGGCGACACGTTCAGTGTCTCATCTTGTCTCTGGCAGGGGCAAGCCCATGGGGTTTTAGCGTGTGGTCTGATAATGGCGAGGTGAGTGCTTGTAGCTGGGAGAGGAGAGGGTATAAATTGTTATGGGGTTTAACTTCTGTAGGTCTGTCTTCAGTGTAGCGGGGTGTGTATATTTGTACATGACAATGCCAACGGCATCTTCACAGCTTTTTGTGCACTAATTTGTCCTGAACAGTCTTATGACAAATACACTTTTTGAAAACCCTCGTAAACTAGGGTGGGCTCTTTATAGATCAAATTTATTAAAGCTTTCTTAACCCAACCTCTGAATTTGCATTTGGGTTGAAGCAAGGGCCTTTTAAATGGGGAGCTCTGACTTTGAGTTGCAAACTGATCCCATATCTTCCTAGAAAACCCAGTGGTACTCATTTGAGAACTATGCTGCTTAGCTGATCAACAACTAGAATCTAATCAATTCTGTTCAAGTGAAAAGGGTATTCTCTGAGGCCAGCGTTACATTTCTGTGCACATTAATATTTAACTACGGACGTCCACCAGCACTATTGGATGTCTATTTACAATACTGTGGTTTAGATTAGGTTTTAAGCCCTTGGAACAAATCTTGTATGAAATAATAAATAAGTCAATAAAAAGAAATAAATCCATTGAGACTAGCAGAAACTTGATCTTCTCCCTCCATGCTCTAAGACTTGGACTTGTTTTATTCACTCTGTCTTTCCAGGATAATCCTACAGTAGTTGTTGAAGACCTGCGGCTTTGTACCGTTAAACACTGTGAAGACATAGAAAGACGTTTCTGTTTTGAGGTGGTCTCCCCAACAAAGTAAGTAGTAGTCTTCAAATCTCTTACGTTACTGTTGCAGCCTCGAAAGACAGGAGGCCTGCATCTCTTGGGAGCCGTTGCAGTAGGAAAGGACCTAAGCAGCTTGATTGGTTAAGATCTGAGAGCAGGAGCGTGTGATGCTGCAAGCTGCTGCAACTGAGCATTCGGTGGGCTTCTGACTTATGTTGTAAAGGTGCCTCTTAACGCTTGTGGTAACAGCTGACGGCAGGAGCTTGTTACGGGTTGTGTGCAGCCTGACAGTACTGGTGTGCTCATTGGAGGACAGGAGTTGGCTTCCCTCTTCTGCATGGTGGGAATAAAGCACAACCTAGCCAGTAATGTTAAATTGTATTTCCAGTGACGTTGAATAAAAGGAAAATAGTCCTGATAGTTTTAATGCAATATCTCAAGCTGCATGTTGTGGTATGATGTATCGCCTGGTGCATCTTCAGAGGCAAGTTAACTGCATGAACACGCAGTCATTCCCAGTTAGTGTTTTGTGGAATAGGTCAGCTGTTCAGAGCAGCGGGTGCTGATTTGTATTCACTGACACGTGTTATACTACTTTTTCTTTTCTTCTCTGATAATTTGTTTGCATTTTGCTTCTTTGCATCTCTTGCGGCCCAGTTCCACCCTTCTTTGGCTTCTCCCTTCCTGCACTTTCTTAGCCCTTAAGTATTACAAGTTTCACATTTGGTGACTTTATTTTCTCTGAGTTTACTAGCATGGGCAGCAGTTTTTTATCACTTTTTTAAATCTCCAAAATCACCTTCATTGGAATACAATTATTTCTTTGGCAGAACTGTAATCTCTCTTCCAAGGCTGATGTCTTGCTCTATTTAGGAGGTCATACACGCGAATGGGAGGTGAGGGGGCAAAGCCAGAACTTCAGATTAAACTGGCCTGTGGCTTCATGGAGTCTCATACCCATTGGTCATCATTTAGGTTTAAATGGTTTTGAGGCAGAGAGTATCTTCATTCTGTTCTTGTGAAAGGCAGTCCGCATTGTTAATTGTCAGTGTGTAATTTTAACACTCTCCTGAATAATATTTATGGAATGATGCACTAAGGTTGATAAGTAGGTATTTGCGTAAGAGGTTTTGATTTTGAATAAGTGAGTCTGTCCTTTACTCTGATCCTGTTGGTCAGTTTGTCTGAATCTCAAAGTTTACTTTTCCTTTGTTGTAGAAGCTGCATGCTCCAGGCTGACTCTGAAAAGCTGCGGCAAGCGTGGATTAAGGCTGTTCAGACCAGTATTGCTACGGCGTATAGAGAGAAAGGAGATGAATCTGAGGCAAGTAAATAACTGGGCTCTGAGAGGAAAATAATAATAGAATGAATTATTTCTTATCCTTTTTTTTAACAACTTCTAAGCACTTGGATGAATTGCAGTGATTTTCATTTTTTTTAAGACTTCCATTGAATGGACTTTCCATCTAGCTATGGTTGTTTTGAATCGTTGCTCTTTTTTTTTTTGTAGTTGTGATTGAAGTGTCCAGCATAACTGGTTATTGCTGTGTCCTGACCCCAGATCTCTCCTGAAAACTAAAGCACTTTTTACAGATACTTGGCTTTCACAGGGCAATGTGTGTAGTAGTAAGCTTCCCTTCATACTTCTGGGAGTTTCCCCCAGGGCCACAGCAAGGTCAACCACTCTGACTCTAATCATTCATTTTTTGTCTTTTTTCCAGAAACAAGAGAAGAAATGTTTCCCTTCTGCTGGGAGCCTAGAGCCTGGCAGTGAGTGTAAGGAGAAGCTGTTAAAAGGAGAGAGTGCTCTGCAGCGGGTACAGTGTATTGCTGGCAATGCCTCCTGCTGCGACTGCGGCCTGGCTGACCCGCGCTGGGCCAGCATCAACCTAGGAATCACGCTGTGCATTGAGTGTTCAGGGATACACAGGTAGGTAAACACAGGTCACTTTGTGCAGTGCCCTGAGCTGTGCTTCTGCCTGCTGCATTTGCACAGAGGAAAGGTAAGAAATCCTAGAAGTAGACAGAGGTTGATCAGCAGGAAATAGTTAGCCTGCCTACAGTATAATAGTGTGTATAATAATGTATTCAGATATGGTTACTTTTTCTGTCTAGGAGTCTAGGAGTCCACTTTTCGAAAGTTAGATCGTTAACATTGGATACATGGGAGCCAGAGCTTCTAAAGGTATGGTAATCCTTTGAGAGTAGCTTTAAGTGGTGGTGACAGTTTCCAGCAGATTGAAATAGCTGTTTTACTGTTTGCTGCCATAGAACTAGTGCTTGGTAGAGTTTATTGGGCCACAGAGTCTGTCTAGCCCCAGAAAGCATAACATGATTAACATCTTAATCTTCTGTTCACATCATGTTTTTACTTAACCACATGAAAGCTAATAAAGTTTTAGAATTACCAACTGTAAAGTACAGTGAGTTTTAAAAAAGGGGAATTCCTAATACCTCCAACAGTACAGGATATTAATTTGTAATTTCACTGTTTCGCAAGGCAGTATTTACTGTAGTTGTTTCAGCATTTGTATGAAGGCATTAATCAGAAATGTGATTTTATAAAATCTTTAGCTCATGGCATGATGTGAATATAAGCAAATGCTATTATAGATTTGCACAGTTGGGCCGGTGGTGTGAAGCCTTTGCTTCTGCTGGGGGTGGTTTAAAAAATATTGGGCATTCAGAATAAGCCCCGTAAAAGTGGCCTTGCAGATGGGGGTACAGATTTCATGTTTCCACCTTGGTGATCTTCATATCAAGCATGATCTGTGAGTCGAGCTAAGTTTTTCCTTCCAGCCATGCCATCAGCAGCATTGCAAGTTCTGCAGGCTGCGTGCTTTTTGTAGGGGTGTCTGTGCAGCCCTCTTGCTGTCCGTGGTTTTGCACAGAACAAAGTGTGCTGGGGATGCAGGAGATGAAATTGATGGAACGAAGCTCAAGGTACAGTACCCCTGCTACGTGCGGTGGGAGTTTTGTTAATAAGTTCATACCACTGAAAGATCCTGTGAGATACAAAGACCATGCTGAAGTATTAGCTGTCCATCTGGGCATGATGTCTCTCTTACACTTGTACTTTTAATTTTGTTTGTTTGCCTTGTAGCTTATGTGTGAATTAGGGAATGATGTTATAAATAGAATATATGAAGCAAAAGTGGAAAAAATGGGAGTAAAGAAGCCACAACCTTCAAGCCAAAGGTAGTGATTTTAATTTGGTTTTATTTATTTCCTCTTAAATGGAGTTGTAAATGCATTGTTTTGCAGTACAAATAGAACTGAATTCTGCTTTTTCCTACTGCTTTGTTCCTGTCTGGTATCACTGGTCTTTGTTAAACACTCAATGGCTTTCAGGTTTCCTGAAGTCACCTGGTAGATCAGCCTATTCGTCTGCTCTGCCACATTGCATCTCTTAGTGTTTCCCATGACAAGGATGTAAAAGCCTCTTTTCAATAACTTGTTATCAGACATTCCTGGTAAAACTAATGTGGTCCAGCCAAGCTGTTTGTGGCGGGGGAGGTTAACGGTTCTGCTGGTCCTTGGTACTCTGCTGTTGTACAAGCTCCTTCACTCTGTTCAGCTCCTTCCCTGCTTCTCCCTCATCTCCCCCCAGCTCCCTCCTCTCTCCAAAAACTCACGTTGCCCTTCTCTCCCCCCTCAGCCTTCCTTCCCTGCCTTTTCCTGCTCTCCACTGCTGCATCTCCACCTCCTTGCTATCAGCGTTGTCACTTCCCACCATAACTGCTACCTCCCGCTTAGCTGTATTGCATCTGCTGCCCCATCCCAATGTCCGTCCGTTCGTTCTTTTCTGGAGCCCTCATTCCAACTCCAGTGAAGTCACCACTTACCTCATGCCTCAGTTCCTTGCTGAAAGGCAGTTGGTCCTTTGGGCTCAGTTTGTGTGAATTCCCTTGCTTCTTCCCTCCACCATGTGAAGATAAGATTGCCATGAGCCACCTTCTCCACCTTCTGTTTGGCTGCCTGTTCCATGTAGGGTCTCTTTTTGCCCATTTCAGATACTGTCATGTGCTGTCCTTCTACTTCTCTGACAGTGAAGTCCTAGACCTCCCTTCTGTCTCAGGGATTTTAGCTTCTATGCTAATGATGGCCTGACTCCACGGCTCCTTGCTGCTTCCATCCTCCAGCTCTGGCACACACCTCCATTGGCTATGATCTCTGCCTCTCCATCCATCAACTTAATCCTCACCAAACACTGGTGTTCCCAAGCCCTGTTGTTCAGGATCCCCTCTTGGATCACTGCTGTACCTTACTCACCGTGGTTCTCCTGTCTTTTCCTCCCTTCTCCTCCCCAGTGTTTCCTCCGGGCACAGTGCTGCTCTGCTGCTTTTGCCCTCTCCTTCTTTCCCTGACCGCACACGTGTTGTTCACTCCATGCTTATAGTCTTTAACTGCTTGATTTTTTTGGCATCCACCATTCCTCCTGCCAGGCTAGCCCCCACCTCCTGCTCTCCTTATTTTTGCTGTCTTCCCTTGGCTGTCAGACTTCTCTGACCATAAGTTCACCATTTCTTGGCTGCTTCTTCCTCTGCCCCACACAGTACTACTTCTCTGCCCTTTCTGCACTGCATGTGCTTCCTGGCTACTGTGCAACAACCTTCAGCCATGCAGTTCTTCCATCCTAACCTTGGTGTGTCCAGAAGAGGGGGGCAGCTGGACATACCCCACCCACCTGTTACTGCTCACAGGTGCCAAATCCAGAAATGCAGCAGTGGAATGGCTCTGAGGGGTTCCCAGTGGCTGCTTGCAGACAAGCTGGAGGCTGAGGCCTCAAACTGTTGTGACAAGTGTCCCAGGCTGACTTCACTGCTGTGTTTCTGTGTTGGGTGCAGCCCAGGGGGAGCATGCAGGGAAGACATCCTCAGGAACATCTTCCCCTGCCAGGATTGCAGGTTAGGCATGCTCTTTCTCATCTCATTCTTCTCTGTACTTTGAGGACTAGTTGTCCTCAGTCATGTATGGAGATAGTTCCATCATCCTTTGTCCTCTCTTCTTGTAGAGAACTTTCCTGTTCACTACCCAGTGCCTTGCTGCTTGTCTTCAGTTTTACGCGGTTGACTACCAAGCTGTGCAGAGGGGGGGTGGTGTGGAGACCATACAGGACCTTTTGCCTGACCCCATTCCCAATAATGTCCTAACTATTTTTCAGCAGCTTCAGTGATGGTGCTGTTGTTTCTTCTTCTGCTAATTTGCTTCTGTACTTAGTTGATCTTAGCTTACTCCTCATTACTATAGTTATGAATTTTGCATTTGAAAGGTGGAAATATTTTTCAGCTTTCTAAAAATAAAATAAACTGTTTTACGTACAAAGGATTCAAGTGCCAACCACAAAATGTTGGTAGTGGTTTTTCTGTGCATGTGTCCAGTGTTCGTTGTTGTATTAAATGTAGTTACATATTATTGATTTTGTACATACCAGGCAGGAGAAGGAGGCGTATATCCGAGCGAAATACGTGGAGAGAAAGTTTGTAGCTAGACATCTGGCATTAGTGTCTCTTCCTGAGGATGGAGCGAGTGCTGTGCCGCAGCACCAGGAGGAGAAAAGGCACAGCAGCTCTGAGAGATCCCCTCAGACAGACAAACATGGTGCTACGTCTCCTAAAGGTACTGATTCTCCTCTGGCCTTTCACTTACCAGCACATCCTTTTTACATGTTGCTGGCATTTTTGTAGTTACTGAACTGCACTCTCAGTACAGAGAAACCAGAACGGTCTCAGTTGTTCAAAGCCTGTTTTAGACCAGGAGGAAATAGTGTTTCTTTTTAAATGTCAAGTGTGTGACTTAGGAGCAGGGGATTTGTAATTCCAAAATGTACTAACAACCTTCTCTCCTCCTTATTTTTGTTGTCCTAAACTTTTCCAATGCTGTTCTCTCCTGCCCTCTTCCCTCCTCACTGCCTGCTTTGTGCTTTGCTAACCTGCATGTCCCCAGCGGTTGCTGTAAGTAGCGACGAGGCAAGGCGGGAGTCTCTGTTCTGCCCTGATGAGCTAGATTCGCTCTTCTCCTACTTTGATACCTCTTCAAAACTGCGTAGTAGTAAGTACGACTGTCACAGTGGGTCCAGCGTCT
Organism: Crocodylus porosus; assembly: GCF_001723895.1. Taxonomy (NCBI): domain Eukaryota; kingdom Metazoa; phylum Chordata; order Crocodylia; family Crocodylidae; genus Crocodylus; species Crocodylus porosus. The sequence goes on along the minus strand of NW_017728910.1, from coordinate 28,124,167 downwards.
GCAGTAGTGGTCCATTGTGTGGTGTGACCATCTCTGTGCCTTTAATGCATTGTCTCCACGCTCCTGCACTGCTTTGTATTTCATGAAATAATTTAAGCTTTTGACTTATCCTGACCTTGTCTCTTGCTGTGATGGCATTTGTGGCATGAATTATTTGTTACACGCATCTGGACCAAGAACAAGTACCTTTTTTTTAAATGATAACTGGTAATGAATTCAGGATTAAGTGTAAGAGCTTGCTTTATTATCATGGTGTCTGTGCAAAGTGGGTGCATCAGTAGGTCATACTGTAATGACTGTTTTTCCTAAAAACAGTAAGAAGCAATGACAGTGGGATCCAGCAGAGTGCTGATGACAGTAGAGAGCACCTCGCGGCCACCATATCCGCTAACAGCTTGTATGAGCCAGGTCAGTTTGGCTTTGCCCTGAGAGAGCTTGGGGTTAAATGATTCCTTTTTCTGATGAAAAAAGCAAATTGCTACTACTGCATTTACCTGAATCCAAGATGACGTTGAATTTAAGACAAACCCCTCCTGTTACATTTTATACATGAAAAAATGTACATTTGTTATACCTTTCCATATATAGCAGGTAAATTTAAGATGGCCCTCTAACAAATTGTGTCCTGCTCCTTCCCTGCCACCCCCCACTGCAGCAGGGAAAGCAGTGACAGGGGCAGGCGGTGGGGGAGGCAAGCAGTCAGACCTCTGTCCCTTACCTTCCCCTCCATGCCTGCATCCCCTGGTGCTTGTCACCCGCACCCTTCCCCCAGAATCACTTGGCCCCTCTGCTTCCTGCCATTTCACCGCCTGTGCCCCTTCCTGGCCACTCCCTCCCTCCCTTTGCTTCCTGCCCACCCAGCATATGGTCACTCCGGCCCCAGCTCTAGCCAAGCAGTGGCAGCAGTGGCTCTGGCCCCAGCCAAGCAGCAGCAGGGGCAGTAGTACCAGCTCCCTGCCGCTGGACCCACTGCCCCATCCCTGACCCACGTCGCTAGCCCCAGACCCACTGCAGCTGCTGTTTCCAGGTAGCAGTCATGGCAGCAGCCCCAGCCCAGGGCAAGCTCTGGTTAGAGCTGGAGTTGGAGCCACAGCAGCCACCTACCTTGGACCAGTTCTCAAATCCAAGACGAGGCTCCTCATCCCATCCCATCCTGTCCCCCTCCATGTTGAATAGGTTTAAAAAAAATTCTTCACCTTGGATTCATGTAAATATGGTAGATGGTCCTGGTGCAGAGGAGCCTATCCAGTGCCTCTCCTGTTCGAAGCACTGGTTCAATGTAGGTAGAAAATCGCTGCAAAGGAACTGCAAAATGGGAGAGGAGGCTGGGAAAAGCTAAGGGTAGCCTTAGGAAAGCAGCTGAATCCTCCTGAGTCCAGTGGTTAAAGCCAAATTGGATTTTCCAGTCAGAGTGCTTAACAGAGAAAGCAGAGTATTGCCTTCTCGGAAGGAAAGCTACTGGCAGTGAGAAACCTCTCACCTTAACTGTCTTTAAAGAAAATGCAAGGAGGTCTCTCTCGTTAGGGACATCAAAGCCCACAAGAGGTTTATTTGTGTCTTCGTAGATGGACTTCGAACTAGCTCAAACCATATAATTTACATACTCCTGCAGTTTTTCTCTGTTGGCTTGTTTTATTGCTGTGCTTTCAACTCAGATAGGGGATGCATTATTTCTTGAAAACCTGCTCTTTTTACTCAACAATTTACTACTGGGGCTACTGGGAATGTCTTCATTATCTTGTCTTAAAATTCTGAGCCTGGACAAGTGGGTTCTTCTGCTGTTCATTGCTGTCAGCAGAAAAAAAAAAGTCACTAAAAACACAAGCTGTCATAGTTAAGCACTGTTTTAGACAAGTTAGGCAGTTTGTGGGCACAGTTCCCCAGGTGGAAGGTAATGGTCTGGGTCCTTTTGAATGCATTCAGATACTAAAAGAAACATACTGAATTTGATGAACTAAGCCTTTTTAAAAAGGTGTCCCTCTAGCTCAGAAGTGGTCTGTCAAACTTTATACCTCAAAACCTTACCAAAAAACTGAAAATAAAGTTAAATTTTAGCTCAAGAGGTGGA
>NW_017728910.1:28107560-28121594 GCF_001723895.1 Crocodylus porosus | reverse complement strand
AAATTGGATGCTTATCTTGCTGGGATCCTATGACCCCAGCTGACTTTCTGCCCTTTGGGCAGGGGGCTGGACTTGATGATCTCCCGAGGTCCCTTCCAGCCCTAATGTCTATGAAATATGAAATCTATGAAAATAAAGCCCAAGTGTGAAGGTGGACCTTGGACCCAAACACTACAAGCTTATTATCTTTAATGGGGTAAGGGGGAGGGCAAGGCACACGGGCCAGGCATTTACTCAGTCCAACATGCTGGTGGCAGCCCTGTGCCAAATAACCAGCGTCCAGGGTGGCCCCTGGGTGCCTTCCCCCTAGGACGTGGCTCACCTCTGAGTTGTCTCATCCTCCACACCCAGGGGCACACATGGAAGGTACTTCAGCCTGCAAAGCCTTGAGGACTGTTCCCTTCCATCAAGGCTGACCAGGTTTCACCAGCCATCTCTGGGAGCTCTTACTCTTGCCTTCCTGTGTGGAGCTGACCCCTTTGAGTTTTTCCCCCATGCTTGGCCCTCACCACAAGTCTGAGTGGAAGTATGAAGTGCATGGATTAATGCACAACTCTTATTTTCTCCTTATCCCTTGTCACATTGAAATCCAGCCAGTTGAAACCCTCTTGGACACACTGCAGTATTGCCTAGAAGAACCTGGCTCCCCGATCCCCCAGAGCCAGTGACCTGGTCTGTGATTGGCCTGCAGCAAGTGGAGGACACAGTTCAGAGCTTCCTTCCAGGCAGGACAGCCACTGCAGCCCGCTGGTGGATGGTTGTGAGCCTGTAGTGGGTGTGGAAGGTGCAGTGTGGCACCAAATACCAAGGTGTTTTCTTCTTCCCCATCCTTGCTGTGGTCTTTCTGAGGGCTCTGGGCAGAGACTGGAGGTTCTCTGGAGCAGCCAAGTCTGCTTGTCCTTTACCCCTCTTTCCTGGACCCCAGGGGTTGTCTGTTCCCTCTGCTGAAATGAGGGGCAGCCTTGGCTTCCAGGTCATGCTTCTTAGCATGGTTCTCCAGCCGTTCACAGCAGTTCAGGCTGGGAACCTTTTCTGCCATGAAGACTCAGCAAATCCTTTACCCTGGAAGGGCATAGTCTCAAGGACCTTTTCTTACTGTTAACATTGCTGTGACAGTGCTTCATGTGGGAAATGTGCAGTTATGTATTTGTTCCTTTTGATCTCCAAAGGTTTAGGTTACTGTCCATCCTGGTTTAATGGATATGTTGAGAGCCTGGTATTTGTCTGCCTCTGTTAGACACAGCTGGGCCTCACAGGTCTGCTGCAGTGCATGTCTTCTGTCTGGGATCAAATGAGAAGCCCCCTTTGGCTGTTTGGTGTTGGCCTTGCTTTATGTTCTGGTCTCAGATGACATGTTTGCTGCTGTTTTCCTGCAGTTCTTTGGTCTGTTCTTTGCTACCTTGGTTTGCTTTTATTTAAAGCTTTATCCATGACTGCTCCAGTGAGGCTTTGAGGCATTCTGTGGCATTCCTGTACTGTTCTTCCTTGTGTTTTTCAAACTTCTCTTCTGCTCTGGTGCCCTTGTTTTGCTTGGAATGATTCTGCAGCTTGGCTGTATTACTCAGGTAACCATCTCAAGTGCCTTTGCCGTATTGGTATGCAGGGTCTCTTATGGTCTGGTCTTGGAATAAATGTCCTGTTTTGCAGCTGGCTTCTCTAATGGTGCCTGTGATTTCAAGACCAAGTCTGCATGTGCAGCCTCTGGAGCCGCTGGGGGAGCAGAGCCATGTCTAGTCTCCCTTGGGCCATGGCTCTGTTGTAGCATGGTGGTGAGAGGCCCAGAAGCCGCATCCGTCTTCCTCACAGCTGTCCATTGTCTCATAAGTCAGAGCTGAAGGGCTGCATCCAGGTGTCAACTCTGAGTCCCCATATTTTGGCCTCTGAACCCCATCAAGGTTGTGCCTCCTCCCCTGTGCCTCTCCTCCCCCTGTGACATTGTCACGGGACTTCACAGGCCTTGTACACACTTGTTCCTTGGGTGCAGTACCCATGGACCGGGATCAGAGCCAGGTCCATAGGAGTGTGGCTGTGCCAAAGCATCTGCAGTCTTTTGCATTTGTTCTTCTTTTTCTTTAAAATGCCTTCACAGTTTCTTCTTCAAACCCTGCTGAAGAAATTGCTGCCTGACCATGCTCCAGCGTTCCTCTTCTGCAGGCTCACGGCTTTTATGCTGTGTGAGGCTGTCGGGTGGTGGTCCTCAGTGGTTTCTAGCCTCCTCTTGCCTCTGTGTAGTGGATTTGCAGGGCAGTCATGTGCAGTTCCCTGTGTGTGTTTTGTAAAGTGTTATTGCTTGGGCTCCCTGTCATGGCACAAACTCAGGTTTGGCTCTTTGCCCAGGAACCATTTCCTGGGCTGAGAGTAGCCAGACAGTATGTGTCCATGTGCCCGCTGATACGTTTGCAGAGCAGCTTTGCCTTCCTGTGCTGAAAACTGTACCTCGCACTTTGTAACTTCTTTGTATTGGACTTAACTAGGGGGTTACTTCAACTCCTTTCTATTGGATTCTCTTTATAGCAAGTTTCTGTGTATTGCTGTATAAGAAATCTTAGAGCTATTAAGAGATCTTTCTAGCTTGTACCTTGGAGGGAAAATCACACTAGAGAACAAGAACTGCAGCCAGGTAAAGTCATGTGGGGTAGCTGGATTGATTAATGGTGTTCACAGTTGCTAGTAATGTGGATACTGATGTTTTTGTGGTGGTTATTCATGGTATTGAAAGAGTGGCTGTTACCAGCTAGTGTAACGCAGCGCTGGGCCAATGTCCCTTATGCCGGGCTTTTGGTGGCTCAGACCCCCGGGTTTTGCGAAGGTCGGTTTGCTGCATGCCATAGGTGCAGCATTTGTCACATGGATGTATTTGTCTGCCCGGTCTCAGGTGACTATATCAATGTCAGTATTTACAGGTAAGTGTCTGTCTGTCTGTGTCTTTCAGAAGGAGAAAAGCAAGAGGCTTCTGTGCTCTGCAGTTCTAAGCAGCTGGATCCTGGATTGCAGCTTTATCGTGCTGCCTACAAGAAGAACCTTCCTGACATGGCAGAGGCATTGGCCCATGGGGCTGAAGTAAACTGGGTCAATATAGCAGAAAACAAAAGCACCCCGTTGATTCAGGCAGTGCTAGGGGTAAGTGATATACAGCATGGATGTTTCTGGGTCTCTTTTAACAGCGAATCACTTGCCTTGCTAGATTGTGATAGTGTTTGATCTGTGGTACCAAAGTGGGCTCATGTTGTCTCTCTTCTTCAAAGTTGCTTCTGAACATTGGTTTCCATTAATGGCCTGGTCGGGACTGTGTACCCTGTTAGTGCTTAAATAGATAACATTTGGAGCCACGTCCTTCTTTCTTTCCTCGCCATATGAGGTGATGTGATTCTGTGATTCACATGCTTCTAGATTTGTCTCTTCTTCGAAAGGCTTGGTGCTGAATTGGCCTTCTGTTGTCATTCCTCAGGGCTCATTAGTTACCTGTGAGTTCTTGCTGCAGAATGGTGCCAACGTGAACCACAGGGATGTGAAAGGAAGAGGACCGCTGCATCATGCCACAGTCTTGGGACACACTGGGTAATGCTCTCTTGCAGTACTTGTAAAACAGCCATCCTTTTCTGAAGACATGCCTCTTGGAGTTGATTGGTATTTGCATAGACTCTGAATCCCTGCGCTGCTTCTCCCCAGGACATCCTGCTGTTTTTCACACCTTCAGGATGAAATGCAGCTACACACTAGTAGTCTGATTCATTACCGTACTGGAAACGGACGATCATGTCCCTTCCCTAAGAACGATCATTCAGCAATGTTCTGTCATACGTTCTATCACACCCTTCCATCACCTGCTGCTGACAGTGAGGGAAGTAAGAAGCTGATAGAACCACTGCAGAGGCGGCTAGGATTGTGCCTTGTTCACTTTGTCCGCACGTGCTGCCTGCCAGTGCACCTCTGCATTGTGTTTCCAAAGCTCTTAACACAGTAGGGCCCTGATATATGTTTGAAGCCTCTGTGTTCCCTCCACGATCAAGACCATAATAAACCATAATCTGATGTGCAGTACCCCTGCTGCTTGCCTGGGTATATTTTTCTCAGACATAGAGACCCCCTGCTCCCCCATTTAGCATTGCCAAAGTGTCCTCCTGGCCTGGAAGAGTTTTGGAGGAAGAAGAAAATGTGTCCAAAGCCATTCCTCATGGAGGTGAAGTGCTCCCAGAGGCAGGTGACCAAGTAGGATTTCAGAATATTAATTCTGCAGTGGGTGCAAGCAGGCGGCTGATGCTTTAGGCTTTTAGGCATGCTAGTAATCTCTGGTTTTATGCTGCTTCATAGCTGTTGTCAAGCAGCGTATTAGAGATGGGTGGAAGTCTCTTTCTTGGTCCTCCCAAATGCAGTGGTGAAGGGGAGGGGGGCCCATTGCAACAGTTTCCAGGTCATCGATTCAACTGCGATTCTACCCTGTGGCTAAGTGCTGATACCCTTCACTGTTAAAATTTTAGGTAAAGCTGATGGATTTAAACTGAGTCACTCAGGTTGGCAGGAAAGGGCTCGAGATGGTTCAGAACAACTGAAATAATTTGAATGAGTGTAGTGAGTCCACTTGATCTACAAAGTCTCTCTTGTTCCTGGTGAAAAGTGTTCTATAATGCTGTTTCTTTAATAGGCAAGTGTGTTTATTTCTGAAACGAGGCGCAAACCAGCATGCCACAGACGAGGAAGGGAAAGACCCCTTGAGTATAGCTGTAGAGGCTGCAAATGCAGATATAGTAACATTGTAAGTATTTTTTGTTAAGATTCTATCTAATGTTTTTTCCTTAGGCTTATAGCATGAGACAAAAACACACAAGAAACATTGGGTGGGTTTTATATAAAAATGGTCAAGAACTAAAGACATTGTGAAGAGAGAGTGCAGTGTCCATTGGATAGATTGAAATAAGCCCTGTGCCTCTTTCACTGGTGAAATTCAGAAATGTGTTTAAATATTTTTTTCCTATATTTTTGAGTATAGTCAAATAACTTTCTCATCTTTTCTAAACCATAGGTTACGTTTAGCAAGAATGAATGAAGAAATGCGTGAATCGGAAGGACTTTATGGACAGCCAGGTCAATACTCCACTAATAACCATACTGAGATGCAGTATAAGAAATGCATTCAGGAATTTATCAGTTTACAATTAGAAGATTCATAATTTTTGAGCAAAACTGAATTAGTTTGGTACTGTAATGTTTTATAGGCAACATCTACATGTTAACATTTGATTGGAGTTGACTGCTGCGTACTCTCCCAGATCACTTACTTGTAGGCCGAAGAGGAGGGTGTTTGACATTTACCGTGGTAGTGGTGCATGTTAGCACAGCTGTAGCCAGTCATTGCTGCTGCTGCCTACCGCAGCAGTGGTGAGGCACAGCCCTCAATGGTTGACAGTCCATTGAGAGCCAGGAGACGTTAGGCTGCACCTGATGGACTCCACAGCTGCTGTCGTCTCCCTGGATTGTTCAGCCGACATCGAGGAGTTAATCTTATTATTTCGAATCGATGTCTGTTCTCTCCGTTATAAACCCTTTTCCTGAGGCCCATACAAATTATTCATGTGAAATCACTTCACTTCAGGCAGGAATGAGAAAATGAGGGCTGGTTTGCAGAAATAAATGTTAAAACAATGTCTGTTTTTAAGTTGTACAGATGTTAAACAAAACATTCATTTTTGAGGCACATTTTTGCAGATACAGAACTAAACCAGTTTTTACAAAAAGTTAGTTGGCATTTGGTCCAATTGATATTAGAAAGCAAAATGTCCCACTTGGCACATCTGTACAAAAACCTCATGGGTGAACACTGCTTGTTTGCACCTTTTGTCTTGTTACACAAGCTGTGCCTACCATGACACATGTTCATAAGAGTCGTATCTAAACTAATGCAAAAAGTGTTAATAAAAAGCAGTGACTGGAGATTTTGCAATCCAAGCTGGAGTTAACAGCCAGTCTGAGAGGCCGTCATCAGGGAGCCTCGCTGAGGTAAAACCATTTTGTGGGCTTGTTTGTGTCCAGCACTGAGCACTTTGGGCCCAGACCAGCAGTCCTCAGGCCTGCTCTGTTGACTTCACAGGGACCACTCGCGTGCGAGTGCTTTGCAAGATTAGGGCCACAGTGCTTGGCACCTTGCAGATTGGGCTCTGTGCCAGCAGGCCACTGGAGCACAGTAATCCTGCTTAATAATCCTGTGCCCAGAAACCCAGACTTGTTTATTTCATAACTAGCTTTGGGCTAAGATTGGATATTCAGCCACAAAGACGCTCAGACATTTGAAGTGATGTTGCTGTGATAGTCCAGGAAAGATGGAAGAGTTCTTGTAGGTGATATCTTTTATTGGACCACCTGCATGGTTGGGATAGATGGAGACAAGCTCTTGGGTATCACAGTACCCATTGTCAGGTCTCGAGGGAGGAAGGGTACTGATACCCAAAACCTTGTCTTCATCTATCCCAACCATGCAGGCAGTTCAATAAAAGATATCGCCCATAAGAATTCTTGCCTCAGACACTTGAGTAATTTTTGTAGAACCCAGGATGATTTGCTGACATGTTAATGGGTTATGACACAAACACGGAAGTGTCTGCCAGCTGTAAAGTGACGCAGGCTACTGCTCTGCAGAGTAAAAGAGAGACCGCCTGCTCCGTCTTGAGTGGCTGTTGTTCAGCCTGTGACATTGGTTGCCAGCACAAGGCATCCCACTTCCCATGGCAGGCTAAAAGATAACAGTACCCGGTGATCAATCTTGTATTTGTTTTAAGGTGAAAAGAAATTCCATCCTGATTTCAAAGAGCAGAACACATTTGCTTTGAGGGGAAAGTAAAGTAAAATTGTAAGGTATTTTAGATAAATTTATTAGCATATGAGAGATGTGAAAGCATTATAAATCAAATTGATGTTATGTGTACAGAAGTGAGTTTTGTTACTGAATGTTACAGGACTTGCTTTGATTTTCTTTTGTTACAAAAACAGGCAAAATTTGTTTTTCTAAAAATCATTGAATGTCTAGGCTTTAACTGGAGCTGGTAAAAATGGAACAAGTTTTTCCTTTTTTTTTGTTTGTGAAATCGGTGTAGAGAGATTTTTCACTCAGTTGGAAAACTCAAAGCAAGGAAGTTATTCCTCAACAGTTTTAGTCTGATCTGTCCATATTGCAGTAGCATCTAGAGGTTGCAGCTGCGATCAGGTGGACACTGTGAACAAAGAGAGTGAATCCCTGATTGGCCTGAGCAGGCAAGATGGACGAAGGGAAAAAGGTGCACAGAGAGCAAGTGATCTGCCCAGGGTCTGTGGGTCCTGGGTAGACTGAGGAATAGACCTTCATCTTCCTGCCTGTCACTGCTAATACTGTTTCCATGGACAGATTGGGACCTGCTCTGTTGGGATGACTCACTTTGTTATTTTTTTAATATAAATAATTATTTGAATATTTTAAATGTTTGCCTGACACAAGTGCTATGTGACTGTACCAGTTTGAGCACAAAATCTAGTCACTTTTGTGGTGGTGATGAACAGAAAAAACCCGCTTAGTAGCAGAGTAGGAGTTGGTATAGCAGCTGTATCCTAATGTCAGGTGTATCTTCTCTGTCTAACACTCTTCTTCAAAGCTGGTTCTAGAAGAGATGATGATAAAATACTAGCGGGGTTATTAAAGATCCTGTGGCTGGGCAGTGCGAGAGGGTAAGGGAGCGGGTGGGGGGGTTAAAGAGTGCAGCCCATAATGATGAAGTTAAGTGAAATGGGCATTCTGTATTTTAGCGTGCAGTCAGTGAAAACAGTAATTAGTGTAGGTAGTAGCATCGGTATTTCTGGTGTAAAGATGTTTGATTGGTTTGAGCTGTTGAAGGAACATACTCATTACTTTGCATGGTACAGTGGGTCTTCCAAAATGTACTTCGTATGAATGGGTACCGGCTGACTAAAGCAGCTTGTTCTACAAAATGTGCATTGGTGGTGGTAGAAGCCATACATGCCATTGTACTCTTCCATGTATAATACCTGAGAATGCTCACCTTCTGGTGCTACAGTCTAGTCAGTATTTCGTAATAGCATCTGCTACCCTTTCTTCCTGTTTTCCTCTCATGTTCAGTGTGTGCCTTTTTAAGTTACTTTGGTGTTGAACAGTACAGCAGTGCTATAGTATTTTTATATTAAGAATTTGCACTTTAGCTACTATAACAGTGCTTGGAAATCAGTTTTAAGCATTTTAAAATACTATTTACAATGTTTACAGTATTGAATATTTTAATGCAGCATACGAACACGAGGGGCACTTTATTTCACTCTTCTATTTTTGTATGTGATAACTTTTATCATCCAAAACAGCCAAAAATAGAACCAAAAAGTATCTTGCAGAACTAGCTTTCATTCGAGTGAACTTGAAAGAACCAAATGTGTTTAACTGAAGTGCAACATAGTTCATCTGTGGGATCCATTTCCCTTTATTTCCGTTGGATTAATAATGTAATCACATGCATTAGACATACTAACCTCGACCTTGTGTTCTTCCATATCTGTTCTCTTGATGAATTTTCATGACTTCTGTTTTATGATATGCTTGTCTCCCAGTGGAAGCAATTATCAGAAGCTGTAATGAACAAACCCGTGCCATGTGCCTGTTGCAGTTCTAGAAAAAGTACTTGGAGCTAAACCTGAGGACTGAAAGGGAATTTCAGTACAAAGAAATTCCCTTTGATAAATCTGTTGGTGATTTAACTTATTCTTTGAAACCAGAAAGAATTATTTTTGATTTATTCATATACAAATCTTGGCACTATATTTTAAATAGTTTGGGCAAATCAGTTGTTGTATTTGAAAATGTATTTTCAAATAAATGCACCACTAACTCCACATACGGAGGAATGATATAGGTTTGGTACTGGAAATTCATGTAGGATATTATGGAAAAACAATCTTTACTCTAGTCCTGTCCCATGCAGGCTCTGTGAAGTCATTTAAAAGAATACTGTTTAGAGATGGAGGGAAACATTTACATTCACCCACCTTCCTCATCTCCTCCCCCACCATTAAGAGGAAGGGAGGCCTACGTGGCAGGAGAAGTAAACTGGGGTTTGGCAATTTCCTGCCCCCCTTAGATATGCAGTACACACTGGAGCTGACAGATGGGGAACAAAAGTGCTTGGGCCTTGTGCAGTCTACAACTGCTTTGTTTGTGGGAAGAGGATGGGGGAGGCTCCAGGTGGCTGTGTACCTCTAGAGTCTGTCAAGTTTATTGGCATGTGTTTAACAGTGGGGCTTTAAGTGCATTTTTAAATGAAGCCTATGTGCAAGCACTTTGCTGGAATGGAGCCACAATGCCCAAATTGGCTTTGAAACAATTGCTGCCAGGGATGGAATGGATTTGAAATGGGCAGGGGGCTGCCGCTGGCAAACTGTCATGCCAGTGAAGTGGAGGTAGCTCCAAAATGTAAAGATGTGTGTTCCCTCATAAGCTAGGGAAATGCCCATTGAGTGAAGAAATAAACAGCACCCCATCACCCCGACTTGTCGTGGTATTGAAGATGCGACTTAGCTGGTCTTGTGGATGGGGCAGGGAGTTGGAGAAAAGACTAGGTGGAACAGTCCAGCTCCCTCTTCGTGTCCTGATATTGGAAAGGGGGGGTTGCTCAATTGGTGTCAGGAACTAAGTCCTTTTAAACCCCAATTGAAGGGCAGAAGGAACTGATGAAAAGACACTACTTGCTGAAGGCCCTTGGTATAGTGTTGGGATATCCTAGAGTATGAGATGACTGTTGAACATTGCATATAAATATGGTGCCATGTTACTGCAGCAACAATGCAGCATTCCAAACATGAATTTGCAGTACCATAGGAATGTTGCATGCTCCTTGTTACCTTACAAGCTCTCAGGCTATGAGAGGACATTTTTTCTTTAGTCCTTTATGCCATACCTCTGTTTTCATGAAGAGAGCCTATGCCAGGACTTCCATTTTGATAGAATGATTTTGCTTTTTATCTGTTAATTAAATGTGTTTTTCTTTTGCATTGCTTTAAAATGCTTGCACCTTTCCTTCCTAACTTTGAATTTTCCTCTGGCAGCCTTTGAGGTACTATTTCAGGTATAGTTTGGCTTTGTTTCATTTGCTTTTACAAAATATGCATGTCATTTAACCAGTCTCTTTCAAAGACTTTGCATCCATCAGTATCACTCCACATATAAGCCATCTACTATACATGAATGTTGCACAGTAATTGCTAGGACGGTGGGACATTTGTGTGAAGATGCATGATGTGACCTGTCTTGATGAACATGTTGAAACTGTTTCCCTGTTCTTCTCTTTCTGTGCAGGAGATGAAATTTATCAGGACATTTTCCGTGACTTTTCCCAAATGGCCTCCAATAATCCAGAGAAGCTAAACCGTTTCCAGCAATCAGATTCACAGAAGTCTTGAATGTCACAGCAGGAAAAGAACTAAACCTGATCACTCGTTCTCTTATACGTATAGTGCAAGTCTTTTTAAACAGCTTTAACTATATGCATTTTTTAATAGTCAGTAGTCTAGATAAAATGACCGCTCTGATGTGGCCTGCGGTAGTGGCAGGTATGGGGAGGAGTGAAGGATTGCTGACACTGCTGTCCCCCTAAAGCACTTGCCTCTGGAAGGCAAGGGCCAACTTACCCGTCCCATCCCTGATCTGTGGTTGTGGGAGAGAAATCTGGCAATCTTTTCCTGAGCTCCCTGTCTACATCTGCCAGTGATAGAAAATATCCTCTGCTCCCCTTGCCAACAGTGCTCACAGACATGTGTTGCTAACAGCAGATAATGAGAGTTGATGCAAGTTCTGTCACCGCTTAACCTTCCCACTAATGCAGGCCACTGGCGGTGACTGCTGGTCAGTCACTTTGCGGGTGAATGTGTGATCTGGGGGATCAGACGTTGCATGGAACAGCCGCAGCCAGGAAGGCTGCCTTTTGGCAAGCGGCTCTTGATATTGCTCCCAGTTCAGACTGGTTCGAACACTTGCAGGTAATGCAGCCATCCTGAACTTAGCCTGCTTGATCCCTTATGTTGCAGCACGCTGTAAAGTAGGCAGCATACACATATATACACATTCACCGTTTCTAAATACAGAAAATTGCGGAGACTCTAAGCTGTATTGCGCTGTTCCTGCAGAGTAACAACGCGTGGCATTGCCTAATGGCATTGTCTTGGCATCGAGAGGAGCTTTCTCAGCAAGCCCTGCTCTGCCTTCTGCAGATGTGCGTGGTTCCCCACTTGGATGTGTGCATCTGTTGTATAACGGATAGATAACACACACCTGCACTGTTCCCGATGCTCCGTCTGTCGGGACTTTGAACAGTAAGGCTCGTTTCTAGGGAGCACCATTAAACTACTGTAAACTTCCTGTGACCTGCTCAAACTAGTTACAGCAACGTGGTATCTTGCTGCTGAAACTTATTTTGGAAATAAATTAGGGGTTGGGGTTTTTTTGTTTTTTAACTATTAGCTTGGTTCAGTGTGAGCAGGTAAATTTGGAATTAAAATTAAGTCTTTCCTGGCACATTTACATTTAAACTATTCCAAGATGTTTACCACTGTGCATTAAATAGGTAATGAAAAATAACATCTATGGAAGGTCCCTGATACCAGGTTAGATACTTGTATTATACAAAGTGTCCTATTGATAAGCATGCTAAGTAGCTGAGTTTCACAGTATATAATCTGTGCTTCATGTGTAACCTAATTACTTTAGGAAAAGTAAACTCAGCCCACTGTTTAAACTGCATTTATTTTGGAAAGTAGTAAGTTTTCTTATTAGAGAATACTCCTTATAGATGAGTTTCCTAAGCTTTTAAATTGGAATGGCTTCCTGTACAATGATAGCATGCTCAGTGATTGCTAATATTGAAATATCCTTCTGTCTTAAATTAGGAGGTGTTAGAGAATATAAGCTTCTCTGTAGCTGGGACACTGTGAGATGCACCTAGTGCACATTGCAGATGTACAGTACTAAGAACATGGTCTTGGCACTACAGGTGAGGGTGGCTGTACATTGAGTGTGATGGCTACATCAAAGCAGTTTGAAGCTTCAGGGCATAGCTACCCTCTTTCTTTCTGTCACAGTAAGACATCAGGTCTTTTCTCTAAGATGCCCTGTATCAGACCTCCACCTTGGACCACCGGTAGCATGTCCTTTCTAGTCTCAGGGGACCCCCTGTTTAAACTCACAAGAGGATTTCCTCTAAAGCAAAGGGCTTTCTCGCCTTGTGGCTATGGGGGGGCTTCTGCTGCACTCTTGGCTCTTGCCTGCCTGGGCAGCGCATGACCTCACTTTTTTGTAAGCAGCGAGTGTTCATGCCGTGCTGGAACCTCTGCTCTGGCTGGTACTGATGGTCAGCGTTCCCCATGGCAGGTTCTGTCAGTGTGTTCGGGCGGGAGGCAGTGGGGTTGGACTGGTATGCAGAGCAGGGCTGGCAGCTCAGACTGTGCAGTTTTGCTCCCTGACCCCTTAGGTACAGATGTGTACAGTAAGATGTGTTTGCTGAGAGAGCACTTTCTGTCTGACCAGCCCTGACAGAAACAAATGCGCAGCTTAATTAATACGTCAGCCTCACCAGGTGAGGGTGGCTCCCAGCCCCCCCTGGGACGCTGTAGCTTGCAGGATCAAGAGCACGGCTGATCCAGGCCTTCAGAGGTCTGCATTTGCCTCTCAAGTGCTGGCTTATGTGTTCCTGTTCTGCTCAGCAGCAGCAGGGAACTTCCACTCCTGCCACAGGGTGCATCTGAATGTCACTTGAACTGTATGCAATAAAAGTCCATTGTGCATTGAGCCACGTACCAAATAATGGGAAACTTTGCATCCCATTCAGGCTTATGCCATACAGCTGGACTATCATTGGCCTTCATTTGTGCAGAAGGAAGAAGCAGTTGTTTGTTCACAATTAAAAAGCAATTGATTATAATAATCTTACAACTATGTGAATACCTAGTACTGGGGTTGCCACTGAAGGAGGGTCTGACCTTCATTTTGGGTCAGAGACTCAGCACAAAAAAGCACAACCTCCATTCCCCTGCCCCTCCCTTTTGGAGGTGTGTGTTACTTGCCCAACTTGCTGATGAAACTTGGGCTACAGTGTCTCTATTAAAATGATTAGTATTTGTTTTAATTGTTTTTAAGGCTGCTTGTTTTGTATTGGTGTTGGTATAACGCACATGAATTCAGGTATTTCTGTTCCACTGCATTGTGCTGTTTGACATACTGAAATCTTTATTCTGTTCCCTCGATTTTGAGTGACTCTGTCAGCAGTCCGAATTCTTGCTTTAGCATTACAGGCTGCGTGCGCATCTGGATGGCGTTGGAGCGCATGCTTCAGTTGCTCATGAATGCAGGTAGAGCGCTGCATCCTTTCCTGTTCAGCAAGGGACCTACTCCAAGAGCTCGCTGGAATTGGGACACCTTTCCATGGACTTTAGGAGTTACGGATTGATCGCACAGTGGTGATTTTGAACATTTTTGGTGTTTTGAAAGATGCCACATGAATATTGTATCATATCCCCTACCTGCCTTGAAAATGTATTTTGAGTTGGTTTTATATACAGGCAGGGTTGGTCTCTCCGTCAGCTCTGTCTATAAAATAGTCCCTCACTCTACATTATGCCTTGTCCACAGCATGCCCCAGCTGTTAGAAATTACTTTATCATCATTATCTTACAGCACTACAGTGATGGTTGCTGCAGTGCTTCTGCTGTGTGCAGGGAAGCACCAGACTCTACCTTCTTAAACACAAATGCGAAAGATGTATTTTAGTAATGACATCTCTAAATAGCCCCGTGACCGTAGGCAGGCCATTTCCTGGAGCTCCAAACAATCTGGTACGAAAAGGTTTTGTTACCCAAAGGGCTGAACTGATGCACTGAAGTACTCTGTGCCTGCTCCTTTGTCCACTCCCAGGTGGGGAAGCATCTTTCCAGGATCAGGCCTGGGCGGGGAGCCCTGGCTTGATGCTGGCAGCGTCGGGAGTCGAGCACATTTGCACATCCCTGTGCCCTGTGACAACAGGG
>NW_017728910.1:28100488-28106801 GCF_001723895.1 Crocodylus porosus | reverse complement strand
CTCTCGCTCCCGGACCTGCGCCCTGGCGCCGCTCCCGGCGGGCGGGCGGGATCCCTGCTGCCCCGCAGAGGCCCCCACGGTGTCCCAAATACACACTGCCACCGTAAGACCAGCATGCTCGATCTCGGTTGACACGGTGGCCAGATGGATCAGGCGCGCTTCAGAGCCCTGACCGAAGATGGCCATGGCAAACTGCTCACGTCCTTGTAGCAGGTTACTAATCGCTCTTTGAAAGGCCCAGGAGAGTTGCGCATACCGAAAGGCAAAACTGTACACGCATATAGCCCCTCACGGCTGGTGAAGGTGGACTTGGCTATGGCATCTGGATCCGGTGCCATTTGCCAGGATCCCTTGGACAGATCGGGTGTAGAGATGACCTTGGCTGGGCCCAGGCGATCGAGCAGTGTCCGTCCTGGGCATAGGGTATGCATCGGGGTGGCGATACCGTCCGTCCGTGGGAGCAGGGGGCCGTGCACTCCTGCTGATGGACACCAGCCAGCGCCAGGAGCGCGGCACTGCCTCCCCACTGCCACGGGTCCGGACCCCAGTACACCGTTGTCTTGCACCTGGCGTGCACGGCTGGGCCACGTGCTTGCCACGTCTCCTGGGGATCGGTTTCTCCAATGGGCACGAGGCACCTCTGCGTGGCGGGAGCCGGTGGCTGTGGGCACGGGGCAGGACATGCCCCCTCGCGGGCGCAAGCGTTCCAGCACCGGGAGAGCGTGACCCTGCAGCACCGCTGGGTGCACCGCTGCCTCTTGATGCCGGCCCCAGTGCCCGGCTGGGCCAGGGCCGGTGCTGGGGGAGCGTGTCTAGCAAGCAAGACCTCCTTTCCCCAAGCCCGCTGGCAGCTGGGTCATGCCTCCGGGGTGCTGTTGCACTCAGAGTGCCCTGGATTGGCACGTGCCTGGGATGGCGAAGGTTGGGCCGCAGCTGAGGCATCTGCAAGCAAGCTCCAGGCCCGTAGCATCCGGCAGTTCAGTGCTGATGGGCCACATCTGGAGCAGCAGCTTGATTTGCCTCTGCCTGCTTGGTTTCTCCCTGGGGTCAGCTTGACCGGGGCGGCTGTTCTGTGGCGTGTGTGTGCACGCTGCTGCAGCCGGTGAATAGAACAGCCCTTTAGGCCCTGAGCCCTTTGCATGTGGGCTAGCCCGTAGCTGGCGGGGTGAGTGCGCACACACGTGTGTGTGTGTGTGCGCGCGCGCTCGTGTCCACACACACAGTGCCTGGCACTAGGCGCCTCAGCAAGACGAGGACGTGGACTGGCTGCGTGGCTCTGCAGCTTGGGTCATCATCACGCACCAGCCTGCAATGTGGCTCCTGCCGCGCTGCCCAGGGTGTCCTGCTCAGCGGCTGTGTCTGCCTGCTCTCCTCAGGTGACCTTCCATGACGTGGACGTGCTGACCGAGAAGCTGTTCCCCATCGTCGAGGCGATGCAGAAGCACTTCAGCGCCGGCTCAGGCACCTACTACAGCGACTCCATCTTCTTCCTCTCGGTGGCCATGCACCGCATCATGCCCAAAGGTGAGTGTCGTGGTGCGAAGTGCCTGGCCAGACCGGCGCCGGGTGCTGCTGGTCACACATAAGAAGGGATGGTGGTGGCTTGAACTGCCATGGGAAGGGACCTGGTGATGGGAACAGGGGCTCCTTAGGGCCACAGGCTCTGTGTGGTCCCAGTGTGATGGGGATCATCAGCTGTTCCCCAGCCCGGTGCATGGCATTGCTAGCCCCTCTCAGGGTGACGCGTGTAGTGTTACCGGACCATGCTGAGGTGGAGGGTGATGCACGTGGCCCCATTCAAGGAAGGGCGGGATGCAATGAACCCACCCAGGGAGCAGGCCTTTCCTTTAGTGACCACTTGGCTGCTGCATGAGGCAGCAGGTACCCCGTGCTGGTGGTCAGGATAGAGGCTGTTCTGGACAGAGGCATTTGCTGGCCCCGGGTTCTGGGGCTGAAGTTGCCTTGCCAGAGAGTAGTCAGCTCTGCCTGCATCCTTTGTGGGCTGGGAGCCCCGGACTGGAGCTGGAAACAGCAGCACCTCTGAGATAGGTGCTCCTGAGCCGCAGACAGGCTGGGATCCAGAGTGGTTTGGCCCAGGCCTCCAGACTTCAGGTTGCTCTCTGCCTTTGTGTCTTTGCTGCGCATGTTTCTGCTGCCCCACCCCGTGGTGTGAACGCGGGGGCTGTGTTGGCAGCACTGCCTGGGGCCCGGTGCGGTCTGGCTGTGGGCCTGGTGCTGCTGTTATCGGCAGCACGTCCTGTTCCCAGTGGCTGCTCTCCACTGCCATGGGAGCACTGCTGGTGGCTCGTCTTCCGCCATGTTCTCGGCTCTCCTCACGTCCAGGCTCTGCCCAGGTCCAAGGCACCAATGCCTGGATGGCTGCCGACCACATAGCCACATCTGGCTCTTACCATCTCTCTCCTCCCCTGTTTGCCAAGGTCCCGAGCAGGGGAGCAGTCCTGCCACTTCCGGTGCAGGCACGTGCCTGAGTGCTGTGCACACGGCAGGGGTCTTCAGGTCCTCCGAGGGCAGCGCACCGCAGGAGGAGAGGTGCAGCCCTGGGGAGGGAGGTGGACAGGGCCTGTGCTATGTACTGCGAAGCTCCTGTACTGGTCTGCTCAGCTCAGCTGGTCGGGATGAGGCCAGGAGCCAGCTTCGGCAGGAGGAGTGGGGTGGGATTGTCTGCATGGTCTCTCCCAGCCTCTGCTTGTTTGGGAATCAACAGCAGCAAGGACCTGTCGCTCGCTTTCCTTCACCAGGCAAGGGTTTCTGTGGGTGACTTCATTTCTTGGGTGTGCGACACGGTTCAGCTAGGTGGCGGGTACGGGGCACTGCGTCTCTTGCGTCTCCTTCCTGGCCTGTCCTGTCCCCTGCACAAAGCTTGCGTATGTCGTGCCTGCAGTGAGCCTGCTGTTTGCTGCAAGGCCATCCTGTGAGCCCATCTCCCCTGGGCCTGAGGGCCACGCGTACTACAGCCGCCGGGCGCCTGTGGAGCGTACCAGTGCCTGGGGGCTGCCAGCAGGCTCTGTACCAGCTCCGTGCCCTGCCTTGGCCAACCTGTTCCCTCCACCCGCCGCGAGGCTCCCTGCCAGCCTGTGCTGTGCTGTGCTGTGCCACTCCGGAGCTGGCTCCACTGAGACATGAGCTGCGTGACCTGGGGGTCAGTCACCGGTCACGCTCCTGGAGCCCAGTTCTGTGCCCAAGGGCATCGGGGCAGCGAGCAGATGTTTGCCATGTGCTGCTGAAGTGAGCTGGAAAAGCCCAGGTGGGCTGGGGGAGAGGGTTGTTTCTGGACGCTGGATCCAAGAGGCTGAGCCTGCAGGGTGCAAAGTGTCAGTTGGCTTTGAGCTGCTCCCTCCAACGGAGGGTTTTTCCTGAGGTTTGGGGCTCTTGAAGGTGGCCTTGTGGGGCTCAGTGTGCCAGGACATGGGGTCAGGTGGGGACGGGGCAGGAGTCAGGGCTGAATCACTCTCTGGGGGTTTTGCACGGCTGCTGCACAGTCCTCAGGTAACCGCGGGATGGGATCCAGCACAGCCTGGTTTTGACAAGGGGGGCGTTGTGCCAGGCTCCCCCGGGGCTGCCTGTATTGCGAGTGCCCTGAGCTACATGGCGTCCAAATGGCAGCAGTAGTGCTGCCTGCTCCTGAGCTGACCTGCTTTCTCTGTTGTTCGCTAAGGTCTCCCTGGAGGAAGATGCGAAACGCCTGTTCCCAGTCGGCCGCAGCTGGCTGCAGCCTCTGGGGTCCCCCAGCGACTCGCCTGTCATCTCTTGCTCAGGCACAGGATGTTTAAAGGTGTTTTACAGCTGAGCAAGTTGAACCCTTGTTTCGGGAGCTGATTTATGTGGCACTCACAGATTTACTGCCCCGGTATCTGCAGGATGTGCGTGGCCCTGCCAGAGATTTATGGCACCAGGCAAGGTTTTCCCAGCTCGTTCCCTGCTCCGTCGTCTCCAAGCCAGGGACTCTGGGAGTGACCAGCTCCTCCTAGCTCCTAGCCCAGCTTCTCTGGCTGTTCACAGCCTCTTCAGATCCACAGCGACCAGCCCCGTTAGCTGTCCTCTTCTTCTGGTCACGGTAGCTCCAGGGCCCCTGGGACATGACCCCAGTGAAGGCTCTTTACCCCCAGCCCACCACCGCCACTACGGCATCGTGCTTCCTGCCTGCTCGTTAACAGCAAATGCAGGACCTTCCCCTTTCCTGCTCTTTGCCTCTGTCAGCGGGCAGCCTGGGGGCAGGCGTGCTGTGAGGAGGGGATTCAACCATGCGATTGCAGCCATTTGCTGACCTGGAGCTTGCCCGGCAGAGGGGGCAGGCCCGGCAAGGTGAACCCTCTCGTGTCTTGCTGAAGACTTTATCCTGTGAGTGTGTCCCGATAGGATGTGGGGAGCCGGGTTGCAGGCAGCTGATTTACTGCTGTGGGAAGCCATGGCAGCGAGGGGCCTGGGCACGGCTTTGAAACTCTCCCTTCTCGCTGGCCTGTTCCTCGTTCACTCTGTGGAGCGCGTGCAGCGGCCAGGCTGGTGCCACAGGTAGCAGCGATAGGAGCGAGGGGACAGGTCTGCGGAGGGGAGCTGGCTGGCAGCCTCTGACCCGGACCGCTCGGCCTGAGTGTTCTGGCTGCGTGTCGGGCACTCGCTGTAGCTGGAACCGTGTCCAAGTGCGTTTCCTGTGCCTGGCCTGGGGGAGCCGGATCTTTCCCTTGCAAGGAAGTCTGCCGTTCCTCTGGCGGGCCAGCACCATGCGGCACGGGGCCTTTGCAGGACTCGGGAGAGTTTGGAGGCCGGCAGGCAGCAGAATTGCTTGAAGCCAGTAAAGTTCACCAAGGGGCTGAGCCCCACAATAGGTGGGGGGTGCGGTGTGTGCGTGGTGAAATTTTGCAGCTACTGAGCAGTCTAACTGAGCCCTGCCAACGAAGAGCACTACATGTTTTGCAAAGCTGAGGGGAGCAATGAGCTCTGTGGACCATGGTGGAAATGCTGACAAATATGCACAAGCGTTAGGAGCGCTCTAAGAAGGTCTGCGTGCGTTTCTGGCCGTAGCCGGACCTGCGGGCCAGGGCTCCGTGGCGGGGTGGAATTGAGCGGCCGGTGGCAGGCGCGAGGTCAGACTGGGCCTCTGAGGAGCCATCTCGTCCGGGGCTGCCTGCGAGTCGTCTCGCTGGCTATTTCTGCCTGTGCCGTGCTCTGCCATCGTGTGCTGGCGCTCGTCTGCGCTGGCTGTTAATCAGGGACCCGCACAGCCCATGGGGATCGGTAATGCTCAGAACTGGCTCCAGCTTAGAGCCACAGCCTGATATATTGGCTGACCTCATGAAACTGCTGCTTGCCCCCGTGCAGCCTCACGCGGGGCATCTCGGCCTGGGTCTGACAGCCTCTATCAGCAGCAAGTTCTGCTTTTCCCACAGAGCTCAGGTCGGGAGGGCAAAGGCCAGGGGAGCGGCACAGGGGAGGGAGCCATGAGCCACCTCATGTACCCTGCCCTGCACACCCACGCCACGCAGCATTGCCCTGATGGCAGTGGCAAGGGGGCTTTCCCCATCCAGCCTGTCATTGCACCCGAGGCCCCTGCTGAGCCTGGTGGGGCCCCTGGGCTGGGAACATTCATGGAAACATCAACAGGTTTTGGGCTCCGGGTAAACCTTCTCCTTAGCTGGAAATGTAGCAGGAGCCAGGAGCAGTTATAAGCACAGGTGTCAGGCAACTGGCTGTGAATGGGCGCAGCATCTGCTAAGCACAAGCCTCGCTAGGCTAGCGTGCTCCCTGCCTCGGGCAGTCCTGAAAACATTGCCATCGACTTGGTGTAGGTAGGAGTGCGTGTGCATGTGTGTGTGTGCATGAGAGATGGATGGAGCAGCTGGACTTTGATATCCTGTACCAGCCCGTGTCTGTCCTGCTGTCTCCGCTGGCTGGAGCGTGAGACCACTGCCCGCCAAGTGCTGTCTGGCTGTGTCGGGCGCCACAGTCACAGGCTCATGTTCAAGGAGGCCTGCACAGCAGTTTTTGGCCCTGTGAGCCTGAAGCTGGGTGGATAATGGGGCTGATTTGTTCCCTGTGCTAAGTGCAGCCCATTTCCACGGACATCACTGGGATTTCAGCATCCTGGAGGCCTGAGCCATTTGTTTTTGCCTGTCACCACTGCTGCTCTAGGGCAAGCTGCCTCGGGCTGGTGTGGCGCTGCCCCCACAGGCTGCTTGCGCAGGGTCTTCAGTCCGTTTGTCCCGGGTGCGCATCGAATAGCCGCAAGCCACCGAGGTTTGGTCACTGGGAGCCTGCATGGTTCAGTGGCTGGAGCGATGACCTACTTTCCACCTTT
>NW_017728910.1:28096760-28100388 GCF_001723895.1 Crocodylus porosus | reverse complement strand
TCAGGATCCCCCACCAGAACTAGGAAGAAAACGGGTGTCCTAGGCACTCGGTGCGACCCGGCCCAGAGCTCCTGAACAACCCTCGTGTGACTTGCAATTCGTGCTGTCTCCTCCTTCACCCAGCCAGGAGACGGCCCTGGGGAGAGCAGGAATTCCCATGAGGTGCCATCAGGGCCTTTCAGGATGGAGGCATTTGGGGCTGTGCTGTCTCACAGAAAACACTGCGCATCTTGGGAGGCTGGACTCTGTTCTGACCCACTTCGCCTTGGAGAGCCGGGGTCACTGAGCACAGCCCACGCTGGCAGGGGAGACCTCTGTCCTCACCAGAGCTGTGAGCAGAACCAGAGCAGCTGCAGCAGGGAAGCAGCATCTCCTGCACTTGCACCCGCCCTTGGGAAGGAGATGAGGGCGAGAGCAATGCCCCAGGCTGGTTGCCAACTGATTGCTGCTCACAGGAGCCCAGTGAGGCTGGCAGGGCAATGCCAGTTCCCCCACCCAGGGTTACATTTTCCCTGAGCTCCTCCTTGCCAGGGTGTGCTTGGTGCTTGCAGCCCAGATGTGTGGTGTACCACGCATGGCAGGCACTGCTTTGCTCACGCGGGCAGGGTCCTGTGTGCTACGCAGTCTCTCGGGTCAGGAAGCAGCCGGACCCAGTAGTGCTGCCTGGCATGGGAGCCTTGCAGCTTCCCCAGCACCTGTGAAATGCAGCATGGGCAGCCTGCGTCAGGTTTGGAGCAGCTCTGAGCAAGCGCTGCCTCCTGTTTGAGAGGGGCAAGAAAGGGCTCTGCTGCCCTTCCTGGGTGGGCCCCCTGGCCTGGGCTGTAGCTTGTCTGTGTGGGAGCAGGGCTGCCATTTGGAAAAGGAACACCTTGGAATGACTGGAAATGTGGCAGACCCTGCAGCGAGCGTGTGCGTGCGTGTGCATATGTGGGGCAGTGTGTCTGTAACCTGGAGGGCTGTCTCTGGGGAAGCCAAAGACCCAAAGGGTGGTGGAGACCAGATGTGGGCTTCCCTGGTGCGCGCAGACGTGAGCAGAGGCTTTCAGCCTCCAGGGCTGTAAGGTGTGGCACCTCTTGGGGTCTGCTCTCATAGGTGTGTGCACGTGCACATGCACTTGCTCCCCGTGTCAGTGGCCTGCCACGTGGTTGCGGTCAGGCTGCTGCCCTGGCGTGGCAATGCTGCCCCTCTTGGATGTACCAGCTCAGCCTGGTCCCTGTAGCGAGAGCGCTGTCCATCCAGCTCCAGCTTGACCCTTGGGCACTGTCAGCCCTCGTTGCCTCCATTGACTGCCGCTTGCTGAGGTGCTGACAGGCTGTTTGGGTGCCCCAGATCTGTCAGAGCCAGGCAGGCCTGCGCTCTCCCCCATGTTGCAGTGACAACCTCTCATTGCACGCCTGCCCATCCTGGTTAGATCTGCATCTCGGGGCTGGGGAGGGCGGTCGGCCAGGCCAGGGCAGTGGGGGCTTCCTTCGGACTTTCCCAGCCTGGGAGATGCATGGAGACAGGGTCACAAGGGGGTGGTTGGAGAGGCGCCGAGCACAGCCGAGGCTTGTTGGCGGCCGTGGGGCCGTGATCGGTGCCGCCTGCCCCCCTCCCTTTGTTCACACGTATTGTGTGCTGCGTGAGAGCGCTGAAAGCCTGGGAGTGCTGGGTGTGGGGCTTGCAGCATTGCGCAGGTGCCCAGTAGGGCATTGCAGGGTGGGCGCACTCAGCCACTGCATGTCCCTCCAACTGTCCCTTCCAGGCCTTGTTTGCCTGCTTCTGCGTGGTGTCTCTGGCATGTGGCCCGGAGGCTGGAGCAACAGCCTCAGCGAAGCCCCATGTGCTCTGGTCACCGGATGTCGCGGCACTGCCTCTGTCTCCAGCAGGGCCCCGAGGATCCCCCTCCCATGAACACTTCTTGTGCATCTCGCTGGATGGCAGGCGCTGATGGTGGCCTCATCTGGAGCGGTGCTGAGCACGTGCTGCTGCCTCTGCCTGCATGCGGCTGGAGGGGAGCTGGCGGCTCAGTGAAGGGGGAGGCGAAGGGCTGCATGGGATCTGCTTTGCCAGCCTTCGTCTTGTCCCCGGCCACCACTGCACACGGGGACGCAGGCGTGGGGGGCCTGTCCCCGTGCTACTAGCAGTGCCATGGCTTGGGGCAGGGCAGCAGGGGGTTCCCTGGGGGCAGCTCCAGGCAGGTGCTGTTGCTGGCTACAGCTGCCTTGCAGTGCTTCTCCAGCTCCCCCAGGCCTGACTGCCCTGCAGCACGTTGTCCTGCCCTGGCGCTAAGGCAGGCAGGGGCTGAGAAGCCCAGGCAGCCCCTGGCCGGTCCCTTGGCCCCTGCAGGGTACATGCATGAGGATCAATGTGGTCAGGGCAATGGATGACCTGGTCTCAGCATGGGGCCCTGAGCTCCTGCCCTTTGGGCACGCAGGTCTGGAGCTGTGAGCTTCCTGCAGCAGTGCAGCCACGTTCTGGCCCTGGCACCCTGTAGCCCACGGGGCAGTGGCCGTGTAAGGGCAGTTGCCAGCCCCCTGGGCTGTAGCAGCAGTTCACCAGCAACCTCTGGCAGACGGCCCGATCTTTTAATATGCCGGCAGGCAGGAGTCGTGCTGAGGTCGCTGCTGCTCTGCTCCGTTGGGCGTGCCACGAGGCCAGCGGGTACCTGCCCGCAGAGGTCGTTAGTGGTGGAGCCTAGCCTGGCCCTCGGGAGCTGCTGGCCTGGCCAGGCCTCCATCTTGCAGGCAGGTGTTGCCCTGGGGTCGCCCCAGCAGGGCCAGTTTCCTGGGCTGGGGGTGGGCGGGTGCTGGCAACGTCAGCAGCTGGCTAGTGGTTTCCGCAGATGCTCTTCAGGGCCTTTCTGCACTGCCTGTGGGTGAAGAGAAACTAGCATCCCCTCGGGATCAGCGGGGGTCCCTGCCCCAGTCCCAGCATTCTGCGCCCAGGTCGTGGGATCACGAGCAGTGCCGAGGGGTCGCAGTAGCAGATGCTCGAGGGGGAATGGGGCTCATCTTGAGCAACCCACCGTCGTTGGCTGAGGATGTTGGAGGACATGGCTCCTTTGGCTCTGTTGAATGGATCCCCGCGGTCCCGTCCTCCACAAACTCCTCTCGCCCTTTTGGACCCTGCAGCCAGTTCGCGGGTTCCCGGCGAGCTGCCTAGAAAGACTCTTCCTGCGTTAGGTTTAAACCTGCCTGCTGTTCGTGTCAGTGCTCGGAGCTGCCTTGGGGTTCAGCTTCCCTGACCTGCCGGCTGCTCGGCCCCTTCCCCTCTCCCCGGGGGGGTCTCTCTTGCCCCTGCCTGGAGTAGCCGTGGGGGCGGGCTGTGGGCGGCAGGACAGGTGCAGGGTCTGGGTGCAGCTGTGGTTCTTGTGGTCGTTCCGAGAGAATCCAGCTGTGACACCACATCTGGTCTGGGACGTAGCCCCCCCTTGCCAGGGGCAGTCCAGCCCAGGTGTCCACCTCTCAGCCCAGGTGTCTTGCTGTAGGCGCCATCCCCTGGCGCTGGATGCAGGGCCCAGGGCTCCCGGGAGTCCCTGGCATGCACCTCGGGGCCACGATGGGCCAGCTGTTCGGTGCGGTGCAGGGCTCCGAGATGCAGACAGCGTCTTGCGCTGATCGTGAGCAGGGTCACGTTTGCACCCGCA
>NW_017728910.1:28065833-28095690 GCF_001723895.1 Crocodylus porosus | reverse complement strand
GCTGTGGTCCCTGTGTCTGCAGAGCAGCATGTGCCTCGTGCCTCCGCTCCCTCTGAGGCATGGCCCAGGGCTGGAGCTGGTGGAGCCTGCTCCTTTGTGGCAGCGGCAGCCCATGTGCTTTCAGCTCGTTGCCTCTGACTCTGGAGCCATGAAATGACTGCTGTCCTTGCCAAGTTGCACCCCAGGCACTTCCCCGGCGGCTGTGGTGGAAACCCCCAGCTGCGCTGCGCTGCGCTGCTCTGCTCTGCTCTGACAGTCCTGCCTGTCTGCGTGCATTGGTCTCCAAGGTGCTGCCCAGCCCTGACCGCGGACCTGTGCGGCTGCATCCTCTCCCCCTTTCCCTCCTCCCCTGCAGCGCACTGTGGCCAGCACAGCTCCTCTCTGACCTGCTTGGCGCCTTGCTCAGGATGCTGAGGGGCAGAGGTTGCCAGCCACATCACTTCCTGGCCTGTGGGCCCCGGGCTCCCCTCTGCCCTCCCCGTGCCTGCACGATGGCCCTGGCTGAGCTCCTCTCCAAAGCATGCCTCTCAGTGGAGTTGGGGATAGGCCTGTGCTACCGATACCCATGCTGGGGTCTGGCTGATACCTGCCCTGATGGTCCCCAGCGTGCACACGGGCATGCTGCCTGCAGCCTGTCCATCACAGCATTTGCTGCCTGTGCTAGGCCCTGCACAACTGTGACGTGGTGCCTGGGGTCACAAGCAGGAACTGCCCTATGCTGTGGGCAGTAGCACCGCGCTGACCCACATTATGGCTGGGCCAGGTCTTGCACAGGATCAGGCCCACGGACCTCAGTGTGCCTGTGCACAGCTGCTGGTTGTTAGCCTGCACTGGGGGAGGGGAGCTCAGGCTCCAGCATCATGTCTGATGGGACCCGAGGAAGCAGGCGCAAGCCCGTGTGTCTGCAGTGACTGCTACTGCTACTGCCACCGTCATGTGGGTCTGCCTTTTGCCTCTGACTGCCCCTCTCTGCCTTCCAGAAATCCACCGCATGATCCAGGTGGACTTGGACCTGAAGTACAAGGCCAACATCCGGGACCTGTTTGAGGAGTTTGACAAGTTCCCGCCGGGAGCCGTCATCGGGATAGCCCAGGAGATGCAGCCGGTGTACAGGTGGGCGGCTGGCGTGGCGAGGGGGGTAGGCAGGGGAGTGGCTGGCTCCTGCTTGCTGCCCACATGGGGGCTGACTCAGTAACTCAGGGTGGGGATAGCTGGCCTCCTGACAGCAGCTCGGCCTCGTGCGTGCTCCGATCCTCGTGTTGGTGTGAGTGGAGCTGTGCTACGTCGTGTCGTTCTCTGACGCGTTGCTCTTACGGCGCTCAAGGAGCCTGGGATGGTTTCAGCGGCTTTAGTGGGAGATAGAAATGATGCATTACTGATGCATTTGACACGCGGTGGCTCCCAGCAGTCAGCTGTCCCTGGGCCGTGTCCTGTTGCTGTTTGAGCATGAGGGCGAGCAGGGCTGAGACGTCCTCAGCCCTACATCAAGAACCAGCATGGAGATGGGCTCCAAGTGTCCGGCCCTTGCAGCAGCAAATGCAGGATGAACCTCTGCCGCGAGGGTGTCGGCATACACCCACTCTCGCGCAACCACGGGCTTGCCAGGCCTCTGGGACTTGGGGATATGGTCTGCTGTCGAATTTGGGACCCTTTGGCCCCGCTCGCCGTGGCCATTGACAGTGAGCCTGTCTTGCTGTGACTGCCCCTGGACTCCTCCCCCAGGACCCATTGCTGCCAGCCTTATGATGCCCCAGGTGGGACCTGGCATACCAGGAGCCTGCGGCCTGCATCCAGCCCATGGCCCCGGTGAGTTTGCCCCTGCTGCCCAGGACCGCTGGGTGCAGATGATCTTGGGGAGGCGCCCCAAGTGCCCACGTGCTGCTGCCCTTGAGCCTCACCCTTCTCTGCCCTTTGGTGTCCAGCTGCCTCTGCCATCACCCGTGTGTGTGCTCAGGCTTCTCCTCCTCATCCCCTGGGGCCAGGCAGAGCAGGAGCGCGTTTGGCCTTTTGTTAATGAGGCCTCCCTGCCTCACCAGGCCCCGCTTGCTCCCTCCTGCTGCAGCTCTGCTCTTTGTTTGTGAAGCTGCAGCTCGCCGATCATGTCCAGCTAGGAGGCAGGCGTTGGGGCGGGCACGCTGGGCCGGGCTGCCCGGGTGCAGATGCTGACGGGAAACAGGATAGCGAGAGTGGAGCAGAGCGGAAGCGCCCCCAAGCCTGCGCTCACATCCTGCAGCGCGAGGGGAAAAACCTCTGCACAGCAAAACAGGATGGCACTGCGGCGTTCCCATTCGCTTGACTCATGCTGAAACAATGCCCGGCCGGTGTTTATCTTGGAGAGCAGAGGCCCCTGTGCACAAGTCTCCCGCTCTGGACAGCAGGGCTGGGCTGAGTGGCTGCCTGCAGCAGGGCAGGGGTGGGGAGCAGTGCGCATGGTCCATGCCCTGCCAGGGCCCTTGCATGCACCAGGGCAGGAGATGCGCCGGAGTCATGCATTCGCACTCGTGTCCAAGTGCTGTCACCATCGCCTGTGCAGGCTCCGTTTAGGCACTGAGTTGAACAATACAAACCATGTTAGCTGTCAGAGCCCCGGACCAGCCCCGCATGAGGGAAGAGGCATGGGGAGCCCGTGGGGTCCTTCATGCAGGCGGGAGGTGCGTTGCAGGCCCGTGTGTGCCGTGCTGCCTCTTCTCTGTGGCCCTGCTCTGCGTCACTCTGGCTGCAGTGGGTGGACTGTTCCTTCCTTGCATGGTTTCCGTTAGCTTGTTTTCTTGCATAGCAGTGGTGTTAAACACATGGCCGTGGACCGGATCCAGCCTGTGGAGCTCTGCCAGCTGGTCCTCAGCACTGCCCCAGGTCTGGGCAGACCCTTATGGGGCACGGCATGTGGCAGACCAGCCCAAGGGCAGGGCCTAAGATGCATGCTGCACAGTGCCCACTTGGGGACTGCTGCGTGGGCTGGCGCGTGACACAGATCCCAGACCGGCCGGAGCAGGTACTGCCCTGTATGCAGTGTCTGCCCAGTCAGACGGCACATGCAGTTGCCTCTTCCCACTCTCCTTTGTGCAGCACGTGTCATGGGGGGTTTTAAGCCTCCCCCAGAGATGCAGCCCAGGCTAGGGATGGGGATGTGCTGTGCCAGTGCTCCTGCTGGGACTTAAACCCAGCGGTTCCTGGCTAGGGGGTCTTGCCCCCTGCTCAGGCTCAGACTGATGCCAGATTGGGGTCAGGAAGGAATTTCCCCCTTGGTCAGATAAGTATGGGCTGGTGGGGTTTTGCCTTTCTCTGCAGCAGGGGCATGGCTTCTGCCTTGAGTGTATATTAACACTCTTTGCAGCAGTAGGACATTGGCAGCCACGGTCCCCCTGCTTTCCCTGGCGCGACGTCTGTCGTCTCAGGGTTGACAATTGTTTTACTAAGTTTACATGATGGATTGCACAGCAGAGCTTGGGCAGGGCTGATTCTGCCTCAAGCAGGGGCAGGACTAGATGCAGCTTCCGCAGGTCCCTGCCAG
Source organism: Crocodylus porosus (assembly GCF_001723895.1). NCBI lineage: Eukaryota > Metazoa > Chordata > Crocodylia > Crocodylidae > Crocodylus > Crocodylus porosus. Next base: position 28,092,179 of record NW_017728910.1, on the reverse strand, counting down.
CCAGCATCTCCATGCCTCTCTGACAACATCCTTGTCACGGAGCCAAGGCACTGGGCTTCCTGCCCCCTCGGAGCAGACACAGGTGGCATGGGGCCCCATGGCAAGGTAAAGGGCAAAGCAGGCCGTGGGAAAAGCCTGACCCTGCATGGTGCTGGGCACCCTCCATGGCCCTGACCTTCTTCCTTCCTGGAGCAGGGCTGGAGTTGGAGGCACTTACTGCCTTTGTGGGACTGCACCTGGGCTGCCCAGCCTGTGGCCTGATGCTGCAGCCCCAGACCCTTGGTCCCATCATGTGAGTGTGTTGCGAGCACTTGCATGGTTTGTGGGGGGCCCTGTGGACCAGCCGGCGAGCTGGCTGCATAGATACACGTGCAGCACTGGGTGGGGGCCGGGCAGTCCCTGCCTAAGCGCGGGGACTCTGGCAGCCAGAGCCGGCTCGGTGCCCTGAGCTGGCACCAGCAGAGGGAGCGTCCGTGCAGCGAACCTCTCTGCAGAGCCGTGCTGGTGGCAGTCTCTAGCATTTCTGCAGGGCATTTCTGCAGGGCAGGTGTCCTGTGTCCGTTCTGCGCGCTGGACTGCAGGGCAGGATGGGGTCCCGTGAGCACTTACCTGCTGCACCAGTTGCCGGCCAGTCCCGAACCACCGTGCAGGACTATGTTGCTCATTGAGACGGTGGGGACCCTTGCAGCCCAGGCCTGTGCTCTCTTTCTGGGGTTGGACATGGATCCTGCCTCCATGCAGCCAGGGTGAGACTCGGTCTCTGTGCAGCCCACCTGGGTGCCATGGGGCAGCCCGCGTCCTGCCATGTTGGGCCCTTCTGTTGTGTGGGCAGGACACGTGAGTACACGGAGGCCCACGTTCCCTTGCTTCCTCTCACTCCACAGCTTCACCCCTTCCCGCTCAATCTGGCACCTTGCACCACCTCCCCCTCCTGCTGTGTCTGCGTCCCGGGGGCCCTGCCTCAGTGCTGGGCCCTGCCAGACTGCCGGCTTTTCCACTTGGTGCCTGGGGGCACAGCCAGCTCCTCTGCAGCCATGGGGGGTGTCTGTCGGGTCCTGCAGCATCCTCTGGCCCAGCTCCCCGGCCACGACCCTCCTCACATCCCAGCAGCAGGAGAGGTCCTCTGGGACCGTTCACCACATCGGGATGAGCTATAGGGGATTTGGCGTGCCCTGGGAGCAGCCTGCCGAGAGCCACTGTCATTGGCACCCGGGGTCACAGCTCTTGCGGAGGCTCTGGCACAGATGCAGGACTCCTGCGTCCTCTGCTCCTGCACGGGGTGTGTTATTTGGAGAATGGGGCTTCTGTTCTGGGAGGAGCCAAGGGCCACCTCTGCCCGTGCCGGCCACCCGCCTTGCCCTCAGCCCAGCGGCTTCAGCTCCTTGCCCCCTCTGTCCCTCTCTCTTCTCACTGGAGGCAAGTAGTTGAGGGAAGAGGACTGTGTCCCTTGCGTCCTGGGCCCGGGGGCACGCGGCTGTGTCAGGGTGGGGCGGGCTGAGGGCGTCGGGAGGCAGCAGCTCCCGCTGGTGCAGGTGGCGCGGCGGGGTGGGCTGTCCTGGGACTTCTGTCCTGCGGTTGCAGGAGCTCTGCCCCGCCAGGCTCGTCCCTCCTGCCATACAGGAGCCGAGTGCACGCACGGAAGGAAAGGAGGCTTCCCTCCATCGTCTCCTGGGGAACCCTGCCCCCCGCCAGGCCTTGCCCACATCCCAGAGGCCCTGCCACAGCCGATGGCCTGTGTGTGTGCATTGCTCATCGCTCGTGAGCGAGAGCTCTTTGCAGGCCTGATGCCTGCAGTGACTCTGGGCCCCCTCAGGGCCCTTTGCCCGCGGCTGGTGCAGAGTTGGAGAAGGGGATGCCAGGAGAGCATGGCACAGCCACAGGAGCCCTTGGCATGTGGAGCTGTGTGGGGAGGGGTCAGGGTCAGTCCTGTCTGACAAGTAGGGGTGAAAGCTGTGTTGTCTGCATGGCCGGCACACGGCCCAGCTGCCGGGGGGGCTGGAGAACTCTTCCCCACCTCCACATCGGGCTTCGTGGCCTGGGCTACTGTGGGCAGCTGCCTCCTCTCACTATCCCTTCCCAGCAGACGAGCGAGGGAAGGCGCAGGCTTGGTGCTACAGCCGGCGTCCATCTCCCTCTGTCTGCACTGAGCTTGTTGCAGCTGGGCTGTGCCGGGCTGCCAAGACCCCTCGGTGCAGGGCTGCGGAGGAGCGGCGACTGAGAGGCTCCTGGACCGTGTCCACGTGCGTTGGTGACCAGCACCACCTGGACCCGGGTCTTGAGCAGCCTTCAGTGCACTGGCCAGTGGCTCCCATCGTGACCGGTTCCTGGCAGCCGAGCTGTGCTGACCCTGCGCAGCTACGTCGCACGCGCGGCAGGGAGAGCCTCGCCGGGGCGCGGAGCGGAGGGCCCTGGGGCAGCTGCACTGTCTCTGCCTCTGACAGGACGTTGCTGCGAGCTGCTGCTGAGGTCGGGGAGCTGCGCGTTTCCTGTGTTTCAGCTGGGCTGGTGCTGTCGTTTTCCAGGCAGACAGGACTGAGGGCTCAAAGGCTGCACACGTGAGGCCAGTGGGCCAGAAGGTGCAGAGGGCTGAGCAGTGCCAGACAGGCCTGGCGGACCCCGTGCTGGCAGTGCTGATGCATCTGGCGCTAGCTCATCGCCATCGGCTTTCCCTGCTCCTGGGAAGCTTGCCGCTGGGGACAGGCCTCCTCAAGCCATGGGGAGCAGGAGCCGGGCGCTACGTGGTCTTCCCGTGCTGGGGACAGGGATTCGCCTTGCGGGAGTGCCGCAGCAGGCACAGAGCGCTGCTGTTCTGTGCAGCGGGGACCTGGTTCTAGGAACTCGGCAGTAATTGCTGCCTGGAAGCCTTTGGTACAGAACAGCTTGTGCCTTGACAAATTGGCCATAGTGCTGGTTCACGGTAGCAGGGGCCGTGCTGTCAGATAATCGTCCTGTCACTGGCTGAGAAAAGCAGCCTCGGATGTGGCTGTTCTGCTGTCTGTCTGCATGAACCCCCATGGGCACTATAGCATCCACATGCCTGTGTCTGCGTGTACCTCCTGGGGGGTGTTGCAGACTCATGCACGTGGACACTGCATGTACCCCCTGGGTATGTAGCAGCATCCATATTCCTGTATCCGCGTGTACCCCTGTGGGCATTAGGAGCCACGTGCATGTGTCTGCACACAGACGTAACTTGTATGTAGGGACTGACATTTGCCCATCTGCATCCACTCAGTGTTTTGGACATGGTATGCAGGCAGACAGGGCTTGGCTGGGAAAAGGCGAAAGGAAGGAGCGGAGCAGAGCTCCCAGGAACAGCTTGTCTCTGGGAGCTGCCGGAGATGCGCACAGCCAGCATCAAGGAGCCCAGAAACTCTGGACAGGTGTGACAGATCAACAGGCCGTGGGGGGGGGGCAGGGCCCGAGTGCTGTTGGCTGCAGGCAGGAGCACGTCTCTGTGGCCGCCTGCAGCTGTCCCTGGCCGGGAGCCGTGCACTGCACTGCTGTTCCATCGCTCACTGTCCCATCCTATCCTAAACTATTTGTCCTGTGCTTCCCGTATGTGACAGCTCTCCAAGCATCACTCCAGGCTGCAGGGATAAGCACCACAGAGTCCAGAGCAGAGCAGCCTGTGCAGGGCATGGAGAGCAGGTGCAGTTTGGCCTTTCCTGTGTGCGCAGGCCCTGGGGGGTCCAAAGCGCCCCACTGGAGCCAGTGTCTCTCTGCTGTGGAGCAAACCTAGGCGACCTCACGAGGTCACGCAGCCAGGCAGCCCACGGCCCAGGTATCCGGGCTGCTCACCCTGCAGCTGTGGCTCCTGGCACGGGCTGGATTAGAGACATAACACTCCCTCCGCTTTGCAGCAACCTGCAGCTCATGTTGACGTGGCTGGTGCAGAGAGCCCCCAGTCCTTGTCCTGCCACGATAGGGGCTCAGTGTCCCACACTGCTCTGCCAGTGCTCCTGGGCATGGAGGGGTGGCTGGGGGAGGCTCAGGGCAGGATGCAGAGGTTTGTGATGCACGCATGCATGCTTACACACACACACCTCCCTCTATTTTTGGAGCTGTAACAAGATATTTTTAAAGCCCTTAATTACAGCTCTGCCTTGGAAGCTGATGTGCCGGCCTGTGCCGGCCTGCCAGGCGGTAATGGGGGGTTATCGCCGAGGTGAGCAGCTCTGCCTTGCTGTTGCGGCTGGCGTGGGGGAGCTGGGAGGCCAGCGTCAGCGTGTGCTAGTGGGGAAGGCACCTGGGAGGCTTCACCGATTGACTGGCTGGAAGTGCAGCTCTCCAGGGGCTTCCTAGCATGCTGGGCTGTTTGTACACAGGTACTTGGAGCAGAGCCCCTTGGCCAAGGGCAGCTGCACCTCTGGACAGGCGCTGTTAACAACACGCAGGACACGTGGCCAGGGTCTGCTTGGGTGCTGCATCTGGGAGCTGCTGGTAGCCATGCTCCTCTGGAGGAGGGCCAGCAGGGCAGGGCAGTGCAGTGCACTGGTCGCAGCGGGTGCTTTGTGGAGCTGTGGAGGGCCGTCTCCCTCCGTGCCCCCCCAGCAGCGTCCTGCTGCTTCCATCCTCCAGGCAACGGGGAGCTCCGGGATGGCTTTCTGCCACGGAGAGATGGCCTAGAGCTGTGCTGCAGTGAGCAGGGCCCTGCATCGGCAGGGCTCTGCATATGTGGGCAGGGAGGCTGGCAGGGGAGGGACGTCGCTCAGCTCTCACTGGCCTGGCACTCGAGGCGATGAGCTGGTTCAGTTCAGGTGGGCCTCAGCACCGAGTGCATGCTCAGCACGGGGTCCTCCAGGGGCACGTCCAGTGCTGTTCAGCTCCCGGCGCCTTCTCAGCTCGCTGGCCTCGTGTACACTGCCTCCTGCGCTGCCCCGTGCTGCTGCAGCCTCAAGCCTCTGACGTCCCCCGTGATGCAGCCCAGACCCCTGCAGCCCTGAGGGTGGGAGCGGTGAAGAGGGCGCCCCGCTGCCTGCAGACCCAGGGCTCAGGCTGGAGTCTCGCTGCTGCTCATCCACTGGGGCCAGGGGTGCAGCCGGTAAAGTGCTACGGGGTGTGTGCACGATGCTGCTGCTTTCCTGGTGCCCCAAGGATCGGCATCTCCACACCCTGCAGGTCAGGCCCAAGGGACCTGTCTCCCCCTTGCCTGGGCCCTCTGGCACTGCTGCCCGTGTTGGCGCTGGCACTCTGTAGCGAGCACCCACCCAGGCTGCAGGGGCATGGCCTGCCCTGGGATCCAGGCAGAGGGGTGGGTGCCGAGCAGGCCAGTGCCTGTGCCTGTGCCCATGCTCCTGTGCATCCTGGCAGCAATTTCCTTTGTTGCTTTCTGTGCCCAGCACCCACATCTGGAGCAGCGAGCCTGGCCTTTTGGCCACACCTTTCACTGCATTGTGCTTGCCCTGTGACTTGGGAGTAGGGAGGTATTTGGCACAGCCTGTCCCACTGCTCTGCAGCCTGTCCAGGAGCCCTGGATGCTTCCATCTGTGTTTTGCTCATCACAGAGCACCTGCAGCTTCACTGTACACTCGGGCAGTGCACAGATCATGCCCTGGGCACTGCAGCTGGCCTCGGCATGGTGGGGGAACGTTGCCTGCTGTCCCCGGCCTGGGCGGTTCTATCCGTGCTGTCGGTCGTGGGCACCTGGAGTCACCAAAGGTCTGTCTGAGATGCCCAGGGAAAGGCTCCTTGTTTCCACCATGGTTAGCACATGCAGCTAGTGCTGCAGGAGTGGGGGAGACTGTGACGGGGTCAGGGGTCTCTTGGGTTGTGCCCATGCGGGTCTTGGGAGTAGTCGTGCTGAACCAGATCACTGACTGGCCCTTCTCCAAGGGGTCCTGGTGCTGGATGGGGCGTGCTCCCTGGGCACTGGGATCCCTGAGACCTGTCCCCCGGGCTCTACAGGACTCGGGGTGCTGTAGTGGGAATCCATGCAGCGCCAGGGCAAGGTCGGGGCTGGACTGCCAGGGCTGGGCTGGGCTGCGGGGTCAGACGGTGCTGGTCCTGGGCAGGGAGCTCTTTACCTGGTTCAGTCAGGCTGCAGGCGCCGGAGGTGGGAGCATGTGGGCCTTATGCATGGCTCATGAAACAGTAGTTTGGCACGGGTCACCAGCCCAGCTTTCTCCACTGGGGTCAGCACTGGCCTCCCTCGGCTCTGCCCTGGCCTGCCCATGTCCTCACGTCGCTCTGTGCTGCCAGGTCTCCACTCGCAGTCCGAGCCGATGACTGTTCGTTGCTCCTGAGCAAGCAGAAGAGCAGTCGAGCGGTGCTGAGCTGGGGAACCGGGCTGGAGCCCAGGTTCTGCTTACACGGAGGTTGACCCTAGAGCCAGCGCTGGTGCCCAGCCAAATCCTGGGTGGGACAAGCCCTGGGGCACAGGGGCAGCCAAAGTGCGAGCCCAGCCATGGCACCACAGGCCTGTCTCGCTCCTTGGTGCCGTGCTGTAGCCGCCAGCGTGGCCGTGGCTGCTTCATGGCTGGTGTTTGCTTGTGTTTTCTCGCTTGTGGCCTGGCTGCTGGAGAAGGGCCTGATCCTTTCCTCTCCTCCCTGCTTTGCACTGACCACAGGGCTGAGGGACCTGCTATGTCTGCCCCTCCCCCATCTGGATTTGCCTTGCCTGCTTCCCGGGGGGCGGGGGCAGGGGCAGATGCCCCCAACGGACAGGGCAGTCTTACCTGCCTCGTTGCACAGCTCGTCAGTGCTGCGGGGGTGCAGGGCCTGTTCCCAGACCACAAGCCAGCCCCACCACAACCACCCCTCTGATTTCATTGGCACGGTGCCTGGTGCTCACTTCCGTGCGTGCTGTGACTGGGGGGTGCCTTAGTGCCCCAGGGCACCCATGAACCAACCGCCTCTTGCTGCATCTGAGTACGGCTGCTGCGGTGTCTCTGCTGCGTCACACAGGGCCGGCCTGGCCGCCTGTCAGCTGAGCAGGGTATCCCCAGAGCCCTGCAGTGAGGCTTCCCCCGAGCGAGCCGGCACCTCTGGCTGTTGGCACCGGCTCTGGAGCATGCGGCTGTAATGTCCTAGCCGTGCCAGGGAGGACACAGGTGTGATGCCTCTGATGCAGTTTGCAGCTAAGGACCTGGGATGAGGGTGGGTAAAAACAGGTGGTGGTGGGAGCTCAGGGTTCAGCCCTGGTGTCCTGGGCAGTGGTGGCGCTTCCTGAGGCCCCAGGTGGTCCCACGGGACAGGGAGCCTGTGCTCTGTGTGTGCCCACGCCTTGGCCCAGAGGTGTGCACAGAGCAGCAGGGAAAGAAGGGTGTGCGCTAGGGTGAGCGGGGTCCCCTTCCTGCAGTGTCAAGCGAGCAGGAGCCTCCCACCCTGCTGGCACTGGTTTTACGCAGGCGCAGGCCCCGGGGCTGCAGTGGAGCCAATGCGCGGCACTGGGTGGCTGAGAGCACAGACCAGCCCAGCTTTGGGGCTGCTCCGTTCTGCAGGGCATGGGACGGTGGTGGGGAAGGTGCGTCGCAGACTGGTCTAGCTCGCTCTTGCTGGTCACCGGTTTCATGCACCGTGGTGGCAGTGGGGACATCCTGCCAGAGCCCATCTCGGTCTAGGGTCATTCAGCGTTTCTGTTAACACTGCAGAAAGACAAATCCCCAGGCATGGCTGGGAAAACCTGCAGGCAGTGCAACAGGGCTGGGGTAGCAGAGCCTGCCAGACCAGCCCGGATCTGCGGGGATGTGGGTGTATGTGAGTTGCCCGTGTGCTAGCAAAGCCAGTGCAAGGTCATGCGATGGGACTTGCTCATGGGGGTGGCCTATGGCCAGAGCGGCCGCTGTGCACCCCTGCAAGGCCTACTGATGCCAAGCTGGGGCTGGAGTGGGAGGCCTGATCCTGGGGGCAGCGAGCAGAGTGGGGAGGCCTCTGTGCGGTGTTCGTGAGGGGCATGGGGCCCCGTGCCAGCAGAAAGGTGCTGGGACACCAGAGCGGGGTCAGACAAGCCCGGGAGCTACGGGCTGGACCGGCTGCCTCTTGAGGGAGATGCTTCCTCCGCTCTGTCACCTTCCCTTGTCCTGGAGAGCTCTGCTTTGGCCCTGCTGGGTGCTGGAAAGAGGGGGCCCTGGCTGGTGGTGCAGGAGGTCTCGTCTCCTCAGCACTATGACTTTCGGGGTCCTGCACTGCTGCCGTGCCCGGGGCTCCTGCTGGACCCGGGGAGAGTGAGGGTGGCCGTACGCGGGGGCCAACAGGTGGGAGCAGGGAGCGGCTCTCCCTGGCTGGGGCGGGCGGCACGGTGCCCTGAGCGCCCCACGACCGGTGATGGCCCGCTGTGCTCTTCTCCCCAGGCACACGTTCTGGCAGTACCGCCGGGAGAACCCGCAGACCAAGGTGGGCGACCCCCCACCGGATGGGCTGCCGGGCTTCAACAGCGGCGTGCTGCTGCTCGACCTGGAGGCCATGCGCCGCTCCCCGCTCTACAACCGGCTGCTGGAGCCGGCAGCGCTGCAGGAGCTCACGGAGAAGTACCACTTCAAGGGGCACCTGGGGGACCAGGACTTCTTCAGCCTGGTGGGCATGGAGCATCCCGAGCTCTTCCACGTGCTGGACTGTACCTGGAACCGGCAGCTCTGCACCTGGTGGAAGGACCACGGCTACAGCGACGTCTTCCACCGCTACTACGCCTGCGAGGGCCCGGTCAAGATCTACCACGGGAACTGCAACACGCCCATCCCCGACGACTAGCACCCGCCTGCCGCCGACGCCTCCCACGAGGCTGGAGCGCACAGCGAGGGGTAGGTGGGGGCACCAGCGCCGTGCCCCCCTGGCTGCCGCGGGCACCTGGGCCACGGGACCACCCCGTAACCGTTCCGTAGCCTGCAGCTTCACCCTGCAGGGAGGCAGCGTGACCTAGTGGTTAGCGCAGGACCCCAGGCATCAGACCCTGGCTTACCTCATGACCCTGGGCACATTGCGGGGGCCCTTCACAGCCTGGTTTCACTCTCTGAAATGGGGATCATCACAGTTACCCTCCTCCCCGTGCAGTCCTGAGGCCAGTTTACGTAATGGATGCCTAGAGCCGTGTGCTTGCTGGGCCGAGGTGCCCAACAGCTCCGAGCCTGGGAACCGGGGCACAGTGCCCTGTGCTGCACACCCGGTGCTGGCGTCCTCGGCGGGCCGGCCCTGGGTGGGGAAGGGGTTGTCTGCACGCTGAGCCGTGCTGATGACGTGGCAGCACTGCTGGGTTATTGGGACCACAGTTGAGATGCGGGGAGTGTGGAAACCTGCCCCCCATTCCCAGCCACAAACATTTACTGCACAGCTCCTCTCAGAGCCACTCAGTGCACCCGGACCTGGACCTGGAGCTTCCTGTGTCTAGCTTCCCCTACCCTGTTGTGCAGCCGTGCAGCTGCACGTCGCCCTGCCCTTGTCGGCTTCCCACGGCCTGAAGCTTCAGGCAAATGGATTTTGTATGAATATTTTCTTTTCTTTCACTCTGGTTAGGATGTAGCCAGCACAGAGCTTTTGGGTAGGTATGGCACCATGTCCCACATGCCTCAGCCATGTGCGATTGCAGGAGTGTCCCCTGTCAGGCGTGTAATAAAGTGTATTCACATCCATTATTATCCTTACATGTGCGAGAGTGATAATTAGTGGCTGAGGCAACACAGGCCACTGGGCCTTGGGGAACTATGCATCTAGGATCAGATGTGGCCAGACCCCTCCTGGGTTAGCGCTCTGCCTCCCTCAGGTGTGCAGTCCAGCCAAGGGGAGCCCAGCCACTCTGGGCCTGCCGGGCTCCCCCTCCTCTGAGGAGCTGAGTCCCCCCAGTGTCCTTCCTGCCTGTGGCCAGTGCTGCAGAGGCAGCAGCTGGGAGGTGTGACCATATCACTAGGAGGGTACGCGTGTGCCGCTGCACCCGACGCTGTGGCCCTGAGCGTTGTGACGGCCGCACTAAGTGCTGCAGGGACACCTGGGTCACGTGGCTGCAACAGACATGGCACCGACCCCCACACAGCCAGTGTGTCTGTCTCCATGCTCCCTGAAGCCCTTTCTCCCTGGGGCTGCCCGCACCTTTAGCTCTCACCGCCCCCATCGCAGAGGTGCTGTCATGGTGCGGTACCCCATGCAGCCCCCGAGCTGCTGCGGCTCCTAGCACGCGTCTGAGCCCACATACTGCATGCACTGGGCTCGCGCCTGCTCCACCACGGCCTCAGCTCCTGCTCCCTGGGTGCTCGGCCTGTCTCACACCTGTGTCTTCCTGCAGCCAACCTGCCAGCTGAGTGCCCTTCGTGCAGCCCCTTCACATGGATGCGTCTCAGGGAGTGGGGGTCTGGGGCACCTCACGCTCCACTTCCTCATTGCGGGGTGGAGGGGAGGAAATCTGCTGCAGTTCTTAAGAGCAAGGCTTGGCTCATGGCACAGCCCAGACGGGAGTGCGCTGAGCTGTGCGAGGCAGGCAGGGCTGCGCTTAAACATGGTGGCTCGTGAGCCCTGAGCCACCCACAGTGCCTGTCACGCATGCACTGTCAGAGGGAGCGCTGGGATTTCCCCGGCCAGCCCGGAGCACGGCTGTGTCATCCTGCCCTGCCACACGCACGGCAGCTTGTGCAATAGCCCCGTGCAGGCATGTTGCTGGGCACACCCGTGACATGAGCATGCCAGCTCAGAGTCACCCCTTCCCCCTTGACACGCACACAGCTCCCCGGCTCTTGCGGGGCTGCTGCGCTGGGTGTGACCTGTGTCGCACTGCAAAGGCTTCCCCAGGGAGCCCCGGGGCCAACCAGGCCGGGCCTGTGTGCTCAGCTCTTCGTGCCCGTCACGCATGAGTGCACGTTAGAGCAGCCTGACAGCTGACCTGCCGGCCCAGGACGACGGGGCCAGAGCAGCAGCAGGGGCCACAGAGCAAGGGAGACCATCCAGCAGCTGCCCGCCCCAGGCACAAGCACACAGGTGCTGAGGTTGCACCAGCGCCGGGGCGGGGTGGGGCTGCTCCAGGGCACCCGGGGAGGAGCCCAGGAAACGGCACCCAGCTGGGACCGGCTGGCTGTGGCAATAGCCAGAGCACATCCTCTGCGTGCAGGCTGCGGCCAGGAGCCCTGGGTGGGACCGGGGCAGGGAGTTCACTGCGGCCCTGGTGCTCAGCAGCCGTGCCTGGGAGTGCGCCCCAGCGCCCGGCTGCGTTCCAGCAGCGCAGCGCAGTCTCCCCCTCCTGCACCGCCCGTTAGGGGAGCATCCGCCTCGCTCCCTGTCCCAAACCCGGGCACCCCGCAGCACTCAGCAGCAGCTGCGTTTCCACCTGCAAAACAGCGCTACTCAGACTGGGCTTCCTGCCGCGAGCGGGAGGGCAGCGCGCAGGGAAGAGCCCCAGGGCCTCGGGGCAGTGGGGACCAGCGGCTGCTAGGCGCCCGTGTGTGCACCGCGTCCACGTAAGCCCCTGCCCTGTGCCAGGTCCTGCCTCGCCCCTCCACCGCTCCTAGATGCGGCACGGCCCAGGCAGGGGCAGCCAGCGTGGACAGCACCGCGGTGGGCGTTGGAGCAGGGCGGAGGTGATCTGAGAGGCTTGCTGGGGGGCCCAGCACCTGCAGGACAGCCTGGGCCATAGCAGTGGGCAGCCGGTGGAGGGGCAGTGGGCATGGCAGCTCCCACGTATCACAGCTACGAAACACATGGAGCGCACGGATGTGAAACGGGGAAACCGGGAGCAAAGAAATCTGTGCCTGTCGTGTAATGGGGCACGTGCTGCAACAAGCGTGGCGCCACATGCCCACGCCCAGGAGCTGCAGCCTGGCAAGTGGAGTGACCCAAGGTGGACGTGGCCCCTTGGAGCGTGTCCCACGCAGACGGCCGCAGCGATGCAGCTGGGGGATCGGTCCCTGCTGTGGGGCTGGCACGGCTGCGCAGCTCTCCCAGCCGGGCTGCTTGTGCCCCGTGGCCCAGCGCACGTTGGTCCCTCCTGCAGACACGTCCGCGGGCCACGCGTTCCCACCTCCCTGCCCCCGGAAGCAGCGTGAGGCTGAAGTCGGTTCCTTATTCCTGGTTCCTTTCTCAAAGCTAATCCTTGCCCAAGGAAAGGGTGTTAAAAACAAAGTACGCAGACTAAAGAGTATGTCAGCTAAAATGTATATTTGCTAATTAAAATGTAAAATGATATCATGTATCACGCACGGAGCCCTGAAAAACAACCTGAGCGTAGGCTAGGATTACAGGTGGAAATCTTTTTCAGGCCACCGCATGTCTCTGCCACCGGGGAACACTGCTGAATGAGTGGGAGCAGGCGCCGCCTGGCCCGAGGCTCAGGTTTGGCATGCCCGTCTCCCCGCTGGTGCCCCCGCCCGGGGCTGGCAAGGTGCGGCGTGGGGGGACCCGACAAGGACTTTGTCTGGAAACACCAGCCCAACCTCAGCCCCTTTTTTGGTGCTGATTACATAGCACACAAGCCTGGGGGCTCTCCGCTGGCTGGCACCCCTTCCGATCAGGCACCATCCTGCTCAGCTTTATTCGAGAGATCTCCCAGGTAGGGAGATGTGTAGCTTGGGGTCACCGAACGGGGGTTGCACCCCAGAACCAGCCCAAAATAAGATCCTCATGTGGGCAATGTGCAGGTCTTGAGGGGCGGGTGGCAGCTGGCACTTGGCAACCGAGCATCGGGTCAAGAAGGGACCTGCCAAGAGTCCCAGGGTGGTGGTGAGGAGTGTTTTGGGTGCTCCGGGAAGGATTTTGCCCCGTAATCCCAGCCCGGCGCTATCTCCTTATTCACAGGGATGTAGGTAGCACGTGAGTCGGGGGCTGGCGGCTGCACGCGGACACCGAGCTCTGGCCAGGCAGCGCCTGCCCCCCCGGCACGGGCAGCGCAATGGGACGGCTGACAGCCGACGCTCGGGAGAGACCCGAACTCTCCTAAACGAATACTTTGCAGCGGTTTTGCACCAAACCAAGGCTGTTAACTTGCCTGACAGGACGCAGGAGGGACGAGGTAGGAGTGATCACCCAGCTATGGTCAGTGAAGATCTGGGGAGGGAATACCCGGAGAGGCCGCATGTCTACAAGTTGGCAGGGCCAGACGTGGCTGGCTCCTGGCCCCCGCTGACTCCTCGTCCCCAGCAAATCCGACTCGCCAGCCCCCGACCAGCCTCCCGGCGGCATGGAGGAGACTCCCACCGCCCCACAGGGCTCCCCGGGCTCGCAAAAGACACCGGCCGGCCTGGCAGCCACGCTGGACTGGCTCAGCACCAGGCGGGCTGCAGGGCAGGAAGGCCAGGCTACAACCCAAGCTGAGCAGCCTGGTGACACCTGACCGCCCAAACCGGGAGCCCGGGGGGTGGCCGTCTCCTGGCTGCTCCGGCTCCCGTGTCCCAGGGCGGGAGCTCGGCTGGCGGGGTGCGGGTCTGTCGTGTGCTGCATCGTCCAGAGCTCCCAGTGGCTGGGAGCTGCCCTGGCTCTGGGTCTCCGTCCCGTGCTGTGGGTGCAAGGCGGGCCCAGCCCCTGTCGCGGAGACGCCCGGGGCTGTCTCTAGGCAGGGCAGTGCTGCAGTCAAGGCTTCCACGCTGCTCCAGTTCCCAGCAGAGCAAAATCCACCTGGCAAAGCAGCGCGGCACCCGCCACCCCCAGCGGCCCCCGCACCTGGCGCCTGCCCCAGGGCACGGCCTGGCCCCAAGCGCCTGCCTGCGCCCTCCCCTCCCGCCCCGCCTCGCACCACATCGAAGGTGCTGGTAAGACCCAGCACCTCCTGCTTCACGCACACCGAAGCACCTGGCTGCCCCGTGCACCCCGAGGGAGACCAATGGCCCTGCGGGCCGTGCTGGATCAGTGCCGTGCCTGCTGCCTGTCTCCGGCTCCCTGCCCCTGCACCCTGGTGCTCGGGGTCTCTGTCCCAGGCCCCTCAGGCCCTGCCCTGTGCCCCAGCCTCGCTGCAGGGTCCCCCCTCCGCTCCCCGTGAGCTTGGCCCTGCTCATCCCACATGAACGGGCGCAGCCGCCCGAGTGCCCTGAAGACCAGGTGGATCCTGGGTGGGCTGGGTCTTCCCTCCGGGCTGGCCCTGGGACCTGGGCGTCACGGCTGGATGCAGAGGGGCACTGGTCTGGGAGTGCTGGTCCTAGGGCTTCAGTGCCAGCCCGGCTGCAGGGCAGCAAAGTCACCGTCTAATGCCAGGGAGAGCGAGGAGCATTTCGGGTCCTGGCAAGCGGGGAGAGGGAGGGAGCCTGAGCAAAGCGTGGGGGGGACCGGTCGACAAGGAGCCGGGGCTGCAGGGCAGGGAGCGAGACCAGCAGGAATCGTGTCGCCTCCAGCTGCCGTCTCCCGCCCCTGGCCGCCCCCTCCACGTGCGCCAGGGAAGGCACGAGGCACGTGCCACACGGGACCGCGGGCTCGGAGCGTGCCGCTGCCTGCTCCTGGGGTCACCTGCGTGCACGGGCACGTGTGGCAGGAGGACTGAGCCCCGGCCAGATGGCTGCGTGCACCCCTGCGAGCCCGGCTGCAGCTCCCGTGGGGCTGCTGTGTTCAAAGAGTGGCGTGCAAGGGCTGGGGGGGGCCCACAGCGTGCCTCTCGTGAGCAGGGGTGCACGCGGGGTGCCGCAGAGCCACGTCTGATGGGCAGTGAGGTCCTGTGGGGCCAGGGCTGCGCGAAGGTCGTTGTGCTGCGGCGTGAGAGCTAGTCCTTGCCCGGATTAGGCCCCAGCGAGGAGGCGAAGGCCCTGGGGCCTCGGACGTGCCGCCGGGCCGAGCGGGGCTGGCTGGGTGCGCTCGCTGTGCTGGTCTGTGGAGGAGCTTGCGCTGGGCTGTGGCGACAAGGCCCCCACGATGCCCAGAGCTGTACGGGGTGCGAGGCCAAGTGAGACCTGGCCAGGACGAGGCGTGGGACCTGTGCCGGTCCTGCAGCCTCCCGGCGCCCGTGGGGGCTGCTCCCCCTCTGCCCTGCCCCTGCCAGGCAGGACACCGGCAAGAGGCAGCTGCGGTCCAGCCCAGCAAACTTCAGGTCTTACGTTGCCCCCAGCTCGCCCCGGCGCAGCGGGCTCCGGCCGGCACCCGCATGCGACGCCAAGTGCTGAAGCGGCGCCGTGCGAGCACGGGGGCCGACCCTGCGCTGCGGAGCCAGGGGCCCTGCCCCGCAGCAGCAAGGCACAGACCCAAACGCACTTGCCTTTCAGTTAGGTTTGTAGCGGGTTCAGCTCTCCAGCTTCCCGAGCCTGAGCAGCGTAACGACCGGGCAGTCGGGGCCTGCTCCTGCGGCGGTTCCCTCCTGCAACGGCAGCTCCGAGTCGGGCAACGGCGCCGTGGTCTCAGACACGACGCGGGGACGGACCACCCCTCAGGCCTGGGTCACCTGCCCCGCGGGGAGCCAAAGCAGCTCAAGCAGTGCCGCCGTCAGAGGCGACCGACGACCGGGTGCACGCGCCTTGCACGCACGAGCCACCGCCAGCGGATGCCAGACCCGGCAGCAGTTTGTGCAGGCGTGCGGCCGTGCCCGCCGTGCACGCCCGCCCTGGCATGCTCCCCCCACGCCGTTAGATGAACCGAATCCAAATGTACCGTCTGCCTGCTCTGCCCGGGGCTGATTTTCTGTCGCCTGCCCGCAGCTCAGCGGCGTGAGCTCTGCCCCGTTCGCGGCGCGCTGTTCCCTGCCCGCAGGGCCCGGCTCCCGAGCGCTGCTGTCTCTGCTGCGTTCGGTTGATCTCGCTAGCCAGCCGCGGGGCCCTCCGTGCACCAAGCACGTTCCCGGCAGCATCGTCATCCATTGCCCCACGGAGAGGTGCCTTGTCCCACAGGCCCGGCTGGGACCCCGCTGGGATCCGTGGCTCCGTCCAGACTGGGAGAGAAGCGCTTGCAAGGAGCTGGCCCAGGAGCAGCAGGTGGGCCCCTGCCTCTCTGCAGCTTGCCCCAAAGCAGAGGTTGCCGAGGAAAGGGCCTCGGCTTCTGCCTCCTTCGCTGCAGAGTGCAGGGCAGCTTGACCGGGCTCTTTCCGGCGCTTCCTGAGGACAGAAATCCCGTCCAGCTGGGACCTGCTGCGCAGCAAAGGCCTGGAGGGTCTGGGCCGAGGCCCCGAGGCCCCGTGACCTGGCTGGGAAAGCAGGACGGACGCGCAGCTCTCTCAGGTCTCTGGGGCAGGGAGCGAGCGAATGAACCGACCGGCCCTGGAAGAGCCCGGCCCGGTTTGGTTTTGCTACGGCACCGAGCAAGGCTCTCGCAGTAGGTTCAGGGGGCAGGGGCTGCGCAAGGTCCAGCCCCGCCTGAGGCAGGATCAGCCCCGTGTGAACCAGCCCGGACAGCTGACGTTTCTAAACTCTGCGTGAAAGTGCGGCCAACCCTGACGCAGCCGGACCTGACACCCAACCCTGCCGCAGGCAGAGCAGGGTGTGGCGATGGCTGACGGGGGCGCGGTGGAGGCAGTCGAGACCCTCAGGAAGGTGAGATTTTGTGTTACGAATCTGACTAAGAGAAGTACATTTAAGTACAATGCCTGCGGGACCAACCTAACAGCATCCTGACTCTTTTTGCCTAATTCATTGCGTTTTTAAACTTAATAGATCGTCTAGCAAATTCGTGCACAGTCCAATAAATGTATACTTGCTTTTGCTCTGGTCTTAAACTGCGTAGCGTCACCCTAGGCCACTTGCTTGTTAGTAAAGCTTCCAGGAACACGGCGGGGAGGACGCGGTCGCTGTTAGCGGTCACCCTCAAGGGCAGCTCATCGCTGCGGGCCGCGCTCTTCTGTCCCCTCCAAAATGCAGCTGCAGAAGCGCACTTGCTCTCGGCACGGCTTTTTTTGTCAAATGGGCTCACAAATCTTCTGTCATGTTTGTAGCTGCTGCCATGGGGGTCCTGCAGCTTGTCCCTCGCGCAGACGGCCCCTTCTCCCGGGCACCGCGCGGCGGGCGCCAGGACGAGCGGGCCTGTGCGGGGGAGAGCGCAGCGTGCGTCCCTCCCCTGCGGCAGCCCTGGGCACGCGCCCGGGGGCCGCGCCGTGTGCACGGGCCCCGCTGACAGCCCTCAGCCCATCTCATTTCCGTTCTCTGCGGCAGGGGCACCTCTGGGCTGTGCTTGCACGTGACGGCCTCCAGGAACTAATTGTTGTTGCTGTCGTTGTTCCTCAATAATTAACAGCAGCAGCAGCAGCAGGTGGAAATGCAGCTCGTGAGTTTGTCCAGCTTCAGCATCCAGCTCTCTGCTTCTCTCTGCAAGCCCGAGCAGCCGCGGGGCTTTCTCCCTGTGAAGGGGATCGTGCCCAGCGATGAGCCACCACACAGGCGTCCAGCGAGCAGGCGCTCAGGTTCTTGCTGCCAGGCCTCTCCCCCGGCTCCTGGCAGCCCCTCTTTCAACAACCGTTATGGGCTGGATGCCTCGGTCTCACCAATGCCGCTCCTCACCTGTCCAGCGATGCATCAGGCCTCGTGGTCCCAGCATCGCGCTGGGCGCTTACAGCGAGTGGTTTGTCCACGGCCACCCCGATCCCCTGTGGAGTGGCTGTGGCCCCGGCACAGGTCCCCATGCTGTCAGTGTGTCACTTCGCACATGGCAGCAGCAATGCGCAGCTTGTGTAAACAGCCCCGGGTACCGTGCAGCCCCGCGTGCCCTGCCCCGGCCTCCACCTGCCAGTCTTCACGGCACCCAGGTTTCATCTGCGGTGACTCCTGGATTTACGGAAATGCTGAACAGTGCCAGGCCGAGGCATGCTGGGACGTGCGTTGTGTTGTACCCACACCCTGGCTGTTATACAACGCGCTTCCAGTCCGACCAAGATGGGAATCTGGATCTCCCAACAAGACCCGTTTCCCAGCCACGACTGTGCAGCTTGGCCATTATTTTGCTGCTGGACGGCAGGTGAACCGGCCCCACGTCTCTGCGCCCCCTAAATCCGAGCGCGCTTTCCCAGCCCTGGGCGTCCAAGACGCAGCAAGAATTAACCTCACAGGATGGGCCGGGGTCTCGTCGCCTGCCAGCTCGCTGCGCGCTGCTGGGCTGCCCCGCACCAGTGCTTTCCTCCACCCGGCGCTGCTTGCCCTCCTGCGTGGCGGGCAGCCTGAAGCGGCTTCCAGGACCCGTATGCGAGCATGAGCTGGGCAAGCAGCACTGGAGGAGGGGAGGCTGAAGGTGATACAGGCTTTGCTCAAAACCAGTGTCAGAGGCAGGAGGCAATCAGCCTTTCCCTGCTCCTGGCCTCCCTCAGCCTACAAACGCAGGGTTGTAGGGTATGACTGTTGGGCTTGTGCACAGGCATGCACACACATGCACACAGGCATGCACCCCGCCCCCCCCATGCATTTCAAGCTGAGGCCAAAGCCCTGCTGAGATAAAGCAGTGTGACAGCGATGTGCGAGGCGGGCAGCACTGTTCCCTATGACACAAAAGTGTTTTAACGCCCAGTCCTCCTGGCTGCCCCCTCCAGCCCGTTCCTCAGGGGCAAAGGGACATCCCGCCTTGTGCCCGGCTGTGCGGGAGAGGGCCGCGCCGCCCGAGCAGGGCAGCTCCAGCCTGTGTCCAGCTGCCGGCTCTCTGCAGCTCTGAGAAAAGGGAAACTGAGGCCAAGCAGTTGAGCAGCAGTCAGTGGCAAGGGGATCCGGCCCCAGGCCTGCTCTACACATTTGGGCTCGGGCTCCGCTGACGTAAGCAGGCAACCCAGGATGCGACCCTGGGCAGGTCTGTGCTCATCGTGTCCTGGGCTTGGAGAAGGCGGCACCAGCACCGTCTGCCGGCCCCGTCGCTGTGCCCTGCCGGGCATTTGCGGGGGCCGAAGCCCTGGCCCCTCTGAGCAAGTGGCAGCGAACGTCCAAGACTTGCGCAGCACCGGCTCCCGTCGGGCCTTGCTGAGTCCCGCGGCTGCTCCCAGCGCCCGGGCCAGGCACGTCGCTGCACGGAGCAGCGGGGCCCGGGCCAGGCCCCGTGTCCTCCCTCCCCGCGGACAGCGGCAGCCGGAGCTCGCACAGGACAGGGGCCGCGGCCAAGCACAACCGAGCGGCTGAGCACCACGTCCTGGCCTGCTGCGGCCGCTGGCGCCGCTGGGCTTCCAGGGAACAGCCGGTCGCCCGGGGGAGGATAAATATTGTTGGAAGGCGAGCCCCGTGAGCCGGGCAGGAAAGCCCCTTGCTGCGCAGGCCTCTGCCCTCCCCTCTCCCAGCTGACACAGCTGTGCCGGGACGGCCTGCCTCCTCCATCCTGTGCCCTTCCCCGGGGTCAGAGCTGGCCCCCGGGCGCCCTTGCCTGCTCCAGCAACGGAGCGGACTCAAGGCGGGTCGGCGCCCGGGCGCGTGCATGGGCCCACGGCTGGGGGAGAGGAGCTTGTGGGCAGTCCCCTCCCCCATGCATGCACACCCAGCATGCACACACTCAGCAGGGCTTTGGCCTCAGCTTGAAATGCATGGGGGCTTGTGGGCATTGCCCCCGGATCGGTCATGGCACTGGATGCCCCACTACCAAGCACCGTTTTGTGCCAGCATCCCTGAGCAGTGGCGCAGGTCTGGTGCCCCCCAGCATCTGGGCTGAATTGAGCCAGGATACTTGGGTCGCAGGTCTCTTCTCCTAGCCGCGGGGTCGGGCGCTGCAGCTGCTGCGTATCCATTTTCGTCGGGTCCGGCTTGTCTAGCACCACGTGGCACAGCCGTGCAGGGGGTGCAGCATCGCAGCCTCCTGCTGCCTTCAGCCTCGCTGCGTCTTTGGATCCATTCCCTGCATGGGACCGACCGCCCCGATCCCCGGCTGGTCTCGCCCCTGCACGCCTGCACGTCGGGAGCGAGTTCCCCACGGCCTGCACCGGATCTTGCTCCCTGCTGTCCTGGCAAATTGAGATTTCCCTTTCCAAACCTCTAGCTTCCTGGAGCCGGGCTGGTCTCAGCGGGGGCAGACAACAGGACGAGGAGCAATGGGCTCAAGCTGCAGCAAAGGAAGTTGAGGATAGATATGAGGAAAAAATGTCTCTGTAGGAGGGTGGTAGAGCAGGCTCCCCAGAGAGGTGGTGGGGAGTCCCCACCCTTGGAGGTGTTTAAGACCCGGGTAGACAAAGTCTTCTCTGGGCTGATGGAGCTGGGGCTGATCCTGCCTGGAGCAGGGGCTGGACTAGATGCGACCCCCCTGAGCTCCCGTCCACCCTCGCTTTTATAATTCTGTGAAACTGTTTTTTTGCTCAGGACCCTGCTGCAGTGCGTCCCTCCAGCCGGCTGGTGTAAGCGGTCCCTGAGGTCACGGTAATGCTGACAATGCCAGGGTGTAGCCCTGAAATTATAATATTTGTGTATGGCCTGTCATCTTGGTCAGAGTCAGGCACTGTTAGTTTATACAGCGGGAGAACTGCTGGCTCCCTCGCTGAGTCAACGTGGCCACTGCCGGCAAACCCCCGTGGCAGAGCTCGCCGCCTGCCCTGGCCTCCCCCGTGCCCGCGTGGCCCGTGGCACGGTGCGGCGCGAGGAGCCTGGTGGACGCAGCAGTGCAGCCGGTGGGATGCCCCCGCGCCTGGCCGCCCCAGGCAGCAGGGACCCTTGCACGGGCTGGTGCGCCGCACGGTGTCCGTGCAGCTTGCCCGAGCGACGTGTCGGGCCCGGGAGCGTGTGAGCCGGCCGCCACCCCCGTCGCTCCTCCTGCTCAAGCAGGCGTCACCGCACGTGGTCCGGGGTGCAGGACGTCCGTGGGCAGCCGGCTGCTTCCCCGGCTGCTGGGGTGACAGAGGTGATCTTGGGCAATGCTCGCGCTGGCTGGGAGAGGGGCTTGCGTTTCCCCGGGACGTGGCCTGGCTACGCCCCGTGTCCGCGGCCCGCTGATACTCCCAGCCCACTGCGCCTTGCAACCGTGCGCTTCTCCCTGCGGCCCGACAGCTTCGCTCGCGGCCCTCGGCCTCCCGGGCTGGAAGCGTGGCGCTCCAGGCCGGAGGAAAAACCGCTTCCCTTCGGCTGCTCCCAGCTTCCTGCGTCGCCCCAGGGCGCTGCAGCGAGGCGGCCGGGGACGCGCCGGGCCGGGAGGTGCAGCGTGGCGCCTCGAGGCCTCGCCTGGGACCGCCGGCTCAGCGGGGGGAGACGGCCGCTTGCGCTGCGCTGCGCTGCCCTGCGCGCCGGGTCAAGGTCACGGCCTGCGACCGCGTGCGCTCCTGCCGCCCGGCACGGGGCTCGGGCTCCAGCGCTGGCAGCGCAGCGTCGTTCACGAGTGCTAGACCCCCAGGAGCAGGCCCAGCCTGCCCCGCACACGCGCGTGCCAGTGGTGCATGCGTTTCGCCAGCAGCTGTTGTTCTCCGTGCAGAACCAGTGCCAGGCCGTGTCAGGCCCCAGGGGTTTGAGCTGAGGTCCCAGCGCTCGGCCTCCCTTGGAAGAGCTGGAAGTCGTGCGGCGGGGACCCTGCAGCCAGGCGCGGAGCGGGCAGCGGCACCGGCCGTGGAGGCGGCGGGGGCTTCTCCGGCACAGCAGGGATCTGCGTTCCTCAGCCCTGACCCGGACCTGTGCCCTGGGGAGGGACGGACCCCGTGGGCAAGATCTGCACGACGCTGCGCCGGGAGTGCAGCGGCCGAGGGGTTTCTGGGTCACCCCGCCGGGTGGGCGCAGCCGGCGGGGGGTGCGGATGTCGAGGAGGCGGTGATCACACACCAGCCAGCAAACGGCTGCATGCGAACAGCACTTCCTTCCTCGTCGGGAGAGAAACTTTCCAGAGGCCTCTCAGCAAATGGGCACGTGTGTCAGACGGCGCGGGGAGTGGGAGTGCTGTCCCAGCAGCTACGTGGACTGTCTGATGCAAACGGGGGACACTTCCTGATGCACGCCAGGACGTCGGGCTGCGAGCGCAGAGTCCCGGGGAAGCCCAGCGCCGGGAGCCGGCCCGCAAAGGACCAGCGAGCAAGCAGGGCGTGTGAAAGCTGTGCTGCTGGGTGTGCGCGTGCGGCGGCACGTTGCTCCTGCCGTGCAGGCTGGGGGCTGAGAGTCCCTCGGAAAGACGAGCGATTGCACTAGCTGGCTAGTGACCCACGGGGCCGTGGGGGGAGTGTGTGCAGGCATCCCTCGCCCAGAATCACAGCCTCCACGTGCAAAGCTTCAGCGGTGCCTGAGCAGGACCCAGCAGATGAGGACCTGGCTTGCTCCCACATCCCGACCCTTGTCCCTCACCACTGCCTCCAGACGTGGGGCAGCCGCAGGAGGCCCCCGCTAGTGGCCAAAGGGAAGGGACCGGCCCCGGGGCAGCCCCCCGGAGAAGCTCCGCTCGAGGGGAGCCCCCTGCTCACAGCTGCCCTTGGGGCCTGCCCAGGAGCCACTTCACCCCGTGGCCAGACCGCTGATCCGGTCGCGCGCCGGCTTCTCGATCGGAGCGGCTGGGGCCCCGTCGAGCGCCTCGCAGACCCCGCCAGCCTCCTCCTGGCAGCAGCCGGCCTTGTCTCCTCCCCGGTGGATGCGTTCGGTTAGTTTTACAACATCCGTGTTCTGCAAATCACCGGGGCTGGGCAAGCGACAACTCTGATTAGCCAATTCTTATCTGAGCTGTTATTTAGCCTAAGAGAAAGGGCAGCCCCACAGGCCCGTGATTACCCAGGACCACGTGTTCCCCTTTTAAGTACTGACACAGCCTCGGTTTTGTGCCAGCCTTTGAGGACTTGCTCAGAGCCCCACGACCCACGGAGCAGTCATAGTAGTGAAGCAGGGGGCTCTCAACCAGCTCCTGGAAGGGTCACGGGCATATTGTCTAGTCCTGCTGATTTGGAAATGCTCAACAGCAGCGACTGAAGTGCAACATCACCCCCCGGGCCACGGGATGGAGAGGGTCCCATCATCCCCCACCATCTGAGTTTCCTTTCAGCCTTTTGCAGCTCTCATTTTTGCAGATTCTCAAGCTTCTGATTGATCTTAAGTTAACAAACATTTTTTAAAAGGATGCAGAGAAGTGACAGAGGATCCAGAGGTGGGTGACAAAGAAGGCAAAGGCCCCAAGCCATAGGAGGACAGGCTGACGGACCCGGGCACGTTCAGCTTGCAGAAGAGGCACTTAAGAGGGGACGTGAGAGCAGTCGGCAAACACCTGAGGGGCTGCCACAGAGAAGGGGGAAAGCAGCTTGTCTCTCTCGCTGCAGAGAGGAGGACGCAGGCCCATGGCTGGGAGTTCCAGCGAAGTCAGCTTGGGCTGGAGATCAGGGAACACATCTCGCTGTGAGACCCCCCGTCACTGGAAGTGTCAAGGAGAGGTTGCACAGCCACTGGTGTGGGATGACCTAGGTGCCGTGATGTCTGTGTTGTGTCACGGGGATTGCCCAGGCTTGGGGGCTCTGCTGGTTGCCACGCGGGGCTGGGGAGAATTTTTTCCCCTCCTGATGCTACGTGTTTCAAGGGGTTTCTTCTTTGCTTCCCCCGAGGCGCAGGTGCCGGCTGCAGCCCAGGCTGGGGCTGGGGCTGGGGCTGGGCTGTGCCAGGGCTCCTGCTGGGGCTCGAACCTGGAGGGTCCTGGCTGGAGGGCCAGGCCAGCTCAGACTGATGCCATATCTGGGGTCAGGAAGGAATTTTATCCCCCGGTCAGATTAGTATGGATTGGGGATAGATTTTGCCTTTTTCTGTGGCGGGGGTGCAGCCTTTGCCAGGAATCTCTCAAGAACATTTTTAACAACTTTGCCATGGCGGGACACGGGCTCCTGTTGTCCCCCGGCTGCACCTGTGTCAGGCTAAGACGGTTGTGTCTGGGTGGACTGTGCAATTTTGCTGAGAGGCTGGACTGTGGGGTTGTCCGGGCTGGTTTGCACAGGGCTGATCCTGCCCCAGGCAGGGGTTGGACTGGGTGTGACCCCTGCCGGTCCCTTCCAGCCCCACTTCCCTACGGCCATGAACATCTTCTTTCTTCTGCTGTTTGATTTGATTTGATTTGATAGCAGCTGCCTTCATTTCTTCCCCTCTAAGCCAGGTTGGTTCCCTAACCGGTGTGCCTGGTTCTCTCAGTTGTGGCTTTTTGGGCTGCAGATCAGCATCCAGCAAGGGCCGAGGGGCCAGCACAGACGCTGTCATGAAGTCAGAAGCCTAATCCAGAGCTGGCCACTGCACACGGGCCGAGCATCGCTACACGTCCCCCCTGCATAGCGCAAGGCAGCGCCCGCCCGGTGCCGTCCAGCTGCCGTGGCTACTGCCAGGCAGCATGGAGCTGCTTGTGACCACGTCCCACGGCTCGGGCTCGTTGTCTCCTGGCCAGCTCCAGCCCCCGGGCGCTTGCGCGGGTTCCTGTTTGGCAAAGTAAAGCAAACAGAGATGGGAGATGTGTCTGTTGCACAGCAGCAGACCGATCCCCTTCCTGTCTGCAGCTGCCTTTGTGCGGGGGTCGGACAGCCTGCTCCCTGGCAGCCCTCGCGGGAGGGCCGACAGACACGACCGGAGCAGTCGCTGGGGAGAGGTCCAGGGCAGATCGCCCCTGAGCCCCCGCAGACAAGCCCCTTGCACCCACACCTGCACGCCAGCCCTGCTCACTGCTGCACTGACCCACAAGGCCCCGCAGAAGAGGGGCCGGCGCCGCGTGCCTGGCTCCCAGCTGCACGGCCTGCCCAGATGGGAGCTGCTGCATGATGTGCCCATAGCAGGGGCTGGTCCAGCCCACCCCGGTGCTGCCTCCCCCGTGCCCGAGGCTGGTGACCCTCTCCTCCAGCGCCGGGATGCGTTAGGCGTGGGGTAAGCAGGGCCCGTGGGCCAGACTAGCCCTGGTGACCCCTTTGCTCCTATCTTGTTTGCTTCTGTGCCTTTCCCAGCACTGTCACTCCCTTCCTCTCTTCCCACCGTTCGTGTATGAATCACTCACGCCGCTTTATCCTAAGATAAGAGCTGCCACGCGCTGGGTCAGGCCCTAGGCCCGTCCTCTCCTGTGTCACCCAGGGCAGCGAGCGGGGGCTGAGGGGACAGCGGCTGCGTCCGAGCAGGGTTTCCCCTGTTCCTCTCCCCTGCGCAGCCTCCAGCCTTTGCAGTCCAGGGAGGTCTGATGCAGAGACGGTGCCCCTCACGCCCCTGCTCAGGAACTACCGATGCCCCTTTCCTCCAAGCACATCTCCAGCCCCTTTCTGAATCTGGGCTCAGGTTAGGTGCTCCAGACCCCGCGGACTGACAGCACTGGAAACAGGCCCCGTCCACTGGTTTGTCTGGGACAGGAAGATGTGGGGACCTGTGCCAGTACCAGGCACCGAGGCAAGCCGGCTAGGGAGGGTCTCTGCGTGAGACCATAGGTCCATCTTGCCCGGACTTGTGTCACGCAGGGGCAGGTAGCAGATGTGGAAAGGGAGAGGGGGCAGGGTTAATGTCTCTAGCTAGAGTTAACAGTCTGCACCAGGAGCAGCTCTCAGACAGCAGGATTACAGGAGCCATAGCTTGATTAGAGGAACCACTGAAGACCATTCAAGAGGAGAAAGGTTTGTTAACACCTGTGGATTGAGGTGTTTAGCAGGAATCAGGTGCTGTATAACAATAAGCAATCAAGTGCCACTGCCGGGCAGTGGGGTGGAGCAGGAATCAAAGCGAGTGCAGCTCATCCCTGCATCCTCTCTGGATCCCACCCTGGCCTAGGAAGGCCAGATGCAGAGGCCATGCCCCAGGCTCCTGTGCTCAATAGCTGCTGATGCCCCTTGCCTCCAGCCACGTGTCCAACCCCTTTGTGCACCTGGCTAAAGGCTCAGCATCCCCCACATCTGCTGGCCACGAGCTCCACGCTGGGTGAAGAGCTTCCTTCTCCTAGGTTCAAACTTACGGCCTGCTAGTTTCATAGTAGGACCCTGAGATCTTGTGTTGTGAGAGACAGCAGATGAATCCCTATCAGTTTAATATCATATAAACCCTGTTCACGTCCCCCTTCCAGCATCTCCTCTCTACACTGAACAGGCCTGGCCTCGCTAGTCTCTCCTCACATGGCACACATCACCTCTCCCCTCCATGCCACTCATCATCCTTATTGCCTTCTCTGGACCTTGTCGAGTCCTTTTGTGTCCTCTTCGAGGTGTGGGGACCAGAACTGGCAGGGCTCAAGGTGTGGACAGTTACCGGTCAGCTCTCTGTTCCCGAGGGAGCCCTGGCACCCAGCTTGCTGGACTTGCAAAGGACTTTTTCTATCTCTGCTCGTGCCCCCCAACCCACACACACATTTAACCTCATCTATCCAGAACTAAGCAGAAGAAAAGTTTACTAGGCATCTCGGGCCATACAGTCCCCAGTCCCAGTCTGGGAGGACTAACTCGGTTGCCGGGTTGGGGACCGCTGCGGCAAGAGACCGAGGCACAGCGGGTACGGGCGGCATTTGAACAACGGTTCAGGGTTCATCACAGCGTCCAGCCCCTGGGAGCCCTGACCACAAGTGCTGTCATACTTTCCCGGGATGACTGGTGGAAGTCCTCCCCACAACGTTTATGAAGTAATCAATCCCCTTAAGTCTGTTAAAAGACTACGGTAAGATCTGAAAGTCATGCTGAGCTGAAGCTTATTCACGACAGGTAAAACA
>NW_017728910.1:28057626-28065318 GCF_001723895.1 Crocodylus porosus | reverse complement strand
GATCGTGCTGGGAACTTTGCCTGCTGACAAATCACCCGAGTGCCTTGGCACAGGGAGATCCCAGCTCTCGCTCGCTTTCTTTCTCTTTCTCTCTCCAGGCATCGCTTTCTGAACCTGAATTGTATTAGTTAAGCTTGAGTTAGGTTTCCCCAAATACCCAATTAAACCAGGGTAACGTTGTAATTGTTTTGTTTGTTTTCCCTTGCATGGCTATTACTACTAGTGCCATCATAAATTTCATATACTTAGCAATAAAGAACTTTTATAGTCAAACTGGTGGTAACCGGGTGAATTTTCCTTCTTTTCTTCCCCTTCCTCACTCGCTCTGCAGCAACACTTCTTTTACCTAAGCCAAAGATCCCTGTGAAGCCCAGAAATACCGCGGGGCCTGCTCATCAAGACGCTACCACTGCTAGGGCAGTTAGGGCAAAAGACCGGGACGTGCTGAGTTTGAGACATAAGGGGTTCAGCTTGCACAGGCTGATTGACCCGGTTTGGCTTGGACGGGCCCTAATGCACCGAATGCCGGCCCGTGAGGGTGTCAGCCGGATGCCCAGCCAGATTCAGAGGTATTGTGTTCACCCGTGTGCTTGTGTCTCACTGCATTTTACTGTTGCCCTGATGAACTGATTCCTGGCATGTGAGGGTGTCGCGTGTGCGTGCATGCGTGTGTGCGTGCGCACACCCCAAAGCGCTGGGCAAATCTGGTAATGTGGACACACCACGGATTTATAAAGGAGCATCATGATACTGCGGTTTTTGTTAGTAATTCCCTTCTTAATAATCCTTAACATTTTGTTTGCTTTTTTGACGGCTGCTGAGCCCCGAGCTGATGTTTGAGCAACCCGTCCATAATGACTCTCAGATCTCCCCCACGTGGCAACAGCCAGTGTAGGGCCCATCACAATGTAGGTATAGCTTGGGTTATTTTGGCCCATGTGCACCACTTCCCACTGAGATACCCCAAATTTCATTGGGCCCATCATGCCAGAGCCATCTGTAACTCCCTGCTCTGTGCTTTCACAGCAGCTGATGCACCGAGCCCAGGCTCAGGAAAGCTTGTGCTCTGCATACATCTCATGCAGGCAGTCTGTGAGGTGCATCTACCCTGCCTTCACCCCTCCCACCAGCACTGCTGATGTTCCCAGCCCACACTGCACTGCCTGGCAGCTTCCCCTGCTTGCAGGGTGCACGCTTCACTCAACCCCTTCCCAGGCAGGAAGCAATGCACAGGCTTGCACATGAGAGCCAAGGACTCACCCTGGTCTGGGGCACTGGTTTGCCCCCAGACAGACACTAGGAGCAAGGGTGCTGGAGCAGTGCAGGGCAGCACCCAAGCGAGAGCTCCTGGACTCCTTCCCCACCAAGCCCCCAGACTTGTTAAATGTAGTGCAAATGCAGCCTCCCAGCCCAGCTCCCAGGCTTCCCCTTTTATAGCACCAGTCTCATTAGGCCGTATCACCTGAGGCCAGCCTCACCCTCCCCAGACGGCAGCCACCTGTGGCAGCGCCGGGCTCCACCAGGGGTGACCCCTTCCCCTGCAAACAGCCAGGCAGCGTGTCCCCCCACCAAGCGAGGCAGGGCACCAACACAGCTGGTGCGAGCTGGGGCATTGCCCTGCCCTCTCGTGCCGCTCGCCCCCTCCTTGCACAGCTGAGGTGCACTTGAGCTCATGGAAGCTTGTGCTTTCTATAGCTCTTCCTTAGTTAGTCTGTAAGGTGCAAATCCACCTGCCTTCTGCTTTAGACAGCCAACCACCCCTCTCCCACCCCCACCACGGCACGGCGCCTGTGCCTGAGCTAGCCCGCAGCTGATACGGGGCCAGGGCAGAGACTGGCTGGGACTGAGGGGCCCCAGGCACCCCAGCCGGGGGGAAGCCAGCGCATGCCCGGTTGCTGCTGCTGTGACCTGGGCAGGAGCCAGCCCTGCCGTAGGTGCCCATGTGTGCCACGGGGACTGCGAACAAGGGGATGGGGCACACTGGGAGGGGACGGGCACTATGGGGAGCGAGGCAGGGATGCTGTAGCACGTTGCCCGAGCCTGTCCCCACTGTGACTCCCTGGCTCACCGCCTGCTTGAATCAGGTGCGTCGCAAAGACCCAGCGCAAGCCGAGCCCTCGCCCCACGCACGCTGCCCACGGGACTACGTGCTCGGGGGCACCACAGACAGGGAAACTCCGTAATGGCCCAGGCTGCTGGCCCAGCCTAGCGACCCGTGCTGCTGCGTGCCGCCCCAGAGCCTCCGCCCAGGGAGTCGGGCTTCTCTCTGCACCTGGCCAGGGCCCTGCTGGGGCCAGGGCACCGGGAGAGCCTTGCTCCCATCTGCCAGCCTCCGGGCCAGCTGTCCCACTTTGTCCCGGCCCAGGGAGTCCTCCGGCTGCGGCCGTGGCGCTGCCGTGGCGGCAGGGACCAAGGTGGGGAGATATTCTTGGAAACTGTCACGGCGCAAAATAAAAGCCGGGAGATGAATGGACTGAAACCAGGTCAGCAGCGAACAATGGGCTGGCGGGCCCGACGCACGCGCCTGCTTCCCGGATGACTCAGGCGATGTTTCTAAATGGAAAGGAAATGGCAAGACTTGGATTTCAGAGGCAGGAAGATGCGGCCTGTTCACATTCACCTCGGGGAACTCGCCCAAGAGCAAAACCTCGCGGTCAGCCAGGCAGGCTGCGCACGTCCATTCAGCGCGGCTCGCCCCTGCTCCGTCTGCGCCACGCGAGACGTCTGCGCGGGGAAAAACATTACAGGCAAAGAGCTTGTCAAGAGCTGTGCGCTGAAACAAATGCTGCTGCAGGCATCTTTCCTTTGGGAGTCGGGGTTTGTGCCGTCGGGTCCCATCGTGGAAAGCGCAGTGCGCCATGTGCAGAGGTCCTTCCAAGCATGCCCGAGGGTGCGTGAAGGGCTGAGCAAGCCTGGCTTTATCTAACCATCTCACCGTCCTCCCACCCCGTGGGCTGTCATGGCATAATCGCTATGTAAATAGCTTTGCAACCAGTTGCTTTATTTAGGTGCCAGACTCTGCATATTTCCCAGCACAGCAAAAAGGCTGCTGCGATCCCCCAAGCATCGTGTGTGTGTAGCACGCTGGGGCCTTTTAGCCACGCGTGCACAGCCCCATCCTTACGCCCGGTTCAGCGGCTGTGGGCTGGGCCCGTGCTAGGTGGAGCGAGGTGCTGCCCTGGTCGTGCTCCAGCTGCCGGGCTCAGAGCAGCTTGAGCGCTTCCCCCCCAGCTCCAAAGCCTCTGTACACCCCAGGGATCTGCTGGCAGTGGCTGTGTGGTGCCACAAGCAGCCCTAAGCAGCTGGGGGGCGGGGGAGCTATTGAGGCTGCTGTGATGCTCAGCTCACCTCTACTCCCCACCTGCGGCACCAGCAGGGCCAGGGCAGCGGGTCCAGGAAACTGCCCCGAGCTTGGGCAAAGGGAAGCCGTGCTGCAGGGAGGATCCCCTCTGGCACCTCCACGGTCCCCGCCAGTAACGGGGCTGCCCCGCTGCTCGTGGCTCCAGGCAAGCAGGAGCTGGGTGCGGAGGGAGGGGAGCTCGTCTGCCTGCCCCGGTGCTCAGCGCGTCTGGCCTGGAGGGGCAGGACCCGCGCGCGGCACGAGCGGCTGCATCAGCGCAGCCCCTCGTTGCTTCTTCCCAGCAGCCGGCCTCGCTGCCCCACCGCGTGGGCGGCCATGCAGTGCCCAGGACCAGGCAGGGCAAAGGGCTGGGCAGCAGAAGGTGCGGGGAGAGCTGGGTGCAGGTCCGGCCTGCGAGCTTCGGCAGGCGCGCTGGTCTCTGGACGCTGCAGGCCACGTGGCGCCTCAGCCCAGGGTCAGAAAGGATGGGAAAAGCCAGGTTTGCAGGGGGCGGAGGTGCAGGTCTGCACGCTGGGGACATGAGAGGCGGCTCTCAGCCCCAGGCAGGGCTCTGGTCACAGGCGGGAGCAGGGGGCTCGTCACAGCGCAACCGGTTAACGCAGTGTCCCCCTCTCCCGCCCGGGCCAGACCCCGTGCCCCTTGTGCCAGGGTGAATCTGTCCCTGCAGCAGATGGGTCGTGACGCCTGCGCTCCCAGGGACAGCACGGCCCCGTCCCTCTGCCTGGGGAAATCTCCCCCGGACACTACCCACCTCCCACACCCAAGCACCATCCCGCTGCCACGTGGCGCCGCTGGCCCCCGCCGCGTCCAGAGCCACTGGGACAGCTCGGTGACGGCACCCCTCTCTGCAGCCCGCAGCGCTCCCGGGCGCGGGGTGGCTGGCAGCCTGGGCGAGCGGGGGCCCGGTGGCAGCCGGGCTGGCAGGAGGCCCAGAGACCCTCGCCTGGGTGCAGCAGGGCAGTCGCACCCCTCCCTTGGCTCCTGCTCACCCAGGCTTTGCAGCCGGCTGCCGGAGCAGGGCAGAGGCGTTTCTGCCCAGGCAGTGGTGCGGGAGTCGCAAGACGTGGTGGCTCATTAAAATCTACCTGATTGCTGCTAATTTCACGCCACGGGTATGAACAGCCCTCTCTCCTTTTTAATGTCCCGACGTCCTGCTCTCCAAACCACCCCTTCTTCTGCAAGTCTGCTGCCCCTCAGCCATTCCTGGTGATGTCCGCCCCGCAGCCTGTTCTTCGCTCCAGCTACAAACCTTCCCTCAGGGGTGTCCTATGAACTCAGTCATACAGAAATGGGCTGGCAGGGACCTCCACAGGTCACATCCAGTCCAGCCCCTGCCCGAGGCAGGCTCAGCCCTGTGGAAACCACCCCAGACAACCATAGTCTAAGCCCCGGCTCAGCACAGACCAAACACCCGGACCTGCTGCAGGTCGGCAACGAAGCATTGGAGGCACTGTCAAGAGGCGCGAGACAAGTAGGTTTTGGTTTCCAAATCTGAATAACAGCCCTTCATTTAATTAGCGTATTGGCAAAGCTTCTAGTTTCTCTTGACCTGGAGAGAACTAGGTGTTGTGCGGCATGTGCACCCCGTTTGCAAAACTGAGATCCGCCCGTGCCCTCGCTGCTCGGCCCCTGCCCGTCACTCGCTGCCAGAACTCGTTTCCTCGGGGCAGCTTGCCCTGGCTTGTGAGTGCCCCGCGTCCTGGCCACCACGGCAGGGCTGGGCAGACACCCCAGCGCTGGCTGCAATCGCTCAGGCCCGCACGCTCCCCGGGGCGGGGGGTGGCGTAGTTCCCTGTGCCAGCTCACGTGGGCCCTCAGACCCGGCAGCGGCCTGGACACAGCCCCTTGGCTTGGTCTGGGCAGGCTCTGGCCCTGCAGGGACCCATCCAGCCGTGTCCATCCGCACTGCCCCCAAAGCGAGCACCGTGGTACAGAGCAAGCCACAGAGGGCTGCTCACATGGGCACCCGGGGCCACCTCTCCCAGCTTAGCAGAAATCAGAGCCAGACCTTTGGTGGTGCCAATTGACACCAACTCGGAGTTTCAGCTCTGAGCAATGGTCCCCAGCTGCCTCAATTAGAGCTCATTAGTTGCCCAAAGCTGGACCAAGTGGGGCAGGGCTCAGGTGCCTGGGCTGTGCCTGTCCCTGGCAGCGCTGACGTAGCAGCTGGTATGGTGCCAAGGTACCGGCGTGCCGGCCCTCGTGCACACGCGCAGGGCCCCCTACGCTCCGTGCGACGGCTGTGCGAGGGCATCCCTCTGGACCACGGGAACCCACCCCTCGCTCTGAGCCCTGGTGCTGCACGAGCACCCGAGCGCGTGACGGCCCAAGGCACGGGGCTGGCATAGCGGGGTCAGGGCTCGGCCGGGCAGGAGGGCACAACTCCCGTCCAGGTAGCAGCTGCAAGAAATGAGCCCAGCCTGAGCGGCCCTGGCTGCCGGCAGAGTCTCAGAGGAGAAGAAATCGCATCTCTAATTGAAGCTGTTGCTGAGGCATCGATCACATTGGCATACACGGCGGAGGATGAGATGAGAGTGGCGGCAGTGCAGGGGTTGCAGGAAGGCTTCGGACTCTGCCGGCCCGTGCCCCGCACCGGTGATCGTGTCCCTGACCGCTGCAAAGCAGGCCAGCCTGGGGCAGGGGCAGTGGCTGGCTGGACAAGTTCCCTGTGTGGGGCTGCCGCGCCTGCCCGCCATGGCACGGCAGGACAAGGAGGGCCCGCTGCCCGTGGCCGTGTCACAAGGCCCGGTGCATGCCATGCCCCTCACCACGTGAAAACCAGCTCCCTGCCAGCTTCCCCGCTTCGCTCTGGGACAGCGGGCCTTCTCCCCCCGGCTCTCGGGCTCAAACCCTCACCGCTCCTCCCAGGCCATCAGGTGCTGGGGGCAGAGGCCAGGTGAGCTCGGTCGTTGCTCCCCTGGACTCGCTGTGCCAGGTCTCCCGAGCTCGGTGCCGTGCAGCGCGCCCCTGGCCAGCCGCTCGCTCCGCCCTGCCCGGGCAGGGGAGGGATGCTCCCCGTCTGCTCGTCGCTCCTGCACGACTTGCATTGCTCCGGGGCCCTGGGCTCGTCCAGACACGCCTGCCCCAGCCGGCTCTGCCCTTTCTAGCGCCTCCTTGCCAGGTCTCCCACCCGTCGCTACCTGATGGTGCCAGCACCACAGTTTGTGCAGGAGGGACCTGTTGCTTCGGCTCCATCTCGGCAAGCAGAGCACTGCTGCTGGGGCCACGTCGGCTCCGGCCTCCCGTGCAGGTGGGCACAGCTCATCTGGATGACAGCAGCCACCCCGGGGCCACATCTGCCTTCCCTGCAGCCCTCCACTGTGGCACGCACGGAGCCCAGGCGCCATCCACGGAGCAGTTAAGAGCCGTCTGCCGGTCTGTGCTTAAATGAGGCAGCACGCGGGGCTGGAGACTGCGTCAGAGCGGGCAGCCCGTGGCCCGTCCTGCTGGCCGCAGTGCCGCCTCGTCTCCCGCCTGTCGGGCTGCACGCATCTGTCCTCCCGCAGCCTGGGCTGGGACTGCGAGCTCCCCGGGGCAGGTGTTTGTGCAACGCGGGGGCCCGCCCAGGACAGGGGCTCTGGGCAAGGCAAGGAACAAACAGCAGCAATTTGGGTGTGGAGAGCTGGCAGGGCAGGCAGGGCAGGCTGCAAACCCTCTGCTCCCGGGAGCCGCGCGCCGCTGGGCACGTCAGGCTGCAGGCGCTGGCCCCACGGGGCAGGTCCCAGGCATGGGGCACAGCACCGGCTACAGATACCAGGCGTGTGGCCACCCACCGTGGCAGGAGTGCTCTGCGCTACCTTCGTCGCCGGGGTGGGGCGGCTCCGGCCGAGCTGCCCGGGACTGCGCGCAGCCTGGGGCAGAGACCCAGCGTGTGGCCCCTGGGGCAGCTTCCTGCCCTCGCGGTGCGCACCCAGCACGGGCCCGGGCCCAGCCCTCTCCGGGCACAGGCCTGACCCGTGTGCTGCCGAGGGCGGTGGGCAGACCCCGCTGACACGCGCCGGGTCACGACCAGGCCGAGGCGCTGCCTGCGTCGGGTGCGGCGCCTGCCTCCGCGAACATCCCCCGGCGGGGGCGCGACACGGCCCTCCGGGGAGAGCACAGCCGGCATGCGTGTGTTTGCACAGATGTGACCGCACTGTTTACAAACACCGCGGCGCTGACCTGCTTGCGCTGCAATCTTATGAGTCACCGGAGCCCGGGCTCCTGGCTGCGTCCGAGGCCCGGAGAGCAGAGCCCGGCCGTGCTGCCGGGCCCCGTCGTGAGAGCTCGTGGGGGCCCTGCCCCGGGCCGGCCCCTCGCTTCTGCCCGGGCCCCTGGCACGGCCACGCTGG
>NW_017728910.1:28055230-28057145 GCF_001723895.1 Crocodylus porosus | reverse complement strand
ATTAACACGGTTTATCATCAGCACGCGTGTACAGAGAACTGCTTGCCAAAAGACGTGTCTGGCCCGTGAGACTAAGTTTCGCTGGTAAGGGACACGCTTAATGTGACAGACCCCGGCAAGGCTTTTGCTGTGGCATCAGACGAGTTTCATTAAGAAACTAGAAAGACGCAAGGTCAGGCAGACTGGAGCCGGGCCTCAGCGCAGCAGTAAACAGAGATGATTTACTTAGCAGGTGTGTCTCTCAGTGACCTCTGTGGCGCCGAGGGAGCTCAGTCGAGACCCCCGCTTGGGTTGGAGGCCGGTGCTGGACGCCTCGGCAGTAGCCCTCTTCCTGCAGCTGGGAGCGGTGGGGACGTGACTGGGGTCAAGCCCCTTCCGCTGGCAATGGCAAACCTGGGCATCGCGTTCATAAACGCCACGTGGAGCCAGCACTGAAACCCCAGCCCGACCAAGCCTCAGGGCTGAGGGAGAAGATGCGCAGACCACAGTGCCCCGGCACGTGTGCCAGAACCGCACCACCAAGCGCGCGCGGCGGGCGCAGACGGGACTGTCCCCTCCCCGCCGCCTTTAGCATCGCACTCGTCTCAGCGGCCCTGGCTGGGGCAGGCAGGGTGGTGGTGTCACCCTGCAGCCCTGCACAGCAGACCGTGCAGTACCGGTCTGAAGACAATAGCCAGGGCCTGCTGCTCATGCCTGCGCCCTGCAGACAGCCGAGCTCCAGCCCCTCAGGGCAGGACCTCACAGCACGCGCCCTGCCAGCAGCGCAGAGCCGCTGGACTGGCCACGCCGGACCCCTGCGCTGCCAGGTGCGGAGCAGCAACGTGGGCCCAGCTGCCCACGGGCGATGCCAGCCCTCCGGCAGGGCGGGTGTCGTGTGGGACGCGGGTCAGGTGGGGCTCAGGCACTGCACCGTCCCGAGGACTTTGGCCTGGTTGATCCCACATCCAGCCATGGTGAGGTGACCCACATCCCCCCCGTGGGCACGCCGCCCCACTGAGCCAGCAGCGCAGCGTATCAGTCCGGCATGACTAACACGTTATAAAAGCCTTGCCGAACAATAGCCGCAGTTTACATAACACCGGCAGCAGGGACACGGCCGGGCTGGAGGCTGCCAGTCCCCTGCTGTTATGTAGGACACGCGTAACTGGCTGAGCCGTCCGGGGAGAGTGCCTGGCACTCCCCTGCCATGGGGCTGCAGCGCTCGGCACAGACGGGGCGCCGTGCAGAGCAGCCTGCGGTGGAGGCGGCAAGGCAAGCAGCTTGGGAGACGGAGAGCCCGGAGCTGCAGCTCCTCGCCTGCCATGGCTGGTCGAGGAGCCCGAGGACCCACAAGGCCCCGGTGCTTGAGAGGGACCGTGGGCATCTCCCTGGCAGCCCAGCTGGGTCTGCTGGACGGCTGGTCAGGGACAGGGAGCCTCTCCCTTCTACCACCTCGGTCTGGTCCTGCAGGCCCAGCTCACAGGGCAGGGGCAAAGTGGGGCTTGGTGCCAGGCCGGCTGCCCTCAGTGCTGTGCATCTGGCACAGAGGTAGCTACTTGGGCTGGTGCATGCTACAAAGGGGAAGAGGGGGGCGCCTGGCTGAGCATGCAGGCAGCCCCCAAGATCATGGACTAGCCAGGTGGCCGATCTGGTCTGAGCTCCGTACAGTCCCAAGTGCAGCCGGCAACGCCGTAGCGACAATGCTATGGCACCGCAAGGAGCTGCGGTCCTCCCTGCAGGCAGGCTGGGCTGGATTCCTGCTTCCACCGAGCCCCGATGGCACCATCGCAGCCTCGTCTGCCCGCCACGGCCCGGGGAGTGCTGCAGTCTCGGCTGGCTTCTTTGCAAGAATTCAGGGACAGGTCCAGTTCCCCCTCCTCGTACTCCCAATGCAGACCCACTTCCCAGTGATCCTCCATCCCCTCTAAGCAGTGCA
>NW_017728910.1:28037780-28054210 GCF_001723895.1 Crocodylus porosus | reverse complement strand
TGCTAAGAAACCCAGTGGCCACGGGGTGGAGGGCAGCAGCAGGCGGGTGGGCACGTGCATGGGGCAGCTCAGCAACGGACCTGGGCTTGCTGCCTTGGGGTGCTCCTGACATCGCAGAAAGTGCCAGCACCCCACTCGCACGTACACCTGCTGCTGCATGCTCCGAGCAGGATTCGGCCCTCCAGTCCTCCGCAGGGACCGTGCACCTGCCGAACGGCCGGGCCTGCTGCTGGGAGACGCACGCGCGTGCAGCGCGACTGCGCTACGGCCCCAGCATCGCCGATGCCATCTCTGCATCTCTAACGCTCTTCGGCTAATCCCGGGCTCCGTCGTGACACACCGATGAGGCACGTTCGGTGCTCACGCGTGCTCTTCTTCAGCCCTGGCAGCCCGTGGGGTCTGCTCTGCTGCTGCTGGGCACCGCTGTCGGCCGCGGGGGAGATTTACTGCTGACTGTCTCTCCCTATGCAAAAGCTGGGGGTCCCATCACCCCCAGCAGGTAGTAAGCTTAAAACTAACAATCTGGCATGTCATTAAAGGTGGGACTTGTGGTCACCAGACATGGCAGAAGCTGATAGCTCAGCTTGATTCAAAAAGGGGTTAGCCACGTGCTTGGAGCAAAGGGGCATCAGCAGCTCTTGAGGAGGGAGTGAGGGACACGGCCTCTACATCAGAGCTGCCTGGACCTTCGATGGGCTGGTGCATGCAAGGGAGAGAGGAGCAGGGGAAAACCCTGGTCACAAAACACTTAGAGCAGCCTGCAGGTCGCGAGCCCCCCTACACAGTTGCGCAGCAGGAAGCGCTGCCCTGAAACCACACGCATGTTGCTGCTGGCCACGTCCCCCTGGTCGCTCATGCACGACTAAGGGAGCAGGGCTCAGCACCGCCAGCAGCCAGGCACCAGAGAGGTGGGAGCTCCCGCGGGGGGGTGCGCCGGGCAGGGCCCTGGTCTTGCATGGCAGGGCTTCGGCTGCTTCACAGGAGCGGGGAGGAAGGGCTGCCTCACTGGCCCTGGAGCTGGGAGCTGCCTGCTCTGCTGCAGCAGTCCTGGGGGGCCTTGAGCATGTCCCTTGCACACTGTGCCTCAGTTTACAACAATAGCCCTGCCTTCCCTGGGGTGTGCTGGGAAGGCGTTCGGCACAGACAGGGGTACCAGGGCCTTGGTGGTACCAGAGGCTGCAGGCAGTGGCATTCAGGCAGAGATGCACCCTGCAGCGCACGTGCACGTGCACTGGTGCAGCCCCTCCAGCATGCACCAAGGGGAGCGGGGTCCTGCGCCATGCAGCACGAGCCCCGCTCATCGCCCCGCGCTGTCACGCCTGTCAGGGGGACGTGGGCTTGCAGCGCCCCGGGGACAGGCCTGGAGTTCAAAGCCTCAGTGCTCCAGGCCCGGGGGCCCAATTCAGCAGCTCCCTGCCAGAAGCTGCCCATTGTCAGGAGAGGGAAGGTCCCTGCTCTGGCGCTGGGTATTTTGGCTGGGTGAGCGGAGGAGGAGAGGGAGTCCCTCTGCATCCTCACTGGTCTCACATCAGAAATGTGATAACTCATTCCCAGGTGGTGGTTAAACATCTTGTCAGCCTGGTTCCCCTGGGCTGCGGGAGGCAGAGGCTGCAGCAGGCTGCTTCCAGCCTGGGAGACCGCGCGCGGCTGCATTAGCGCTACTCCAGGATTGAATAATCTCCCTGCCTTGTCTGCCTGACAGCAGAGCCCAGCCCTGGGGCAACGGGCCGGGCAGGGCAGGGCGTCCCACCCTCCGGTGCTGGCAGCTTTACCCTTCCCACATTGCACGGTCGAGGTTCCCCAGC
The DNA here is from genome assembly GCF_001723895.1 of Crocodylus porosus. Classification (NCBI taxonomy): domain Eukaryota; kingdom Metazoa; phylum Chordata; order Crocodylia; family Crocodylidae; genus Crocodylus; species Crocodylus porosus. The sequence goes on along the minus strand of NW_017728910.1, from coordinate 28,052,405 downwards.
CCAAACCGCCTGCGTGCAGCGTCGCTGCTGGAGGCCTTGCCCCCCCATGAGTGACAGCACCCGTGGGGTGCAGCGCGGCAGCCGTGCACCACTGTGCTGCAGCCACGGGCGCTGGGATGGCACCAGAAATGCAGCAGCTGCAGGCAGATGCCTCTTCGCCAGGTGCCAAGCTCATATCCCGCGTCTCGTGGGGAAGGCCAGGGGTTTGCAAGGGCCCTCGGCCGTCTGGCCTCACCACGGCACTCGCTGCCCGCAGGACTGGCGCGGCTGTCTCCACCCCCCGCCAGCACCGAGCACCGCTGCTGGGAAGCTGGGGCCCTGCGAGCTGCAGCTGCGAAGCTCCTTTGTGCCAGCAGCGCTGTGCGGACGCCAGGCTTTGCTGGCAGGGAAATCTTGCAAAACAACTCTTCCACACCAGCACTGACATTGCCGTCCTGGCCAGCTCACCCGGTGCTGACGGGCCTCTGGCTGCAGCTCCCGAGCGCAGCCGGGCGAGCGGGGATCTGTGACCATGGCCGAGAGCAGCTACCCTGGCAGGAGCGATCCGCGGTAACGGAGCAGGTGCTTTTGCGCCAGGGCTGAGGCGGGCGTGGGAGCTTCCTTTCCCAGGCCTGGCTTCACCTGCAGCACAGCCAGTCCTGCTCCTGGCTGACGAACTGTATGGGCAGTGCCCTGAAAGCAGCATCCTCGTTAGTGCTGTTCTTTATGGAAACCCAGCAAACGGAGCTCTTGGAAGCCTCCTTCGATGATTATGTCTTCCTTATTTATGTCACTAGCATTGACTTAGAAATCCCAGAGCCGTGGGGCTTGAAGGGAGCTCCAGAGGCAGGGTCACCCGTGTTCAAACCGGCCCAGACGCATCCATCATCTAGTAAAACTTGCATCTTCTTAGTAAAATGACCCTCTTAGTAAAGTGAAGCCTGACACAGCACAGACATCACACCCGAACCTGCCGCAGGCAAAGGAGGGGAACCGCGGCAGCCGATGTCTTGCTTCTATGAAAGGCTGTTCATATATGCGCAAGAGGCCCCCGCTCTGGAAGAAGGCAGAAGCCCCCCGTCCAGACCAATGTGATTGAGGAGGGGGATGGGGGAAATTCCCTCCTGACCCCAAATATTGTGTCGGTCTGGCCCTAAGCAAGGGGACAAGACCTCCGGCCAGGAGCTCTGAAGTCCCAGCGGGAGCACCGGCACAGCCCAGTCCGTCCCCATCCAGCACCCAGCATCTCTGGGGGAGGCTTGAAAAACACACGTGACACACGCAGCATTTCCAGAGGTGGAGATCTCCCATCTTCTCTAGGTGCCTGTTGCAAAGCTGGACCCCTCAGTCAGAAAGCTGCTCCTCATCGCCAACCCCAGTGCTGTGATGCCAAGTTGCTTCGGGGCTGGGAGTCCTCCAGAGCCTTCCCACAACCCCGTGTGAGCCCAGGAGGGCAGACAAGTTCTCACTAGGAAGGCAGTGCAGAGCGGCTCGGGTCGGTGCTGCACGAAGGACCGGGAGCACGCTCCCAGGAGCTGCGGAGACGCACGCGGGTGGGCGCGGGGCCATGTTGTGTGCATGCACCTGCCAGACTGAGGTGCAGGGAGCGGGCAGCTGAGAACAGCACCGAGGTTCACCTGCCCGTGGCTGGGCACCGCCGTGGCGCATCGGAGCCCCGGTCTGGGCACAGCGCAGGATGCCTGGCCCCAGGCAGCGGTTTTCACCAGCACCGAACCCACTGAGGAAAGACAGTCTGAAAGAAATGAGCCCCAAAACCCACAGGTCCTTTCAGGTGGAAACTGGCAGTCAGGGCAGGTTAGAGCACGGGAGGAAGGAGACGGGAGGAGGAGACGGCCCGCACACGCCCCATTCCCCCGCAAGGCTGCCCAGCTCATCGCGCCTGCCCCTGCCACAGCCCGCCTTCGCTCCTGCCTGGCTCTGCCGCTCGTTCTGCAACGGCCCCGCGCCGAGGGCAGCCGCCGCGCCCCTCCGCCTGCAGCGCGGCCCCCGGCAGCAGCCCTGCCCCGTCTCGCGCTTGAGCATCTGTGGCGGAGCAGGAGCTGGATGCAGGCCTCCAGGCCCGGTCGGTGCCTCCGCAACAAGGCCGTGCTCCCTGCCAGCGCCATGGGCTGACGGCCTGATGGAAAGGCTCAGCGGGCTGCCTGTGGGAAGAAGAGGCTGTTTTTCAGAACAGGAGACCCTGCAAATACAGCTGAAGACTTGGAGATAAGGAAGGTGACCGGTGGCCCTGCCGCAACCCAGGGCCGCAGCACTGCCCTGTCCACCTGCATCCCTGAGGGGCACCGCGTGGCCCAGACACACCGTTGCGCCTGTCTGGTAGCAAAAGCTTCCCTCGCAACAAGCTCATAATGGCGTCAGCCCACAGCCCCGTCTGCATTAACATGCAAATTGCCTCGTGTTGTGCTCCCCGCCGTCTCGTCCCTGTTTCGTGTGCTTGCTGTTCCAAGAACATCCGCCACCGTAATAGCAGCACTGCAAATTAGCGTGCCATCAAGCACTCTGTGCTGTTGTCTGTTCCTTGTGGATATTTTCCTTCTACTGTCCATACGCCTCAGAACTGCTTTGCTTTTTATAGCCCAAATTGTGAGTTGGAGCAGAGGAGACTGTGCTGCAAGTCCCGTTACGCAACGCTGTGTGTTGCAATCCCGAGAAAACAAGTTCTGCTTTTTGACAATTACCAAACCTCTTCATCGGGCAATTTCACCGCGTCTGCACTTTGTTTGCAGTTAATAACGCTCCTTGGAGGGGGAGACAAGAACAGCCTTCGTGTGCAAGTTGCTGCTGGTTGCTGCTTCCTGGAGGAGGAGGAGAAGCTGCAGGGAACGGCGTGCTGTGACCCGTGTCCGTGCCCAGCGCAGCTGGAGATGCGCCCGCCCCACACCTGCAGCCCCGGCCTGGGACAGCGCCAAGCAGGCACCTGCCTCCTGGTCCACCTTTGGCAGCTAGCGTGCATCAGAGAGGCTTGAATCCCAGTGTCGTGGGGTTCAAAACCCAGAAGCCAAGTGCAATTGGGTCCGTTTTGGCCTGAGCTGCCTGCAGGTCTTTTGGGGGTTTCAAACCAACCCGAGTCAGTTTGTACAGCTTCAAAGTCCAGCTGTGCTCCCTGCTCCGCACCAGTGAAACGTAGCATTGGCATCGCTATGCCCCCCTTGCAACCTGCCCCTCGGCTCAAGCACCACGGGGCGAGTCCAGTGCGGGGAGCAAGGGAACGTGACAGGCCAGAAACTAGAGAAAATCACTGTGCGACTCGCTGGAAAGCCCCGAGTGAGGAGTTGCATGTGCTTCCTCTTGCATGCTGCTGCCCCGAGATCAGCGGGCAAGCCCAAGGATAACGGTGGGGAAGGACGTCCCGTCCTGAGCCGCAGGCCGGCAAAGGGCCAAAGCTGCCATCACCTTCGCACATCCGTTCCCAGTGATTACGCTGCACACAGCAGCGGTGGGGAGAGGAAGAGTAATTACTGCTGCGCGGCGCTGGGAACAGCTTCTCGGCCTGGCCAGGGCACACACCGGCTCTGAGCACCGCACGCGTCTGCCGCCCCCAGCGCCCCGGGACCCGGGACACCACGGCCCCGTGGAGGGGAGCGCTGCGGAGGTCTCCCCCTCCCAGGAGGCAGGGGCAAGGCCCTGGCAATGCCCCCCTCCCGATTCCCTGGGGGACTAGGGCTGGGGGCAGCTCCCCTTCCCACGCCCTGCAGAGGGAGGATCCAGGTGGGAGGGAGACCCTGGCATGCAGCTGCAGGCGCAGGGGAGGGGAGCCAGGGCCCTGGAGAGGCCAAGCTGGCTCCGGACAGACGTGATGGAGCCAGGTCTGCGAAGCCGCCTCCTCTCCATCTGCCCAGGGCTTCATCTCTGGTGGGGGCAACACTGACCCAAAGGCCACAGGATCCCAGGAGGACTCTTGGATTTGCACTGGCTGCAGCCAGGAGAGGAGTGCGATGCGCCCCGGGCCAGCCCGACAGCCCTGCCACGCGGCAAGTGCCCCAGCACAGGGGCTATGGCACGACGCAGCTGCACCTGCACTCACTTGGGGTTTTCGGGGGGGTTGGTAACATTTTATTAGAAAAAAGCTTTAAAAAGGACCCCATCTGAGGTCTCACAAAGGAAATACAAATACAATTTCAAGAAATTACATAATACTCACATGATAAACAATGTCTCATTCACTGTGCTTAAAACTCCAGTGTTACTCAGTGAACATCTTACGCTTTCTTCTTATATAACTACAGGTTCACGCATCGATACTTAACAGAAAGGTACTGAGAAAGCCCTCACCCACTCTTTCTGACAACAAAAGTTGTCCCTTAGTCTATCCTATAGCTATATGGGGCTGAAACAACCCCCTGAAGTCCAGCCCTTGCCGGAGCATTGTATCCCCTCCTTCTGTCCCATGCTTTTCTCTGCCTCTATAGAAGTGCAGCTCGTGCATTGCTAACTGCAAACACTCTGATGTTGAAAAGCACGAGCCCTTTAGTGCCAAAAGGGAATGCACTTTCCATAGTGCTACTTTGGTGCTCACACAGAGGCAGCGGGACACTCGCTCCTCCACACGCGTGGCCACGGTGGGGGTGGGAGCCCCGCAAGCGGCACAGAGGCGTCGGGGAGAGTTTGGCTGCAGACTCTGCACGGACGCCTCCCGTCGGCCTGCGAGCCGTGCCCAACGAGGGCGCCCGACGCTGCCCTGTCCGCCCCGCCTGGTACCGAGCAGTGATGGCAGAGAGGAGGATAGGTCCCCAGGGCACCTGGACAGCCGTACCCCACTCCAGGGTGCGGCGGGGCGGCTCCTAGGGCCTGCCCAGTGCTGGGAGCCCCGATGCAGATTTGCCCTCTGGCAAAGCAGGAATAACTGGAGCAGCTGCTGCAGCGTCTCGTGCACTCGGGGAGGGGGCACGGCGCACCCCTGGGCAAGGGCAGATGACAAGCCGTGGTGCTGGCAGTGGAGAGCCTGGCCTGCTGCCTGGCTAGAGCCAGAGCCGGTCGGCCCTCGTGACCTTTGTGGAGGAGGCATGATGTCGGCAAGGCGGAGGTGAAATCCGGTCCTGGCGCAAGGACCCCGAGCCAGGCGGGCTCCTGGCACCCCCAACTCCCAGGCACTGCCGGGGGCACAGCTCGTGCGCTCACCACGGGCACCGCTGCGCACCCGTGCCTGCACGCCCAGCTGGGGTGACCCCGTGCACACACACGCACGCACTCAGGAGAGTGGGAAGGGGACACACGCCCCTCGCTCCACAGTCCGACGTGTCCGTGGGCTTGTCGGCGCGTTTCACGGCAGACTCCAGGGCAGCGCGCGACCCCAGGGCTGGGCTCGTCCCAGCTCCAGGAACGGCTCACACTGGGGAGAGTGGAGACAAACGCGCCAGCTGGGCCAGGACCGTGCCGCTCCATTGTCTGGGTCAGGTTCAGAGCAGACAGCGGCAAGTGCCATAATCTTGATCCTCAGCTTTATTCAGGCCCTTCCTAGTTTCCTCCATTTGTTTCACTCGGGCTCTTTCCGGGCAGCAGAGGCTTTGTTATGTCTGTGTCTGTTTGGAGAGCGATAATTCCCGCGGGCACGGACAAAGACAATCCCGCAGGCCTAACCTGTCCTGACTCTCGCCGCCGTGACTGATCGCTTCGTTGCAGCCGTGCGTATCCTGGAAAACTCCCTGGAGCCAAGCCGTGGCGCAGGAGGGTGCGCGGGAGACACTGGCTCCGTCCGCACGGCAGCGCGGTGAGGCGCACGGGTCCGGCGGGCGGGGGAGTGGTGCCCGACGGCTCCGTGCCCTAAAGCAGCAGAGACCGAAGCATGCCGCTCTGCCAGACCACCTCCTTCATGTGCACCAGCTCCCAGTAGCCCACCAATCTCTGGTGCACGGGTCGGGGGTGGTTGGGAGCCAAAGGGATCAACCAGTAAAATACAGCCCAAACCTGTCCTTGGTGCGGCTGTGCTGAAGGCAGCAGGGAGCCACCGGGACAGCTCTGACTCACCATGTACTGAGAACCGGCTCCGGAGAGGAGCAGGTTACAGCAGTAGTGACCCAGACTTCGGTATGAGGATGTAGCCCTTGGGGAACACAATGGCCACGGGCTTAGAGACAGACACATTAGGCCCTTCTCCCCTGTCCAAACACGCTCAGGAGCGCGGAGCAGCAGCACACAGCATTGGATGTCCCTGTTCTTGACAGGCCATCCCTTCCTCTTCCCAGACGTGCCTAACGAGACCCGACACTGGAGAGCGGCGGGTTGTGCACGGAGATTGCCGTTTGCATCGCACGACTGGCACAGATGCTGCCAGGACCAGCGGTCTTCACCGCGAATGAACAACTCTCACAGAGGCCTCCTGCACCACCCACAAGAAGCGACGTGTCTCCCATCCCTGCAGGTGCCCACGGAGCGGGATCAAGCTGCTTTCCTTCCGACCTTTCCGTGCACCCTAGAGCTGCGCTACGGGGACGTCTGATAAGATGAAGAGGCCCCTGCCACGTGTTACATACATTGCAAAATTGACTCATCAACCATGCAATAAATATAAAGTGGCCACACGTGCAAAGTAATGATCATGCCATAAAAATGCCCGTGCAGCTATAAAAAGAGCCAAGTAGCTACAGAGTTAGTGCTTGAACATGTGGAATGACTTTGTAGCTGGTTTCTATCCTGCTTTCATTTGAATGTGTGGCAGGGCCGTGCAAGCTCTTGGAAAGGACCTCCTTGCCAATGTGGGCCAAGCCCTCGTAACACTCCTCCGTGCCTGGCCTGACGGTCGCACATCTGCCTTGCTCCGTGGCATGCAGGTCTGTCCTGTGTTGTGCTTCAAACAGCCGCAGGAGCGCATCAGGCAGAGGCTTCCCGAGATGGGATCGGGCTGACTCACACCTGGGCCTGGGATCTAATAGAAAGAGAAGAGCTCTCCTTTCTCCTCTCTGGCTACGGCCGTGCCTGGCTCACCTCCTCTCTCCCCCAACATGTGGTAGCAGACGAGCTGCACCAGCATTGATGCTATGCAGGGAGCATGGCGTCCCCGCTCGTCTGCCGCTCGCAGAAGGTTCTTCCAGAGCCAGGCAATGCCTGCAGCTCTCTCACAGCCTCCGAGAGGGCCTTTCCCCTGCTGCCACCACGGCCAAGCCCCTGGCATGAACAGGAACCGTCTGGAGACTTGTCCTTGCAAAAGAAAATAGAAGTGTGCTGCCCTGGTGCCCAGGAGGAGGCTGCGGGCCAGGCATCTCTGTTTCCATCATGTGCCAAGATGCCCTTAGGGACTGGTGACTTTTGGCTGGTTGTTAACCCCCTCCAAGCTGCACCACAAAGAGCAAGCTGAGCCCAGGCTGCAGCTGGGCACCCTGCAAGAGACATGGGTGGGCGACTGCAAAGCCGCCGACTTCTATCGCCCATGGTGCTGAGGATGGGGCAGTGCCGGAAGGTCCCTGGAGCCCTGCAGCTTTCTGAGAGCCGGGGCATGGGGTGAGCCCTATGGGTGCAGACACAGCGGTGCCTGGGCCTTGAGTTCCCTTCCTCCCCCATGTCAGCCCAGTCTCAAGACCTCCTGGGGTCTTTCCAGCTGTATCATATGTGCTGTGGTGGCTGCAGAGACCCTGGGGACCGGCCCCGGGCTGGCCCACCTGGGCCAGGGATCACCGAGTGCTAGGCCATTTCACCCTCTGCTCCGCGAGCAGCCCTGGGCTGTGAGCCGCGGCAGGCGACAGGGATGCTGAGGGCTGTGGGGACGGAGGCGGACCCGTGTTCTGGGCTACACGCATCTTACCTCCCACCGTGGGCTGTGAGCCTTACTGCCCCTCTGCTCAGGACACATGGGCCTGATGTCATGCTGCACGAGCTCCCGGGGGCCACGGGTTGCTCAGCCTTGGGCGAGATCTGGCTGGAGCGTGGAAGGGCTTTGGGGCAGAAGGCACTGGGCTCCCCACCCTGCAGCCGTGTGAGAAGGGAGCCCATCTCCAGCCTCTGCCCCTGCATGGTGCTCCCCTTCCCAGTGCTCCCAGCCCAGCCCAGCCCAGCCCTTCCTGAAGGCAGCCTCGCAGGGTTCGAGCCAGCAGTGCTGAGCCAGGCCTGGCCCCGAGAGACCCCGGTCTGCTCCAGGGGTAATGCTGGGGCTTCCACCCACGTCTCTGCTGCACCCCAGCCTCTGCCTGTCCCAGCGTGCCCGCCCCCACCTGCTGTGAGCACCCGCACGGGGTCCTCACCCCCCAGCTGCTCCTGGGGGCTTACCCCTTTGCTTACCCAATGCCCACGGCTCTGATGGCCTGGCTCTCTGCTCCCCTGGCACTCAGCCGGGAGCAGCGGTAGGGCTCATGCGCCGAGCTGTGAGCCACAGCGAGGCCTCGGTTTGCTGACTGGGCTGCCTGGGGCCAGCGCTTGCACGCCCGTGGCCACAGCCCACCATCTCCAACACTCACGACCAGTTCGCCATTGCTGCAAACACCTCGCATAGCAATCCTCTGCCAGAGATCAGCAGGGGCTGTGACAGTGGGTCCCGATTCACAGGGGGAGAACAGAGAGCCATTGGCGGGGTAACGCAGTGCCGGGCTGTGGGGACGCTGGCAAGGGAATGCTCTTCCCCTGCCCCTGGCATGTTTGCATCAGTGTTTTGCAGAGGCAGCCAGGGTAAGGCTGGCAGCTGCAATGAATGCACCTGGGCAGAGCTGCTTGCTCTGCTTAGCTCAGGTGTGGACCATCAGGCCCTTCCTTGCAGGGAAGCAGGCACCTGGGAAGCCTCTTTTGCTCACTCCTTTCCCCTGCCTGTGCCGGCCTCGCAGGACCGTGGCTGCCCAGAGGCGCGGTGCGAGGTGCTGAGGGGCGAGCGTGGCGCGGCGCGGGGCTGTGGGCCGCGTATTCACATTCTCTGCCAGGCTCCCTCTTTATTAGCAGAGACTGGAAATGTAATGATGGTAATTAAGCTAAATCATCCCCTTCCTAGGGAGCTTCACATTATTTATAACAACGTGGCGGCTTGAATCTTTTAACCAGTCCCTGCCCAGGTTGCAGCATGCCCTGCCTGTGAACAGTGGTTCTCACGGGCACACGGGGACTCGATAGTGACTCTGACAAGTCCCTTGGGCACGGGCTGGATTGACAGGAAACCGTGGCATGTCCGAGAGGCAATGTCTGTAGTCAAAGGGGCTGTTCCTGACAGACATGGGGCTGGAGCCAGGGGTTGCAGCACTGCAGGGGACAAGACGGCTGCACACTGAGGCCAGGGCCAGTCCCCACGAGGGCTTGCAGCCTGCATGTGCCCTGTGCTGTGGAGTTGGGCGGAAAGGGCCCGGGCATGCCTGGCACCTTGTGGGAGGTAGCACTGGAGGCCGAGTCCCAAGCAGACCATGTCACCGGCTGTGACTGCCCCCCCATGCCACGGGCCAGGGTCCACCTCAGCTCAGAGGGCAGGGGCTGCTCATGCGGGTTGAGCTGATGATGGAGCAGAGCCACAGCTCGCGTATGGAGGGAAATCCTTGCTGCGCACTGAGCAGAGACTCCGCCAGCGGAGACAGGGACGGAGCAGAAGTAGCATCTCCCCATCATACATACAGTGAGCCAGACTCTCCTGCTGTTCCCTGGAGAGCACCGGAGCCGCACGCCGCATGCCGTTGTGCAGCCAGTGCAGGGAAGAAGAGGTGAGCAGCCCTCAGTGGTGAAAGAACAGGGCAGGGTCTATTTAGAAAAGCTGGATGTGTACAAGTCCATGGGGCCAGATGGGATGCACCCGAGGGGGCTGGGGGAGTTGGCTGATGAGATTGCAGAGCCATTGGCCATCATCTATGGAAACTTGTGGCGATCAGGACAGATCCCAGATGACTGGAAAAGGGCAAACATCGTGCCCATCTGCAAGAAAGGAAAGGAGGAGGATCCAGGGAACTACAGACCAGTCAGACAAACCTCAGCCCCTGGAAAAATCATGGAGCAGATCCTCAAAGAATCCATTTCCAAGCACTTGGAGGAGAAGCAATCAGGAACAGCCAGCACGGATTCACCAGGGGAAGTCATGCCTGACCAACCTGACTGCCTTCATGATGAGGCGACTGGCTCTGTGGATGAGGGGAGACTTTAGCAAGGCTTTAGATACGGTCTCCCACAATGCTCTTCCAGGCGAGCTAAGGAAATACAGGCGGCATGAATGGACTGTAAGGTAGACAGCAGACTGGCTGGAGCATCGGCCTCAGGGAGTAGTAGTCAATGGCTCGATGTCTAGTAGGCAGCCGGTATCAAGTGGAGTGCTCCAGGCATCGGTCCTGGGGCCGGTTTTGTTCGATGTCTGCATCAGTGACCGGGAAGACGGGATGGATGCACCCTCAGCAAGCCTGCAAATGACACCAAGCTGGGGGGAGTGGTAGATACTTTGGAGGGCAGGGCTAGGATTCAGAGTGACCTGGACAAATTGGAGGATTGGACCAAAATAAATCTCAGGAGGTTCAACAAGGACAAGTGCAAAGTCCTGCACTTAGGACGGAGCAATCCCCTGCACCGGGGCAGGGTCGGGGCGACGGGCTGGGCAGCAGCTCTGCAGAAAAGGACCTGGGGGGACAGGGGGCAAGAAGCTGGACAGGAGCCGGCAGTGTGTCCGTGAAGCCACGAAGGCGACCGGCATCCTGGGCTGCACTGGTAGGAGCAAGAGTGTTGCCGGCAGATCGAGGGCAGTGATTCTTCCCTCTATTCAGCACTGGGGAGGCCACATCTGGAGTCCTGTGTCCAGTTTTGGGCCCCCACTACAGAAAGGATGTGGACACGTTGGAGAGAGTCCAGAGGAGGGCAATGGAAATGGTTGTGGGGCTGGGGGACAGGACTGGTGAGGAGAGGCCGAGGGAATGGGCTGATTGAGTCTGCAGAAGAGAAGACCGAGGGGGACTGAATAGCAGCCTTCAGCTCCCTGCAGGGGGGCTGCAAAGAGGATGGAGCCAGGCTGGTCTCAGTGGGGGCAGACGACAGGACAAAGAGCAATGGGCTCAAGCTGCATCAAGGGAAGTTGAGGTTGGATATTAGGAGGAATGTTCTCCTGAGGAGGGCGGTGAAACACTGGAACAGGTTACCCAGAGAGGTGGTGGAGTCTCCATCCTTGGAGGTATTTAAGACCCGGGTGGACCAAGCCTTGGCTGGGATGATGGAGTTGGGGCTGGTCCTGCTTGGAGCAGGGGTTGGATGAGATGGGACCTCCCAAGGTCCCTTCTACCCTCATCTTCTATCTTTCTATGGTTTGCTTCCCAGCTCCCCCTCCCATCCCAGGCACCTCCTACCTGCTTTTGGGGGGTCTGTGGGGGCCTATTCCCAGGGTTTCAAGGTGGTTCCCCCAGGGTGAGAGATGCCTGGAGACCACACATGCATTTGTTCACAGGACCACAGACAAGGCACACAAGGCTTTGCTGCTCAAGCCACTTACCTTCTGCGGAGCCCGGGTCTTCCCACCACGCAGCCGGCATGGGCACGGCTGCTAGCTCTACTCTGCCTGTGAGCACTGCGCCAGCTATTATTAATGTCACGTTTTGTCTTGCTTGTGCATTCAAGTCGACAGCGCGCAACATGGTGTCAGGAGGAAGGGCAATGAATCATGGTCTGCAGCCCTGTTATTTGCCTTCACAAAGGATCAGCCAGGTGTCCGGGAGATTCATGCTCTGAAATGAGGCCTCCCCCGGGAGCGCTGCGCCATCCACACCCACGGAGGACCGGGGGCTGTTTGCTAGAGGAACCCGAGTCCGGGGCCAGGCCCCAGGCATGAGTAGGAGCCAGTACGTGTGGAGGTGCCTGTGGCCAGGGGCTTTGGGAAATAACTAAATACAGAGGGGTGGAAGGAGCCCTGGGAGGAAGGCCACCCCAAAAGCACTGCACACCCTGGTCCCGCCATGAGTTGGGAAGAGCCACCCCTGCTCTCTTGCCCCAGTCCCTCCAGCCTCTGGCTGCGAAGACGGTAAAGCACACGTCCCTTCCATCTGGGAGAGGCTAGAGATGGCCAGAAACCTCCCGGGGGGGCTCCAGGGCCAGAGCGGGGCTGCCATCTCCTCCGGGGCACCAGGAAAGGCCCCTGAAGGAGAGCTCATCACTCTGTAGGGCAGGGGCTTTGCAGGCTCCGAGCTCCCCAAGCAGCCGTGTCGGGATCACCCCAGGCCTGTGTCCTTGCTCCCACGGGACTGGGTGCCTGTGAACCGCGAGGCTGCCAGCAGAAGAGGCAGAGGACGAGGGACAGAAACTGGAGCTCGCGCATTCTTGGAATAGCTGTTGTGCACCGGGGCCGGGGTCGGCAGCCGGGGGCAGAGCAGAGCGTTTTCGTTGGCACCGGCGCCGTTCGGGATGACCCGCGTCACTCCCGCGTGGCAGAGCCACAGCTCAGCTATGCCGGCCCCTCCAGAAATTGCCAACAAAAACTATGCACCACGCCTGGCCATCATGGAGCCTCTCCATCCTTCCCCCCAGACAGGCTGCGCGTGATCTGCTGTCAAAACAGCACAAGAGCCGTGGGGTGTTGCATTCCAGCAAACAGCTTTTTCTAATTAGCACCAAGGACAAACAGCTCCCCGGCACCCTCCACCCCCTCGCAGAGCCTCCGACATGGTTGCTGAAGGCCCATGAGACGCTGGCCGTTACAGGCCAGTCTCCAGATCCCGGAAAGCAGCAGACTTGCTCACCTCAGTGAAATGTGCCTCAGTTTATTAGGGATTATTTTTGTCTGTAATCAGGCTGGTTTGGGTAAATGGCTCCAGGGTTTGGAGTGGCCGTGCTAGCAAATACCAATGGAAGGAACTCGCGTGGCCAGATCGTCCTCAGAGACCCGCCGCGTGCGCACAGCGCAGGGGCAGGGCCCGACTCTGGAACTAGCGCGGGATGTAACGCCCAGTCCCCGCCGCGCCACCAAACACCGGAGCCAGGGGCTCGCAGACCCCCAAGGGAGCTCGTTGTCTCCCAGCACATCCCCCTTCCTGCAGGGACCGGCTCGTGAGTGACACCGTACTGCACTCGCAGCAGACGCTGAAACAGAGCCTTTTATCTGAGCATCTTGACGCGCCCTGTAGACATTTTGTATTTCCTCAAGCGTGACACAAGGAGGGCTGGAAGAACAGGGGTTAGTTCATCTGGGGAAGGGAGGATGGAGGAGGGATTTGATGACCGTCTTCAAACACAAAAAGGGGTGTAATAGAGAAGACGCAATCAACTGTTCTCTGTGTCAGGGGACAGGACAAGAAGTGATCGGCTTAAATGGTGACAAAGGAGATTTAGGTTGGAGATTAGGGAGAACTTGCTCGCTCTGAGAGTGGTTTGGCACGGGAATGGGCTTCCACAGAGGTTGCAGAATCACTGTCATTATACTTTTTTAAGAGCAGGTTACGTAAACACTTGTCTGGGATGGTTCAGACAGGGACGATCCTGCCTTGAGCAGAGGATTGGACTAGATGTGACCTCCTGAGGGACCTGCCAGTCCTACTTTTCTGTGATTAATTCTTGCAAGGCTCCTCTGAGATGCATAAACATAATACCCATTTTACAGAGGTCACCATCGACTTGAAATCTAATCCACTCCTCCTACAAACGCTGTTCTAAGGTGCATTTAGTGTTGGCAGGATCGGGTTCTCACTTACAAGACGGGGGAGCCTGGGAGTCTGCCACGGCTGAGTGCACAAAGGGAACAGAGGCAAGAAGCAGCCACATGTGTTCCTCAAGTCTCTGCCAGGTCCGGGAGGCATCAGCATTGCTCGGCAGAACAGTTCATAATATTTGGGCAGACCCCTGCCTTTCAAGCAGCTGTGCCTGAGATCAGGTCCCTGGCCCCCAGCTCTGGCTGGCAGGTGACACTTCAGTCCCACGCCTGTGCAGCGTGCCATCTGAGCAGGGTCCCGGCCCTCTCTGTTACCGTGTCATCTGAGCCAGCTTTACTGCCTGCGGGTCACGTGCGCCTGCTACGGCAGAGCTGCGTGGGGAGCAGGGGAGCCCAAGCCAGCTGCCTGGCGTGGTCTCGCCTGGTTGCGCGTGCAGAGCGCGGGGAGCGACTCGGGCGGACCGGGGGCTGACCCTGTGCATGGCCAGGGAAGCGATGCCGCCAGAGGTTTGCAGGCAGGCCTGCCCGGGCATTGCACTCACATCTGCTCCCCGTCTGGAGTTCCTCCCACGCAGCCAGCACACCAGTTACCCTGGCTTCCCTCTCCTTTGCAGGCCAGCCCTGGGAAGGACTTGCTCAGTGCTTCCACTGTCAGTTCAGGAAACGTTTTGCTCCTTTGAAGCCCACACAGTGGAAGCAGCATCAGGGTCCAATTTACCAGCTCTGGCCACGGGGTTGATTTCACCACTGGCACCAGGTGCTGGGTTCGTACCATGGAAAATAAGCATCTGCACCCACAGAACAGGTACAGCTCAGGCACAGCCTATGCAATGCACGCTCCTTGCTGCCCTGCTGACGTGCCTTGCTTCTCACCCGCTCTGGGGCAAGGACGTGGCACGGTCAGAACGAGAAGGCTGCACGAGACAGCAATTTGTGCATGGGGGCACCTGCCCCCAGAGCTCCCCAAACCGGGTTTGATCAACAGTGATTTCTGCATGCAGGGGCTCCTGACATTTCCAGGTGCTAGCATGTTGCAAACCAAAATACTTTGCAGCTCAAGCCTTTGTAGGACCCCAAAGGGACCAGCTGTTCCCCTTCCTCCCCCAGTGTCCTCAGGGGGCTGC
>NW_017728910.1:28035205-28037680 GCF_001723895.1 Crocodylus porosus | reverse complement strand
TCCCTGCTCGCACCAGGCTGCTAGTGCTCTCACAGCCAGGATACCCGTTGCCAAAGGAGGGGCACAGGGAACACACGGGCGCGAGTGACCTCACAACATCGGCTGCCTCATTCCAGCTGCATTCAGAAGGTTTTTATTAGTGTTTTCATGGGACGGTCTCACTGCAGAAAGTTCACATGGAAATAACAAAACTGGAGCCTTGTGTCTCTTGCGCATGGTCTGCCTTTGAAGGTGGGGCCCAATCCTGCGTCCAGGGATATCCATGGGAGCCCCCGTAGGAGCTGGGGCGAGCACCCTGGGCTGCTGCGAGCCTTCCCTCCGCTGCAGGGATAGCACTCCCTTTGCATCTTGTTAGAAGCTTTCCCTGTTGTGCAGACCCACGGGCTGCTCCCCAGGGGGGAAGGCACTGACGGGCTGGGGCTGCAAGAGGCACTGAAGCCAACCCAGGCTGGGTAAAGGAAATGCCGTGTTATTGTTCCTTGGTTAGTCTATAAGGGGCAACTCTGCCCTGCCTCTTGCTGCTGCTGTTTGGGTGGAGGCCACATCACGTGGGTACGTCCCCTCCTCAGCGAGCTCGTGAAGCTGGGCCCTCCTTATCGCTTTCATGGGGCAAAGTCCACGTGGTCTCCATCCTCGCTTGAGCAGGTGAGGGGAGCCTGGGTGGAGGTGAATTCATTTAGGGACAATCTGTTATGTATTTGTTGACTTCTGGTGTGTGGGCTGGGGGCCCCCACAGACTTGAGCCTCAAAATCTGGAGAAATAAAAGCAGAACAGCTCCTCCCCCTGACTATTTCACCCCAAAGGTCTCCCTGTCATGCCATGATGTCCTCGCATGGAGGAGGAGCAGGCCCTACGGTATCCAACGGCACTGGGACCCGCAGCTCCCAGGACTTGGGGCCCAGGGGGTGTGGGCTGCAGTCACATGCGCTGGACGCAGTGACTGGCACCCCGCGCATCCCCACGCAGGCAGCTCTCCTGGGATGTGCGATGGGGCTTTTTCCTGACTAAGGGCAGTGGCAGCTGAACCTGGGAAGGACCTGGCTCCAAATAATGTCTTTCCCCTTCAAATTAGCAGGTGGCTCCCGGGACTCGGGGTCCCCAGCAAGGCTTGCAGGCCTGACCAGGAGTCACAGGCACCGAGTCCACGAGACCCACAGCAGCCCCATGGCTGGGAACGTCCCCCTCCGTCTGTCTCTGAAATCTGCGCTTCCTGCACGAACTGACCCACCACGTCTCCCTTGCTAGACAGGAGACTGACTCATCTCGAGGCCACTCCACCAGCTCCTTGCTGGTGCAGCTTAGGATTTGGCAACGTGTTTTAATGAGGTATTTACAATCTTGCGGACTGGCTCCTTGCTCAAGGGCCACTGTCTGTGCCCGGTGTTTTACAGGCGCAGGAGCTGTCAGCAATCATCGTTAGCATTCCTGCCTCTGCCTCGGGGACAGCACAGTCACTGTGGAAAATATTTAGACATCAGGAGTGTCTGATTAATTGATCTCTTAATTGATACCTCCACCTGGCATGGAGAAAACCCGGAAGAGCTGGCTACCCAGGGTGCCTGCTGCTTACAAACAGATTTACAGCTAAAAATACCCCAGCTGTCCTGGGACTAATTGACTTCCCTGCTTATCCCACGTTGGGTTATGAAATTCCCAGGGGCTGGCAGGTTCTGCGAGGCGAGGGGAGGGCTCCCAGCAGGCTGCCGGTCTGGCAGCATGGCTGCAGCTGCAAACCAAACAAGCGACATCTGTTTGGAGCTGACACAGGAACAAACATACTGCAAGCAACAGGGAAGTTCCCTCCCCGTGCCCCTGGATGTCCACCCAGGTCAGCGATGCTGGGAGCCAGAGCCCCGCTTCAGCCTCCTGCTCCGGTAGATCCTGCTGGCTGGAGAGCATTCCTGATGCTCCCGCCCACCCCCAGCAGCGGGCCTGGACCAAGCGCCTCCACGTACCAGGGCTTGGCGCCAGCTCGGGCAAAACAGCTGCCGATGAGCCAGGAATGCGGCCTGTTAAATCCCAGCGCCTCTCAGGCCTGCCAGCTGTGGCACTGCCAGGAGCACAGACACCGGGCCGGGGTTTATTTCACACACGAGGCCTGCAGTGCTGTCCACACGCTGCTCGGCCAAGCCCAGGCCAGTGCCGACCTGGAGCTCCTGCTTCTCTGCTCCTCTGGGACACGGACGTGTATGCGTGTGCACCCCCGCCATGCCCAACAGGGCAGGGTTTCCACCCAGAGCACCTTTCTGTCCCTGGCTCTGCCAAGGCCAAGACAGTGCTGACCTGGGGGGCTCCTGCTTTTCTCTTCCTGCGGGACACAGGCAGACACAAGTACACACACCTGTGTAGCCCCGCCATACCCAACAGGGCAGGGCACACGTGCCTACACAGTGTCACACACAGCCCTGCAGTGTGCGCAGGTCTCCTCCCTGTGCGTTTCTGCGCCCGGCACTGACCTGGGGGCTCCGGCGTCC
>NW_017728910.1:28026405-28034397 GCF_001723895.1 Crocodylus porosus | reverse complement strand
CGGCGCAGGGGGAGGAGGCGTGCGGGCCGCTTTCTGCCGTGAGCCTGCGCCACCTGCCAGACCCGGCGGGAAGGACAGGCAGCTCTCCCCGCTCGCGCTGGCGCGGGGAAGGAGCCTGCTCCCACGACCGCCGCCAGACGCGCACGGACAGCTCAGGGCCTGGGCGCGGCAGGCGCGCCGCGGGTGCTATCAGCAGGGCGTCGCTCACCGGCATGGGTTTGGGTGTGTCGCACCCACAGCATTTCCTGTGTGGGGCAGCTCTCCTTGCTCCCAGAGGGCCCTGAACCACGAGCAAGGCCTCTGCGAGGCCAGCGCTGTTTCTCCCAGGGCCCCGGGTGGAGAACCGGATGGTGGGAGAGGCTAAGGCCGCGCCGCTGGCCCCGAGCTGCCCCAGGACCGGTCGCACACTCGGAGCAAGCCCGGCCTTGAGGCTGTGCGTGGAGCGGCAGAGCTCACTTTGCTGACGGGAGCCTAATGTAAGTCGCCCAGGGTCTCCCTGTGAGTCTGTGGCAGAGCAGGACCTGTTCCCCCGCCCTGGGCGCCGCCGGGCTGGGCGCTCGTGCCCGTTGCTGCCAAAGCACGCCCTGCCTGTGCCTGTGCCTGTGCCTGTGCGGCCCGACGGTGCCTGGGCTGGCGGGCCTCGTGGCTGAGCTGCAGGCCACGCGGCTGAGCTCCTTTGCCGGCCAGGCCCCAGGCAGCCAGAGGTGCTGGTGCCCCGCTGCCCGACTGGCCAAGGAGGCACCAGGGTGGGGGCAGCATGATGAGGGCTCCTTGCAGAAGAGAGTGGCTCCTGCCTCTGCCCGTGGCCCACTCTGTGCCGTTAACATCAGTGTGTCTCGCCCCTGACCAACGCAGCCACATCCGTCTGGCGTCTGTGGAGCAGGCAGCACCACGGGCAGGACAGAAAGCCTGGTCCCCTCTGAGTCCCCAGCCAGGATGACCTGGTGCTGCGTACAGCTGGGAGGATGGGTGCTTGAGTTGCCCGGGGCGAGCTCAACTGTCTGGCGCTGCGGTGTAGACATGTGCCAAGTTCAGCTCCTGACTCTGCCCTGGGCCCCCCCCGGGCACCTGGGCTCGGGCCTGGATCTGCAGCTCCTTGGGTGGGCATCAGAGATGGCACAGTGCTGCGCTGCCAGGTTTGCTCATTGATTTGGGTGGAACCATCATAGGGGCTGATCCTCGCCTGGCCACGCTCAGCACAAGGGAGCTCCGCTCTCCCGGGGTCTCTCCGTCACGGCGTGTTGCACATGTGACAAGGAGCTCTGTAGGCTGCCCTCATGTGACGGCATGCACCCATTACTGGGGACCCTGTGCACAGCTGTCATATGACAGCATGCTGCACATGCTTCCAGGGGCCCTACGCGCTGCTCTCATGTGACAGCTTGCTGCACATGCTACTAGAGTCCCTTGATGCTGTGTTGCGTGTCACAACGTGATGCTCCGCTTACCAGAGTCCCGACACGCTGTGCCTTGTGACAGCATGTTGCACACATCACTGAGGTCCCACACTCTGTGTCAGGCGAGGACAGGCTGTATGCCTTACCAGGATGCCCATGTGACACCGATGCTGTTTCTTTTCCAGACCAGGAAGCTGGGGCGCGGGGAGAGTGCCCTGGCCAGCCTCACACACGAGGGCAGGCAGGCTACTGGGCTCAGGGCTCTGCTTGGCAGCAGGATCTGGAACGACGTGGCCTCTGGGCCCAGGGGGAGGGCCCGCTAGCAGCGCTGGGCTGGCTTCGCTTATCAGCCAGGCCCTGGAGCCCTTGGATGCAGCAGAGCCTGCTCTCCAGCTGCTGAAGTCACCTGCCTCCATGCTGGGCCCTGGAGCTCACGAGCCGTGGGAAAGTCTGCCAGATACCATCTCTCTCTGATGGCTCACCCACGCGGTGCTCCAGCCGGCACAGCCGCACGTCATGGCCCTGCTTGGCACCTGCCCCGGCCTGCGCTGCCCCCTCTCCTGCTCCCTGCCGTGGGCACGCTGCAGAGCCCAGCAGGAGCTGCTGGAAGGTGTCTCCTTGACTGCTGCTGCTCTGCACTTTTCTTTGCCAGGGACTTGCGTGCACGAGCACGGAGGTCCCACTTCCTGCACGGGGCACTGCTGACGTGATGGCGAGAGCACCAGGTAGCCCTCCCGGCTGCCCGGCTCTCTGCCTCATGGGGAAGGGCAACTCCAGGAAGCAAGTGGTGGGTTTCATAGAGGTTAGGGTCGGAAGGAACCATGGTAGGTCATCGAGTCCGACCCCTGCCCTGGGCAGGAAAGAGTGATGGGGTCAAATGACCTCAGTGAGGTGCTTCTCCAGTCTCCTTTTGAAGACACCCGGGGTTGGGGTGAGCACCACCTCCCTCGGACCCTGTTCCAGATTCTGGCAACCCTTACAGCGAAGAACTTCTTTCTAATGTCCAACCTGAATCTGCTCTCCAACAATTTGTGGCCATTGTTCCTAGCTACTGCAGGGGTGCCCTAGTAAGTAGAGCATCTCCTATTTTCTGCTGCCCTGTCCTGGTGAATTTGTAGGCAGCCACAAGATCACCTCTCAGCCTTCTCTTACAGAGGCTGAAGTGATCCAGGGCCCTCAATCTCTCCTCATAGGGCCTTGCCTGTAGGCCCCTAACCATACAAATGGCCTCCTCTGGACCGCCTCAAGGTTGTCCAGATCTCTCCTGAAGTGTGGTGCCCAAAACTGGATGCAGGACTCCAGCTGTGGCCTGACCAGCGTCGCACAGATGGGAAGCATCACCTCCCTGGACCTGTCCGTCATGCACCTGCTAATGTGTGATAAAGCGTGGTTAGGCTTCGTGATCACTTCGTCACACTGATGGCTCACATTCATCTTGGAGTCAGCTATAACTTTCCACTGCTGTGTGGCTGAGAAGGTCGTCTCCCAGCCTGCAAGCGTGTTGGTGGGTCTGTTTGCCCAGCCGCAGCACTTTGCACTTGTCTTTGTTGAACTGTATCCTATTTCATTCTGCCCATTTTTCCAACTTGTCCAGATCTGCCTGGATCCATTCCGTACCCTCTGGTGTGTTAACTTTGCCCCATAATTTGGTATCATCTGCAAACTTGGATGGAGTGCTCTCCACACCCTCATCCAAGTCACTGATGAAGACACTGAATAGCACTGGTCCAAGGACTGAGCCCTGGGGGACCCCACTGCCCACATCCTTCCAGGTCGAGACCGACCTGTCCACCACCACCCTCTGGGTGCGACCCCTGAGCCAGTTTGCCACCCACCTGACCATGTCATCATCTGTGTTGCTGTGTTTATTTACGAGAACAGAAAGCGATACCGTATCGAAGTCCTTCTTAAAGTCTAGGTAGATGACATCCACCTCGACTCCTGCGTCTAAGCACTTCGTGACTTAGTCATAAAAAGAAACAAGGTTAGTCAGGGCGTGAACCTGTGCTGATTTCCTTTCAGCATTATTCCCTCTGCTGGGCTCCCTCAGATGTGATCCTTAATGATTTTTTCCAGAGTTTTCCCAAGGATGGAGGTGAGACTAACTGGCCTATAGCTTCCCAGTTCCTCCCTCCTCCCCTTCTTGAAAATAGGGACTACATTGGCCCTTTTCCAGTCCTCTGGGACCTGATTGGAGCACCCTGCAAGTGCTCAAACAGCTGTGCCAGTGGCTCTGCTGTGACACTGGCCGAGTCCTTCAACACCCTTGGATGAAGTTCATCTGGGCCTGCTGATTTGAACACATCCAGCCCCTCCAAGTGCCCCTTCACTAAGTCTGCGCTAACAGTCGGTGGGCTGGTGTCCCTCCTGTGTCTGTCTATGGTCCGATTGGGAGATTTGCCTTGGGCTGTGTCTAGGAATACAGATGCAAAGAACTCATTGAAGGACTCAGCTTTGTCCCCGTCTCCGTCACCAGTTGCCCTAGTTTGTCCTGTAGGGTCCTATGCTGCCCTGCGCCTTCCTTTTGCTCCCTATAGACCTGAAGAAGGATTTTTTATTGTCCTTAACTTTTGTCACCAGTTTAAATCCTAATCCTGCTTTGTCCTTCCTGACTGATTCCCTGCAGGTGCGAGCCAGGGAGGTATACTCCTCCTTGGCAGCTACCCCCTGTTTCCACAGCCTGTATACCTCTTTCTTTGCCCTTAGGCTTTCCTGGACTTCCCTGTTCAGCCAGGAGGGCATCTTGGCCCCTTTGCCCCCTTTTATGTGCAATGGGATTGTCTCCTGCGCCCGTGGGATCAATCACTCCCTTGAGGAACAACCACCCATCCTGGACCCCCGTTTCGCCAGTGCTCTTGAGCTTTAACACCTCACTAACTCATCTCCTGAGCACACTGAAGTCAGCCTTTCTGATGTCTGGCACTTCAACGCTC
The DNA here is from genome assembly GCF_001723895.1 of Crocodylus porosus. Classification (NCBI taxonomy): domain Eukaryota; kingdom Metazoa; phylum Chordata; order Crocodylia; family Crocodylidae; genus Crocodylus; species Crocodylus porosus. The sequence goes on along the minus strand of NW_017728910.1, from coordinate 28,030,067 downwards.
CTGGTGAGCTTACCCACCCTTCGCTGGAGAGTGAATTCAGTCAGGTGATGGTCCCTATCCCCTGGGTCACCTTGTACCTGCAGATCCCCCACCAGGTCATCCCCTGTACCAACACCAAGTCTGGCGAGGCCTTTCCCCTTGTGGGACCATATCCCTCCTGCGGTAGGTGGAGGTCCTGTGTGCAGGTCAAGGACCTACGCGAGCGGTTCGATTTGGCTGACTGCTCCTCCCAGCAGGTGTCGGGTAGTTTAGGTCCCCCATGACAGCCTGTAGCAGGCTCCTTAATGTGGAGAGCAACACCTTCGAGGTGGCCTGCTTGCCTGCTTGGGCCGATCCAACCGTGGCCTGCCCACCTGTTCCTGGGCTAACCACCCGCCTTCTCGCCCGCCATGCCTTTTTGTTAATTAATTAGTTAAGGATGTAATTAAGTGGGAGGCTGCCTATTTCATGCCCTGATGCCAGGGGGCGCTATCTGCGGCTGCATTCCTCCCCTACACCACAGCCCAAGCCTCGCAGATGGCATCCCGAAGTTCCTCTCATCACCGCCCCCGCCCCCCCCCGGGGCCCAAAATCCTCCTATTGTACCCCACCTGGATTCCTCCCCTCAGGCGGTCTCATCCGCCGTCATACCAGGCACCGTGGCCCCCGAACTGTTTCCCCTTCGGGTATGATCCCCCCACCGGGACCTTCGGCTACTAGCCCTGGCCCACCTCCAGGCCAGTCGGGACCCCAGGCCCTCAGCTCTTGGGCATCCCTCACGGTGGGCCCCTGGCCCCTGACTCTTCCTGTCCCAGTCCCAGCCCCAGCCCCAGCATGGGCCAGTCAGGGGAAACCGCACCCTGTCGTGCATCCACAGGTGCATCTCGAGCAGGTCCAGGGGGGTGATCCCTCTATGCGGCACTGGTCAGGCCGCAGCTGGAGGACTGCGTCCAGGTCTGGGCGCCGCACTGCAGGAGGGATGTGGACAGCATGGAGAGGGTCCAGAGGAGGCCACTCGCATGATCCGGGGACAGCAGGGCAGGCCCTACGAGGAGAGGCGACGGGACCCGAACCTGTTCAGCCTCCACAAGCGAAGGCTGAGGGGGGATCTTGTGGCCTGTTATAAACTGGCCAGGGGGGATCAGCAGGCATTGGGGGAGTCCCTGTTCCCCCAAGCACCACCAGGAGTGACCAGGAATAACGGTCACAAGCTGGCAGAGGGCAGGTTTAGGTTAGATATCAGGAGGCGCGACTTCACGGTCAGGGCGGCTAGGGTCTGGAACCAGCTTCCTAGAGAAGTGGTGCTGGCTCCTACCCTGGGGGTCTTTAAGAGGAGGCTGGATGAACACCTTGCTGGGGTCGTTTGACCCCAGTACTCTTTCCTGCCAGGGCAGGGGGTCGGAGTCGATGATCTGCTCAGGTCCCTTCCGACCCTAGAAACTATGAAACTATGAATCTCAGACAGGCCTGAGTCTATAGCCCTTACTCTTTTTCTGAGGGTCCACCCTCTGGGCCCTCATCACCCACCCGGTGGGGGGTGCTAGGGGTTAAGGCACCCAACCCGCCTTTCACCGGGGTGGTCACTGGCCTGGCATTTCCTGGGGGCCCCTTCGCCACTGGGAGCCCCACCAGGCCACCCACGCCGGGCACGGTGCAGTTTTAGGTCGTGCCAGGACCAGGAGCCTCCTACCACCCCCTACAGCTCCTCCCTTACCTCCAGATGACACCAGCAGCCCTCCAGCCGGGCAGTGTTGTTGCCAGGCCCCAGCAGCAGAACTGCCCTGGTTATATGGGCCGCCCCAGTTCAAAATGGCCACCGCCCTCATCAGGCACCTGCCGGCTGCCGGCTCCAGGCCCGTAAAGTGTCAGCACAAACAGCGCCCTGCCACAGCCGTACCTCTTGACCGTACGGCCGCTGAGAGCTGTCTGGAGAAGTCAGGTCCAGCTCATCCTTCTGGTGTGGCGGTCTGTAGTAGACCCCCACTACCAAGTCCCTTTCCCCCTACCCCCTTGTATCCTGAGCCACTCTACCTCAGTTTGGCTCTCCTCTGGACCCATATTGATTATAGAGGATGTATATTGTTCCTTAATGTGGAGAGCAACACCTTCCACCCCGCTTTTCCCTTCTCTGCTACGTCTGTATAGCCTATAGCCCTTGATGCCCACCGCCCAGTCATGAGCAGGGTCCCACCAGGTTTCACTTAGTACAACCAGGTCGAAGTTGTTGCTTGCAAGCAGGAGTGCGAGTTCCTCCTGCTTGTTCCCCATGCTCCTAGCATTAGTGTAGAGACATTTAAGCCCTCTGATGCGTGCCTTCGTCCCGCCCTGTCCTGATGTCTATCAGGCCCCATAGTGCTTTCATTAGCGCTTACCTGGGCTGATCCAGTGCAGTGCTCGTGGCTCGCTGATCCTAGGTTCTCCTTATCCTCTGCTTCCCTGTCCCCCGATTAACCTAGTTTAAAGCCCTTCGGAGCAGAGCAGCCAACCTGTAAGAGAACAGACTCTTACGTTTAGAAGAGAGATGAAGACCATCTCGTCCCAGGATGCGTCTCATGGAAGTGCAGATTGTGGTTGTAGAGCCCAAAGCCCACACGATGGCACCAACTCTGGAGCCGCAGGTTGATTTCCCTGATGCTGATGGAGACCGCTGACCGGGAGGATGGATGGGGAGACCACCTGTGGATGAGGACCATGGGATAGTTATCAGAGGGCCAGATGAGGTCGGGAATCGTCGCCATGATGTCTCGGATCTTGGCCTGGGGTAGGCAGCAAACCTTCCGTGCCCTGGGATCCCCCCTGCAGCCCCAGGGACAGCTGAGCGTGCATGGCGAGGTCCAGCCTTTGCGTTTGCTCGGTGCAGAGGAAGGATGTGTGTGCATGGGTACTTGTATCCATGTGCATGTTCTCCGCAGCCACAGGCCAGGGCTGGGCAGGGGCTGTCTCTTGCAGCGAATAGGATTCAGGGTGACTGTGGGTCTGTCTCCAACAGCTGGAAGGCCAGGCTTTGTGGTGTGCTCCCGTGCACCCATGTGCTGGGTGGTGGCACGTGTCCCCCAACCCTGCCTTGCTCCCTTGACCCCAGAGTACGTGGAACACCCCCCCCCACAGTCTGTGGCTTGCTTTCCCAGCGCTGGGCACACCAAGGGGGGGAGCGGGCATGCAGGGCACAGGGAGCGGGTGGTGACCAACGCAGTTGGTGGCACATAGAGGGGTGGGTGCCGGGTGGTGGGGCAAGGGCAGGCCGAGCCATCAGGTGTGCGGCACACTCAGTGCAGCTGTTTTCAGCTCGCAGCAGACAGCCATACCCACTTCCTGCGCAGGAGCCTCTCCACGGCAGCCCAGAGGTGCTTCCTGAGCCGATGGCTATAATTAGCACTGGGCAGATGCAACCTATTAAATGGGTACTTTGCGTCGGTCTTTCATCAGTCCCATGGGACCCCCATGCCCACCACAGGACAGGGCGGTCTGGGTGAGGGAGATCCCCTGCCCTCCATCAATGCTGACCTCGTGAAGGAACACCTTGAGAAGCTGGATACCTTCAAGTCAGCTGGCCCTGACAATCCTCACCCCAGGGTACTCAAGGAGCTGGTAAGCGTCATAGCCCAGCCCCTGGCACGGGTCTTCGAGAGCTCCTGGCGCTCTGGTGTAGTGCCCGAAGACTGGAAGAAGGCCAATGTGGTGCC
>NW_017728910.1:28020934-28025444 GCF_001723895.1 Crocodylus porosus | reverse complement strand
AAATTGGATGCTTATCTTGCTGGGATCCTATGACCCCAGCTGACTTCCTGCCCTTTGGGCAGGGGGCTGGACTTGATGATCTTCCAAGGTCCCTTCCAGCCCTAATGTCTATGAAATTTATGAAATCTATGAAATGAGCCAGGCCCAGCCTGGGCCTTCCATGCAAAGCTCAGGTACCCCAGTGAGGGTCTCTGGCCTCCAAAGCAGGCACCTTCCCCGTCCATCCTGGAGCTCCCCCCGGTCAGTCCTGGAGCCCACAGGCTGAGGACACAGAAAGCCCCTCTCCAGCCAGCACGGGAGAGAGCTTGGGCCCCTTCACACCCCCACCTTGCGGGGAGAACAAAGCAGCAAAGCCCCAAAGGAAGCATCAGTGGGGATGGCCGGAGTGGGGTGTGCCCTCAAGGGATGCCCTGTGTCTCCTCACTGCCTCTATGCACCACCCTGCGGTGCATGGTGAAGGGCCCGAGCCAGGCAGTGTGGAGGATGCACGTGTGCCCTGAGCCCTGGTCCCCAAGTGGTGCAGGTGGGTGCCCAGCTGCAGGCCATGGGACGCTGCACAGCTGGGAGGAGGATGGAGAAGATGGTCTGTGGGCACCTGTGGGAACCGTTTTGAAGGCAAAACCCACTAGTCCTGAGCATGAGGCGAAGGGACCACAGGTGGAGGGCTGCTCATGGTCATGGGAGGAACAGCAGACACCCACAGACACAACCCTAGTGTACTCCCACCAGTGACACCATCAGGGTTTGCTGTCAGCCAGCGGCAGACTTGGGCTGTTTGGCGGTTCCTATGAAATGAGAAAACCTGTCGGAAAGATGTTGCACAGGCTGGAGCGGGAGCAGCTGCAATACTGCGCAGAGCCGACCCATCTCCCAGCTCTGGGCTGGGGGCAGATGCTCTTGGAAATCTTCAGAGCGGCTTGCAAGGACCAGGCCTGGGAATGCCAGGGTATCAGACATTGTGCAACGGCATGAATAATGAACAGCCCTGACATGAATAATGCAGGAACACAGCACAGAGATCTCCCAGCGCTGCCCTGGGGGGAACAGAGGACAAGCTGGCTGCAAAGAACAAAGTTTGCTTCAGGCCAAATGCGCGGGGTCCTTGGCTTCTGAACTAAGCCGCTGTTGCTAAATGATCATGAGGATTTGCATAGAGAACTGGAGCACCGGTTTTGTTCCAAGGCACAATAACCTGGGACGAGAGCCGGCCTGTCCAGCATGGGCATGGAAGCTGCCTGGTTCCCTGCCGTGTCCGGGCGGTCGGCTCACCCTCCATCTGCTGCCTGGAGTCGGTGCCATCTGCTCTAGCTGCCGTCAGGGGAAGGGCACACGCAGCCCTGGAAGGGACCAGCGGGGTGCTGGGGGGGCTGGGTGGGTATAAGCCAAGCACAGTGCTGGAGGGCTCTGCCCTGTTGGAGGGGGTGTCCTTCGTTTGTGCACGCAGCCCTGCCCGCGAGCAGATGCATGTTGCCAAGTTTCAGCAAAACCAGAAGCCCGTTTTGCTCACCTGGGACAGCAATGCGGTGATGCTGCAGCTGAAAACAGCTCATACCACTACAGGGTCTGCATGAGCATCAGCGGCCAGCATCACCAGGACTGTCCTAGCCCCACGAATCCCCCCAAGGGACCCTGCAGGCACACGTGCTGCTCACAGCCAGAGACGCCCTCTCATTCAGGGCATCCTCGGGGTTGTTTCTGCTGCAAGACCCCAGAGAGCTCTGGGCAGTCCCTGAGCAGCAGCTGCAGAGGTGACTGGAAGGTGCAGGGCCCCGGGACCCGCAGGTTGGCACAGGTGAAGGGAAGAGCCCCACTCAGCCCTGCAGAGCACTTAGCTCCCCCTCTTTGGGGCACCTCTGAGCCCACCCGGGTCGAGGCGGTGAGCTGTGACTGCTGCTACTGGCTGCCTCGAGAACCTGCTCCTCCCATCCATGGTCATCCTGGCTTCAGGGGCAGGAACCGCCATGTGTCTGCCCAGCTGGTCTCTGGCAGAGTCCCTTGCACCCCTGCAATCTCCCCTGACAAACCCTCCTTCACTTCCCCCATTGCAATGCATCTGAGGTGATGTACCTCTATTGCACGTGGACTGCACAGTTAGCAGAAGACCCCAAAGGAGCGTGAGCTGCTGGGTTTGCACAGAAGGGCTAAGGAGCAGCCCATCTCCCTGCACTGCCGGGGCAGCAGGTATGAGGGCGGTTGTCACCTCCTTGCCCAGAAGTCCACGCCTGGGATGTTGGAGTCAGAAGAGCTGCCAGATGCAACCAGAGAAGCAGTCACTGGCTGGTGTGTCCCTGTGCTGGCTGCCGGTGGGGAAGGAGTGTAATTTTTAACCAAAGTATTGAAGAAATATAATAACAGATATGCTGGCCTTGAAGGGCACTGCTCATTGGAGCGTGAAGGTCTGGGGCTGCTCTAGCACAAGGATGAATGTATTAAGCCATGCTGCTCATGTTCATTTGTGGCTTGTCGCCATCGTATTGGAGCAGCTGGCCTGACTCAGATGGGTAATGCCACTTGCCTTCTTCCCTTGGCTACACATGGAAGGGGAGATGTGGAAGGGAGGCTTGTGTGTGTGGAGGAAGTCAAGACTAGGGGCCAGCTGCACCCATCACCCTGGAAAGGAAAACTGAAGAAAGGACCAGAGCATAGCAGCAAATACATATCTGGAGGGTGAGCAGACGTGCTTGGCACTGTGCCCTGGCACACCTGAGCACCAGCGTGGAGCAGGGGCACAAGGGTTAAGCCAGATTGTTCTCTGGGTGCAGCTGAGATGCTGGACCTGGCCAACACCCGCACTGCACCGTGAGGGAGGCCTGGCTCTGGCCCAAGATGCATAAAGACAGATGCCTTGCAAGTTGGCGCTGCAAAAGAGCAGGTCGGGTTGTTTATTAATTCCCCTCTCTCCTGTTCCGATCAGACCCGTTATAACGGCTGCGGTGAACGTCCATTCAAAGAGTCCCTGTCTGGCGGGGAAGGGGCTGGACTGTACCAAGGCTTTTGCTTTCAGCCACATGCTGGGAGCTTTCTCTTAAATCACCACACCCGGGCAGCCCGGATCAGCTCTCTGCCTCCCGGAGTTACCCGCTCCGAGCCACCAGAACAGTTTTGTTTTGCTAATGGACCCTTGTGAGAAGATGTCCCGTATCCATTATGCGTGGCCTTTCTCACACCTTGAGTCCCATGGAAGGAAGAGAGAGGTCAGCTGTAAGTTGCCAGGTCCAGCTGCCTCCCAGCTGGCAGAGCTCTTCTCCAGGTCCCCTGGGTACTGCCTGGGTCAGGAGCCAGGGTCTGCTGTGCTTGGCACTGTACGTTTGTAACGCACTCAAGGTCTAGGTCATGAAAATGCACTCCTCCAGGCACAGATCCTGAGGATGCTGCTAATGGAGGCCCAAAGGTTTAGTCGACTTGAGCATGTTGGTTTGCACAGGACAAACAGCACGCGTTGGAAGGGACCCAGTATCTGAAGCCACCCTGCACCCTCTCTGGCTCAGCTGGATCAGCCTCTGCTCACAGGCGCCATGTGCAGGAACGAGTCAGAGTGATGGAAATCCCCCCAGGTCTCTTGGCAGATCTTCCCAATGGCAGATTCTCATGAGTTTCAGTCTTGACAGGGTCCAAGTGTCATTAAAAAGAGCCACAGGCAGCTGTGCATGGGCCGACAGGCGAGGGGGTCACCCTGGCAGCTGCTGCTGGCGGATGCGCATCCTCCTCTGCTTCGAGGGCTCCTTGCCTGCAAGCTTCCTAGGGCTGCAGGTCTGTGCTGACGGGGAACCCCTGCCCGGCCTCCGCCCAGCTCTGTGGGCAGCTGAGCGGGACGGCGCCTCAATCCCTGGGTCTGCAGCAGCCCCTGGGAGGGCAGGTGTGGCTCCTGTCCGCTGGCCAGGCTGTAGGTGGGGAGGGCGGCCAAGGCCACCCCAGGAAGCCATGCGCTGTGAGGACCAGGCTGCAGCGGGCCGGGCACGCAGGGCGGGGCAGGGCAGGCGCTGTCCCTGTCTGAGCTCCGCCTGGGAAAGACGCGGATGGAACAACGGGGCCTTCGCCCACCGAGCCCACCGCCGGCCCCTGCTCAGCTGGTGACACGTGCCCGTACGCATGTGTGTGTATGCATCTGTATGCGCATGCGTGTGTGCATGCATCTGTGTGTGTAGGTGTGCACATAAGCATGGCTGGGAGTGCATGTGTGTTTAACACTTCAGACCCATGTGTCACATCTGTCACTATGTAATTGTGCACACAAGCATGTGTGTATGTGCATGAGCGTGCATGCATGTGCACGTGTGTTGGACAGTTCAGGCCCATGTGCCCCACTTGTCCCTATGCAGCTGTGCACTTGTTCCTATGCACATGCCTGTGTGTGAGTGTGCACATGGATAGGTGTGTCTGTACATGGGTGGGTGTGCATGTGAGCGTGTGTGTGGCTGGGTGTGCACGTGTGTGTATGTGTGTGTGGGCGTGTGCCGGGAGCGGGCCGGGCGCGGTGCCGCAGCGGCCCCTGGCGGCGCAGCTGCCCCGG
>NW_017728910.1:28006550-28020834 GCF_001723895.1 Crocodylus porosus | reverse complement strand
CCCCGCCCACAACCCAGGATGGCGTCACATCCCACGATTACGTCACGCCGCCCCCCAGACCCCTGAGGCCCCACCATGGCCCCCGGTACCTCCTCCCCTGAGGAACCCCCTCCCCCACAGCCCCCTCAGGGTCCAAGGGCTGGGGGGGGTGCTGTGGGTCGGGGGGGTCCCGGTGCTGACTGTGCTGCCTCTCCCCACAGCTGCACACAAGCGAGGTGCACGAGGATGGCGCTGCCTGGGCGCGCTTGTCCCTGGCCCCGCAGTCTGTGACGGAGCTGAGCTCGCTGGAAGAGTTCCTGGCCACGGCTGAGCTGGCAGGCACCGAGTTTGCGGCCGGTGAGTCGTGGCGGGGGTGCGTTGCAGCTGGAGCCTTTCCGGGTGTTTCCAGTGGGCACCCAGGCCCAGGTGGGCTCACAGACATGCCCAGGCAGCCGGTAACCTTGGCCAGGCAAACAGTGGGTGTTTAACATGGCCCAACATGCGATCGCATGCCCTGCACCAGGGCATGTAGGTCTCACGTTCCTGCTGCAGAGGCTGTGAGACACGCGAGGGTCCTGGTCACAGCCAGCTCTGGCGAGGGGCGGTGTGGAGAAGGTAAACAGGGTCCAGGGGGCGTGAGCATGGCAGGAGGAAGGGGGAGCAGGCAGCTGGCCCTTCCTCTGTCGCGCAGCATCCGTGACATGCCGAGTCTAGCCCTAAGTTTTTGGTGAGGAGAAGCTATGGATGTTGCTGCAGGGCTGGAGGAAATGCTTTGCAGAGGGAGACTCTAAAGCTCAGCCCGCCTTGTGTAGCAAAGACTGGCAGAGCCTCTAATGCTGTGGGGGACGTTGTCAATACCAACGGCTGTTTAATCTGCCAGAGAAACAGTAACAAGAGCCGTGGGCTGGATGCTGAGCCCGGGCACATGATATGTGCAAGCAGGTGGATGACCAACTCTTGAGGAAAAGCTGCTGGGGGAAATGGTGCATTCCCAGTTGCCTGAGGCCTTGAAATCAGTTCTCAGGACTGTAGTAAAGTGTGCTTTAGGCCAGGGAGTGGTAGCTGATGGCTCATGGGCCAGAACCAGCCTGTGGAGCTGGGGCTTTGCTCACAGCACAGCTGGGCAGCAGGGAGATGCAGCAGGGGGTGGCTGGTCCTAGCACCTTCCCACCCGGGCCCTGAGCTGGGCTGTTCCGGCTGCCTGCTGCCTTAGTCTGATGCAAACAGTTGGCTCAAAACAGTAGTAATTGGATGGACTTCTCTGGCGTGTCAGGTGGGAGGTCAGACTAGACTCTCTATTATTTTGTTTGGGTCTTCAGATCTACAAATTTCCCAGCCTTACATGGAGCCAAAATGCAGGGTTTCACTTTGCATCTTTCATTACCCTGGGGCAAGGCAGCGTGTGAACCTGCTGATCTCCCTTTGAATCAAAGGGTTGTCTTTGGATTCAGCATCGGTTGATTGGCTGAAGTCTGAAAGCAACATCCCCCTCCTTTCCCCTACCCCCACAGACTTGGATGCAAAGAATGACAAGAGATTTTGTATTTAAATCTATTTCATGGTGTGCTTGGAAACGAGTCCTTTTGCATCGTGGCTCGTGGTTCATTTTCCTGGTAGACCCTGTGCACGTTGCACGAATAACCATCACACTTGAAAGTCTGAGTTGCGTTCTCAACAGCAGACTCAGGGGTTGAATGGAGACAAGTTCTTTGCTTTAGAAGCTAACAGCATGTTAGCAGAGGTGTGCGTGCATGTGAAAACCTTACATAACCTACTCAGTTACTGGAGGACTCCAGTCTCTGAGCACTAGGTGTCCTTTTTCCAAACACTGACTAAAGCAAAACAAGCAAAGCCTTTATACTGAAAATCTGCTAGAAGGAATCAAGCTGGGTTTATTTCAATAAGAGGTAGTTGGCTGTGGCAGCCTGAAGGCAGGCACAAAGCAGGGTCAATTTGTACCTTATCAGCCCAGCTACATTAGAGATGTATAGCAGGTGCTTTCAGAAGGAGGGGCTGACTCTATCAGATGCAATGAAGGGACTGATGGGAGCAGAGTGGCTAAATAGAAACCAGTGATTAAAATACAGAGGGTAGAGAAGGAGAGAGGGAGGAGAAGGGGGCACTACTGAGAGAGGCAAGGGGTGTAGGAAAAGAAAAGGTATTTAACTCAACGAGAGAGACACTGCAGTAGCTGTTGATTGAAGTATCCTGTTACGTTTATACGACACAACTGCAGCTTGTCTATCATGGCTTCCAGGTAGCAACAGCTGTATTTCAATGCAGTGAGAATGAATGTCTTTTTTTCTTTCCAGATCAGTTCTCTGCAGACTGAACACAATCATAGCATGCTTGTGTAAACATCCTCCTGTTGAAGGATTCCAGATTGTGACATCTGCACATTCTGATCAGGGATGTGACTGGCTGTTCTTCCTTTTCTAAACAGAGAAACTGAATGTCACTTTTGTTTCTGCTGAGGCTCGGACTGGCCTTTTGACTGCAGAAGAGACCAAAACTATCAAGAAGCTCCATGAGGAAAACCAGCAGTTTCTGAACATACCAAGGAGGTAAGTTACTCATCAGTATGATAATTTGTAGTAGGTAGGGTCAGAAGGTACCTGAGCAGATCATCAAGTTCAATCCAGGCGGATGAGAACAGGATGGGATTCAACACTGACAAGTACAAGGTGCTGCACCTGGGGAGGAAGAACCGGCACCATACCTACAGGCTGGGGAACTCCCTTCTTGTCAGTGCAGAGGCAGAAAAGGATCTTGGAGTCATCATTGACTCCAAGATGAACATGGGTTGGCAGTGAGGAAGGCCAACCATACCTCGTCATGCATCCATAGGTCCAGTTCTGGGCGCTGCACTTCAAGAGGGATGTGGACAACATGGAGAGGGTCCAGAGGAGGCCACCCGCATGATCGGGGCAGCAGGGCAGGCCTTATGAGGAGAGGCTACGGGACCTGAACCTGTTCAGCCTCCAGAAGAGAAAGCTGAGGGGGGATCTAGTGGCCTGTACAAACTAGTCGGGGGTGGGGATCAGCAGGCACTGGGGGAGTCCCTGTTCCCCCAAGCACTGCCAGGAGTGACCAGGAATAATGGTCACAAGCTGGTAGAGGGTAGATTTAGGCTAGAAATCAGGAGGCACTGCTTCATGGTCAGGGCGGCTAGGGTCTGGAGCCAACTTCCAAGAGAAGTGGTGCTGGCCCCGACCCTGGGGGTCTTTAAGAGGAGGCTAGATGAACACCTTGCTGGGGTTGTTTGACCCCAGTACTCTTTCCTGCCATGGCAGGGGGTTGGACTAGATGATCTACTCAGGTCCCTTCCGACCCTAGCAACTATGAAACTACTGAACATTAAGCTAACAATTAGGTTCTTGACATTGTGTGTAGTGCTCTGGTTTTGATCTATACTGCGGTATTCTTGTCTTCAAATATATGTGCTACGAGTGGAATTACAGATCAGCCTGGCTGTTTGGTCTCTGCAAGGGCTCTCGCTTCTAAAGCCTGCAGCTTTTTACTGTGTAAGCTTTTCAGTAGGTTTGTTCCAAGTAAGTCAGTATGTTTACTCCCATGAAAGAATAACTCGTATAAAACTTGAAAGATGTTAACTGCTACCTCCATGTTATAATCCGTGGTAATCACAGATAAAGAAATGCACTGTATATGCCTGGAGGTGAAGGAAAACCTGAAAGGAAGAAACTAATACTTTTGATATAAATTAACTCCACACATAACACAAACAGGGCTGTTAAAATGTGAAATGATTTATTTTTTCTACTGTTGTTTGCTTAAGACTGAGACGCTTATGCTCCCCTGGAATGCTGCAGAGCTGAGCTTCCCAAGGAGAGAATCTTTGCTGCGTTTTCAGTCTTCCTTGCATTTAGAATTAATAATTGGATTCAGCATCTAAACCTGTTGTAGACATGAAAATTGTAAGATAATTGGAGTTTAACATGGAGAGCTGCAGGTACTTGCAGAAGCCAGTCTGCTAGAAGAGAATGTTTTTATTTAAAAGATCTAGAGTCAAACTAACAACCCCCCCCCCCCAAAAAAAAAACAAAAACAAAACCCAAAAACACAGAACAAAACAACAACCATGTTTTTATTATGGACATGGTACTCGTATTGGCTTTTCCATATGCTGCCTGCCTTGATGCTGTATTGACTCATGCATCTCTTCTCCCTGATTTTTGGTCCTGCTTCTTCCTGCCACACATTGTTGAAGTTCAGTGAAAAATGGAGAAGCTGAGCTGTTGGCCACTGTCCCTGGTGATAAAATACTGTTGGCAAGTGCTGTGTAAAAGAGCAGAAACAGTTCAGTTTGCACAAAGGCAATACCAGGTGACCCATTAGAAACCTACTGTATCTCCCTTTTCCTGTCCCGCATACCTGCTGACTCTGTACCTGCTGGCTTCTAAACAGCTGTCACTCTGATTGCTTCTTCCCTCAAAATGAGCTTTTGCTTTCATTTCTTTCCTTCCCTGTCAGCATCTGGTGCACTGGCCATTGTCTATAGATGTTGGCAGTGCCCATCGCACAGGGTGTATGCATCTCCTAAACCACCACAGGTGGCATGGACAATCGCTGTGTGGCTTGTGGCAGATGTGGGAGGGACAAGCAGCACAGGGGCAAATAGGGCAGAAAGCAGAGCAGCAGAAAGGGCAGGGAGCATGAGGGAGGGGGAGCATAAAGCAGAGCAGTAGCTAAGGGAAGAGAATCAGAGTGGCACATGCTGCCCAGAATACGGTCAAGGGAACAGCCCTCTTTCATGTGAAGGGTAACTGTCTTTCTGTTGACTGTGGTCACCCCTCTTTTTGCAGTGACCTTTAGAAAGTAGAGAATCGCCTGGTATCACAAGGCTGCTGGGACAGGATTGCATACGTACAACCTGCCTTGGGTTGAGTGCAGTTGGACTGTCTGGGGCACGAATTCCCGTGGAGCTCGTATTGGACAGCTGCAGTTGGGGAAACGCTCTAATGCACTTCCATGTTTCTTTTAATTCACAATCGCTCCAGACCGTACTGGGACAGCAGAACCAGCGCTGAGAAGCTGAGGCAAGCAGAGAGGGACAGCTTTCTGGAGTGGAGGCGGCAGCTTGTCCAGTGAGTTGCGCTTGTGTTTAGTGTTGTGGAATTTGGGGAGCGAGGGGTGAACTCCATCTCTATAGGAAGCCTCTGACCAGTAGCACTGCTTGAGCTGGTCCTTATGATATTGACAGTTCAGGCCCATGTGTCACTTGTCCCTATGTAATTCACCCTCTTTTTCCAAAGTGTGAACCATAATATGCTTGCAGCTGGGGCCTTGGGTTCTGCCAGACCTCTTCAGGTGAGGTGCGGTGAACGGTTGCCTCCACAGAGCACCAGTGCTTACCTGGCTTCTGAAGTAAGGTGCTGCTTGGAGAAATAATAGAGCTCTCCCTTCCCCCTCCCTCCTCCTTCTCCTGTGAGCAACTGTGCTGGCTGTGGCTGTAAGGGCATATCTAGGCTGCCTGCTGTGGTGCTGTGTAGAGGTGCCCAAGCAGCCTCTTCAGTGACCTTGCTTGGCTCTGGGAGTTGCCTCACAGAAGGGGGATGGATCTCCTTTAGAGCCAGCGTGCCCATCTCTGCTGCAACATGCAGGATAGACGTGCCCTTGACTGCTGACTAGCAGCTAGCATGTTGGCCTTGCAGGTCATTTCTGCTGTTCTGATGCTGTCACTGATGGTTGCCAGTCTGTTTGCTGAACTTCCCCACCCTCTGATCACTTGAAGCTGTAGTGAGAGAGGAGCAGGGGTGGAAAATTCTGGACATGCCCTGGTCACCCTCCCTATCAGCACGCACTCTCTGCCACACCATGAGATGAGATATGGGGTTGGGTGGATCTATAGTCTGGTGCAGTAAATGACAGCTCTTCACCCACCTGACTTCTCCCCCCTTCAGTCTCGACCCCTTCCTGCTGTGCTGAGTTGCTGTCTTCAGGAACTCTGCTTGAGGTCCTGCCAAGAGGGTCCCTGGTGCTGAGTGGGGGGGTTGTCAGCTCTTCCGGGTGGCGAGCTGAGTAGAATTCCGGAGAGGCTGGCGCAGCACATACTGTCTGACATGAACTATGCGTGTTGAATCCCCCTTTTTTTCTGCTCTAGGCTGGAGGAAGACAAGAAACTAATTCTGACCCCATTTGAACGAAATTTAGACTTCTGGCGCCAGCTCTGGAGAGTCATTGAAAGGAGGTAAGGTTTTTAGTGTCTTTTTGGTGGAGGGGAGGGAGTGATTTGCTTTTAAAAAAGGAGAACATGGCTTCTTCTGTTGAGCCGTTCTTAGTTGTATATAATTTTTTTTCTTCCATTCCCTCTATTGTAATGGTTCTTGAAGAAGTTAGTCCAGTACTGATGCAGTTCCTGAACTGTGGGTTCAATTTCAGATTTTACATGTGATTTTTCTCAGTTAAGCACCTTCAGGTTTCAAATATTAACCTGTCTTGAGAGGGCTTTGTTACTATGCTGCCCGTGAACACAGGGTGAACTCAGACATGTAATTGAAGATGCTCTATCTTGGGCCATATCTGTAGCCATCACACATTTCCCATATGCTGACACCCCGCAAATTGAGATTTTTGATGTATTCCTCCAGCCAGCCCTGCAGTCTGAAGCCAGTTGGACTCCTATTCCCAAGTCACAGGAGCTTTTGAACACCTACCCTCAAATGCCCGAATGTGGCTTACTCTCCTAAAGCTGTGGTCCTATGGTTAATATTGTGGTCTTAATATAACGACGGAAGTTACTGCAAACACAATTAGACTCTTGGTATCTTTATCTTGTGAACACTGAAGCAGCTTTATTCAGAAGCAACAGAACTGAATACTTCGAAGCCCAAGTTTTTATTCAGAGTACAGTTCTGACCCCTGGGGTTCCAGACACTAATGTGGGTGCATAATTCTACTCATGCTTCTTCCCACTAATGTTGTGCTGCTGCTGCACCCTCAGTCCTTTCTCTAGACCCCTGGGGAGGTCAGGCTGTTGGTTTTAAACCTTCCACGTTTTAAATCTTCCCTCCCCACGTGCACCTGTCCATTCTCTGGCCCCAGGACAGTGGGAAGATGCAGTATAAGAATAGCAGAGCATGGGAAAGCCAAGGTGAAGTGACAGATGGACTCCTGCTGTCCTGAATAGGGTTACGACTATGTGTTCCCTACCTGACTCCAGGAATAACTGGTGTTTCTGTGGTTGAGCTGTAACAGAATAGCCAAGCCATCTGCCCCCTCACTGAGACTGAGACTGAGGCCTTTAATTTCATTAGCAGCTAACTTGGAGATCACATTTCTGCTGATTTTTCAAGAGAACTCCCATGAAGGGCCCCTTTGCATTGTCTCACTGACATGGGAATGTGGGTAGGTGAGCTCCTATGTGGTCAGAAGCATGTTGACGTGTGCCTGCCCTCCAGTGCAGTATGCAGGTCCTCCTTTGTTTAGGCTGTGTAGTGCCACCCCAATCTGCACATACTTCGGAAGCTTACGTTGGGGTCTGATACCAGAAAGGAGATTTGGGGGGGTAGTCTGTGGCCCTGCCAGCTCAGGTTTGCTCCCTCCTAGGTGTTTGCTTGTATTTGGCTCATTGTACTTCCAGAAGTCGCAGACAGCTGGTCTTCTCTCATTTCCCCCTCCTTACACAACGTCAGTGGTACCTTGATTCCAGGAGCTTTCTCTGCTTACTTGGTTTCTAGTTTCCTTAATTTTTATCCTATTCCCGTGAGTCACAGAATACTAGAAAATGAGTGTTGAAGGAGATCTCAGGAGGTCGCATCTAGTCCAGCCCTCTGCACAAGCCAGGACCAGCCCCAACTACATCATCCCAGCTGAGGTTTTGTCTAGCTGGGTCTTAAACACCTCAAGGATGGAAGATTCCACCGGCTCTCTGGGTGACCTGTTCCAGTGCTTCACCACCTTCCTAGTGAGAGAGTTTTTCCTAATATCTAACCTAAACTTCCCTTGCTGCGATTTGAGACCATTGCTCCTTGTTCTGTCATATGCCACCACTAAGACCAGTTTAGCTCCATCCTTTTCGAAACCACCCTTCAGGGATTTGAAGGCTGCTATTAAATCCCCTCTGTCTTCTCTTCTCCAGACTAAGTAAGCCCAGTTCACAGAATCATAGAAAGTTGGGTTGGAAGGAACCTCAGGAGATCACATCTAGTCCAACCCCCTGCTCAAAGCAGGACCAGCCCCCACTACATCATCCCAGCCAAAACTTTGTCCAGCCAGGTTTTGAAAACCCCCGAGGATGGAGCTTCTATCTCCTCTCTGGGGAGCCTGTTCCAGAGTTTTACTACCCTTCTAGTGAGAAAATTTATTCCTAATATCTAACCTAAACCTCCCTGGCTGCGACTTGAGACTGGTGCTCCTTGTTCTGTCATCTGCCCCCACACTGAGAACAGTTCAGCTCCATCTTCTTTCAAACCTCCCTTCAGGTAGTTGAAGACTGCTATTAAGTCTCCTCTTCTCTAGACGAAATAATCCCAGTTCCCTCAGCCTCTCCTCACCAGTCATTTGCCACAGCTCCCCAACTGTTTTCATTGCCTTCCCCTGTACACTCTCCAACTTGTCCACATCCTTTCTGTAGTGGGGAACCCAAAACTGGACTGGGACACAGGACTCCAGATGTGGCCTCCCCAGTGCTGAATAAAGGAAGAATCACTGCCCTCAATCTGCTGGCAACGCTCCTGCCAATGCAGCCCGGGATGCCATTGGCCTTGGCAACAAGGGCACACTGCTGGCTCCTGTTCAGCTTATTGTCCACTGTAACCCCCAAGTCCTTTTCTGCAGAGCTGCTGCTTGGCCAGTCCTTCTCCAGCTGCACCAGTGCATGGGATTGTTCCATCTTAAGTGCAGGACTTTGCACTTGTCCTTGTTGAACCTCATGAGATTCCTTTTGGCCCAATCCTCCAATTTGTCCAGGTCTCTCTGAACCATAACCCTACCTTCCAGCCTATCTACTGCTCCCCTCAGCTTGGTGTCATCTGCAAACTTGCTGAGGGTGCATGCATCCCATCTTCCCGGTCGTTGTTAATGATATTGAACAAAACTGGAACTGGCCTCTGGAGCACTCCGCTTAATACCAGC
This sequence comes from Crocodylus porosus, assembly GCF_001723895.1. Classification (NCBI taxonomy): domain Eukaryota; kingdom Metazoa; phylum Chordata; order Crocodylia; family Crocodylidae; genus Crocodylus; species Crocodylus porosus. The sequence goes on along the minus strand of NW_017728910.1, from coordinate 28,011,762 downwards.
TGCCGGCTAGATATTGAGCCATTGATTGTGCCCTTTGAGCCTGATATTGCAGACAGTTTTCTATCTAGCTTGGATTTTCGTAACTTGCTAGTGAGAGTGTTGTGGAAAACGGTATCAAAAGCAGATGTAAATGTTTTCTCTATACTGTGCCTCCCATTGGATGCTGCTACTAACAAGTGCAGTTGTAATGAAATCTCACACCATGCAGACACATCTCCAGCTTTCTGCAACTATTTCTAGTCCATGAAGTTCCTCGCCAGGCACAGAGTTGACTTTGAGGTTAACAGTGTGGAGGAATCTTTTTCCACCTCTTAAAGGTGATGTATCAGCTATTAGAATTTCACACACGAGTTTCAGGAGAAGGAAAACTGATGGTTGGTCACTAGTGGTATTTTTAGCCTAAATGCATTGCTTTATTGAGAAATGAGAGTTGTTTCAGGTAAACTGAGTTTTCTCTCCTGTTGCACTTGCAGGTCATCATGCCTGCAAGGCAAACAGATTTGTGCTACAACCCCCTATAATGTACCTAGAATTAGGAGGGTACCAGGGAAGAGTAGCAGTGATGAGAGCTGCAGATGAAATCCTGTACGGTTGCTGTGAAAATGGGCTCTGTACATCTATCTTGACTACCACCTTATGTTACTTTCTTAATGCAAATTGAATCAAGTGCCATCCCAGGGTGTGAGGTGTGCTAGAAACAGTCTGGACTTTCTCCTTCCTGGATGGATGGGTGGCACAAGCAGAGCACAACATGCTTCTGTTTCTTGCAAATTCATGAAAGTGACTTTCTGACGAAGCACCACAGGTGCCTATACACGTGTAGTGAGGCTGCTCCAACGTGCTGTAATTGCAGTGTGTCAGAGCAGATTTGATTTAATTAAGTCAGCTGGAGCACGGTAATTATCATACTCCAGCAGACTTCAGCATCACATGCATCAACATCCCCGCACTGAAAAATGTCAGTGGGGGCACCTTAACTAAAGCTCATTCAATGAACTTCAGTTAAAGCACCCCTGCTGCCATTTTTCATTGTGGGGAAGCTGATGCACATAACGCTCCAGGCGCCTTAATTAGAGCAGCTCTCGGAGCCTCTCTAATTAGTCTGTCCCCCTGCCCTGTGAGCGTGTCTAAGTGTCCTAAGTGCCTGGACACCAAACACTGGGGGTTGGCTGCTGAGCATCTCTGAAAGGTGGTTTCATCAGTGCAATGGTATGTGCTGATGCAGCACCCCCTTTTCAGGAGCTCAGGGCATTGCTGGGGAAGGAGACACCAGTGCGTGTTGTTGGCTGGGATGCGTCAGAACAGCAGCAGCCCTGTGAAGGGAGCAGGGATCTCCTGGGGTACATGAGCGCTGAGTGCTGGGATGCTTTGTCCATGTGGTGAGGCTGCTTAGTGGAATGGACCAATATGATTGACAGGTGAAAATGCTGATTCTTGTTTAGTGCTTTTTCATGAACTGTGGTTGCTCTTCTGGTAATACAGCACATGAGGCTTACTGGGCTCCCTCTTGTTTTGCAGTGATATCGTTGTTCAGATAGTAGATGCCAGGAATCCTCTCCTGTTTAGGTGTCAAGATCTGGTAAGTTAAGTGAAGCAAACCACTGGGTCTCAGATTGTGCATTCAGCTCTGTTGATGCATTGCCCAAAGCAGTCTTCTCTTACATCTAACACATTGTGGCCTGTGTCTTCTGTGCCTTGGATTCATGTCAGCATAGATTATGTCTTCTTGCGAATGTTCTCCTGGCCTCAGCAACTTTTTTTCCACAACCTCCACCCCCCAAGCTTCTCTGATAGCTCAAGCAGAAAGCAATGCATTTGGGGCCAGCCCTGCAGATATTGTCTGCTTCTCTTTCCCTGTTGCTAAGGAAACTTGCTGTGTAACAAGATGCTGACTTCTTTAGTTCCTGCTGCCGCTCTTTATTATCCACTTGAAGTCCTTGCTCTCTGTGGCTCTGCTTGTTTCAAGAGTTGCGTGAAACCAAGCCAAGGGGTTGCTGTTGTAAAAATGTGAAGCAAATATTGGGAACTGCAAAACCAACAGCCATTTAACAGCCACAGCCTCTAAAATGACGTGTGGTAATGAGACAGCAAAATAAATATGAAAATGGAGGATCAGGTGTGGCCACCATTATTTCACAGCCCTGAATACTTCTTTGCTACAGCTGTATAGGCAGTGATGGGCTTGCACACTAAAATACCAATTGTCTGGCTGTCTGTGCTGTAGTTGCAGTTATACATGCACTTTGCATGTGCCAGGCCCCACTAGGTTACTGGTTAGCCTGGCACTACGGATGCTGAAGCTGTGCAGAGCGTACTTGCCTTAGTGTATGTGGCGTGGTGGGTGCGCAGGGTCCCAAATCGGATCCTCTGCAGCCTGTGTGTTCTCTCCAGGAACGTTATGTGAAGGAAGTGGAAAGTGACAAAGAGAACATCATCCTGATAAACAAAGCGGACTTGCTGAACGAGGAGCAGCGGGCAGCATGGGCGCAGTTCTTTGAGAGCGAAGGCGTTAAAGTCGTGTTTTGGTCAGCCTTGGGAGAACGGGTGCGGCTGAGCACTGCGGCTAAGGTAGAGGAGGTGACTTCTTTGTGCTGAGCACGCTCTGGGGAGTAGCAATGACTGAGGTCTCCATGTGGCTGCTCTGCTTGCAGTGCAACTGAGTGCTCAAGAAAGCAGGACGTTTCTGCTGCCTGGAGAGGGTGTTGCTTGTGTTCATTCTTGCTGCGTAGTTACAAAACACCGCTGCAGCAGTAGATAGAGACATGTCCACAAAAACCTTCGTAAAATGAAGTGGTGTGTCCTTCAGTTATTTTATCACACCATTTGCTGCTCCTTTTTCATGGCAAGTGAAAAGATAAGTACTGTCGAGCCAAGATGTGAGCTAGCTCTGAGGGGTTCAATGAATAGTAATAGAAACAACTGGTTGGCTGGCATAATGTGATGGAATTGCCTTCTAGGCTGGGTGCTAGGAGGTACATGCATGTCCAAACAAAGCATTTCCCTTCTTCAGGGAAGGAATGGTGTATAAGAGCAATCCTGAAGTAGTTGGCAAAATGTCTTCTCACACATTGAAACGATCTGCTCCCACTTCAGTTATCCTATCTGAATAATGCTGCATGTGGGTTTAACTGGCCCTGTCCATTTTAATAATGGTAGTTGGCTATGTAATACTCTGTGTATTCTGCCTGGCAGTGATGGGGGGTGAGGATGGGGCGTGTCTGAATGGGTTTGTACAGCACAACACGCATTGCCTGCCAGGCTTCTTGTCTGCCCAGCTGTTTCAGGGATGACACTCTCACTTTTTATGCAGGGCCTAGAAGTTGAGGGAGCAGCAGAAGGGTCCAGTGACTCTGAAGACAGAAGCTCCAGTGAGGAGCAGGAGGAGGATGGAGCTGTGCAGAATGACACAGATAACCTGCACCCAGAGTATTCTCTGTGTCTGGGAGACAGAGTGCTGGGCAGCGAGGTTGACGATGATGACAGTGAAGTGTATGAGGACTGTGAGGAGGAGGAGGAGGATGCCTGGCAAACCTGTTCTGAAGATGAGGGTGGGGAGGAAGTAAATTCCTCTGCCCCAGGCTGGACAGGAGGTGGGAGTGAGAGGCATGGCCCTCGGTTGGTGCCGAGCAGGCCCTTCAGCAACTTCAGCCACCTGGTTCAGAGAGAAGAGCTGCTGGAAGTGTTCAGATCGCTGCACACCGGCAGGAAGGCGAAGGAGGGAGAGGTCACCATCGGGCTGGTAGGTTGGAAGCGGAGCCTCAGATGGACCAGCTTGAGGTCAGTCTAGCACTGGGGCCTTCCAGGTTAAAACAGGCCCCCAGGCAGCATGCCTGGAGCACATACCACCAATGATGTTGTGCACAGTGGCCTTCAGGCTTTCTCTGGAGTGTGGTGTTGAGTGCCTGCTGTGATAGCTAGTGCTGCGATAAAAGCCTCAGCATCAGAGGTCTCTGAAGAGTGTGGCAGGGTCCTACTGATGTGTCCGTGTTTTCAGTCCACTTTCTGTCTTCTAGGTGGGTTATCCCAATGTCGGCAAGAGCTCGACAATCAACACAATCCTGGGAAACAAGAAGGTGTCGGTGTCTGCTACGCCTGGGCACACAAAGCACTTTCAGGTATGCGGTGGAGGCACATGGCATCGGGGCCCCTGAAGAAGGCTGCAGTGTTAGGTGGCTTGCCTCTGGGGGTGCCTAAGCACTCTTGGCTCACAGGTCTGAAGACTCTGTATAGCTTCTTTCTTGTGTCTTGTGGGGGCAGTGTTGATCTCTGCTAGCATCGCTTAGGAAAGACTGATCATATGCTCCCCCATTCAGTGTGTGACTTGAGCTGCTGTTCCAATGACAGTGTTGTGCACACCCCATTCTGTCTCTCTGAATACTTGGCTCAAAGTGAGCCTCAGTCATAGCTGACCTTTGCCTGGACCCCTGGAGGTCAGGGCTGTCATCCCTCATTGTCCGGAGTGGCTGTTAAAAACTCTGAGGTTACTGCAGCTTTGGTTTCCTTGCCTGTTATCTCTGCACTAGGCAGGCTAGAGGCTCTGGCTGGTGATCACTGTCACATTGCAGAACCTTTCTCACGCTCCATCTGGAGTGTGTATATATGTGTGCGCACATGCATTCTGTGCATTTCCCCACACCCTCCTGCTCTTCTGTGTACAAAAGCGAGACTTGGTGAGCCCTGCTTTTTTTCTGCTGCACAGACCCTGTACGTGGAGCCTGGCCTGTGCCTCTGTGATTGCCCTGGTCTGGTGATGCCATCCTTCGTCTCAACAAAGGCAGAGATGATCTGCTCTGGAATTCTGCCCATAGACCAGATGAGGGACCATGTCCCACCCATCTCTCTAATATCCTTTGCTTGGGGTTTGGTACAGATCTGCAAGTGTTAGATGCATACCAAGACTTGGGTGTGGAAAAGGCTATGTGGCGGCAGGGCTGTCGGTGTTTTTTGAGATCCGTGGTGTTATAAAGGAAGGAAATAAACCCAGTATGTTACCATCTTATCCCACTTTGTGGGGGTTGCAGGTAGTTCATAGAATCATAGAAGTAGGGTCGGAAGGGACCTTGTAGATCTTCAAGCCCGACCCCCTGCCTGGGCATGAGAAAAAGACTGGACTCAAATGAGTCCAGCCAGGTAGTCATCAAGCCTCTTCTTAAAGATCCCCAGGGTAGGAGCCAGCACCACTTCCCTAGGAAGTTGGTTCCAGCTCCTAGCC
>NW_017728910.1:27996691-28006450 GCF_001723895.1 Crocodylus porosus | reverse complement strand
CAACCACCAGATTGCCCAGCGTACCTTGCAGGGGCCCCACATTACCCAGTGCCTTCTTCATCCTCCCTATGTATTTGAAAAAGGACTTTTTATTATCCTTGACCTTGGACACTAGTCCTAGCTCTGTCTGCCTTAGCTTTCCTGACAGCCCCGCTACAAGCCCGAGCAGAGGAGGTATACTCCTCTTTGGAGATAGCACCCCCCTTCCACTGGGTGTACGCCACCTTTTTGGCAATCAGGCATTCCCAGACACCCTTTGTGAGCCAGGGGGGTTTCTGGGCACTCTTGCCCCCCTTGCTTCTTGTTCGGATGGACTCCCCCTGGGCCCTGAGTATCGTTTCCTTAAGGAACGACCACTCGCCCTGGACACTAAGTTTCCCTGCCCTCAAGGACCCCAACGCCTCCCCCACTAGTCTCCTCAACTTGTTGAAGTTGGCCCTCCTAAAGTCTAGGGCTACCGGCTTGCTGCAGGCCCTTGACACCGTGCGCTGGATGGTGAACTCCAGCAAGCCATGATCGCTGTCGCCCAGGTGATCGAGAACCTGGAGGCCCCAGTTGTTTCCCAGGTTAGCCTCATTGTGGAGGTTTGTGCCTCTTTTCTGTTTCAATCTTCAAACCAAAGTCCCCAAGATGTTCTTTAAATGTTCTCTTATAGTGCAGTCTTGTCGCTGGGCTAATTAGCATGACCTCAGACTGTGCCGTTTGTACACGTGCAGTGGAAACCAACACATGGTTTCCTTGACTAGTCCACATTTGCCAGCATATCCCACGACACATTTTAGAAGCAACCTATGGAATCAATATCATACGACCCAGAGAAGATGAGGATCCTGATCGCCCGCCCACAGCTGAAGAGCTGCTAACTGCTTATGGATGTGAGTAATGGTGCACTGCTGTAGACTGAAATGTTCTCTCGCAGGAGTAAAGCTTGTGGGACTTGGTTCGGGTCTGAGTATTAACCTCTGCTCCACTGGCCTGTGCTGGGGAGAGGGTATGGGGCAAGTCTTCCAAGTTTAGTATCACAGCACGGCTTCCTCCCTGGATGGCGTGTTCAGGGAGCAGTGAAAAACCTGCTGTGGAAGCTCTCTGAATCGTAACCTCCTGCTCCATCTTTCAGACATGAGAGGCTTTATGACAGCTCATGGGCAGCCGGATCAGCCGAGGTCGGCCCGTTACATATTGAAGGATTACGTCAGTGTAAGTTCTCCCTGCACCGGTCACCTTTCCTGCTGGACGCCAAAGTAGCTTTTCCATTATAGGAGTAACGAGCTCCATAAACAAGGGGCTGCTTCTACTAATACTCTAGTCCAATGTATCTCAACCCTTCTAGACTTGAGGGTCCCTTGGGAAATGCTAGCTCTGAGCTGCCACTCATTTTTTTTTGACTACAGAAAATAATAGAGCAATTCTTCAAGAACTCAGGAAAACTGCAGCAGGACAGAGTTTTTTTGTAACACTGGATTCCTGTTGGCAGCCTCTGGGTTTATTTTGTGAATCGTGTTTGCACACCGAACAGTGCGCACATTGAGTGGCACCGCACAGCACCCTTGAAAGGATCTCAAGGCACCCCAGAGTGGTGCAGGACCCTGGTTGAGAATCACAGCTCTAGCACGTGTGATCAATTCAGGTATCAAGACTTTTTTTTCTTTTTAAAGAGAAGAAAAAGCAAGAGGACAGGGTCTTACTGCTGGATATTGTTGGGGGGAGTATGTGATGCCAGAAAGATGGAAGCTAGCTGCACAGTAGAGTTCATCTGTGAACTACACAACTCACGATAAGCAAAAGGAGTGTGCCTTTGATTTCAGTGGGGCAGGTGCTGACTTGATTCTGGGCATGGTCCTGTCCTGATGTTGATAATTCCACAAGCTGCTAGAGAACCTTTCAGCAGGAGGTTGCAGAGTGCTTTTGTGGGATCCCTACAAGGCTGTCACTGAGCATATTTACAGCTGGGTGAGCAACCACTTGAGTGCAACTTAGCTGGCCAAAATTGGAGCGAGTCTATGATGGAGCTCAGACAAGAACGCAGGAGTCCTTCTGGTTGCAGCTGATATCTGTGGTTATCCCTCTTATCTTGAGGGGTCTGTCCCTGTTGCTGTGGTTTCTTACCAGGAGAATAACAGCTATGCATTGTTCTTGCAGGGTAAGCTGCTGTACTGCCATCCCCCTCCTGGCACTGACCCAAAAGACTTCCAACACCAGCACAACAGATGTACACAGAGCAGAGCCATGCAGGGTAATGCAGAACTGAGACCAGAAAGGAATCGGAGGACAAAACAAATTGAAAATATCGTGGACAAAACATTTTTCCATCAGGTATTTTGGAATTAATTCCTTGGGGGCAAATTGCCTAGCACTGGCTGTCAGCATCTTTAAAGGTAACCAGAAACCATAGTTCAGGAAGGCATTAAATGCAGCTTCTGAAGTTACTGGAGCAGTTACTGGAGTTCTAAATTGGCAGATCTAGATAATTTTGCAACCAAGAGTTTTAAAAGAACTGGCCAGAGTGGTCAGGATTGAGGTTGATCTTAAATCTTGGAACCTCAGGAAAGTTTCAGAGTATTGGAAGAATAATTAATTCTGTGCCAGTGTTAGCAAAGGATAAATGGAGTGATCTGGTTAATTTTGTAGGCCTGTTAGTTTTATCCCAGCCAAAATAATTGATTGCTTTATACAGGATACAACTGATAGAGAATCACATGAAGGCAGCATAAATAAGGTGATGGATTTGTGGATATTCCATCTTGTGAGGCTAACTGTGTCTCTCTGATACAAAAGGCTGTGGCTATAACTAGAAAATGCTTGAATGACACTGATTTAGAAACTCAAGTGGTACAAAATTAACAGAGCCAGTCATGAATCTGTTTGAACATATGCTAACTGCTCAGTCTGTGTAATGGTGATATGGGGGATCCTCATCAAGCAGGCACATTTATTAGGGTCTGGCAAGGATTGGTTCTTGCCTTGACAATATTTACTGTTTTTATCAGTGACCTGGAAGATGCAGATAACCCAGATTGGGGGAGCGAAAAACAGATGAGGAGGGTGGGTGATGACAGTGAGCCAGGTGCAGGCATGCTGTATGTGTGTCAGTACAGCCCAGTGTGAAGTCATTTATGGGGAAACGCAGAACGAAGGCTGGAAGTGGGACCCTGGAAAGCTCTTGGAGGACCTGGTGCATGAGCAGTTGGGCATGCACTGTGTGAGACACTGGCCAAAGGGCAGATGTGGTAGTTGCACCTGGAAGGAAACAGAGCTATTGTGCAGATATAGGGAGTTGTGCTACCTCTGCGTGTGTCATTGCTGTGGTGCCCTGGTTTCCACAATGCAAGCAGGACACTCGTATGTTAGAGAGGGTTTGTAGAAGCGCCACAGGAATGGTTAAGGGACTTGGAGGTCTGCCTTAAATGTGCCCCTAGGAGTTCAGTCTGAGTTGATCAAGAAGGGTGTGAGCTGATTTCCCTGAATCGGGTACCTCCATTGGGAGCTGAAATTTGACAAGGAGATTCTTCAGTCTGGCGGAAGAAGGCACATGACACACTGGCTTGAAGCTGATGCTGGACAAACTTGGGCTCCAAATAAGATGCATTATTTCAGTAGAGGGCAAATAACTGCTGGCGCAACTTGCCCCAGCCTGTGGTGGCTGCTGCAACACTGGGAGAACTGAAATTGGGACTTGGCACATTTCAGAAAGGTCGGCTCTGGTTCACACAGGAATCAACCCAAGAAGTCCTGTGGCTTGTGTGGTTCGGGAGGTCAGGCTAGGGGATCTTCATGACCTTTGCAGCTGCTGAGCTGAGGGCTGGATTTACCTTTGCCTGACATTTAGAAATAATTACTGTAACAATGACAGTTTTGCAAATGTCTGTTCCCCAGGAGAATGTTCGTGCTCTGACGAAGGGCGTCCAGGCTGTGATGGGATACAAACCTGGCAGTGGTCCCATGTCCCAAACTGAATCTAGGTCCAAGAACGAGATGGGGAAACCCTGGAAAAAGCATGGGAACAGGAACAAAAAGGAGAAGGTTCGTAGGCTCACCAAGCACCTGGATGCCTAGCCACAGCGAGGCAGAGCGGACTCTCCGGGTGGAAACGACAGTGTCCCGTACATTATGTGCACAGACTGAAGCTGCAGGGATAAGCCAGCATTGGTGCTTTGTGCCAAAACACCAGCCGTGCTGTGGGCAGACCGGGGCAGGTGGGTGAGATCACATGCTGCTCTGAGCCCCTTCCTCCTGGGAAAGGGACCAGGCTCCCCAGGAGCAGGTTGGTTTGACCATTGCCAAGAAGTCGGCCCTTTTGCTGAGTGTGGATGAGGTAGTCTAGAAGACTTTGGACATGGACAAGGCCTCTTACAGCTGCTAGGATTTAAACAAACCCCTAGAAAACTATGATCTTGCATACTCAATTTTTACTGGATAAAGCTTGTTTATATTTGAGATGCCTCTGCCTCCTTTCTTTTTCTTTTTACTTGTGTAGCTTATTTTCTGGCAGTCACATCTTCCTGCCTTCCCTCTGCCTGCCACTGTTCTGGGGAATGTAAAGGTCCATTGAAAGCAGCCTTTGCTAACAGCTGGGTCATGACAAAGAGGCAGGAGAGTCTGGAAACTCACTGATTTCTGGCAAAGAAGGAAAGAACCTCACATGGGGTGACAGGAGCCAGGTGCTGCTTTCACTTCCCTGCTGGCGTGCTAGTATAAGAGTTACATTGCTGTACAAACTTCCTCTGACTTCTGAGCCCTGAGTCTCCTAGTCCTCATGTCTGGTCTCTTACGAAGCTGAATCTGATGTCCTGTAGGTGTCCCTGTCATACAGTCTCATCGAACCTCTGATCCCATGTACTCATCTAGATGCAAGATAGACTGTAGTGGAAATACCATATGTAAAACCAGAATTGAGCCCTCTGCTCACTCGGGGGAATATTCAGGCCTCAGGAGCTGAAATGAGGTACTGGTGGTGGGACAAGCTAGACCAGTGTGGGCAAGCTGGGAAGATGCCACCAGCCCTGGGCTTGTGTTGGGCAGAAGCGATCCATTCAGGATGGGTTTGTATGCTGCTCCATCCCAGGTCTGCCTGTCCTTCCAGTGGAGCCCTGATCCAGGGGCCGGGACAGCCAGGGGACTGGAAAGGCCGCGGCTTTGATCCGAGCAGGCTGAATGTGAGACGGCCAGCTTTGTGCTCGGGGGTAGTTAGGGGTTGTATGTTGGAGGTGGCTTTTATTTAGGTAGCTATAAGGAAAATAGCTTTTCCAGGTGGTAAAGCAGAGCAGCAGCCCCAGGCATCTCCAGCATTGTGTGGGCATTGCTTGCTGGCGCTTCACCCCCAGGCATCTCGGAATGCTTCACCAGTGCTAAAGCAGCAGTGAGACGCCCTCTAAGATGGGTATGTGCTGCAGGAAGTGGAGATGTGTGAAGTGATGCAGGAACAGCACCTGCCTCCTGGCCCCTGGCCCCTGCCCCATCCCCCACCAGAAATTGCCTTTGAATCTCTTGTTGGGCTACCTGGGAGCACAACCCCTTCTGCTTCCCACCTGGTCCCAGGGCTGGAAACAAGAAGAATCTACCCTCCTTGCCCCAGGGCTCAAAGGGGCCGATGGCTTTTTGTCGGCAGGTTTTGGGGAGGGGGGAAGGTGAGAGGAGAAAGGCAGTGTCCAGGTGACTGCCAGGTACTTTGTGTGCTGTGTAAGAGGCGCTTGTGCTCGCTGTGTTCTGCTTCAGGCCCTGCAGCAACATGCCAGAGGCAGTGTGAGCCCCTGCGCCTGCCCTGTGGGGAGCCCCTGCCTACCCCAGCCTCCCTGGCAAGTGGGGGACTATGCCTGCTGTCTGCTGAGAATTTGCAAAACTGCCCCTCACCTGTTCCCCGCCAGCACAGGACTGCCCTTCTCACCTTCCAGGTGTGCGTGGCTTGGGATTTCCTGCCAGGGATGAGAGCGTGTGAGTGTCCGCAGCAGTTGTTGCTTTTGGAGCACTCCTTGTGGTGCCCTAGCAGAGCTGGGGAGGGAGGGAGAAAGCAGCATGCGAGGGACTGGGGATGGGGTGCAGGCACTTGATGGGCTCAGTGAACAAGGACCAAATTGAAGGGAAGACTCTACTTTTGTCCCTCCTCTCCCCTCCTGTTGAGCACAGAAAGCTTCTGGCTCCTGGGGCTGGCAGCTCCCAAGTGCAACAGTGCAAGGGTTGCACCCCTGGTCATTGTGTGAATATAGGAGGGTGCTGGGCTGGCTTCCCATGAGCAGTACAGACCCCTTACCCATTCCCTCTCTTTCTGCAGTTTAAGCTGCCTTGAAAAGTTTAAAACCCCATTCTTGGCTTCTAAGTCTCTGCCTTTAAAACGGCACCGCTGCAGCTCGAGAGCTCACTGTGCTGCTCTCAGGAAAATGGGAGCATCTCCATGCTCCTAGCTGCCCCATTTGTTGGAGATGCTGTGATTGCAGTTAGTGCAGCAACCAGCACTTGGTGGTGCGCAGCCCCCACGAGGGGATGCTCAGGCCCTCGTCTGTGGCCCAGGCTCGGCTTCCAAAAAAGGACCATTGGGTTTGGGTCAAACTGATGCAGAACTAAGTATTCAAGGGGGTCTTCCCAAGCATCTGGGAAGAGAATTTGGAGCATGTCCCACCGCCTGCACTGGCGCTATCACTGCCCTGTGGCCTTGCTCCCTCCACTTGGCCCACGTCCCCCCCATCCTGCTGGTGTCCTTCCCTGCCCGCCTGCCCCCCTGAGCCTGGGGGACGGCAGGTCTCAACTCCAGGGGTCCCCTAAGCACTAGATTGTGTGGTTGCGGGCAAGTATGTTCTGTACCCTCTCCCCCCGTTCCCTGGCAGGGTTTTCCCTAATTATTAAGGGTGAGGTTTTATTATCTTCATTGTAGCCATGCTGTAACTGCATCTCGCCTCGTGGGGAGGTCGTACCCTTGTGGCCTTGTCCACCTCCCCGTCCCATCGCGCTCTGCCCCGGCAGCCAGCCCCTTGCCACCCGCGAGTAATGCAGACCCACGGCCCTTGCGAGCCCCTGGCCGGGCAGAGGGGCCAGCCTCGCTGTGCGCAGTCGAGAGCACGGCCGATCCCCTGTGCCACGGCCGGCTCCGCCAGCACCTCAGCAACGGGCCCCTGGGTGCGTGCAGGGAGGCGAGTGAGCACCCGCCCTTGTCTCGCCGGGAGGGGAGCCCTCAGACAGCGGCACGTCTGGTCTCTTCCCTGACAACTGACCTTCCAGCTGGGAGCCCGGACCCTGCGGACACCAGCCCGGGGTGCCCTGCCACTTGCAAACATCCAGAGGAGAGGGGCTGGCTCTCGAGCCCAGGAGCAGGGGCTTCCCCGGGGCTGTGTTGTCTGCATGCGGCCGAGGGCACAAACCGCTGGTGTGGACCGGCCGGGTGCATTGAGGCCTGCCAGGCTCTGCAAGGCTGGGGGCCCGTGCGCCTGGCTGAGGGGGTGGGCGGTGCAGTGCCCGTGGGTGGGGGGTCTCGAGGGGGCTGGTTCCTCCTGCGGTGGAGCACAAGGCTGCCACATCCCCCGGTGGAGAGAGGCCCTAAATCCCTGCCCACGCCGGGGAAGGCACTTTCCCACCTGTGCCCAGCAACAGCCTCGCAGGTCCCGGAGCTGCCTGGCTCCTGCTGCCATGGCTGGCGCGGAGGCCAGTGCAGCACTGCCTGGGGCTGGGATGTGCTTGCTGGTGTGTGCGCGCCCTGTGCTCCTGCCCCAGGGACCTGGCTGTTTGACCCAGGGGATTTGGGTCTGAGTCACAGCCCGGGGTGGCTTGTCCAGTGGCAGAGGCTCTGGCAACACCAGGAGGGGGCATTGACGAGTTGCTCCACATGTGTGGGCACTGACGAGTTGCTCCACATGTGTACACGTGTGCACACACGTGCATGGGTCAGTGGCAGCTCCTGCAGCCCTGCACTCTGCTGTGCAATGGGTCTAGCATGTGGGTTCCCCCCAGGGCACCTTGGCAGGTGCATGCCGCAGCACCTGCAGTGATGTCCAGGAGCCCGTCCTGCCCCGGTGCTGTTGGCCTGGTGCTCCCTCCCCATCCGCCATCCTCTTGCCTACAGCCCTGTCGTGCCCCTCTCCTCTCTTGCAGGGGCCTTCAAGGACATGGGCAGCAGCGACGGGCAGCGCGTCTGGCCTGGGAGAGCTCCATGCTGCAAGCAGAGCGTGGGCCTGCAGCCCACGCCAGCCCCGGGCCGACGGGAGGAGCTGCCAAGGCATTGCAGATCGGAGCCGGGATGGGCAATGGCAGCAGAAGGCTGAGCCCACGGAGACAGCTGCGAGAGCTGTAAGGCCCGCGAGGCAGGACCTGGGCATGCCTGGCCCGGGCATGGTGCTGCTCGGGCAGAGGTGTGTGCAACGGTGGCGGTCACCATGGTCTTCCCCGTGCACCGCCCTGACATGCCGCTGGGCACCGGGGCCTTGACCTGCATGGGCTGGGAATAAGGCACTAGCAGAGACCCTCTGCCCCGGGGCAGCCTGTGCAGCCCCTCCAAAGGGGGCTGGCAATGCCTGGCAGCAGCCAGCGATGGGGTGCCCCTACCCCTGTACTGCCAGCCCCATCGCAGGCTCCCAGTGCTTGGCTGGGGCTGTTGGGGTGCCACCCCCAAGCTCCCTCGCTCAGGGCTTCTCCGTGCACCCGGGCCCCGTCCTGCTCCGGCAGTGTTGGGGCCACCCCGCCTGCTCCATGCCCCGGCTGCTCGGGGCAGGCGCTCGGCCCTGGGGCTGCTCTTGCCCGGGCACCGCTCCCTGGCAGCAAGCGCGGAGCTCGCCTTGGCTGCCGCCTGCCGTGGGTCAAGGACTCGCGACCTCTGCTTGGGTGCTCAGAGCACGGGGAGCGAGTGTCTGCACGGAGCCGGCGCGCGCCTGTGTCCCGTGGCCGGAGACGAATTGCCTGGCGGAGCCGCTCCGGGCCAGACAGCAAGACAATGTGGGGCTGGAAATGCAGAGGGAGGAAATTCTTCTGCTGTATTGCCTCTTCCTCCCGTGATAAGAGAGCGCACAATGCGCCAAGCGCTGGGGCGGGGGCCGGAGCAGCCGGGCATGTCCCCAGCACTCGGGCCCTGCCCGGGTCGCGCCCAGGGGTGTCGCGCTCCCCCGGCCTCTCACCGCAGGGCTGGGGCTGGGGACCCGGGGTGCTTGCACCTGCCCTGCAGGGTGGGCTTGTGCCCCCGGGGTCCCAGACCCTGCCCCATCCCTGTGCTGGCGCTCGGGTCTGTGCTGGCGGGCGACCGCTGGCCGGGGGTCTTTGGCTTGCGGCAGGAGGGCCTGACGGGGCAGGTGCATCGCGCCCCTTCCCCGCCGCAGCATCCCGGCTGGAGGGTCTCGCCCCGTGCTGCGCTGGGCAGGAAGGGATTTTCCCCCTGCTCAGACTGGTCCAGACTGCTTTCCTCTGCAGCGGGGGCACGGCCTTGGCCTGGGCCTGGGGTCTTTCAAGCGTGTTTTAACCCCCTTTGGTGCAGCAGGATGTTGGCTGCCGTGGGCCCCCGCTCCACGTGCGGCAGGTCCGGGTGTGACGTCTGTGTTGTGGCGGGGCGGAGAGCCGGTTTGCGAACAGGTTAGACGATGGTTTGTCCAGGCCTGATCCTGCCGCAGCCTGGGGCTGGGACGGCTGTGACCCCGCGGCTCCCTGCCTGCCCCACGGCTCTAGGTTTCTCAGACCATTTGGCCGGCGTGGCGCCGCAGGGGCTGCAGCCAGCCACAGGCCCCGTGTCGCCAAACCAGACCTTTCCTTGCGGCCGCACGTGGCGTCGGGGGCCACGCACACGGCATCTTGCGG
>NW_017728910.1:27981595-27996591 GCF_001723895.1 Crocodylus porosus | reverse complement strand
GGCGAGGAGCGGGGCTGCCGTCCGTGTCCTGTGCTGGCGGCTCCCCCGCCCGGGGGCTCGGCCGGCTCTGAGCAGCCATTGTACGGCGGAACAAAGCCGTGCTCGCAGGGCGGCTCCGGTGCCAGAAGCGGCTGATAACCATCTGCCCTGCCAGGGAGTCCGGCCCCGCTCCGGGCGAGGTCGCCTGTCAGCCCGGGGTCGGGGACAGCAGGGGCAGCCAGGAGCCAGCCCTGGGCTCCTTCACCTCCGCCCGGCCCTGGGGCGATGCTCGGTGCTGGAACAATAGGAGCCGGGCCGGTCCCGGGTCCACGGGCGATGCCCGCGCATCCCCTGCACGCTCGGGCTGCGGCGGGGCCCGCTCGTCACCCCCCGCTCTCGCTTCCCCTGATAAGACGGGGCCGGCAGCACCGCGATCCCTTCCTGAGACACGGCCCTGGCCCCCCTGCCCCGCGCCCTGGGCCGGCGGGGCAAGGCCAGACCTCTCGCCTCGTGCTTCGGGGCAGAGGGAGCCTCTCCCGGCCCGGCGTCCGTCTGCAAGCCCAGAGGGAACGGGGACGCGGCAGAGCCTCGGAGGGGCCCTGGGGTCGCTTCCCGCTGCGAGCACCGAGCTGGCAACGGTGCTCGCCCGACGGGCTCCGGTGCCTCAGTTTCCCCTCCGCAAGGCCCCGGCGGTGCGGACTCAGAGGCCACGAGACTGCACGTGCCACACGCTGCGGGGTCCAGAGAGCGGCCGGCTCTGGGACGGCACGTGGAGGCTTCGCAGTGGCCGGCATCCCGGGGTAAAGCCCCCGTGGAGTAGAGGAGAGCAGGG
This sequence comes from Crocodylus porosus, assembly GCF_001723895.1. Taxonomy (NCBI): domain Eukaryota; kingdom Metazoa; phylum Chordata; order Crocodylia; family Crocodylidae; genus Crocodylus; species Crocodylus porosus. The sequence goes on along the minus strand of NW_017728910.1, from coordinate 27,995,780 downwards.
CCGTGGGGGAAAGCCCTGGGCTCCCCCCGGGCGGCAAGCAGGAGCGGTGCCTCGATGGGGAGCCAGGGCCCTTGAGTGCCCGGGGAGGCCTTCAGGAAGGTGCCCAAAGCCCCGGGTGGCGATGGTCCAGCTGCTGCAGGCTCCTCCGTGCTGCCCGGGGGTCCCTGCCGCGGGATCCCTCCCTTGGCCCAAATCTCTCTGCACCTCCGTGAGCTGCTCTCCCGGCTGTCGCAGCGCAAAGGGCCCTGGCCAGGTGCATGCAGCCGCTTGTGGGGGGCCCTTCCAGCGCGGCCCAGCATCAAGACACAAAGGAGAGGGAAAGCAGCTTTTCTCCCTCGCTGCAGAGAGGAGGACGTGCGCCAGGGGCTGGGAGCTGCAGCAAAGTCCGTTTGGACTGGAGGTCTGGAGACACCGCTCCGCCACGAGAGCACCGATGCCAGGGAAGGGGTGGACTCTCCATCCCGGGGGCGTCAAGGAGATGCAGACTCTGTTGGGGATGATCCAGGTGCAGCAATGCCTGTGGTTTACTGTGGGCTTTCCCCAGGTTTCCGGGCTTGGCTGGTTGCTCCTGCCCCCCTTGTTTTCTTCTCCATGTGCCAGGGGGGTTTTAAGCCTCCCCAGAGGCACCCGGTGCCGCTGCAGCTGAGGCTGGGGATGGGGACCAGGCTGGGAGCCAGACAGGGTCTGGGCTAGAGGGTCTTGCCCTTCCGCTCAGGGTCAGACCAGGACCACATTTGGGGTCAGAAGGAATTTTACCCGCGGTCAGATCGGTCTGGACGGGGGAGCTTCAGCCTTCCTCCGTCGCAGGGCCGCGTCGGCGCCCGGGCTCTCCCGGCGCGCATCGACAACGCGGCAGAGGAGCGGGACGCTGGCTGCCGCGGGCCCCTGCTTCGGGCGCGATGCCTGGTGTCGTGTCGATGCTGGCTGTGACGGGGCTGGTTCGCACAGGGCAGGGGTTGGACTGGATGTGGGCTCTGGAGCTCCCCTGCTCTGTGACTGAGACGGCCCGCGAGTGTCCCTGGGGGGAAGCCCCTGTGAGCTGGGGCCAGAGGGCCCCTTGCACGCCCGGCAGCACGTGGGCGCGGCATCTCCGTCGGAGCTCGGCCCGGGGACGGTGCCCTGTCGTGCCGCAGCGAGGGGCCAGGAGCGCTCGGTGCTGCTGGGGGGCATTGGGCACTGATCTGGGTCTTCCCCGGGGCCCGCGCGGGCTGGCGCTCCGCAGGCAAACGCTTGTGGCCCGTTCGCTGCGTGGCGAGACGTCTGAGCCTGTCGGGTATCCAGGAGCCGTGCCGTGTGGCTGGGTGGCCCAGCCCGGCCTGGGCAGATTTGGGCAGCCCAGTGCTGCCAGCGAGCATCGAGGTCGGGGTGTCCGCAGCCCTTGCTGTCTCCCCCGAGCCCCTCGCGCCATCCCAGTGGCCTTCCCGGGTTGTGCCCGGAGCGATCCCGGCATGCACGATCCCCGGCCCCGATTCCCAGCCCTCGGCACCCCGCGCTTCCCCTCCCCGCTGCACGATGGGGCCGACGCTCTTGCCGTGGGGAAGTCTCCCGGCTCTGGACACGTTGCTGTTGACGGTCCAGCCGGGTCCGGCCACAAGCCCTTCCTGTGCTGGTTTCTCCGTGGGACTCAGCTCTGCGGGGTTTCTATCCAAGCCGTCGCCTTTGGAGAGCAAAGCTCCCTCCCCCCGCGTCAGTCTGAACGGTTGGGGTCGTGACTCGGGCTCTGCCGTGCGTGTGAATGCGCGTGCAAGCGTGCTCGGGTGTGTGTGCCAGTGCCCAGCCAGATGCCGTCCGCAGCTGGGCTCGGGAAGGGGCTGCGCACACTAGAGATCAGTTCCCAGCGGTCACAACAGCCGCGTCCAGCCCAGCGGGCTGAGGGTGCCGGGTGGTCAGCGGTCGCAGCAGGGTGTCCTGGGGCCCAGGCGGGCAGCTCGGAGGCAGTGCGGCCCGGCCCCCCCGTGCAGCCAGAGCCTGGGCACGCGTGTCGGGGTGCAGGGCGCAGGCGCTGTGCCGGGGTGGGTCGCAAGGGGTATGTAGGAGCAGGCGGGTGCATCCCCTTCACCTCCGAACCTTGGCTCGCTGACCCCAAGAAATTCAGACAAGAAGCCTCTGAGAGCACGCCGGGCCGTGTCAGGAGAGGGCACTGTGGCCGGGTGTCCCAGGTAGCGTCTGCATTGCCACTGGGGCGGGCGACTCCTGCGCCCTCCCCTCACGGCGCCGCGCGAGCCAGGTCTGCCACGTGCAGTCGTGTCCCGCGCTGTGGCAGGCTCTGCTGCAGTTTGAAAGCAGGGAGGGGAGAAGCCTGGGGAAGGGATCAGACCCCGGCCGAGGGCGAGGATGCCCGTGACACAAGACTGCAAGCAGACGTCGTGCTTATCCCAGGAGAAACCGTTTTATCCCAGGCCAAGTGCAATGGCACAGATGTCTGTGCCTGTTGTCCCAGGATAAAGCCTAAACCTCGTGCCTGGATAAGAGGTAGCAACACTTTATCTTGGGAGATTGCAGCCTACCTCCGTGCCGTTGTCCTGGGTTTGCATCACTGCAGCAATGGCAGGACGCGGCGGCGCTTCCAGCTGCTCGCTGAGCCCTGTTTGACCTGAAGGGTCACGTGTGCACGTGGCAATCCCAGGACATTTCTGTTCTGGGACAAACACAGGCACAACTCATCCAGGGACAAGCGTAACGCCAGTTCCTAGCCTTCCCTGGGCACTGCACAAGCAACCCGGTGACCGTCAGGGCTCAGCAGAGCTGCGACCTGGAGGAAGTCACAAGCAGGTTGGATGCTGGCCTGGGTTTGTCTGCAACAGCGGGTCGGCTTGTTTGCTGCGGCTGAGGAAGGACTGTTCCCCGTGGCAGGTGCATTTTGCAGGCAGAGGGAGCGGGTCCCAAACCTGTCCCGCCGACATGGGGAGCCGAGCCTCGGGTTGCAGACGAACGGGCCCTGCCGTGCAGATCCGGACCGGAGCTGGAGAGACGCTGCTCTCCGTGGCCACAGGGCATCGGCCTGCGGCTACTGAAACCCAGGGCTGCGCTGGCGCGGAGGGGCGCGGGCGGCCCTGCCGCGAGCGTGGCACGGGGGTGCCTGCCTCCTCTGCTCCGCGGGCCGGCACCAGAGCCGCCAGGCCTGGGGTTGCTGTGCGGCTCGCTGCCCTTCGGGCGCGGGATCGAGGTCCCTGGGACGGCAAGGACTGGGAGCTGGTAGTGGCCACCAGGCTACTGTCCTCGTTAGCAGCAGCAGGCAGACTTTACGCAGCACACAATCGAGCAGGGAGGCCGCGCAACTCACTCACCCGCCCCTTGCCTGTCCCCCGTCCTCGGTCCCTATCGCTAGGGGACTTTGTTTTGCGTCAGCGGATGGAAAGAAGTGGGACGCTGTTGGCGACGCTTCGCCTCCGACGCCAGCGCCGGGGCAGGGCTGTGTCTCGCGGGGCCCCCGCAGCGTGGAGACGTTTCTCTCCTGCGGCAGTGGGGCCGGCGGCGGGCGGGAGGGGAGGCCGCCGAGCCGCTTGCGCGTGGGACGGAGGGGTGCCCTGGGCACGGGGCTGTTGTCCGAGGGGCCGCGTCCAGCCCGGGGCTGCAGACCAGGCGGGGCAGAGCTTCGGCAGGGCCGTTGGGCCAGGCCCGAGGCACGGAGCACCGTGGCGGGATGGCTTGACAGTGTCCCGGGGGGAGCGTGAGCTTGCTTTGAGGCAGGGAGACCCCGCCCCGCCCCACCCTCGCCCCCTTCCCTCTGAACGCTGCCGGGTGAAGGCAACGGTCCCTGCCCGGGTGCAGGTGATATCCATGCAGAGCAACCCCGCTCTGTGCAGAGCAGGTGCCGGATAAACCCTGTGCTGCCACTGCCGGGGCCTTCGGCGGATCTGCCCCAGTGGCTAAACGCGCCAGCCCTGCAAGGGGGCCAAGTGCTTTACAGGTGGCAAAACCGAGGTAGCCGGGAACCTGGGTAACTCCCTCCAAAGAGAGACCAGGGTGGGAGCAAACCCGGATGGGGCCCGGGGAGTTTTAGGGCAGGGGAAGGCAGGCCTGAGAGGGCGGCAGCGTGTTCAGGGGCTTCGGCGCTGGAGCAGGGGACAGCGCTGCAGAGGCTGAGCCTGGCTCTGCCACAGATTTGCTGTGTAGCCCTGGCCAAGTCCCCCGATCCCTGATCTGCCTACCTGCAAAGTGCACTTAACCGCTGCAATCAAGTGAAGACAGAGAGCGGATCTGCCCCCCGGGACGGGGCGCAGCGGGGAGAAGAGCATGTTGGGAAGTCGGAGTGGGTAGAGTCAGCGATATCCAAGCACTGGGCTGCAGCAGTCTGCGATTCCCCTTGTGTTTGCACAAAACCAGACAAAGTCTGACAGCCAGAGACGAGCAAACCCTGGCCGGGTGGCACCTCGCTGCTGGGACATGGGCGGCCGGACCGGTCCCTAGTGGCAGGGTGGGGATCCCGGACCTCGGAGAACGTGGCAGTGTCTCCTGCAGCTGTGGTTGGGCGGGACAGAAATGTCTCAGCTCTTCCACCACTGAGCGGCCCGTTGACACCTTAATTTTGGCTCGCGAGATCTGAGAGCGAGAGGTCTGGCCCGAGGGGAAACAGGCCTGAGCTGACCCCCCTGCGGCCGAACCGCAGCGCTCGGTGCACCGGCGGCACCGCCTTGGAGCAGGGCCACCGCCGGCCGGTCCGAGGGCTGGTGTCGCCAGCAGGACGCGTGTGCGGCTTCAGATATCAAGAGGATATCTCACTTTCCTGCAAGGAGCCTTGCCAAGGTGGTTGCGTCTCTTCTCCACGCCACTCGAAATGCAGCCAGCAGCAGAGGCCAGTCCTGGCCGTTTAGGAAAGCGGAGGTATCTGGAGAGATGCACAAGGGCCGTTTTCTCCAGGATCATCCCCAGCCCCACTAAAGCTGTTGCCCCCTTTGGCCTGGGTGATCAGCCGCTGCCAGGGCCTTGCTGGGCTGCTTCCGTGAAGGGGAGCCGTCTGTGCTCCCGGTGTACTTGTTCTCCCTGTAAAATGCAGCGTGCGTGGAGTTGCCTTTCCCGGGCCGCGGAGCAGCCGGCCGCAGGAGGTTGCCTCCTCAGTCAGAACCTGGAGTCTGCTTTTCCAGCCAGCCCCGTGCCCAGGGGAGCTCTGTCTCGGCTTCGTTGCAAGCTGTGCTCCACGTGGCCGCCCCTCTCTCACGGCCCTGGAGAGGCCTCTCGCACCTGCAGACCAGCACCGCCGAAGCAGCGATCCAGGCGTCCCCGAGAGAAACCTCGCAGCCCGCACGGCTTCGCTTCAGGCCCAGCGCGCCATGCTGCCGGACCTTGGCCGGGGGAGCGAGAGGCCACGCTCCAAGATGCCCGGGGCCGGACCGCTAGTCTGGCTGCCCGGCGGTGCTGGTAGGGAGCCCATCCCAGGTACATGCGGCAGCACGGGCGCAAGCTCTCGGCCTCGTGACACCGAGCACAGCTGACCGGTCGGGTCCGTGGACCGTGGAGGGCCGTGAGGGTGATGAGGAGGGAGGCAGAGATGGGGCGAGGGTGGCAGCCTCCTGCCCGGATGCGAGCAGGCAGGATGGCCCTGGCTGCGCCGGGAGAGGAGGAGCTGCGGGAACGGGACCACCGAAGTCCGGCCCCGAACAGTGGATGGGTGGATGTGGGGTGGACGAGGCAAGGAGAAGGCGTCGTGCTTCGACGGCCCGAGTGAGAGGATGGAGGCTGAGGTCCACGCTGCAGCAGCAAGGTACGGTCGGTCGGGGGAGAGCGGAGGGCACGAGTGGAGCCCCGTGGGAGTGGGGTACGCGGAGGGTGTGCTGCAAGGAGGGTTCGAGGGGGAGGAGGAGGGGTTGTGGGGGCCAAGGGGGGCAACATCATAAGAAGAGCATGGCTGACTATCGAAACGGCTGACGGACAAGGAGGATGAGGCTGTACGACTGCCTCAGGTCCGGCTTAACAAGCTGCTGCAGGCTGTGGCAAGGCTGGGGCCGTCTTGTCGGTCTAAAACCAGCAGATTTGGGCAAGAGAAACAGAAGCCTCCCAACCCCACCGCTCCCCGGTCCGGTGCTTCGCTTCATTCCCATCACACTTGGCACAACCAACATGTTTTCTTCCCAGAAGAGGAGTTGTCTAGCCAAATGCAAGTTGCTTTTCTAAGAGTCACCAGGTCTGCCATGGGACGGGGCCTGTCGGGGACAGTCCAGGCAAAATAATGTTCTTCTTCCAGCAAAATGCAGTATTTGGGGATTTAAACACAATTGCTGCTAAGTGTTAAGGGCAGTGCAAGTGGGATGCAGGGTAGCATTGTTCATTAGCAAGGTAACCACCCCAAACTGATGGGGAAAAAAGGCCCATGCCCCATCACCGTGTTGCATGGTTGCTATAGGCGTCACACCCGGACCCAGAGGCAGAGCAAGGGGGGAGGCTTGTTCCTCTCACTCCGGAGAGATGAAAACACTGTCAGCAAAGTTCGCCTAGATCTGCAGGAGGTCTACGGATATCCGTGTGTGTGTTGTGGGGGGGTGGGGGATTCCCGCACTAGTGCATATTTCCACCCAGGTAACCCTTTTCTGCCTCGACGTTGCCATGGACTGTATGGTTTTCAGAACAATCAGAATTTTTGTGGTCAGATGAAAAGCTCTGATGACGTCAGGTTTCACACAAAGACGATGCGTGCCGTGAATGGATGACCCGGTATCACGGAGCATCATGGACTACTGTTATGCAGGTCATCATTTGTAATGATTCTCCACTTAAATCGTTTTTAATAACACGCTCAAATTGCATGCCTAGAAAAAATAAGTATCTTTATAGTGACCGCATACATCTGCTTCAGAGCCGGCGCGCTCATTATGTGAGGTATGGTGCTCATTTGATTTTTGGTTTCTTTTCCATCTCAGATTCCTGGTTGTTGCACATCTCCCCTGGCCGTCTGTGGGCTGGTCTCCTCTATCATGGTCTGTGGTAACAGGGTCTCCATTCGCTGCCAGCGCTGCTCTACTCTCATCAGTCGACCTGGGATGCTGTTCCCATGAACAGTTCATTTAGTGACGCGTGCACATCGTCCGTCTGTGGATGATGCTTTTCTTCCCATTTATTAGGATATTTATTTATAATGTCTCCGGGTTGCAGCTGTGCAGCTTTCCACTGGCTTTGTTAACTGTCATACTTGCTGTTTCTAGCTGAGGACCTTAATGCCAAAAAGCAACCCTTTTCTTCCCCAGAGCAAAACTAGTTGGGGAAACGAGAAGTTAGTTCTGCATGCCTGCAACTCGCTGGAGGATTTCTCTGCTGCAGCAGTGCCTGAGGCCCGTCAGGCTCGGAGCCCTGTTATGCCAGGCCCTGTGCAGGCAGACAGGAGAAGGGAGGCCTCCCCCGCAGGACTTGAACCCAGGCCTAGGACCAGACCCTACAAGTCGGCAGAGCCTGTGACAGAAGCATGGGCGGATCTAGGATTTTGAGAAGCGGGGTGCAGATGATGTGGTGCATCCTCACATAGAGCACAATGCATACTTTTATCAAGTTCAAGGGAAACTAGAAGCTTCACTAATAAACTAGTGGCCCAGGGCTACATTATGCATTTTAAGACTGGAGGAAAAGCAATGATAAACTTCCTGTATCAGCACCCAAGCAAAGAATAATCAAGTGATGCTGTTTTCTTACTCCTGCAGTCATTAGAATTAAACGGACATCTGCTTTTCAACTTCATACAACAAAATCCAGCTTTCTTGAGCATCTTGACAGTACATGCAATGCTTCATGGAAGGCCATTTCCACACCTTGGTTCCTGTTTTTAGCTTGAGCTCTAAGCAGTCTGCAGGGCTGTGAAACAGGAGCTCCTTACCAGGAGCAGCTCACAGCCAGCAGAATGACAAAAGAAAGAATTGCTTAATTCGCAGAACAGTAGGGCCACTACAAAGCAGAGCGGATCGTTAATGCCTGTGGAATGAAGAGTTTAGAAGGAATCTGGCAGATCATCATGAGCCAGAAGTCAAGGACCCCTCAGCTGCCAGACTAGAAATGCTGGTGTGTCTCCCAGGTGGTTGGTTTGAACTTTTGGCTGGTGAAGGAATCAAAGCGGGATTCAATGCACCACTGCAACCCTCCCCGTCCCAACTGCTTCTGCATGGGACAGCAATTCGACTGTTCCTTTCCAGAGGCGATCTCAGCCTGAGCACAGGGTGATGGGCCGAGACGGCTTTTTAAAAGCTTTTGAGGAAAACACCTGCATGTCAGTGGGTGGTTTCTGCTAGGACCAGGGTCATGGGGAGGGAAGGTCCTGGCTCCTGATGAACGGCACTCCACGTGCAAGGGACCTGGGGGACGACGCAGGCCTGGCCAGAGCCTGCTGCTCGCCACTTCCCTGCTGCCACCGGCTGGCAGAGGGAGCGGGGCAGCATGGCGCATTGTTGGGGGTTTTTATAGCTGCTACAAAGAACAGCTATTTAAAACCTGCTTCTAGTGAATGGAGTAGTGAATTCCCCTCCCGCCACTGACTGCGCACAAAGGCACGTGACCTATTAGATATGCTAGCGCCGGGACGGAAATAGCTATCCAGGCTATTTAAAACTGAGCAGTGCTGAACATCATGTCAGGAGAAGGGGAGAAATGCCGGGGCGACATGAAAGAGATGAAAGGCTCTGCCACCCTCAGGTGCTTTGTATGATTTACTTTGCAGCGGAGCTCACACGTTCTGGCAAGAAGGCGGCAATAAATCATGTCACAACCCTTCCCCGTGCCAGTGTGGCTTAAGGAGCATTAAAATGAGGTTTTAAAGACTTGTGCCATGCTCTGGTACATGAGTCATCTAGTTTAACAATCAAACTGCAACTGCAGCGTGACTCAGGCCCCTGTTTGCCAGGTGGGCGCCCCACAGCTACTTGCGCTCCGGATTCCTAGCGGCGTGGTCTGAAGTCCTGCCTTGTCCCGGGGGTTTCATCTGCACTCACATCCGAGAAGGTGAATGAACCTCCACCGGGTTCGGCCCAGAGCAGAGCACCTTGTAGCATGAGTCCTGCCCACCGAGCGAGTGCAAACGAGCCAGTAAGCAGGTCTATGGCCTTGATTGTATGCCAGGGAGAAATGCCTGGGGGGGTCACGCCTCTGAAAGGGTCCCCCTTTTCAGCTATGTAAGGGTAGCAATACCCCCTTTCGCAGCTCAGCTTCCCTCCCCTGCCCTCCCTGTTTCTCTAGGCCAGGTGGAAGCATCTTTACAGGTCTAGGTGTTGTGGGAAAGAGGGGCAGACCCCCACGTTGCGCCTTTGGGAGCTCAGCTGGGGAGATGATGGTGCCTGGGAGGTACACCTGCACTCGCAGAGCCTCCTCTGCCCTGGGGCGCGCCTTCGGAGAGTCGTCAGACTGGGCAGATCCTGACCTGGCAGAGGTTGCAGCCCCTGGGAGCAGGCTGTGGCCTCTTGTTCCCCCTGGGGCTGGTGTGGCCTGGACCTGGACCACTGGGTGGAGGTGGCACCCTGCCCCGTGGTGGGCGGCTGAGGTGGGGGGTCTGTTTCTCCCTCTCTGCAGGCTTGATGGCAGCAAGAATGAGCTGGTCTCCTCTGGATGCCCCTTGGGGCAGGGCTCCATAACCGACAGTAGGCAGCTGACCCCTGCCTCCGTCAGGAGCTCTGCGTGTGTGGAGCCGATTGCAAGACCTAGCAGCTCTCTCCAAGAGATGCCAGCACCCATTGCAAAGACAGCGAGATGCTGATGGAAGTGAGAAACAGCTCTGGCAAAGCTCAGCTCGGATCTGTGCGGCTGCATTGGCCAAGGTGCAGTAAGCAGTTTTTCAAATGTACTCCTGCGTGCTGGCGCAAACCTGACGCTTGGTCCTGGAACAGGACAGCCCGTTATTGGCTTCAGGCATGGCTGTCCTAGGTCACAATGTCCTGCATCACCCAAGGGGACTAGTAAATAGTCATAAGGGCCAGACGGCTCCTCCACTATTATTTGTGTTTTGGTAGCTCTGAGAATCACCAGCTCCACTGAGCTTTGCAGTGTACTAGCACATGGAGCTTGCACTCTTGGATGGGGTGCAAGGCAGCAGTAGGCAAGCAGATGGGCAGAGGTGGGAGAGGACAGTGCAAGAAAATATACTGCCCTGTAATGCCGCATTGAGCAGCAGTGCCTGCGGTGCAGGACATGAGTGCCTTTGCCCTGTGCAGGGCAGTGTTGCACGTGGAAGAGCAGGACTTGGTGGGCAGCTTAGGAGCTCCCCGAGGGGACGGATGAGCAGGTGTGGGAGGAAGAAGGTGTAATTGCTCTCTGTAAGGCGGCAGCAAGATGGCGCACACTAGAAGGATGCTGTGTTTACAGGCATACCTGGACGGCATGTGGAGCCAGGCAGTGACAGGGTTCGGCAAGGAGCCAAGGCATTTTCTGTACAGAAAGCACATTTCATAATAGCCCTGACCTTCACCTATTGCAAATCGGAGACTAGCTCCAAAGTGCACATGCAACCAGAATCGGTCTTCAGGGGAGGCCCCAGGGGGGTGCAACCTGCACGAAGGCTATGGGATTTGGTTTAGCAAGACTGCTATTGCTCCTTCTGTCTTGTGTCTCCAAGCTGTTTGCTGTCTCCCATGTACAGGTGAGCTGGAACGTAGAGCACAGTCTCCAGGGGAGTCACGCTAGCTGTGAACAGCCACAGCCTTTCTAGAAGCAGTGTCAGTGATGAAAGTTGAGTTACATGGTTCATTTCTTCAGTTAACAAGTCCCCCAAATGTGGAACGAGTCACACAGCCACACAGCCCTTCTCTCTGGTTATTTTTCTGTGCCTTGTCTCTGTCGCATGGAACTGCACAAACACCTTTTGCTTCTGGAGAATCCTTCCAGGAAACTTGTGGCATATTGCAGCTCATAATGGCATGTAGTACTGCATCTCCCTCTCCTAGAAAGAGTAATCCTCATGCACAGCAAGAGAGCCACTCCCCAATGTTATACAACAGGATAACACCATAAAGAGCAGGACTGCTGCCAAGGAGCAAATCCAGCAGATAAGTGGAAGACTTTGAATAACGTCTGGGTTTTGTGAAGCAATGATTTGTTAATGTTTGATACCAAGTAGTAATAAAGCGGATCTTCTGACGTGGGGAAGGTGCATCAGGACATGCTATGGGCTGGAAGAGATCATGAGCTTGATGACTGAAGGATGATCTACTTGGTGGTGGTGGTGAGATGATGTTGCTGTGATGGTGCAGGGAAGATGCAAGAATTCTTGTGGGTGATATCTTTTACTGGGCCCACTGCATATCTATCCCAACCATGTAGTGGGTGCAATAAAAGATAGTGGTCACAAGAAGTCTTCCTTAATGAGCTTGTTTTTATTAACTGACTACAGTAATTTAATTAAGAACTTGATATGCCTCCGCTGCTCTAATCAATAGGAAAAGGTAATATGGATCCCCTTTCAATAGAACTAGCTGCATAAAGTAACACCTTTTGACTTGAGTAGTCAAGCAAAGTTCAGGGCTTTGCAGGTTATTTCTGTTAAGGTGGAGAGAAGTTGGTGTGGAGCCAGATGCCAAAGAAGGTGCAAAACCCTGGTTCCCTGAATACAGCAGGAATCGAACAAGAGGCAGAGGTAGTTATCTGTGTCAGCCTGGTGAAAGGCATAAGGCAAGGCAAGGTGGCACTCTGGAGACCGATTAGTTCAGAGAAGCATGCACTTTCATAGGCAACAATCAAATTTGTCAGATGCCAGTTGCAGACCACCCGCTCCTAGCATCTGATAGACAAGAGAGATTCCCCGCTCACAGCTTCATGCGCCTTTCACCACTTAGCCCCCAAACCTTCTCACCCTTTTTTCTGGCTCACACCATCAGTGATTCTCAGGTGGGTGCCACGACACCCTGGGGTGCCATGAGAACCTTCTGACAGTGTTGCCCCGTGCTACTCAATACTAGGTGTGCAAACACCCACACATCGTTCGTAAGATAAACCCACAGATTTCAAACAGGAATCCAGAGGGTTAACACCATTCTGATCTTCCATGGCTTTCTTAGATCTTTGCAATAGAAGAATTGCTCTAGTATTTTTTCTGTAATCCAGAAAAGAAGGAACGCTCAGAGCTGGCGTTTTCTGAGGGAGGCCTTGAGTTTAGAAAGGCTGAGAATCACTGGACTACTTTACCATAATGATCCCCTCAGTCCTTAACACCTGCAAATCCCAAATACAGCCAGGGCCGCACCTACCCTGGGCTTTGCTACCTAGCAATAGTGTGCCCTGGGCGTGCTACAATGCACCTGCATTTTTGTAACCTGTGACCCCTTTTTATCTGCACATCTGAGTTACGTTCGCAGAGTAGCTTTTTGCCACGCACAGCCAGGTGCTGGGAGCCCAGACTTGCACATCTGCCACCAGCCTACTTGGCCGTCACTCTCACTGTGTACCAGGGAACATCTGTGCATTTGTCCTGTTCTGCTTCAGCAGTGAGCAGTACCTCGAGGCCCGTTGCAGAAAGCAGACTGTAGGGCAATGGGGTGGGAGAAAGGAAGGCAGGCAAGCCTGGTTTTGCAGAGGTGGATGGGGATGCCCTTATACTGCAAAATATCTGTTTTCAAGTTCATTACAAAAAAATCAGCATGTGCTCCCCAGGGCACTAGTAATGGAGAAGTGTTAGTAACTGTGTAGGTTGTGTGCAGATAAACCTCTTTACAGATAAGTAGAGTCAAAAAATGGAACTACTGTGGAGACTTTAAGGTGTATACTTAACTGTGCATACACAGCGGTGAAGGATACAAGTACAGTGTACTGCACTTGGACGCAGAGCAGACGTTACCCCTGTGTACTCACCCAGGGCATGCACTCATCCCAGCCATACGCACTAAGTGCAGAGAGCCAGCATTACCAGCAGGAACCGGCGGTGTCTGACATTCGCAGTCTCAGGGCTGCTCTTAGATACTTGAGAATGACAGCCTTGAGTTAGCTTCACCTTGCTGTAAGGAGCTTGGGCAATGAGGGCTGAGAGCAGCCCAAAAACTCCCTGGGGCCTGGGTTGTCATGTTCAAGGGTCCTGACAGCAGCCCTCTCACAGCTGCTTCCTCTGCATGGTTTCTGGCCCCAGTTAGCACACAGTTAAACAGAATACAGGTCTGTTACAGAGCAGAGAGGGGTACTGAAAGGTGCCATGCACTCAAGTGGTCTGTGTATTTAACTGCTATGCAGATAACTGACGTTTGGTACAATATTAATAATAGGAAAAAATGTTTGGCACAATGTTAGGAATAGGAAAAAAATGGGATTCGCACTCTGTTAACCAGGGAAGCAAATAATGCAGGTATGCAGCATGCACACAAGTGCAGCAGGCTGCACTGCTAGCAAGATTATATGGCACCCATCATCACCCTGATGGCTCAGCGCTTAACCCACTCAGTGTGAAACACTCACACACACCTTTATTATAGTCATAGTCTTCCCTGTATTTATTTACAATTGACTGCCTTCTCAGTGTTGAGGAAGACCTAGGCCACAGACAGCCTACGTCTCACGGTGCACACAATACAGCAAGTGATGGAGACAATGACCAGGAGATGCATTGAGAAGGCCAGTCAAGGAGACAGCAAGGAACAATGTTTTCACCACTTCCAACAGTGATTCCCCCGTGGAAAACACTGGGCAAGATGCAAGTCTCCAGGGGAGATTTTGGATGGTGAGAGGGCAGTAATTATCGGGCATTTCACGAAGACAGGCGCCGTGCAAGAGGGTGCAGAGATGACGCGGATGAAGTGCCTGACTGGGGAACTCTTTCTGTCCTGGATTTATATTGTACTGAAACACACGTTTAATGGGCATATGCGTGTGCAGCTCTACCTGAGTTATGATGCACGTGCATGCGAGGCAGTAACTTCCCCGTGCGAGGCTGCAGGACCGGGACCTCTCACGAACTCAGTCCGTGCACCACCCTCGGGGCACAGGCCCCGCACGAATGGTTGTGCTTGCTCGCATCGCATCCTCCAGGAGGGATGTTTCCTGGGCAGCTTCCTGCTCTTCCACCGTTGCAGGACGTCCCGCGGCGACTGCGACGCTCCCACACGGGGAAAGCTCCTGACGGGATGGAGACCGTTTCCGGACAGCGCCGAGGTGCGAAGCCGCTCCTGCGTCCTAGCGCAGCGGCAGGGGCAGCCTCTCCGCGGCCCCCCGCCGCCCGTCCTTGCACCAGGGACTGGCTCCTGCTGCCTGCGCTGGCGCGCCCAAACGCACCACTGCCCACTGCCCCCAGCAGCCCCGCACCCCA
>NW_017728910.1:27978241-27981035 GCF_001723895.1 Crocodylus porosus | reverse complement strand
CACGTGTGAATCGTGTTTGCCCCCAGCCGAGCCGACGCTGCGCCACCCCTGAGCGGCTCCCGGGCCCCGGCCGAGAATCGCTGATTGAAAGGTACGCGCCTCCAGACTTTGTCTTGCAGCATCTCCCTTCTCTCCTGCGCGCTGCTCCTCTCCCGTCAGCGTCCCGCCCGTCCGGCATCCTCCGAGGTTTGTCCTGCCGCCCGTCCTGCCGTCTCCCTGTGGATGCGGTTCAGAAGCTCGGTGAGAGACGTGGCGGTTTTCTCGTGATGTCGTTCGTGGGACTGGCTGTACGGTTGCAAGAGCTGTTGGCTGAGCTTTTGGGCACCGGGCACCCTGCTTCAGCTCCGTGCGTGGGTGCGTGCAGAGACCTCAGGTGCTGCATGGCGAGGAGCGTGTTTTCAAGCCTCCTTGCGTTTTGCTAGGTGTTCACACAGGAGAGCTTCAGAGTAAAAGGTAAGGCAGGGGAGCACTTTAGAGACTGGCTGGCTCAGGGAATCGGCTGTGGCAAGGGTGCAACAGCATCTGGCCCATGAGCCACATGAGTGTCATCTGCAATCTGGAATGGGACTGATCTTCTGCGAAGTGCCTGCAGGGCCTGGTCTGGTCTGTGCCGACTCCGGGACTCGCCGTGCATGTGGTGCATGGACTGGATCCAGTGCCGCAGGCGGCAGAAGGTGCTGGCCCCACATGTTGCATACAGCAGCATGTGGGGCTGGACCAGGTATACGTGCTGCAGGTAGCATAGGGGACTAACCAGTGCCTGCTGTGCTGTGTGCTGGCTCCAGTACGGCTCAATCCAGATTAACCCCTGAGCCAGCATGCTGGGTGAGTCCAGGGGAGTGCCTTGCACAGTGCGTGCCCCAGACCAACTCCCTGCGCTGCGTGGCGGGGCCAGGGCTGGTGCATGGGGTTGATGCAGTGACCCATGTGCCACATGTGTATCTCCGCCCATCAGATCTGGCCCAAGAGCTGTAAGCTTGCCCCCTTAGCAGTAATTGGAGTGTGAAAGGACAGGGAAAGCTTTGTGCTGCAGAATATGACTTGATTTTGATTTCAGCTAAGCACCCATCCTCTGTTACTTTACATGTCAGAGTGACCTTTAGAACCGGTACACTCAGCTACTAGGAATGTTTTCATGGAAACTAT
Source organism: Crocodylus porosus (assembly GCF_001723895.1). Lineage (NCBI taxonomy): Eukaryota > Metazoa > Chordata > Crocodylia > Crocodylidae > Crocodylus > Crocodylus porosus. The sequence continues at coordinate 27,979,889 of NW_017728910.1, read as the reverse complement.
GGAATAAGGCCTTTTCTATGCAAAAGGATTGCACTGGTTTAACTAGCTGTTCAACTCTGCATGGATCATGTGTTGACAAGGTCTAAAAAGCTCGAACCCTTCTCTCACCTGAAGGATCACAAGCCACTTGATGACGATTGTGTATTTTACCTTCCACTTGTCATTGCTACAATGCCACTCTGTTGAAGCCTGGCTTTGTGATGGCCTGCAATAACACTTTGCTGCAGTTAACAACAGGAGGTAGAAAACTGAATTCACTTGAGCCCTCCTGACAATTTTAGGTAGGCAGCATGACTTTAGCTAAATTGAGAATTAGCCAGGGGTCTGCTTCTTGCTTCCGCCCACTTCTGTTGGACTTTGTCACCACAAGGAGATGAGACCTTTTATTCTGTCTGATTCCAAATCTGGCATTTGCATCTACATGGCTCTGCAATGCCAGGCACAGACACTAGCTCAGTGGAAAGAATGCTGATTCCTAAAACTTCTCTGAAGTTTTCTGTTCAGGAGCTGAAAGAGCCTGACTGTGGCTGGTGAGCTTTGCTGAAACGAGGGGCCACAGTGGTAGTCAGCAGCAAGACTGAAGAAAACTGCCTTGACAACTTCCTCCTGAAGTCTTCTTCACCTGTCCTCACGTTCAAAAATAGAGTAGCTGTGTGTGTGGTTGTGTGCTGAATTCTGGTTCTGTTGTTGCATAGCTCTAGGGAAAGCATGTAGACCAGCCTATATTTTCAAAGAACTGTGTAGTATTTAATCTCTTAACTACTTATTTGCCAGCGTAACTAAAACTTTAAGTTTCAGCTAACATATTATCTCCTTTTTTATTGCAGGGAACTTGGCTGCTGGGTGTATGGGAACTGATCCACAAACAAGCTGCATTTTCAAACAGGTTAGCCATGCTTTTCTGTATGCAACTTAACTGTGACAATATTGCTGCTTTTTTTCCAAGTACATGCTAGAATAAAGTTGACTTCTGGAATTTTTTATTTTTTTTACAGCACAATATTATTTTTCAGTGTGTGGAAAATTGGCTGTTCATGTCTTTGTTTTATTCTTTTAAGGTGTTCAAGTGCTGCATGGTGTAAACGACTCTTGTTGCTGTTCTCAGTCTCTGGTGTGTTATTCTGTTTTCTCTTTGGTATGTTTATTTGCTTAGACTAAAGTCCTGTCATTGTTGCTGGAAAAAGGCTGATTTTTTTTTTTTAACCTTGGGGCAGTGAACCTGCATCAGCTCTTCTCAGATAAGAATACAGTGTATGCAAATATCTAGTCTTCATGTATTTTTATCTTGAGCTGACACAGGTTTGTTACTACTGTGTAAAAACTGCTTTTTTTCTGCTTAAAGACTAGCCAAAGGTAAGGTGCTCCCTTTTTAACTGGAGAGGATGCGTTTCAGCCTTTGCAAACAGGATGCTTGTTACATGGAGTTAATTGTCAGTTGACTAACTGGAGCTTTTTTAACGGGAACATTTAGTGTAGCTGTACCCTTCCAACACTGAAGAGGCTTCACTTGTGAACTTAGTGATAGCTAGTTTAACTTCCCATTCTCTGATGCTACTGTCTTCCTGCCCTCCCCCAGATTCTTTTTGGTGAACAGAAACTTACCAAGGGGGCATGGCGCTCTCTATTAAGGAGGAATACACATCCTTGT